>NW_027256886.1:11820845-12420845 GCF_029215685.1 Pituophis catenifer annectens | reverse complement strand
ATACATTCTTTTCTCCCCATAGCTGCTCTTTCAATGGAAGTAATTCCTTAGCTTTATCGTGTGTAAGTGTATATAGTACACAAATTCTATTCACATGCACACAAACCCAAATTAAGAATATATGTGCAATATAGCAGTAGGCAATAGCACTTAGAATTATATACCGCTCCATAGCACTTTACAGCACTATCTGAGCAGTTTACAGAGTCATCCTATTGCCCCTAACAATCTGGGTCCTCATTTTACTAACCTTGAAAGAAGGGAAGACTGAGTCAACCTTGAGCCGGTCAGGATTGAAGTCCTGTCAGTGGGCAGAGTCAGCCTGCTATATTGCATTCTAACTACTGTGCCACCAAGACTCCACAGCAATATTTTTCCTGCTTTACCTCAGAAGTATATGGTATATTGCTAGGATATTTCTGAGAATAAAATATCTGGATATCAATGAATTTGATACACGGATGAGATAAAATAATGAGAGGTTTAGGAAAGTAGGAAAATGGACACCATCTGACACCACAACAATTTATCTTCCTTACATCGTTTTTCTTCAACCCTGATAGGTTGGGGGCTACCAATTATATAACTTAAAGTATAAGGGATGTGGATGGGAGTCATAGTGAATTGGAGATGGGATGAAGGTGGAGATCCAAGCAGCGGGAAACTCTCTTGCAGATGCAGAAGAAATAGGAATATTAATTGACTCAGGTTCCTGCTTCCACTCAAGACCCACAAAATTGAGAAAATGTCCTAGAGGGCATTTCCTCTATCATTGGAAAAAGGAAAAGTTTCTATTTCTTAGTTTTTATTTCTTAGCATTGAGAAGATATTTGCAGACTCCCTCATATCCTGGACATAAGTTGCTTCAACTCCTCCCTTCAGGATGGTGCTATAGGGCAGAGTCCCCCAACTTTTCCAGCTTTGCAGACTGGGGAGGGAGAGGGGATGGTTCTGCATGAGTGGTTGGCAAGCACAGCTCCATTGTGCAAGTGGGTGGGGGGAATGCGTGTTGCTCACGCAAATGGAGCACACACACACATGCCCACTGCTCACATAAGTGGGGATGTGCCACAATAGTGGGCCACAGCCGAGGGTTTGAGAACCCCTGGTCTAGGGCACCTCATGGCAAAACAATGAGACACAGGGACAATATTTTCCTCTGTGCCATCACTTTGCTGAACATCTAATTCTCACAATGCTGTCAAATGTCAATGTGTATTTACCCACGTAGTATGGCTATAGTATTATTATTTATCCTTATTATCTTATTTATTTATTTTATTTTATTTTATTTTTATTTATGTAATTTATTTATTTATTTCATCAAGTAGATACAAGTGTAAACATAATTATAAATACATGAAAAAGATACCAATAAAAGAAAACATTAGGACAGGGACAGTAGGCACGCTGGTGCGCTTATGCCAGCCCCTTACATACCTCTTAGGAATGGGGTGAGGTCAACAGTAGACAGTCTAAGGTTAAAGTTTTGGGGATTTGGGGAAGAAACCAGAGTCAGGTAGTGCATTCCAGGCGTTGACCACTCTGTTGCTGAAGTCGTATTTTCTGCAATCGAGTTTGGATCGGTTTACCATGAGTTTGTATCTATTGTGTGCTCTTGTATTGTTTTGGTTGAAGCTGAAGTATTCATTGGCTGGTAGGACATTGTAGTAGATGATTTTATGTACTATGCTTAAGTCAGACCAAAGACAGCAAAGTTCTAAGTTGTCTAAGCCCAAAATTTCGAATCTGGTGGCGTAAGGTATTTTGTTTACTTTTTTTTTTGTTTCTTTACTCCCCCTTTTTATTGAGATGATGATGATTCTGTTGCTTTGCGTGTACACTGAGAACTTCTGCAACAGAGATGAATTCCTTGTGTGTCCAATCATACTTGGCCAATAAAGAATTCTAATCTAATCTAATCTAATCTAATCTAATCTAATCTAATCTAATCTAATCTAATCTAATCTAATCTTGTGTGTCTAGTCACACTTGGCCAAATAAGTATTCTATTCAATTCAATTCCTGAAAAAAAATTGCTGCACCAAAGACTATGTATTCTTCTGTATGCAACAATTATCAGAGTTTCATTTTGGCATTTATAAGAAAAATTGGTAGTAATTTTGATCAGAGTACAATTCTTATTTCCCACTGTGCTTACTTATATGTAAATCAGTGGTGCTATTCAGCCGGTTCTATCCAGTTTGGGCAAACTGGTAGCAGTGGCTGCGGGAGACTCCGCCCACCCACCTGGACGTCATCACGTCCCGTTTTTGATGCTCTGCATGCGCAGAAGGTTCTGTGCATGCACTACACACACACACACACACACACACACACACACACATATATAACTGCTTTTCTTTGCTATATATGAAACCCAGAAAAATCATCTTTGGTGGGAGTTAATGTCTAATATGTAGGCCTAACAATTGAGTTTTGGTTGCCGAGCAACCAGGGAAGTTAAACTGAAGTCCCTAAAGAATAAATAGAAGATTCAGCAAACAGGGGTCATTTTTAGAGCAGATGATGAAGAATTATTTGAACATGGTCTTATTGTGTATTTCTTAATAATTTAATTGCAGATATATTAATTTTATATTTTCCCCCTTTTTCTCTAGGCTTTGATGAAGGATGTAGGAAAGTAGATATTTTCAGTATAATTAGAAAAAATATGTTTTTACTTTCTGAAACTAAGCTGGGAGGTGAGGCGGGGTGTTAAAAAGGAGTGGGAACTTGGTATATATACATGTTGACAATCTTGGATATTTGGGATTTATGAAGTGTCTGGTCTAGTTTAGGAAGGACACCTTAATATTTTAAGTCTTTTACCTCACTTATTCCAAGGATTTACTATATGGAAAAGCAGGAGGGCTTACTAAAATCTCCATATCTGCATGTTGAAATCTTGAAAACATACAAGGTTATAATGATATATAGGAATAGCCTAGAGAGATGGGGGAAGAGATGCTGCCTAGGAGCAGAAGCCTGCAGCTATATAATGGACAGAGAAAGGAACTCAAAAAGGATCCTCTCTAATTTACCAGGCTCTTAAAAGCAATAGCGGAAGGTTTGTGTTTTCAGCCTTGCTAGGTTCTGCTAATGTAGCCTAACAATAAAGTAGAATTAAATCATCTAGTCATGTTTCCTGTCTGGTCTACCTAGAAAGGCAGGCAAAGATAGAAGACTTCATGAGGACTTCAATTTAGAGTGGAGAAAATTCCAAAATTGTGGAAACCTTTTGGGAAAATTGTATGTTTGAGGTTTGATGGCTAATAACACCACTTTTTTTTGAGAGTTTCAAGATAATAATGTTATTAGAATGGTTTGGGAATAACCCAGACCTTAACCCAATTGAAAATCTATGGAGCCAACTAAAGAAACTTCTTAGTCAGAAGCGACCCAGCAATAAAACCCAGTTAATAGAAGCAATCATTCAATCTTGGTTCACATTATAACAGCTGCAGAACTAAAAGACCTGGTTCACTCCATGGGAAGACGTTGTAAGGCCATAATTCATGCTAAAGGTTACCCAACTAAGTATTAACTGACATGGTGATAATTTTTGTATATCTCATTTTTTCTATGGTGATATTTCATTTTTTCTATGTGTTTCACTTTTTTTCTTTATAATGTAACTGCTATTCTAATAGCAAATATTTCAGTTATTGCATTATATTCTTGATTAAATTATCTTTCCATTGATATCTAATTTTATGGTACTACTCTCCAAAAAAGTGGTGTTATTAGCTAGTTTTAGAAAATACACTTTTCCCAAAAGGTTTCCACAATTTTGGCCACTACTGTATATTCTCTCCACTGTGTATGGCCTCTACTTCTTCAAGAATAAAATTGTTTTCAAAATTCTTCTCCTTCCAGTGCCTATTTAATCCCATACTATATGTCAGAAAGGAATTTACTGATTTCCCCAGGATAGGTACATTCAAAGTTATATATGTAGCGATGAAAGTTTTAATGGAAGCCCAGTGCAGGTACTGCAAGATTGATAGGTGGACTTTCCAACTCTGTTGAAATCTTTAATGACAGACAGCCCACCAATTTCTAAGCTATTATTGCTTCAACCATTATATAGTTGTTTGTAATGCTTATTTGTGTTCTCCTTTCTTGTCATTTGAAACCATGAATTCAGGTCTTACTATATGGAGCAACAGAAAACAAATTTGCTTCCTCATTTCTGTGGCAACTCTTTGGATACTTGACGATGGCAATTTAATTCACCTACAAGTTAAATGGTTTCTTCAAACTGTCCCCTGGTGAAATAATCTAACATGACATTATTGATCAGGATCTTCCTTGTGTGAAATATATTTTTGCACAAATGCAGGTGCAAGTGTAGAACAGAAAAAGGTGAGGCTCCCACTACAGAGAGCTCTGGAAGAAACATTATCTAGACCAGGGATGGCTAACCTTTTTGCCGTCACATGCCAAAAGTGGGGGGAGTGCAGGGGGGTCATGTGCATATGTGTTCATACCCATAATTCAATACGCCCCACCCCCCGCGCATGTGCACGTGATACCCCCTTTGTGCTCCCTCTGCTTTTGGCCTGGTAGGCCCGGTAGGCCCATTTTTCGCCCTCCCCAGGCTCCAAGAAAGCCTCTGGAGGCCGGAAATGGCCTGTTTGCTGACTTCTGGTGGGACCAGAAGTTCCGTTTTTCACCCTCCCCAGGCTCCAGAGGCATTCTAGGAGCCTTTCAGGCCTTTCCCACGCTGCTGGAGGCCCTCCGAACACCAGAAACAGTCTGTTTGCTGACTTCCGGTGGGCCCAGAAGGCCCAAAAATCAGATGCGCACACCAGAACTGAGCTAGGGCAATGCTTGCGTGCCCACCGATATGGCTCCGCATGCCACCTGTGGCACACGTGCCATAGGTTTGCTATCACGGATCTAGACTCTTTTTAATCAGGCTTCAAGCCAGGGCATAGCATGAGCATTGTGACGGCTGCCCAACAGACTTTAATACAGTTGATCATTCTTCTGGATTGCTTACAACAGCATTCCCCAACCTTTCCTGGGGGGAGGGGATAATTTTGTGTGGGGGGCAGCCACACACATATGCATGCACTGCATGGGGCTGCGCATTCCAGTGCCTGGTGCTTACGCGAGTGGGCCTGTGTGCACCAGGATCTGCCACTTGTGTGAGTGGGGCTGCACACATCAGCGCCTGTCACTCACACACATGGGGCTGTGCCACATACATGCTTACTCACTGCTGGCTTAGCCCTGTTTGGAATAGGCCATGGCCTGGTAGTGTTAAACACTAAGCAGCAGCACCCCTAGTCTTGTAAGCCACAGGTCTAACACTCTGTGGCTTACAAGACTAGGGGTGCTGCTGCTTAGTGTTTCTTCGGTCTTCCACCATTCGTTATGAATGAATCAAGCGGGGAGAGGTCAAAACTCAAAGCCTCTGATTTGAGAGGTGTCACTTGTTCTTATTGATCTCATTTAATATCTGCATGTTGAGTGAGGTCATCCATTCGCCCAAGGTCAGATATTATCAAGACTCTGGTGAAAGACTCAATGCCTGACTGACCAAGTGATGCTGCCCCAGTGCCTGGAGCTTATTGGATATAGATATAGATATATAGACTTAAGCCTTAGCAAGACCATTCAGACTGAGGGATTCTCCATCTTTAGTTCTGAATGGGGTTGAACCTTCATGGGAATGGGAAAGATTTTGAAGAGACTAGTCTTACGTTATTGCACCATTCCTGCACTGGGATGCCTTCTGATGCTTTGCAGTATTTAAGCCTTGCTCATCTTTTGTGTGGACTGCTGTAGTATCCTTTCCATATGGCAGCCTTTGAAGGTCACTCAGTAGTTTTAATTGGTCTAGAACAGGAGTGTCAAACTCAAGGCCCAGGGGCCAGATCCGGCCCATGGGGTGCTTAGATCTGGCCCACAGGCCCGCTCTAGAAATAGCAAAGGACTGGCTTGCAGTGCCTCTGCCAGTGAAAATGGAGCTCAAGAGAGCCATGCGTGGCCCACCCGGGCTCCATTTTCAGTCACGACAGCCTCCTGCATCCTCTGCCAATGAAAACAGAGCCTGGGCTGTTGCATCCAAAAACACAACCCTGATGCGGCCCTCAGTGAAATTGAGTTTGACACCCCTGTTCTAGACGTTATCATGTATAATAATACTCCCACATTAACACCTCTACTCTGTTAGTTGCAATACATTCTGGGTTCAATTTAAGGTCCTTCTTCCCTCTTACAAAACCCAATATGGTACAGGTTCTCTCTTGTTATTTCTTCCCATCCTCTAAGATTAACATGCTTGAGTTCTACCCATTCTGAAATGTCATCTGATGGACACAAGAAGCCTCCCTTCATTGTCATGGTGCTTGCCCTCTGGAACAGCATCCATCTTGAATTGAACACCTCTGACCTTGCTATCTTTTAACCCTGTCTTGAAGACCTAGCTTTATCTCAATGATTTAGGATTGGGTAGGGTGTGGCCTCCTTCTATGAGGAGTGTTGCAATTTTCAGTGGATGGTCCTCTTCCTTTCCAATTGTGTTTGATATTTTATACTTGTATCCTACCCAGCATTATTGAGGAATTGGATATCTTTGTACCTGTGAATTATAAATGAATAAAATTAGTAAAGATAAGCTACCACTATCTCTTTGAAAATAATCTTCCAGAAATTCACAAATGAACACAGGGGAGTAAACAGTAATTGAGAGTTGTGCTCTTGAACTTCTGTACACACATAAGAGGCACTTGTATATAGTGATAGATATGGAGCCATGAAAATGAAGGAATCTAAAGACACATTAAGCATCTCTGTGTATAATTATGTATATAAGGGCTGTAGCATTGGGGTTGAGGGAGGAAGCCTATTGCTCCCTCAAGTGTGTCTTTTGAAGAAATGAAAAGGAGAATTGAGTGCATTTTAAGTGCCTTGGAAACAAGTGGAAAATGTGCTTTTTTTATGGTGTTCTGAAGAAGCTCCCCCAAAATTATATTTCTTAAGAAATAGTGAATATGATCTGTAGGACAAATAAGGAAACAAACATACAAGGAAAGCTTTGGTAGTCCTACAAACACTATGGAAAGCACAAATATAGCCCTGTTTATTCATTTACTTGGAATACTCTGTGCTTCAGAACAACAGGCAGAAGAGCTATTTAAAAGGTGATTGTGTTCTTGTTTTCCATAATGAAATTTCAGTTAATGCAAAATGCCTACAAAAGAATGGCCTGCTAAGGCACAGAATAGGTAATTATCAGAAGCTAAGGCAGAAATAGAGTATAAAGGAGATGCTCAGTGGTGGTGCTAAAATATCATTTTATAGCCAACCTTTATCATATTAATTGTGTTAGAAGTGTTAACAAAAAATAAATGTATAATATGGCCATGAAACACAATGAGGTTTAGTGTAAATAATTTCAACTTTGGTTCAGTCTACAGAATATTAGAGACCATTAATATCTTCGCTACCTAAGCTGCTGTAGCAGCTAGCTTACTGTCTCTGATTTTAAAGACTGAGCAGGGTTGAGTCTGATGGAGGCCAGTGTGGAAACCTAGCACTATAGCTAAGCCTGGGAAGTCAAGAAAATATCTCAGTAGAAGTAGAAGTAGAAGTAGAAGTAGAAGTAGAAGTAGAAGTAGAAGTAGAAGTAACCTTCCATAGTGAAAATTGCATTGGTTTAAGGAGATGAATCTGGGACGTGGTGGCTCAGTGGCTAAGATGCTGAGCTTGTCGATCAGAAGGTCGGCAGTTCAGTAGTTCAAATCCCTAGTGCCGCGCAATGGGTTGAGCTCCCGTTACTTGTCCCAGCTTCTGCCAACCTAGCAGTTCGAAAGCACGTGAAAAAATGCAAGTAGAAAAATAGCGCTCCGTGTGCCTTCGGTGTTTAGTCATGCCAGCACATGACCATGGAGATGTCTTCGGACAGTGCTGGCTCTTCGGTTTAGAAACCGAGATTAGCATCACCCCCTAGAGCCAGAAACAACTAGCACGCATATGCAAGGGAACATTTAAGGAGATGAGCGGACTCAAAAGTGATTAAATCAAGTGCTCAACACTGGGGTTTTTAAAGAAGAGATTGAACAACCATTTGCCTGAAATCATATAGGGTTTCCTGCCTGAGCAGGGGGTTGGACTAGAAGACCTCCAAAGTACTTTCCAACTCTGTTATTCTGTTATTAGAGCAAAGGTCCATAAAGTTGTTTGTTCTGCTTCCAACAGTTTCTGAAGTTCATGAATTTTCTTTTTTGTTTCTTCCCAGAACCCAGTATTAGGGTTGGAGATCAACCACTATGAATTGACTGGTAAATCATATCTTGTTTTGATGAGTAGGCAGTATACTGTAGACTTTTTCATAAATACATATACAGGTGGACTTCAACTTCCAGAATCTCCTAGCTGGATAGGGCCAGGTTTTGGCAGAGGTGATTCACTTTCAAATTTTGCTACCTGCTGGAGATGACACCACTGTTGGCCTCTACTGCTGCTACTGATTCTCTACTGCTTGTTCTTCTGAAATCACTCCTCTTGATTGGCCACTTCTGCTGTTAGAGATGTGAGCATGGTCACATCTCTAACTACATCTCTGAGAAGAGTACTGTACAACACTCTCACCCACTTGTCTGGAAGTCTTTCTGGAGTTTTTAGTTGTTGAACCCACAACCTGAAGTTAAAGAAGGGACAGATAGCATTATATCTTCAAAATCTTGCATTGGGACAAGCTTTGTAACAAGTAATAGGAACTTTGTCCAGAAAAAAATCACTTCTCAGTTGAAAGATGAGTCTATTCCATTCAGTCATAATTATGGAATGGTCTATTCCATTCAGTCATAATTATGTGCTTTATATGGGTTTACACTTATGCTCCACTTTTTCTTGTGAAGAACTCAAGAAGATTGTGGGGCTGTTCCACATTGCTCACAACTGAGTTATATAGATTGGGTGAGGAAAAACTGAGTGGTCCTAAAACATCTGGAGCTGTGGTGGCGCAGTGGTTGGGATGCAGTACTGCAGGATACTTCTGCTGACTGCCAGCTGCCAGAAGTTTGGCAGTTCAACTCTCACCAGGCTCAAGGTTGACTCATCCTTCCATCCTTCTGAGGCCGGTAAAATGAGGACCCAGATTGTTGGGGGCAATATGCTGACTCTGTAAACCACTTAGAGTGGTCTGGAAAGCACTGTGAAGCGGTATATAAGTCTAAGTGCTATTGCTATTTGTGATGAACTTGAACTGAGGTTTCTTCAGGCCAAAATACTCATTGTTAGCTCCATCAACCTTGGATGTCTTACATATCCTCTCAAATTAGTACACATAAAAAATTTATAAAATAATAAAGTCAAAAATAAAGCCTGCAATGTTCCCTTTAAAATATAGCTTACTTATGGCAGTTATCTATTTTCTTGGCATGAAATTAAAAGCAACACTAATATTATGGTGAAATCCAATTTTTATGGGCAACAGAAACATCACAGAAAAAATGATAATGAAAGGGGTAAGCAGCTGTCTTTCTTTCTCCTCCATCCTTTTAAACTCCGGGATATATTTTCACAACAATATTTTTTCAAGACTATTTACAACTACCATGCAGCCAAACTCAGTGGGACTAGTTTCTGAATACTTACATTAAGCTTGTTACATTAATCTGTTAGCAGTTATTGTATCTCAGATATAATTGCCTGTCAGCCCTTGATGCTGTGTTGAAAAAAAACCTCCAGCCATCTTGAAATCCTGAACCATAAAATAACTTCAAGAAAGACATGAATTGTGGACACAGAGTCTCTTATCTAAAGAAAAAAAAGGGTTGTAGCTAAAAAATGTTGGCCCTTGTGATTTATAACTTAAAATATATAGGTGTACAAACCAGATATCCTTTCCAAATTAAAAAAGCAGAAAAACGCAATACAGAATATAGCAAAATGAAATACTCCTTTGTTAAAGTTTTTTATTATCATTTTCAGGAGATAGTATACTTCCTATCTCTTGAAGATAACATAATTGGATATTATGTTATCTACAATGTTATGGACATTATTCTCTGGTGCATATGGCGCAAATCTGTAAAGAGTTTGGTTAACACAACTGCTTGCATTGAGAATCTAGCTACTTTTATTTCCAACTTTCTGTATATAATAGTTTCTAATTTTTTTCTGCAGATTTAGATATTTTATGGATCACTGACCTATGTTAAAGCTTACTTTGGAAAAAAAAAAAAACCTCGAAGAGGATTGACTTCAAAGAACATGAAAGAGAGAAAAGAACTTGGAGTGAAATGGATTTTAAGAGGGTATCAGTCCAAAGGATAATAACCCCTTTTGGAGAAATTCAATTACTAATAATATTGTCATACCATTTTAACTGGATTACTACCTCTTCAGCTTTTTAGTATAAGAGAAGTCTTAGCAACTTTAATGGGACTCAAAGATAATTGAACAATCAACTGTCCTATCAGCATTCCTTAATCTTACATTTGTGACTTACACAATAGCATAATAGGTCATTCATGCTATATAAAAAAAGAGGTATTTCTCTGTCATATCTAGTCCAATGATTTCTTTCTGTGGAGCTTGAAGCTTCTGTGGAGCAGTTCTTGAAAAGAATGTAAAAGTATTTTTCATTTAGTTTCATAGAAATTTCACTAACTTGATCAATCTTTGTCTTGCATAGTTCCTCAGATGTTTCACCCAAACTTTCAAATGTACTCCAAATTTTATTGTAAGCAAAATTCAGACCACCTTTAAAATCTTCTGAACTGCCATGCAAATGATAATAATCAATTAGCATTTGGCTTCCTAGAAATCTCTCAAGCTATTTTGCTTCAATCTTTCCTCCAGATTTTAGATAATTTTCCAGCTTTGCAGTCAGGCTTCCAAAACTGAGAAAAATATGTGGTGATTCTTTTAAGTAGATTTCTTTATTTTTCCACACTTTAGACAGAATCTTGCCAAACTGAAGCCCTCTACTGTCTACATCAAGCACATACTCCGAGAACTATTAGGGAAGGTCTGTCTTCACCCTTTTTTTCTCACACAAAATAGCTGGACTGAAATGCCTCTTATTCTTCTAGAATGCACCCTCCTCCCTCATGGTTTAATGCTTTCTACTGCTTACGCTTATATGCTTATACTTGTTAATAGTCATATGTAATCCTAATTTTAATACATGCTACTGTTGTGCAGGGCCTGGTGGCTCAGCAGACTAAAAGCATTGTGATTAACACCAGCTGTCTGCAATTACTGTAAATTCGAATCTCATCAGGCTCAAGGTTGACTCAGCCTTCCATCCTTTCTAAGGTAGGTAAAATGAGGACCCAGTTTGTGGGGGCAATAAGCTGACTTTGTATAAATATACAAAAGTATGAAGGCTATTGCTTAACGCATTGTAAGCCGCCCTGAGTCTCCGGAGAAGGGCGGCATATAAATCAAATTAAAAAAAATAAAAATAGGCCAAGATATGTATTGAATAGACCAGGTCCTTGGATTATCCTCTGAGCATGAATTTCCCCTCATTTGAGATGAGAATTACATGATTGTTGTAGTGTATGAAAGGCATTATTTTTCTTCTTCTTGTGCCATATCTGTCATCGGACATTGGCGATTATGTTGGCAATACTATTTTTATCAGCAGCCACACGAAAAAGTGCTGCTGAGTTTTGTCCAAACCAGTCCCTTAGATTTTGAAGCCATGATGTTCTCCTTCTGCTTGGACCTTGTTTGCCTTCAATCTTTCCTTGGAGGATTAAGTAAAGTATGCCGTATTTTTCCGATATGAAAGGCATATCATGGTTTAAAAACAAAAGAAATAACAACAGCACAAATAAAAATAAAACGGGAGAGAGAAACAGAATGAAGAAAGTAAAATTAATCTCTTTTATCTTCTCAGAAATAAACTACTTATGCTGTTAAAACATAACCTGACTCAATCTGGGATGTTTTAAAAATGTGAGGAGGGGAAAGAGATTGACAGTAATTCCTCCCCACTGCATGAAAACGTTTGGATTCTGGATTTCATGACAACTCCATGAGCCAGTTCGGTCTAGTGGTTAAGGCACCAGGCTAGAAAGCAGTAGAGCGTGAGTTCAAGTCTTGCCTTAGCCATGAAAGCCAGCTGGTTGACTTTGGGCCAGTCATTCTCTTTCTCAGTCCATCCCAAGGTTGTTGTTGTGAGGAAAATAGGAAGTGGAAAGTGTGTTAGATAGGTTTCCCATTTTAAATTATTTGTAAAAACAATAAAGACAGGATACAAACACATACATCTGCTACAGAGACAGTAGATGCTCACAGCAGGAATCTAATCTAGTGAATTTCGTTGTATGGGTATACTGTGTATACACGTACAATGACAATAAAGTTATTATTAATGAAGGACAGGAGGGAGTGAGATTTCACCCATATCCCATGAGCCTTGCATAGAACAAAAAAATCTTTAGAATATCTTAAGACCATTTATCTCTTGTCAAAAGTTTTCGGTTAGAAAAATATGATGTTGCAATGAATCAAAGTTAGGAAAACTTAGAATTATGTTCTGCTTCTGAAGTGGATGTTAGGTTAATTTGGTGGTAAGAGAAAATTATAAAGCACCTAGGTTTTTCAAAAAGCAATGAAAAGCAGGGCCACGACGGGTTAAGTGTTGCTACAACCACTCTCTACATGAATAGTAGACATTATATTCAATCTGTCAGAATGCATTGGTGGCACTCATCTGTTCTGCAGAAACGTAATTCCTTGAATGGACTATGCATTGTGAGTTCTGAAGAAATTGATAATAAAACTCTTGGTGAATTGTATCGAATGATAGCAAAACAATTCAACACGCAACAGCATTAATACAATTTTCTACTGCTTTCCAAATTACAGTGACATTTGCAATATGCAATTTGTTTCAACTAGTTTTGGAATGTACAGTAGATTCTGTCCTACATTTGTAATGTCAGCAGCATTGAAATTATATACTTTTCATTTGATAAGTATTTTTAAAAGCTCTGTATAGAGGGCAACATGATGGGAGAAACTAGAGCTGTATCTTTAAAAAGAAACATCCATTTTAAAAGTTTCAAGAAGGGTAAATACATATAAAAAATTGAATAACTGAACTTTCTCCTACTTGTAGACTGCCACAGAGCCAGAGACAAAAGGAATATTTTGTTGTACGATAGGAAATAGGACATGAAATATTTGGGGGCCTAAGACTTGTGTGAAAACTTTGGAAGGCCCTAAAAGCTACAGTACCTGGGACATGATTATGGAGATTCTCAGTCACCCAGGTCATGATTGTCCCAAGAATGCTTTCTCAAGAGGTAACTGGACTTTCTCTGTTTTTCCTTGAAGTCATTTTGCTTTTCATCCAAGAAACTTCAGTTAGAACTGAAGAAGCTTTTTGGATGAGAAGCATAATGTCTTCAAGGAAAACCAAAAAAAGTCCAGTTGCCTCTTGAAAAAGCACCCTTGGGACAACCATGACCTGGATGACTGATATTTTTTCATCTTTCCTATTACCTTCTCCTATCTTATGATTATATTACTCTGTTGTTTGTATGTACACTGAGAACTTATGCACCAGAGACAAATTTCTTGTGTGTCCAATCACACTTGGCGAATAAAGTATTCTGTTCTGTTCCGTTCTGTTCCACTCTGCTCTGTACTGTTCTTGTAAGTCACAATGGAAGGAAATAATGCAATAGATTTTGCAGACAATTCAGTAGCATGGCTGGAAGGAATTCCATACCAATAATAATAATAATAATAATAATAATTTTATTTCTATACCGCCCTTCTCCCGAAGGACTCAGGGCGGTGTACAGCCTATTTAAAAACACAAAAAACACGACAACAATTAAAATTTAAAATCATTAAATAATTAGGCTCCAATTAAAATCCCAGAAATTTAAAATACCCCAATTTAAAACATTATGTTAATAGCCCTGCCTGGCGGAACAACAGGGTCTTCAGAGCGCAGCGAAACACCCGGAGGTCGGAAATCTTTCGTATTTCGGGGGGCAATTCATTCCACAGGGCTGGAGCTCCCACAGAGAAGGCCCTCCCCCTGGGTGTCGCCAGCCGACATAACTTGGCTGATGGCACCCGGAGGAGACCCTCTCTGTGGGAGCGAACTGGTCGGTGGGAGGCTATTGGTGGCAGAAGTCGGTCTCGAAGGTACCCGGGTCCTATGCCATGGAGCGCTTTAAAGGTGGTAACCAACACCTTGAATCGCACCCGGAAGACCACTGGGAGCCAGTGCAGCTCGCGCAGGAGGGGTGTCACATGGGCACAACGGGTTGCACCCATAACCACCCGCGCGGCCGCATTCTGGACCAGTTGGAGCCTCCGAGTGCTCTTCAAGGGGAGCCCCATGTAGAGAGCATTACAATAGTCCAACCGGGAGGTGACAAGGGCGTGAGTGACCGTGCGCAAGGCGTCCCGATCCAGAAAGGGCTGCAACTGGCGAATCAGGCGAACCTGATAAAAGGCCCCCCTGGCCACGGCCGTCATATGCTCTTCTAAAGACAGCCGTGCATCCAGGAGGACACCCAGATTGCGAGCCCTCTCTGTGGGGGGCAAAGATTCACCCCCAATAGTCAGCGATGGCACCTGCTGACCATATCGGGGCGCCGGAAGCCACAGCCACTCGGTCTTGGAGGGGTTGAGTCTGAGCCTGTTCCTCCCCATCCAGGCCCGCACGGCCTCCAGGCAGCGGGACATCACATCAAGGGCATCGTTGGGGTGGTCTGGGGTGGAGATGTACAGCTGAGTATCGTCAGCGTACAGATGACACTTCAATAAATTAAATGGTCAACTCTTAGTCCTGTAACTGCTGAATGCCTACTCTAAATTATTATGGATAAATAGAGATTTGGGACTCAAAAAGGGACTGAGAACTTTGCCCTTCTATACTACGCTTTCACATTTGGTGAGACCAGTGGTGGGATTCAGCCAGTTCGCACCACTTCGGGAAAACCGGTTATTAACTTTCTGAGCAGTTTGATGAACTGGTTGTTGGAAGAAATCATTAGGGCAGAGAACCGGTTGTTAAATTATTTGAATTCCACCACTAGGTGAGACCCACACCAAATGCACATAGCAATAGAATATTCTATTCTAATAGAAAAGGGATCTCCAAACTTGGTAAATTTAAAACTTTTGGGAGTTCAAGATAGCTGGAATTCTGGGAATTGAAGTCCCCAAGTCTTAGAATTGCCAAGTTTGGAGACCCCTGTAACATAATATTGTCATAGGAATGAGGAGTTATGCGATTTCTTGGTTTGAAGAAATTGCTTTGTTTACTTCTTTGGAAAAGAATATGAAACTTGTAGAAAATCTATGCCTGGGAACGGAAGGCAAGCAACGTAAAGCTGGAATTGGCTTGGATGGAAAAAGGGCATGGAAATGTGGTTGATGGATCTGAATCTATTCATATGTTGAAAATTCTTGACTGTATGCACAACAGCATGCCAATGGTGTGTGACAGGGTTGCATCCTTTTCACAGATCCTTTGCTGTACATCCAAGATTTATGCATGAAAACTTTTTTCTATTGCTATATAGGGATATCATTCATTTCCTTCCAGTAACATTTCTGCTTTTATTTTCCATCCCATCCTTTTACTCCTTATTTTCTTTCACCAGCAGCTTAATTAAAATGTTTTATATGAGCGACTTGATCCGCAACCTCAAACTGTGTGAAATAATGTTGCTCCTATTTTTTTAAAAAGAAAAATAATGGGGCTAAAAGTATTTTTTTTAGAGAGAGCAAAATAAGAAATGTGTGACACTGGAGTGGAATCTATAAAAATATAAAGAGCTTTATGCTTTTTAAAATACAGGCACTCAACTGTCACTGAGATGGAACTTCACAGACTGTTTTCGGTGAATATAGAAACTGTAATTGTTGGGGAAAATCTATTGCAAATGCCAGATTATATGTGAATATATGAAAATTTAATGTGTTCCAGCATGGGGCACCAAAGAAAACCCTAGATGTTTCTTATATCCATTTTATTTGACCTTGAGCCTGGAAGTTTTGTGCTTGAAGGACCTACAGTTAAAAAAAAGAAAGAAAAAGGACCCACCAGATTTCAAAATGAACCTGCAAAATACAGTTCCCTCCAACATAGGAATAATCTTGAATGATTATACACCATTAACTCAGAGTAAAATTTTAGCAACAACCTAGTTTTTTCTCAATGAATATATATCCCTAACTTGGTCCTTCAGGTTTTCTTATATATACACCATTGTCATGATTCCAGGTAAGGAAATTAAAGCACAGTACTGAACAGCTTCTGAAAAATCATAATTCAGTATAAAAAATAATGGCTAGAATCCCAATGTATTTTTTTATTATGTACGGTATTTATTTAAAGACAGTGTGTACTACTGGTGTGTTCAGCTGCCAGATAATTCTACAATAAAACTGTTACTATGTTATAATGTTTAAGGTAACTTGTTAAAGACCTAGGAAATACTTAATCAAACTCTTACTCAAGTATTGTAAGAAAAATAAAGCCAAACCCAGTTTAAATAAAATCAAATCTGACTTTTGTCCACTCCCTTCATATTTTTCACAGAACGTTCCTTGCCACACTTCTCAAAGATGAGATTGCAATCACTCAAAGGATGATTGCAGAAAAGCAGTGAGCTTGTCATGTAGTTATCTACATGAGATAACTTGGGATAACTTGGGATAAAAGTTCACCCAACAAACACTGCATTCTATTGGCATCACTTCTTGATTTGGGTTGGCCTTTAGTGGTCCATGTTCTTTTTTAAACTTTCTCTTCTTCTTTTGCCTTTTGTTTTTGA
Source organism: Pituophis catenifer annectens (assembly GCF_029215685.1). Taxonomy (NCBI): domain Eukaryota; kingdom Metazoa; phylum Chordata; class Lepidosauria; order Squamata; family Colubridae; genus Pituophis; species Pituophis catenifer. Next base: position 12,404,058 of record NW_027256886.1, on the reverse strand, counting down.
AATCAATCTTTACCCTGGATGACATGGTTTCTCAGAAGCCCTGTTGGTGATAGTTGGGAAAGGCAGTTGAATGATAACAACGGATTGTTATCATTCCGGATTGTTGAAACGGATTGCCCCATCTCCATCCTTTTTGTGAGAAAGCATTTCCATGTGCTCTTCTGGCAGCCACTAGAAACAGAGGGACAATTGACCATCTCCATTTCTTAGCATTCATTGGTGATGTAAAAAGGAGCTAAACGTCATGGAATCATTGAGACGGAAGAGGCTGTTTAGGTTCAGTGCAAGAATCTAAATGAATTTTTTTCTCCTCAAGAAATGGTTAGATGGTTTCCACTTGAATACTGGCAACGAAGGGCAGCTCATCACCATTGTGGGTAATTGCTTCTACTTGCAAATTGTTCTTACTGTTAGAAAGCCAACCTTCAGGTGAATCTGCCTTCCTGTAAATCCCAGGACGATGGCTGTTATATCCCCAAAACACATGGAATGCAGAAACATCATGGTATGACATTGTTCTAGGCGTTCAGTGAAATAAATATAGACTCTTTCAGCTGGCCAAAATTGAAGAGATCCCCTCATAGCTGAAAGGAAGCATTGTAATCTGTTGTCCCAAAGGTACTTTTGCAAAAGGCAAGGAGACTTTGCTTTTTCCTTGAAGACATTTTGCTTCTCATCCAAGAAGCTTCTTCAGTTCTATCAGAAATGCCTTCAAGGAAAAAAACAAAACAAAGAAAGTCCAGTTGCCTTTTGAAAAGCACCTTTGGGACAACCATGACCTGGATGACAAGAGAATCTCCATAGACATTGCAAATTCTCTGAAATCATAGCCGTCTGTTGACTTACTTCCTGACCCAGCTCTTTTGCATTAAATGTAATAAACATTGAACAGAAAACACATCCTAATGCAAAGATGCTTTAATTCAGCCACACAGAAACATACATCCACTTTGTTTTCTGTTTTTGTGTGAATCATCTTATTGATGTACATAGAAATGATCACAGGGCAGAGTATTATGAAAGGGTGCCTCCTGTCAATTATGACAACCCATGTTCCTGGTACTACCACTAGGGGGTACCATGTGGATTTTCTGTTTCAAGTAGTAGGCGTGTTACTATTGTGCTATTGTACCATCATCTTGTTGATTTTTTTCCCCAGTGTTGATAAAATGGAAAGAAGGAAAACCTTATCTGTTTCATAACATACTTCACTTTGGCTGAGATGACAGGTGTATTTCTGAGTGTAGGTCCCTTCTGCATTGCAAAACAAGACTCAGAAGGACACAGAGGGGTTGTTAGAATATATTAATATGGTCTTTCACTCATTCGTTCCTACATATACACACACATTTATGCATAATGCATGCTTAGTTGTACATGCTTAGCTTTTGATTAGAGACAGAAGAAGTCAGAAGAAGCAAAATAATGATTACGATACTGAACTAGATACTGGGAGATTGTGAGTTCTAGTCTGGGCCAGTCTCTTTCAGCCCAACCTACCTCACAGGGTTGTTTTGAGGAAAAATAAAGAGGAGAGAGCATTATGTAAACTGTCGAGTGTCAAAAGCCCCTCGACAACACATCACCTTGATGGATGGTATTGAAGACCATGAAGGGGATCCGGAGAATACTGAAGGATTCCAGCAACAAAACACGGTGGAGGGGGGTGTTGTGTTAGGACACCATGTACACTAATAGTGGGTGATGGACGGAAGGCAAGAAGGGGGAGGTTGAAATGGGAACATAAATCAGCTGCTGAAGTGTGGAGGGGAATGACGTTCTATGTCTGCGACGAGCATGAACGGAACAAGCGGCAGCTTTGATTGTGACAGCTGTGAGAAATCATTGCCTGCTTAATAATAGTTAACTGTATCCACGCCCTATAAAACAGTACGGGCGGAGAGCTAGGGCGTCTCTGACTTTGTTTTGCTTAGCAGCTCAATCTCTACTGTACGCTGCTGTGTTGCCTCCATTAAACCGGGTTTTGGAACGAAACCGCCTTTTCGTGTGTGCATGTTCGTTTGCACCCGGTGAAGCACTGGCAGCTCCAGAGGGGCTGAATGTTCTGTCCCCGTCTCACACATGCACACAAACAGACAGCCGGGGGTTAAAAAAACTGGCAGACAACCAATTCTTCCGATAAGACGCTTGGCAGCAAACCAGTAGCTGCTTTCCAAGAACTTTACTCAATAAACAAAATACACACAGTCAAGAATTGTCCAGTTCGTGAAATAAATCCAAGGCTGATAATGTTGTTTCCAAAAATGCAATGTGACTCGATAGTAGTTAGTTTTGTCTGGCACAGAATCTGAATGGCCACCTCACCCCCTTTTATACCCTGTGGGGTGTGGTCCAGTGACTTAGCTTAATCTCTGGCACGCCTTTTCTTCTGTTGCGTGCACTTATTTCTGTGACGCTGCCGGGGATCCAGCCAAGACTCATTACCCTCATCACTGTCCACCTGTGGCTGCATGGACATTCTTGGCCTGGGCCCTATCTCTTGCCCTTCGGTGGACACCGAAGGCATTGCCAGAGAGGAGGGTCCTGGAGAGGGAGGCCTTGCCAACTCCTCTCCTTCACTCTCGGAGTCCTTTCCTGCCGATGACACAGGCTCAGGTAATGGAGCCACAACACTGAGATAAACTTTGAATTGTACAAAATAAAAGCAGGATGTAAATCCAATAAGCAGAAATATATATATATTTTTAAGATATATATTTTCGGCATTATATATAGGTTCAGTCACTAAATTGTGCCGAACTCCTCATGACTCCATGGACCACAGCACACCAATCCCCTGTCCTCCATTGTCTGCAGGAATCTGTCCAAATGCATGTTCATTGCGTCAATGAAACTATCTAACCATTTCATCCTCTGATGTCCCCTTCTTCTTTTGCCTCCAATCTTTCCCAACATCAGTATTTTTTTTCCAGTGAGTCCTCTCTTTTCATTTGGTGGCCAAAGTATTTGAGCTTTAGCGTCAGTATTTAGTACTTGCAGTATATTTAAGTATCTCTTCAATTTCAATGAAGGGAGATCAAGTAAAGTACCCCAGCTTTTGGAGAAGAAACTAATAGGATCCATTCTAGAGAGCCTAAGGGGCTGCCCCAAAGAAAAGGGGGTCAACCTATTCTCCAAAGCACCTGAAAGCAGGACAAGAAGCAATGGGTGAAAATTAATCAAGGAGAAAAGCAACCTAGAACTAAGGAGAAATTTTCTGACAGTTAGAACAATTAATCAGTGGGATAATTTGCTCCAGAAGTTGCAAATGTTCTAACACTGGAGGTTTTTAAGAAGACATTGGACAACCATTTGTCTGAAATGGTATGGATTTTTCTGGTTGAGCAGTGGGTTGGACTAGAAGACCTCCAAGGTCCCTTCCAACTCTTTTATTCTGTTATTCTGAGCCTTGTTATTTCCCAATAATTCTGAATATGTGTTGTGATCCTTCTAAACTGATTGCCATTTTGCTAATCACAAAAGTCACCCAACTAGCTCTGTTTGATCTCCCTTCAATGAAATTGAAGAGATACCTAAAAATACCGCAAGTAGTAAATACTGACGCTAAAACTCAAATGCTTTAGCCACCAAATGAGAAGAGAGGACTTCGATGGCATTTTGTGGTTTGGAGGAGAATAGCACTGTCTTTGAAACATAGAACTGATTTCAAGTTTTCAGTTTTTCACTTTCTAAAAATGCTTCTTTGTGCCTATGGTAGCTCTAGAGGAAGTAAGGCTGATGTTGAAGGCATGACACATGTTTTCATGCAGCATCCAAAAAGTAAAAAATGGAGGAATTGAGGGGAAAAAGCTTACAAGTGTAAAGAAAGTATTTCAGCCTTTCATCTTAGCCTTTCATACATTTTTTTTTTAAGGCAAAGATATATATTTTATTTCCCTTGACACCCAAAGCGGTAAAAGAGGAAGTAAAGTAGAAGAAAGTAGAGGGAGATATTTTAACAGATCATTTCAGTAGCTCCATAAAAGCTTGAGGATAGCTATATAAAATAATCCAGAGGATAATGTGATAAGATTCTGAGAATAATAAAGTCACAGAGCCCATTCTGTAGCTGCTAAGTCACCCTTTCGCTTTCATACGGAATTTGAAATTTAACACTGTACATCAGTGTTTTCCATTAGTGCTCAAGAAACACTTTTTTTTCATGGCGAGAGAGAGAAAGAGAAAGAGAAAGAGAAAGAGAAAGAAAGGAAAGAAAAATCAATCATACATACATACATACATACATACATACATACATAGCTAGCTAGCTAGCTAGCTTACCTAGCTACCATGTTTCCCTGAAAATAAGACCTTGTCTTATATTTTTTTTGAACCCTGAAATAAGGGCTTGGCCTTATTGCCATGCACTCAAAAGCCCGATTGGGCTTATTATCAGGGGATGTCTTATTTTGGGGAAAACAGGATAGCTAGCTGTGGGGGACATGTTCTTGTCTCTTCCTTTTTCCTTTCCAGAATATTTGAGCAAGATGCAAAGATCTCTGCATATGTATTTAGCCAACATTCAGGAATTGGGTCAGAAAGCAGAGTTTAAATACTTTAGTCTTTCAAAGTCTTGATTGTTATCATATAAAGAGCAGGTGCACGTTTGTTTTTTTGTCACATGTGCGTACAAGTTAATTGCAAAAGACCTCATGCATGGTTTGCAATGGAAAAATTTAATTTGGACTCAAGAGTTAATTGTTTTTCAGGGATGTTATCTTTTAGCACCGATGGAGTATTAATTCTGAAACAAACCATGTACTTTTTCTGTTAGTAAAAGTGCCTGCTCAGTTTATTACATTCTAATCCAGGCAAAGGCTGACTGTATGTCTGCGTGGTTTTGGCTGAGTGTGATCTTTCCCTCTCTCCCTCCCTCTCTCCCTCTCCCTCTCCCTCCCTCCCACCCTTCCCCTCTCTCTGTGTGCCATCTCTTTCATATGGTCTTAAAGTAACTTTTTTGAGTAAGTGTCAGAAAAATGAAGAAATGGGTGCTATTAAAATGTGCAAATGTACAAAAAGTAACTTTAAAAATTATTTTATTAAGTTTTTTTTTACATATTATAAAGATAAAAACTAACAAACATACATGATCAGAAAAAGGGATTGATGGAGAGAATAAAGAAAAAAGATAAATGCATGCAGAAAAAAAGAACTATAGAAAGGAGCAAAAGTATATAAATAAAGTGACTTTTCACTTCTTTTACAAATGATAATACTGTAAGGTAAAGGTAAAAGTTCCCCTTGCACATATGTTCTAGTCGTTCCCGACTCTAGGGGGCGGTGCTCATCTCCGTTTCAAAGCCGAAGAGCCAGTGCTGTCCGAAGACGTGGTCATGTGGCCGGCATGACTAAACGCCAAAGGCGCACAGAATGCTGTTACCTTCCCACCAAAGGTGGTCCCTATTTTTCTACTTGCATTTTTTACGTGTTTTTGAACTGCTAGGTTGGCAGAAGCTGGGACAAGTAACCGGAGCTCACCCCATTATGCAGCACTAGGGATTTGAACCGCTGAACTGCCGACCTTTCGATCGACAAGCTCAGCGTTTTAGCCACTGAGCCATCGCGTTCCTTAATATACTGTACACACCAATAAGGAACACAGAAAATTATGTTTGTTTACTGTATTCGTTAATCCAATGTATATAAAACTCCTACCTGAAAAATGGGTATCCCAGAAGAGTATGTACTATTTGATCTTTTCTAACAGCTTACTTTTAAATATTACTTTAAGAACTCTTATGTTAAATTAGGTTATTTTCTACATTGTTTCAACATAGCCTCTCTACAGAATCTTGCTAGACAATCTTGTTACAATACTGTCCTTTCCTCATCTTTGCAATATCTCTCTATGAGGAGGTACAGAGAAATATTTCAGTATATTTTGTGGAAATCTGGCCAAAACAGTGCAGAGTTAAAAGCCTATGAAGTCTGTAGCATTTCTCCTTTTTTTATCCCATTCTGATAAAAAATAGTAACAGGTGTCTTGATATTTTAAACATTTTGTGATCAAATATTTTATCAACTTGAAATTCAAATCAAGTGATCCCAAATCAAATCATGTAACTTCAAAATCTAAATTTTTTATCCTCTCTTTTCGTGATTGGTTGATCAGGGTATTCTACAGTGGCCCAATTACAATGTTGAAATCAGGCGTAGACATTTAATTTTCCCAAGAAATGAGAAACTGGAAATTATTGTGATGGCTGAACCAATAGGCTCAACTTAATTCTGCTTAATATTAATATTTATAAAAAGCAGTAAAATGATTGTATATGGTTTTGATCAGCTGCTACTGGTAAGAATACATGTCATGTCTTATTTACATTTGTTTTCTAATTTCTGATTAACCTTATGCAGGCCGGACAAATGCCTGGATGAGGCCCAGGGACTCTAAAATGCCCAGGTCAGGTCTAAATGAAAATTAAAACACATTAAGAAAAAATAAATGGAGTAACTTCAGTGAGAGAGTTAATTAAGCCTCTGCTAAAATCACTTCCCACGGAAATTCGGCTCTCATGGAGCCAGTAAATTTCTTCATTTTGTCTGCATCTCACCTTCTGCTTGTTTTTTTTGGGGGGGGGGATTTTTTTATTTATTTTTTGACATAAGACATAAGACATCTTTTTAGAACAAGGGTTTGATCCGGTATAAAATAAGTATAAAGTCCAAATTTCATCAATTAACATCTTAAAGGAAAAAAATGAAAGAAAAAAGAAAACAGAACAAAACTAAATCCAATTTTTGTCATTCAATCTAACATCTTGAGAGAAAAGTAAATGCAAGACATTTTGCCATGGATACGTCTAAAAGATATTTTCCTTTTGCACTGGGAAAAATATACCATCTTCCTCTGGCATATGTTTCCCACAGTCTTCCAATTAACCCCTGCATAGTTTCAAGATTTGCATGCTTTGTAGAGGAATCTGATTTCGAGATAGAATATAATCTTTCATCTGACACAACGAGAGCAGACCACACCTGAGCAGGTTCGAACAAGAGAGAATAGTTCCTTTTCTGTCGTATTGGCTTACGATGAATAATGGGAGGAAGCCAATTCTTGTGTTTATTTCCTTACCAAGATAATTATGATTATGAGAGCCAGGAGAAGGAAGATGGTGGAAAATTGAATGCAATGTGAGGAACTCAAAATAGTCATTGCATTCAGAGCTGATAGAAAAGTTAGGTTGGTTCTCTCCTTGATGGGTTTCCATCCATTGTTTCTTGTTTGGCCTTTAGGTGCTTTGGAAAACAGATTGACCTCCTCCTCTCTGTAACAGCCCCTCAAATATTGGAATACTGCTATCATGTCTCCCCTGGTCCTTCTCTTCACTAGACTAGCCATGCCCAGCTCCTGCAACTGCTCATATGTTTTAGCTTCTAGGAGTCTGATTATCTTTGTTACTCTTCTCTGCACTCTTTCCAAAGTTTCTACATCTTTTTTTTTGTAAAGTGGTGACCAAAACTGGATGCAATATTTTAGATATGGTCTTACTAAGGCTTTATAGAGTAGCACTAGTACCTCTTGATTCTATCCCTCTAGGATTGTGTGTGTGTGCGTGTGGGGAGAGAACATTACAAACAAACACATTCTTGCCTGGAAAACATTCCTGAATGTAAAATGTTGCTTAACAGAAAATCTGTTGATATTTTGTTAAGAGAAGACCATTCAAAGATTCAGAATAAATAGGATTAAATATACTTACCTATATTTTTTTTTAAAAAAAAACACCAACAAATGGAGAAACAAGATGATCTAGACACATGTGAAATTGGAATGGGTCAGAATTGGAATGATTTTGTTGCAATATTTTCAGGATCAGACTCAATAAGATTAGTTAGAGTTAGAAGTTTGAATATATTTTCTTTTATTTACAACAGGCATTCTATATTCACTGAATATTCACAGATAGAAGCAAGGAAAAAGATGCAGACAGCTCCTTATATATACAATGGGAGGAGCTAGATGTGGGAGTGGTGAATTATGAATACATTAAGGAGTGAAAAATAAATTAACCCCTGATACCCCGTTCATATACTATTTACACATTGGAGAATAAGGCATTTACATCTGACAAATCCCCCTCTAAATGCCGATTCGTTATGCAACACCAATTACATTCAGATTCAGGACAATACAAAACATACAATTTAGAAGTTAAATATTTGTGCTGTTTAGAAGGTAAAGGCTTTGTCAATATGTCAGCTAATTGTTCTGAAGTATCACAATGCACTGCTTTAATAAATCCATCCTGAGATAATTGTCTCACATGTTTAAATTTTATATCTATGTGTCTGGACCTTTGTCCAATGGCGTCAGATCTAGATATTTCAATGGCTGCTTTATTATCTTCATGCATAACAAAAGGCAAAGCAGGTTTTTTCCAAACATCTGAAATTAAATCATTAAACCATACAAGGTTATTTGCAGCTTTGGATAAACAAACATATTCCGCTTCTGTCGTTGAAGTGGCCACTAGTTCTTGTTTACCAGTGTACCAGTAAACTGGACAGTCATTTAAGAGGAATATATAGCCAGATGTGCTTTTTCTACATGAGGTGTCTCCAGCCCAGTCCGCATCTGCGTAACATGTAAGCTTTGGTTCTTTATTATCGTTAGGTTCTAACATTAAACAAAAGTCTAGTGGACTTTTCAGATATCTTAAAATTCTTTTAACAGCTTCCCAGTGATACATTGTTGGCTTGCTGACATGTCTGGATAATAAATTGAGTGGTAAAGCGATATCTGGTCTTGTCCAATTAGATATATAAAGAAGTGAACCTATGATTGATCTATAAAATGTGTTATCTTTGAATTCGGGAGAAGATTCATCAGTATTTCTTAGAAAGTCAGTTTGCATAGGAGTATCACAAGGTTTGGCATTATTTAGATTGCATTTATTTAAAAGTTTTGTGATCTTATCTCTCTGAGTAAGTTTGAATCCTCTTTTAGTCTTATTAATTTGAACACCAAGATATTTGTTTACTTTGCCTAGAGATTTTAACGAGAAATGTTCATTTAGCTTAGTTACAAAAGTTTCTCTTCTCTCTTTATGTTTTCCTATGTATAAAATGTCATCCACATAAATCAATACAAATTCTATGTAATCATCACCCTTTTTGACAAAGAAACAGTTATCAGCAGTGGTAGCATTGAAGTCCATGGTTTTAAGTACTTTTACTAAACAATCATACCATTGTTTACCAGATTGTTTTAACCCGTATAAACTCTTGTTTAACAACCAAATCTCATTTTTGTTTGTGTATTGACTGTGAGGTGCTCTTACATATATTTCCTTATCTAGTTTTGCATGTAGATACGCAGTCTGTATGTCATATTGGAATACATCAAGATTGAGTGCTGATGCTACCACTAGAGCTGTTTTTACACTCTCTGTTCTTACTGTGGGGGAATACGTGTCAGTATAGTCCTCCGGATATTTCTGTGCATAACCTTGTGCAACTAGTCTAGCTTTGTATAGGGTATTGCCTCCCTCTAAGTTCTTAATTTTATATATCCACCTGGTACCAATAATTGTTTTATCTTTAGGTGCAACTGCAGGTGTAAATACATTTAGTCCTTGTAAACTTTCCATCTCTTTTTTCATCGCTAATTCCCATTTTTCTCTTTCTTTACTAGGGAGTTTTAACACTTCCTCATATGTATTAGGTGTTGTTGGCTCACCATCCATATGCATTATATAATCCTTGTATTTATTTGGTATTTGATTTCTGGTGTTTCTAATAGTTTTTTTAGGTTTACTATCGTTATCATGCAAATATCTTGCTTCCTTTTTTGTTAGTGTATCTGTTTTTATTTTGTGTTGGCTATTTGTCCATGTTTTGGTTTTGTTTTTATATTTGTTGATATCTTGCTTTTCTATAGTCTCTTCCTCATGAGATTTTGTATCTTTGTTGTTATTTGGAAATATTTCATTAAGATGTATTTTAGACCAGTTGGCCTGTTCATGGAACACAGCTGTTCTGGAGACTATAAATTTGTTATTATTATCAATGAATCTGTATCCTTTAGTGCCTGTCTCGTAACCCATAAATCTGAGTCTTCTGGATACGTTTTCTCCCTTTCTTCTTAATTGCTTAGGTATGTGTACGTCTGCAGTGACTCCAAATATGTGCATGTGTGCTAATTTTGGTTTCCTATTATACATCACTTCATATGGTGTCTTATTTACAATGCTGGACCAGGTTCTATTCTGTGTGTAATTTGAATAATGTAAGGCTTCTGACCAGAATTGTTTGCTTAAGCCAGCATCTTCCAATGTGCATCTAATCATGGTTTGTAATGTTGAGTTCTTCCTCTCCGCAATCCCGTTCTGGAACGCAGAAAATGGGCTAGATGTGTAATGTAACATTCCTTTGTCTTTTAACCATTGGGAGAATTCTTTAGACATGAATTCACATCCCCTATCTGTCATAATTTGTTTTATTTTGATATTGTGTTGTGTTTCTATGCGTTTGTAAAATTCTTTAAATTTTTGAAAGGTTTCATCTTTGTGTTTTAATGTATAAACAAATCCATAGCGGCTATAATCGTCTACTATTGTCAAGAAGTAACGTTTTCTATAAGTGATTGATGGAGTTAATGGACCAACTAAGTCCATGTGTACTAAATCAAAAATTTTGTTGGTTGATCTAGTAGATTTTCTTGGTCTGGGATTAGTTTTTAGTTTTGTAGATTTACATACTGAGCATTCCAAATAGTTTTCACAATTTTTTATTTTAACACCTTCTGCGTGTTCAGTCATTTTTTGTACTACAGGAAAACTGGCATGTCCTAACTTCCTATGTAAGATGTGAGCACACTCATCATGAATTGGTTTACCTATTTTTGGTCTTTTTTCATTGTGTGTATCTATGTGATCATGAGATATTTTACATTCATCATTGTCACTGTTGCTAATATTTTCATTATCTACTTCAATACAATCTTCCATATTTGAATCAATGTTATGCAACCATTTTTCCTTTGTTATCAGATAAGGTAGGCCTCCTTTAATCATCACAGTGCCTATATTTATTTTATTCTTCTCCAAAGTCGCTTTTCCTTTAGAAAAAACAATGTTAATGTCAGAATCTCTACTTAGTTTTATGGCACTTAGTATGTTATGAGGTATTTCAGGTATTAACAATACCCCCTCTATTTTTCCTAGACCAGGCAGGGTTACATTCCCTCTACCTAATACTTGAACCTTTTCTTGGTTAGCTACCTTTATTACAAATTTATCTTCTATAAATGAAGACAATATATTTTTGTTATTAGTGGTGTGATTAGTTGCTCCAGAATCAATAAGCCAATTATTGTTCTCATTTTGCTGTATGTTAGTGTTGTCTTGTTTATTTAATCCATTTAGTGAACCAGATTTTCTATCCTTTGAATTATCTCTGCCCCCTCTATTCTCTTTGTAATTTGGTGGGCTTCTATATCTATGTCTATCTATGGAAGACTGTCTATAATTGTATTTGTTTCTATATTCTGACCTATGTCTTTCTTTTGAAATCTTGGGGCAATCTCTCCTATTGTGTTCTCTGGATCCACAGTTATGACATTTAAATGTTTCATTATATTTTTCTTGGAAAGCTACTTTCCTATATGGTTTGTGTTCTATGTGATTGTTAGAACGATTCCTTCTTGAATTGTCTTCTGCTATTAATTTATTGGATAGACTTTCTATGGATAAGTATCCTAGATTGATTGTGTCTAAATGTGTTATATAATTGTCCCATGATGGATCAAGTGAGTTGATAATAACACTTTTCATTGTTTGGTCTGAAATCACCTCCCCTCTCAAATGCAGCTCAGCTCTTATTTTGTTTAAAGATATTAAGTGCTCACTTATGGAAACCCCTGGTTTTATCCTAGATGAAAAGAAATCTTTAGACATCCTTGTGGTGGTAGCTACACTGTCACTGTGAAACAAATTAAACATGCATTGAATAATTTCTGAAACAGTCAGATTTGGCTTAATGCTGTGATACATTGCAGGAGACACACTAGATATTAATAAGAAAAATGCTCTATGGTGTAAACAATCTATTTTTAGAGTCCAAGGTCTTTTTGGGGGACTAGTGATAAAAAACAGTAAGTTTTCCTTCATAAAGACAACCTGGAGCTGTTGATACCATTCTTGCAAATTAATGCCATCTACCCTTAGCTTTGGGAAGTCACTGGGTAAATTTCCGACATTATTAGGTCCATTACTTACAACCTGAGGTAGTCCGTGGTCTCGTAAATGCAGAAAGTTACAAAACGGCATGGGGATGCTCGCAACGAGCCTGCATGGTCTCCTCGCCAGTTCATGTCTTCCCGGGCCGTCTGCGTAGTCTTGCGCATGCGCGTTGTCCATTTCTTCCTTGGAGTCGTCGTGAAAGGTTCTCCTCACTGCGGCTCGCTCGTTCCGCTCCTCCTCAGATGAATCGGTCTCTGGTTCGATTTTGGGAGTCCTGACGACGGCGGCTGTTCTTCCTTTTCTTCTGAGGGCGTTGGTGCTTGCTTCGGTCTGTGGCGTGGGGCGGTATCGGCAGGGCTCTCTGGGTTCGGGTGTCGGCGCTCTCGTAGTCAGGATGGGAGCGGGCAGGTCTTGAGGCATTGGCTTGCTCGCTCGCTTCTTCGTTAGCTTTTTAGTAATTTTTAGTTTTGGCCCAAATGCAGCAAAAAGCGTTTTCATTGCTGATTTTATTTGGTAGTTTGTTGAATCACCTTCACTTTCTGATTCTGATTCTTCTGAGGAGTTTGAATCTTCTTTTTCATTTTCGTTGTCTGATAACGTTTTTCGCGCCAGAAATTTTGAATTGAGCTTTTTGATTGGCTCTGCTTCGCTCACCTTGGAGGCCTGTTGAAACCAAGATGGCTGCCATTCAAAATTTCGCGCTGGATCACCGTTTTTCTTCTTCACAATATTTTTTTCTGCAGTCATATCACTCACTATTTTTGGGTCTTTAGACTTTTCATTAGTGATGTTTTTCTCTCTCGCTGCTCCGCTGTTCTTCAGCATATCTTGGAGGTTCGCGATGAGGCTTTCATCGTTCTTCTGGCTCTTTAATAGTTTTAATATTTCTGACCTGAGTTCGTTATTCTCTATTTTGATTTCCTCCTGGTCATCATTTTCATCTATAATTTCTTCGTCTTCAGTGGTGTATTCTTCGGATTCTCTCGAAATTGTGTTTGTGGATTCGTTGATTATTTCTTGTTCTGTTTCCATTTCTTTGCTGTATGCCCTGGTGTTGGGCCTATCTTTCTTAGACATTTTTAAGTTTTTATTGAGTCAATTAACCATCCTCTGCTACCAGCTTGTTGCAATATTTTCAGGATCAGACTCAATAAGATTAGTTAGAGTTAGAAGTTTGAATATATTTTCTTTTATTTACAACAGGCATTCTATATTCACTGAATATTCACAGATAGAAGCAAGGAAAAAGATGCAGACAGCTCCTTATATATACAATGGGAGGAGCTAGATGTGGGAGTGGTGAATTATGAATACATTAAGGAGTGAAAAATAAATTAACCCCTGATACCCCGTTCATATACTATTTACACATTGGAGAATAAGGCATTTACATCTGACAGATTTATCTAGGAAACCTGAGTATCTGAGGTATATGACTACATCCTAAAATGGCTGTCACAATCACGTGTTTGCAAGTTCAGTGACCTCTTGAAACTCAGTTGGAGAGATGATTTATTTGAATTTACTTCAAATCAAATTACAAGTACTCCTCGCCCTTACAACTGTAGTTGAGCCCTGGATTAGAGTCATAAATCACGGCAGTTTTTTTTTTTTTAAATTTATTTATATGCCGCCCTTCTCCGGAGACTCAGGGTGGCTTACAGTGCGTTAAGCAATAGCCTTCATACTTTTGTATATTTATACAAAGTCAGCTTATTGCCCGCACAAACTGGGTCCTCAATTTACCTACCTTAGAAAGGATGGAAGGCTGAGTCAACCTTGAGCCTGGTGAGATTCGAACCTACAGTAATTGCAGACAGCTGGTGTTAATCACAATGCTATCAGTCTGCTGAGCCACCAGGCCCGTAAGTTGTTAACAACTGTGTCTGATTTTACAACTCTTTTTAACTGTGGTTGTTAAGTGAATGTTGTTATAGGAACCAGTTTTCTTCAACTGGTATTTCTTTCCAGAACCTGGAAGTAAATGCCAAAAAACAGCAAAAAAGTGGCAAAAATGGTGGTTCTATGAGTCAGTTGCTGAATTCCAAAAATCATGTGATTTTGGACACATGATCATGTGATCATGGTGTGTGCGTGTGTGTGTTCATGTGCAATTGTCAGAAGTCCAGGACTGTTATAAGTAGCTCTGGGGAGATCTGTTGTGCTTTTAAATGATCACTAAGTGACGGGTTTTTAATTACTTGCACCCATTCAAAATTTCATGCAGCTCTACCGTTCCTTAACTGTCTTTTGTTGATGCAAATAATAATACTAACAAGAACAACCACAGGATAATCTTAAGAAGTATACAACTTTCAATTAAAAAAAAAACTATTAATCAGAGAAAGCTGGTCAGACTTGGCTAAGAAGGTTGGTCGATGACCAATTTTCTATCATTTAACCGTTATCAGTTTAACATAAATCATAGGTTTGTTCTGATTTTAACACGAGCATGAGAAAATGTAATGCTTTGGAAGATGACTGATTTATAAAAGCACTAAAAACAAAAATGTTGGGATTTTCCTTTATTTTCATCCCCCCCCCAAAAAAAGTGGGTGGCAAATATATGTTAATAAAATAATTAATCTTCCTATAATCTAGGCAGAATAATGAATCCTGCATTTTTCTGTCAATGTGTAAGATGATAGCCTGGGAAAATATTCTCCATGTTTAAAAAAGAAGAAAAAAAACCCCCACAGCAAGTCAAAGCAACCTAAAATAGCTGCGTTTCTTCCTTCTTTGCATATTGGAATATAATAACACTCAGCCTGCTTAATTAGATGACATTTTACAGACTGTTCTAAATGGGAACAAATTACTGTACTATTGGCACCTATGTAGTGCTATATTTTACAGCATATATTAGTTTAATATGCAGAGTATTTGCACAATAAGGTTGTTAAGTCTGTTTGCTTTGCTCCAGTTGATAGCTCTGTAAATGCCAAAATAAAATAAATCTTGGGAGCTTTGTTTTGTTTTGTTTAAAAACAACAACAACAACAACAATAACTCAGCAGCTCATTCCCAGTTTACGACATACAAACCTTTTACTGGGTTTCCCTCTTACACGGTGAAGGAGAAAAGTAAATATTTCTTCAAAATGAAAAAGATATACCACAGATCATGTTTTATTCTCCTTTTTTTGCTTAGAAGGATAGGACACCTGATGTGATTTTTCCCTTTCATAGTCTCATGCAGCCCTGGGTCCTTTCCTAATGCTACAGCTAAATCTGCCTTACGGGGCAAAAGTAAGTGTTGATTTTGGAGATAATCTTTGCAAAGGTTCAGCTTTTGCTGCCCAGGGGAGAAAACTGAGCCCATATAATGGTTTATAAGGAGTGATCTTGAGAGACAAGCAGAAGAACTGCAAAACAGACAACAGGTAGATAAGTAGAAGTTGAGTCCACAGAAGGAATAGAATAGAATAGAATTCTTTATTGGACAAGTGTGATTAGACACCCAAGGAATTTGTCTTCGGTGCATAAATTCTCAGTGTAAATGAAAGATATGTGATAAATCATATCACATATATTTTATATATAGGGATGTGACAATAGGAATATTGTCACATCCCTAAATATAAAGATAACATATAAAAATATAAGCATATTGTCACATCCCTATATTTTTATATGTTATATAATTTATATTTCACTGATAAAGAAATAAAGGGAGACTAGTATAGATCTATTTCAAGCTATTTAGCTCTCATCAGCTAGCCATACCCTTACTTGGATTCGAACTTGGGCTGCCTGCATGTTAGGCAGTTATATTAACCTCTGAGCCACAAGTTCTTCTCCCTTCATCAGTTTGAGCCAGGGGAGGGATTAAGTGTTTTTCTATCGAGTCACCTGGTCTACCTCAGTATGTGGGAGGGAGCATACTGCATCCTTTCTACCTTTCAGCTCCAATCCAGGAGCACTCAAGCAGTTGCATTCACGACAAACCATTTTATACCAAATTTATGCAGTATGCTCCCTCCCACATGCTGGGGTAGACCAGGTGCCTTGAGATACACACACACACACACACACACACACACACACACACACACACACACCACACCACACACACACGACTATATAAAGATATAGGAATAGGGATGTGACAAGCATCTCAAACTGAACCCTCCTTAGTTTCTTGAATTGTAAAGAAGAAGGGGCAGAAATGTACTTTCAGATTTGCAAGGTTGTGTTAATGTAACCTTACAATAAAGATACAGGTAGTACTTCATAGAGTCAGAGAATCATAGGGCTGCAAAGAACCTTGTGGGTCTTCTAATTCAACCCCCTCCCCAAGGCAGGAGTCCTTATATCATCCCAGACAAATGTCTGTGGAGATTCTCAGTCATCCAGGTGATAGTTGTCCCAAAGGTGTTTTTTTTTTTTTTTCAAGAGGCAATTGGACTTCCTTGTTTTTCTTTGAAGACATTTCACTAATCATGCAAGAAGCTTCAGAGAAAAACAAGGAAGTCCAGTTCCCTCTTGAAAAAAGCACCTTTGGATCCCAGACAAATGGTTGCCTCCTTCAGCGATGGCGCATTGGAAACTCTAGGAGGCAAACTGTTCTATCAATAAATTGTCCTCACTGTCAGGAAATTCCTTCTTATTTCCAGGTTGGATCTCCCTTTACTTGACATTCATTTTCTACTTCTAGGTGTGTTTCTTGTCTGGGCTAACCTCGCAAGTCTGACAGCCACATGAATCCTATCTTCTGTTCTACTTTCTTCTTGGGGTCATGCAGAAAAGACAGAGGAATAAATGGCCCAAACGTGCTGCAACTGATATGGTTATTGCAACATTCTTCCTTTGCTTGTTAAAAACATTTGTTTTTCCTTCTGGGGCACTTGCAAATCAGAAGTGGGTTTCAGCAGGTTCTGACCAGTTCTGGAGAACTGGTAGTGGAAATTTTGAGTCGTTCGGAGAACCAGTAGTAAAAATTCTGTCTGGCCCTGTCCCCGTCTATTCTCTGCCTCCCAAGTCCCAGCGGATGGAGATTTTGCAGTAACCTTCCCCTGGAGTGGGGAGGGAATGGAGATTTTACAGTATCCTTCCCCTGCCATGCCCACCAAGCCACGCCCACTGAGCCACGCCCACAGAACCGGTAGTAAAAAATTTTGAAACCCACCCCTGTTGCAAATACTCATTTATTATGTTGACTGCGCAAGTAAAACTGCTCATTTGCAATAAAGTAGACAGTTTGAAGCATACTTGGAATATTATTCCTCTAATCCAGATAGAGGTGAGAATTGGAAAAAAACAACAACAACCTCCGAGTCAAACTCAAATCATGGCGGTTTCGTAAACTACACAAAACACGTCGTTTCCTTGTCAACAGTAGAGAAGTAGTTTTCCTTTGTCTGCTTTTAAAATGTTATTCCTCTTTCCCAATCTAGTTTTAAGTGCTGGGATTTCTCAGTAATCTCCTGTCCAATTAATTAAGACGGCCAAAGTCAGAAAATTGCTGAAGCTTAAACTGTAGAGCTTGCATGTGCTTACCACAGCTAACAAACTTGATGTGTTGCTTAATTTCACACATGGAGGTAGACGTTGTTGTAAAGCATGACAGTGGAGGGAGAATGTAAGTGGTGTAATTAGGGTAATGAGAAGCAGAATCGTTTAGAGCTTTGCTCCACCTTCAATTCAGACAGAAAGTGTCTGGGAAAGCAGGGAGCATCACCCAAATGAATAACAATAATATTGATAATAGATTTTATGTTATTAGCAATAATACGCTAACCACAATGATGATCATATTAATATAAGTAATATGATTCCTGTAAATATTTAGAAAAAAATTGCAAAACTGGACATTGCCCTCTCCCCCCCCCATTGCATCTGAGAAAAAGAATAATCACAGGGGTATTCTCAGGGAGAAAAGGTATTTCTGGGGAATAAAAAGGTTGGTATGTGCAGCTTGATCGGGAAAATGAATCTTCAAATAGTTGTTTTAAATCTAGCCTATTATATCCCCCCTCTCTTTATAGAAATATATCCATGGGCTTCTTCTGCTGAGTCTAAATTCATTCCAGTTTCTTATAGAAAACCGTAAGTTTCAGCATAGTAACTCAGAAAAGGCCCTGAAAATCACAGACTTTGAACAGGCAGCTTTCTCTGAAAAAGAAATAAGACCAGGGCAGATTAAAAATGAGAGGAGAGAGGGAAGGGGGGGGAGGGAGAAGAGAAACAGACTAGGTTGGATAGGTTGAGTCCAAAGTCAGTCATCTGGCTATTGTGTCCAAAGAACATGTAAATTCAACTGGAGAGATCAAAAGAGGTGATGTCACTTTATAGCAAAACAGGTCAGGCAAGCCCAGGTAACTGAGGAAGGCAAGCTGCTAATTATTTCGAGGGAGAAAAAAAATAAGGTGTACGGTTACACGCAGCCGTAGGAAATCAGGAGGTCAAACTTTCTTCGTCACCGATTCCACTACCTGGATTCTTCTTTCCACAAGCCCAACACGTACACACAACCACCTACCCTATTATACATAGAACATGGCAGAGAAGGATATAGGCTTCCCAAATTCTCCCTTGCCAGGTGAGTGTGTTGTGCGTATGTCTCTATGTGTGTAACAGATGAGATCATGTTGGTAGTCTGCCCTGAGCAGGATTAAATTTCAAGGCAGTTAATGGGCCCGTTTTCTGCATGGACAAGTATACCTGGTGTGGCAGTGCTAGTACGTGTGAAAGTTCTTAGGAAATGAGGTGAAAAACCCCACCCTGGCTTTTTTTGTGGGTTTTGTGGTGATGGGGTGAGGTGAGGTGGGGTGGGGTAGAAATGCTGCTTCACTTCATAGGAGCAGATGGTTGGATTTTCCTGAAATTTTAACAGAGTGAAAAGATGCCATGAGTGGATGGAAATCAGTGTGATATTCTGGGGTCTTGGCAACCTTGCAGTTTTATTTCACGGAGAAAGTTTATTTGAGGAGGAAGAGGAAGAGAAAGGAGAGGAAAACAAGAGTATGTTTCTCAGTGAAGAATCAAGTAAGTGAGAAGATAATATGTTATAAGCAACAAAACACTGTAATTTGTTAGTTAACCGGCACTTTTATTATCAGAAGAGGAATAGATTGGCCTGCAAAAATCCAACCCTTATTTAGAAAAGTCACTTAGCTTCTTTTGAGGGAACTGCCATAAAGTTGAATAATGGCTAGTTCTGTGCAAAGACACCAAGGCTGCGGGATGGACGAGCAAAAAACGGGCTACTTTAGACTGTAATTGGTAGCTGGTTGATGCTTCGACCTGAATTTGGTTGCTATAGAAAATTATTTTGGTGGCTGCTGTATAGTCCAGATTAAGAAGCCTGACGGTAGTCTACCAAATGTTTTCTTTTCTTGGTGGTAAATGTTTTGATGTCATTCATTTGCTAAACTTTTTTTTTTAAATTTGATTTATATGCCGCCCTTCTCTGAAGACTCAGGGCAGTTTACAATGTGTTAAGCAATAGCCTTCATTTTGAATGCAATTTGCTACTTAGCAATCAGGAATGTTTACAACATTGTACTTCCATCTATTCACTGAATTCTTAAGACAGAAATGACTATCATTATACAATCCTTCTGAACAGATACCTGAAATACATTCTGTTGCAACATGGTATGATGGCATATGTCACTTGAAAGGACCCCAGAGGTTCAACATTTTCTGTGATGAATCCCTCCACTGGGACAGCTAACTCCCTTATATTTGGGTTGCCCAATCTTGGTGAAGTTTTTTGAAGACTCAAGACAGCTTTTCTGGAGGGCGGTGCAGGATGAAATGAAGGATCCTGTTACCCCAAAAGTGTAGGCACATCAGTCTGGTTATTGTTATTAGGGGTTGTTTGTTTATGTGTGTGTTCTTTCATTCTTTCTAACACTACTTTTTTTTTTTTTGGGCTATTATAAAGTGCCCAGAGTTTCTGGAATGTAATGGCATATAAGCTACGGTAAATATCAATAACAATAACAATACTTTTAGTTCTTGTTTGGTCCTCAATCTGGATCATGCAGTGCGAGTGCCTCATAATTTCTGGGTTGAAGTAAATCTAGGGATTTCTTCTTGAATAAGAAGGTGATTTAGAAAGAGAATCTATTTGACTGACAATCAGATGACGTTTGTAGGCATGCAAAGTAGGTTCACACAATCTATTACGTTCATGCAGTTTTGAAGAAGGTTTGTGTCAGTCCTGTTGCATGTCATCTCTCTCTCTCTCTCTCTCTCTCTCTCTCTCTCTCTCTCTCTCTCTCTCTCTCTCTCTCCTCCAGAATTTATGAAACAATGTAGTCATATAACTTTCTGGATTTTAAAAAAATATTTTATAGATTATTTGGATATTGATATTCATAGAGTTGCCTTGGTTTAGCCTGAAGCCAGCACGGTGTAATTTGGGACAAGGAGAAAATGTGTAGACTTTGGCTACCTGATTCAGTTCAAAGAGAGCCTGCCTTCCCTTTACTAATTGCTAGTAATCAGGATCTGGGCTGCGAAGATATCAAGGACTATGAGATGGCAGCAAAGATGTACTTCTATCAAGTGACCAACTGATTTTTTGTAGTTTAGATTTATTACTTATTAGCCATTAGGTTGTGTCCGATCTCTAGCATTGGCCTATTTGAAATGAAGGGCCTGGCAGGTGAAGCTATGATGGAAAAATAGATGGGATTGTACTAAGCACTTTCATCCCATTTGAAAGCATTTGGGAACTGACAATTGATGCAGCTGTAAGACATAATAATGCAAAATAGATGAGGTCATATTAAGTATACCTGGACTGGATCAGAATTTTTTTTTGTGCGTGGGTCTTTTTTGTATTTTGGGATTGGGAGCAGGGTTAGGTGATGTTTAGTTGACTTTTTGTGGTTGTTGATTTGATATTAAATCTATAGTGGTATTTCCACTACAGTTATAATGTTTTCCAGGGTGGGAAGTCTTGTGACTTTTTCAGCGGTATCTAGAAATCAGGGGGATGGGCTCTGCATGCAGCTCTGGGAATTCTCAGGAACTGGCTGTGGAGCTGCCTGATGGACAAATTCAGGTCCCCACATTTGTGGTTATCACATCTTTGTATGCGTCCACCAGTAAGTCTAGTCTATTTCGTTCCCCCAATTCCTTTTTGAAAATGGTCATGTAAAAGTTGCATCAAATTATGCATTTTGAATCAAATTCCTCCAGAAAATATTTCCTTTCCAAGCATCTTGACATTCTTTTTCATTGTAGCACTCTTGGGAAATATGGAGAGTGTGATTTAATTAATGGTTGAATGCCACATTAATTTAGGAGTCAGGTCATTTTGTATCAGAATTTGCAAAGGCCTTTTAAACCAAGCATTCTTCCACATACTGTGCCCATACAACACATCTAACCAAGGCTGTTAAACACCTAATGACTCCATGTGCAGGGTACACAAAGCTTGGTTCCTTTTAACCTTGAATTTTGTGTGTGTGTTGTTTATTTGTTTTTGGGTGGCTTAGTGTGCGGCCAACCCAGCCAATTTACATCGTTGATGGCTTAATGTCTTGTGCAAATCAGAAAGTGGGTTATTTTACTACCCAGAGGAAACGTGATGTATTAGAGCAGCTGCTGTGCACTCACCAATGCAACAGAACATGAATTTCAAGATGTGTGCTGTGAGAGAATCTCATGTGGGCCATGACAAGTAGCTGAATTAAATAGTTGGAAATGGCAGGCACATAGTCTTGGAATCAATGACTACATGGTTTTCAATCACAAGTAATAGAATTCAGGGATTCTCTCGTGGTGTGATCCACATTCTAATGTTCACATATGAAATTTTGGCAGGTTGCATACTTGTTCTGAGCTACTTTTACAACCATCTTTGAACAAAATGGATAAATTCCTTATTGAGCTCTAGGGCTTTTTGGGCTTACTAACCATTTCGTAGGGAAATAAGATCTTACGTTCAATGGTGTAGGACCAGCACATTTTTAGGAAAAGAAAAATATAAAGCGACTATTTCTCTTCATCATCAATTTTGTTTTCCACTAAGTAGTGCACTACAGAAGGATGAACATATTGATGGTTAAGCATATAGTCCATGTCCAGTTAAATCTGGGGTGAATCACCGGGGTTCCATGAAAAACCTCTTTCTATATATATAAAATCAAAACAACACAACAAAATCTTCTTTAAAGACAGCCCAATCCAAAATATTATGCCAAATTGTCATTGCGGAAAGGTTTGTGTATTCATTAAATTTAAGGAGATTTAAATTTAATCTCTTTGTTTACTCTACAAGGAGATTATGTTGTAGAGTAGAACTTCCAAGTATGTTAAACATACTTCTAAATCTTAATACAGAATACCACAATGCTCTGTGATTCTTTTTAAACTAATAACTATCTCATCATAGATTATAATATGCATTGTGAACAGTATATAAATTGGTATCTCTTATGCATAAGCAATAAAGGTGCACCAAACTGTTAGAAAATCACTTTCAGCTATATTCAGCCTCTCTTTCTCTCCCTCCCTTTTCCTCTCCTTTTCTCTGTCCCTCTACCTCTCCCCCTCCTCCTCTCTCCTCCTCTTCCTCCTCCTCCTTTTCTTTCTCCCTCTTTCTTTCTCTTTGGATAATTTCATCATTGGGTTTACTTGTCAGTATTGAATCCATAAAGAGGGTTTAGAAATGTGTTCTAGCAGATACTAGCAACAACATTATCCATGCTTTATGCATCGAATTGTTTAATTCAGTCTTTTTAATTTAATAGTGTATTAATGTTATTGTGTATTTTACTGTTGTGAGCCGCCCTGAGTCATTGGAGATAGGGCGGCATATAAATCGCATTAAACTTGAAACTTGTCATACTGAGCTTTGGTGGCGCAGTGGTTAGAATGCAGTACTGCAGCTACTTCTGCTGGCTGCTGGCTGCCTGCAATTTGGCAGTTCAAATCTCACTAGGCTCAAGGTTGACTCATCCTTCCATCCTTGTGGGTAAAATGAGGACCCGAGTTGTTGGGGGCAATAGGCTGACTTTGTAAATGGATTAGAGAAGACTGTAAAGCACTGTGAAGTGGTACATAAGTCTAAGTGCTATTGCTATTTATTTGCACATGGACTGAGAATAAAGCTAACCAAGGGCCTGCCACAAAGTCTTAATTAATTGCTTTTTCCTATTTCAGTGAATTTTTTTTATATACAAACACAACAAGACAGAAATAGCCTACCTCATGAACCAGTTAATTGATAGGAACAACTTCAAACTAGGGCATATAAAACCTTTGCCAGACCTATATTTCAATACTGTTCACCTGCCTGGAACCCTCACTGTATTTCAGACATCAATACATTAGAGAGGGTCCAGAGGGATTTTACTAGAAGAGTACTCAAATCTTCTGCTTGAAATAAAATTCCCTATCCCACCAGGTTTGAAATTTTAGGTCTGGATAGCCTCGAACGACACTGTCTATGTTCCAACCTAAGCTTAGTCCATAAGATTATTTACCAAAATGTTCTACCTGTAAATGAGTACTTTAATTTCAACCGCAATAACACAAGGGCTATCAACCGATTCAAACTCAATGTAAATCGCTCTACTCTTGATTGTAGGAAATATGACTTCTGCAATAGAGTAGTAAATGTCTGGAACACTCTACCTGATCCTGTTGTTAGTTTCTCTAACCCCCACACCTTTTACCTTAAACTGTCTACCATGGACCTTTCATGTTTCTTAAGAGATTCCTAAGGGGGCATGCATAAGCGCACCAGCGTGCCTACCATCCCTGTCCTACTGTCTCCATTTATATGTAATCATTCTATGTGTTTATGGCTATGTTTTGCCTATTTATATCCTTTTATTTGTGCCAATTTTTTTCATGTGTCCATGTCTATATCTATACTGTTACTTCTTTCCTTGTACTTGTTGATAAATAAATAAACATTATGGAAAAGCAATAAGGCTGAGAAATCACAGCCAGAAGGTCTTCTGTTAAGACTGGTATTAGAAGAGGTGAGATAGAATCACAAACATGGTCACCCTGTATATGCACAGTGGGATTCAACGGTGGGCAAGGTGTCCTTCCCCAGCTCCAGATTTCCGAGAATATTGATACACACCAATGGTCCTTATCAAATTTATGAAGTAGCAAGAATAAACAAGACCGGCAAAGGTTGGCAACCAGCCCAGAAACAAGATATGATAAACCAAAATACTCTGATAATAAATATGAGTTGTTTCCAGCCAGAAAGCACTAGCTGTGTGCGACTTAAATAGGCTAAGGGAGTGGCCAATTATCCTCAAGCCCTACTCTCGAGTAGACCTCCTCCTCCTGAGTAGCCACTCCTGCCTTTTGGCAGCCCTGCATGCTCGAACATTGAGGAGAGGCTCCTCCACTTCGCTCTCTCCACTTGAAGGAACCTCTGGAGGTTCTGAAGGCCCTGGCTGAGTCTCTGCCTCTGGCACCACATCCTCTTCAGCCTCCTCGCTGTCCGACGCGAGCGCTAGCTGCGCAGGCTGCTGGCACGACACCACACCAGCCTGCTCTTCATCAGGATCAGCAATGATCCACGCAGGCCGCTGGCGGGCCACAACACAAGGAGAGAAAACGATCACAAAACAGCACAGCAAAATCTTTTCACAGCAATGATTCTTACTTAGGTATATAATCTTCTGCCAAAAAAAAAAAAAAATCCTTCTCAATGAAAGAGGCTTTTGTTTTATTCTTAACTCATTCTCAGATATTTTAGGGCCTCTTCTATAGTAGCTATTGTTTTCCTTCTCTTGTTGCCTAACAAGGCCATTTTTTTCCCTGCAAGGATGGGATTTATTCTATTCTCTAAACGAATCGGTAATATTGACTGTGCGTATGATTAATGATTATTTTCTGCATTTGGGGGGCGCCGTGCTCACTTAATGCAGTGGTGTTTGGGTTGCTCTGCATTGATTTTCATTGTTCATTCCCAAAATTATAAGGAGGGAAACAAGTCCTTTAAATGAACAAAGAAAACATCTCTTTGAAAATTAACAGAAAGGCCTTTCCTTCTTTGAGTAAGCCTCACATTGCCTGCAAAGCCAAGCCGTGTTTATTCTTTGCAAAAGCTTGCAAAGCAAACCTTAACATATAGTTTCCGACTGTGGAAAGACTTTGTTTTTTTTTGTTTTTTTCAAATGGATAGAATGGCAAATGGATTATCTTTTTTTTTATGGATAGAATGGCAAATGGATTATCTGCTATTCCCAAATTTCAAATGAGTGGACTATGCTTTCAGCCTGGCTGAAGCAAACTCAATTTAATGGATGAATCACACAGAAACCTGGAAATGTTGATTTTTTTGCAGGCAAGAGAACTAAAATGGAGGCAGGGTTAAAACTTTTTTCCTCGAAACAGTACACCCTTTCAGTTGGAAATGGAAGAGGAGAATTCCAAATTCCCATCTCCGGGCTTTCGACTCACTCAGATTTAGGAGATTTTTCTAAATTTTTCCAGGTGCACCTGCCTGATTGTTGCAGCCTAGCTAATACAGCAGGAGCTGAAAGTCTCTATTTTCCTGCAAAGCACAATAGAAAAAGAGGCAGCCAGCTGAGTGGGTCTGAGGGCTGATTTTTATTCTTTTATTTTGTTCAGATTTGTAGTCGTGCCTTCTAGAAAGGTCAAGCAACATATGGAAATAAAATATATTTGCAATGTTGAACCAGGGCTTCAAAAATGTCCTCCTTGCTCCTGTTCTCCCATGGAGACCTAGATAAGGATGAAACCTTAAGAAATCTTTATATTCAAACCAGAAATATTTTTTGTTGGGGGTTTTACCTGAAACCTATAGTAAGGGGAATGGATATCTAATTATTTATGTATTAACTGCAGCTAGAATTGTATTCGCACAAAACTGGAAAAGTGAAGAGATCCCTACTGATGAGAATGTGATTAGGAAAATATTAGAATGTGCAGAAATGAATAGATTAACACTTTCAGTTAAGGAGAAAGAAGAAACTGAATATTATATGACATGGGAACTATTTTATCGATGGTTAGGGAATAAAAATGGAAGTTAAAAATAGAGAAATAAAAGAAGATCAGCGAAATATAGAGAATATGTTAAGAGAAACATAAACACTAAGATTATGATTATTATGACTATTAGGGTTATTATGTTTAATATTACTATTATATTCTTAGTAGAAGATATGTTAAGAGGGAGAAGGGAATATGTTTATAATGTTCAATATTAGTATTGTAAAATTAGAGAAGTAATATTAATGTAATGAATACTGTTGTAAATTTTGATTATTACTGCACAAAGATACATGTCCCCAGATGACACAGTGTTTAATGGAAGATGGAACTATTATACAATAATAATAATAATAATAATAATAATAATAATAATAATAATATCCAAATTGAGTGGAGGAAACATCATAAAAGCCATAAATACCTGGGCTATACCTGTGATTAGATACTCTGCAGGTATAATTGACTGGACCCAGATGGAGTTAGACAATTTGGACAGAAAAACAAGGAAGCTTATGACAATGAATCATGCCTTGCACCCTAAAAGTGATGTTGACCGATTATATTTACCAAGAGCAGAGGGTGGTCGAGGACTCCTACAAGCAAAGCAGACTGTGGAAGAAGAAAAATGCAGCTTGAATGGTTACATCCAGAAAAGTGAAGAACCAATGATTAAGGAAGTAAATAAAGGAGGCCTTTTAAAGACAACTAAAACAAAAGCAGAATATAAGAAAGAAGTAATTGAGCAGCGAGCTGAAAATTGGAAACACAAAGCTCTGCATGGCCAATACTTGAAAAGTATTGAAGGCAAAGCTGACCAGAAACTAACTTGGAACTGGTTAAGATCAGGAATACTGAAAAAAGAAACAGAAAGCTTTATTTTGGCAGCTCAAGAACAAGCCCTAGCCACAAATGAAGGCAAAAATTCAACATGTTACCACCAACAGCAAATGCCGCCTCTGCAATGAAAAAGAAGAGACAGTTGACCACCTGATCAGTGGGTGCAGCAAAATTTCACAAACTGACTACCTACAACGCCATGACCGTGTTGCTAAAATCATTCACTGGAAATTGTGCCAGAAGTTTGGATTTGAGTACAGCAAAAACCACTGGGAACATCAGGTTGAGAAAGTTTTAGAGAATGAGAAACTCAAGATCTTGTGGGACTTTAGGATTCAGACTGACAGGCACTTGGTCCACAACACACCTGACATAACAATAGTTGAAAAGAAAAAAGTATGGTTCATTGACATTGCAATACCTGGTGATGCACGAATTGAAGATAAGCAGCAAGAAAAAATCACAAAGTACCGGGACTTACAAATTGAAGTTGAGCGACTGTGGAAAAAGAAATCGTGTGTTGTCCCGATTGTAATTGGAGCCCTCGGAGCAATACCCAAAGGGCTACCCCGCTATTTAGAAATCCTAAATTTGCCAGACTTGAACATTTTGACTCTACAAAAAACCACCTTACTCGGAACAGCTTACATCCTCCGACGATACCTTAACAGTTCCTAGGTCCTTGGTTAGGACTCGAGCTGCTGAGCTATTAACCAGCCTCAAAGGCTGTGAATCTCACTAAAGATTAACCAATAAATAAATAAATAATAATAATAATAATAATAATAATAATAATAATAATAATAATAAATCTTTATATTCAAATTCTTTTGGAGATCCAGGCATATTTGGAAGATTGAGAACAGGCCATATTAAGCCCTTTCTCAACTACTACAGATAGTTCCCGACTTAGAACCATACCTTACTTAAGCCCAGAATTATGGTCATAAGACTTGCCAATTGCTAAACAGATACCCTTGTGGCCAAGCTCGATTTTACAAACTTTTTTTTACAAAGTAAACTTTTTTTACAATAAAGTGACTCACCATGGTGGTTAAATAAATTTATTTGGACATTTTTTTTTGTCCAGAAACTGGAAGTAAACACCAATTTCTGGCAAAAACAAACAAGCCCAACATAAATTGCAGTTATGTGAGTGTGGGATGTTGCAAATGGTTGTAAATGCAGGGCAGTTGTCAATGGCCCAAAATGCAATCACGGGATCACGGGGAAGGCGTGGCTGTTGGAATTTAGAATCATGGTTGTAAGTAGCCTTGGGGTACTCCAACATAACTAGTTGTTAGTTATATGGATTGGGGTTTATTGATTCATAAAATAGCAGCTATTGTGGCATGAGTCCATACATGGTTTATTTATTTATTTATTAGTTTGTCAAACATGTACAAGATAGCAGGTATGAATATGAACATGGACATGAACGAAGGAAATGAATACAAATAAATGGATACAGTAGGGCAGGGATGGTAGGCACATTGGTGCGCTTATGCACGCCCCCTTTATGGACCTCTTAAGAATGGAGTGAGGTCCAAGGTAGACAGTTTAAAGTTGCAGCTGTGAGGGTTTGAGGATTTTACAATGGAGTCGGGTAGAGCATTCCAGGTGTTGACCACTCTGTTTCTGAAGTCGTGTTTTCTGCAATCAAGTTTGGAGTGGTTTACCTTGAGTTTGTATTGATTGTTTGTCCATGTATTACTGTGGTTGAAGCTGAAGAAGTTGTTGATAGGTAAGACATTGTAGCAGACAATTTTGTGTACTATGCTTAGATCAGACTCCAGGAGGCGCAGTTCCAGATTGTCCAAGCCCAAAATTTCAAGACTGGTGGCATAAGGGATTCTATTGTGAGTAGAGGAGTGGAGTACTCTTTTCGTGAAATACCTCTGGACCCACTCAATCGTATTAATGTCTGATATACAGTGTGGATTCCAGGCAGACGAGTTGTATTCGAGAATTGGTCTGGTAAAGGTTTTGTATGCCCTAGTTAGCAATACAATGTTACCGGAGAAGAAGCTTCACAAAATTAGGTTAACAATTCTTAATGCCTTTTTGGCAATGCTGTGTTTACTAAAAAGCAATTTAACAAAGTTGCTCCTCATCCTTCTTTCTAAAATTCTGGGAGATTCTTGGCATCCTGATCCCAAAAGTTCTTTTTCTCCAAAGGAAGACATAGTTCCAAGCAAAGTGTTGGCTTGTAGCCCGCTATAGTCATTATTTTTGAATTATGTCTTCTGAATTGATAAGGGCAGCCCAGAGACACTGTAGGAAATATACAGAGGAGATGTCGTCGGATGGTGCTTAGCTTTCCAACTTTCTGACTACTTGCTTATTAGTTTATTTAAAATTGAAACAACAAAAAAATTAGAAGTCCTGGTAAGTGCCAAGGCTGCAGGCACACAAGTCTGGAATAACAGATCCAATTTCTTGAGTTATGAAATATGTTCAGCCCCTGCATTCTCAACTCTCTCCCTCTTACAAATACAAACAAGGGTGTAGCTTCAGCTAAGGAGCATGAAGATGTAAATAGCCTGAGGTGGCTAGGCAATTCGGTGGAAAAATACAGGCAAAAGGATGACCCAACGTAACAGCTAAAAATAAGAATAAACATAGACATACCAGGAATGATAGAACTTAGTTAGCCAAAATTCAGGAGCCACACACTGGTGAATGAATATATGGTAAAATTTAAGAGATGGCATGAACATGCTTTGGAATTATCAAACCAAGCTTGCAAGCCCAGTCTTGATTTTTCCTGAACATTTTTTTTTACCAGGAGTATTCTTCTTCTCTGAATACATGGTGATTTCCATTATTGGTACACAACTGGATTTAATTCATTGCAAATCTCCTCTTTTCTGCTCATTCCTGATTTAAGAAAAACCATCCTGTTAAATCTGCACATTTCTAACATTTTAGTGGTATATAACTTTTAAGATAACGCCAACAGCGTTACTCCAACCAGGCGCTCCTCCTTATATGTCAATGTGTTATATATCTCCAATCTCATCAAAGCATAGGGTAGTGATAGAGTGGTTTCTCAATCTAAGGAACTGCCCTTAGGAATTCAATTACCACAGATGGATTGCACTAATTTTGTGTTTTCATTATTTTCTCTTGTATTTCTCCTTTACAATGAAAACCTTTACAAAGGGTAATGGAAACTAATCAGTTTTATTTTACAAAATTTATGTGTCTCTGTGTGTGTGTCTGTATCTGTGTGTGTCTGTATCTATATCTATAGATATCTATATCTATATCATCTATCATCTATCTATCTATCTATCTATCTATCTATCTATCTATCTATCTATCTATCTATTCCTATATCTATCTCTCTATATCTGTCTGCCTGCCTGCCTGCCTGCCTCCCTCCCTCCTTCCCTCTCTCTCTCTCTCTCTCTCCCTCCCTCCCTCCCTCCCTCCCTCCCTACCTACCTATTCCTATATCTGTATCTCTATATCTGTCTGTCTGTCTGTCTGTCTGTCTATCTATCTGTCTATCTATCATCTATCATCTATCTATCTATCTATCTATCTATCTATCTATCTATCTATCTATCTATCTAGATATCTAGATATCTATTTAGATATTTACTCCTATATCTCTCTATGTCTGTCTGTCTGTCTGTCTTTCTGTCTATATCTATCTATCTATCTATCTATCTATCTATCTATCTATCTATCTATCTATCTATCTAGATATCTAGATATCTATCTAGATATTTACTCCTATATCTCTCTATGTCTGTCTGTCTGTCTGTCTTTCTGTCTATATCTATCTATCTATCTGTCTGTCTGTCTGTCTGTCTGTCTGTCTATCTATTCCTCTCCCTCTCCCTCCCCCCCTCTCTCTATCCCATCTTAATTATTCTTTTTCAAATAAGACAGCAAACAAAAGATTGGCCCAACACACCTTCATGCCTAAAGCAAGATTAGAACTTACAGTCTCCTGGTGATTGGCCCAAAATTACCCAGCCAAGTTTTCATGGCTAAGGTGGGACTAAAACTCATGACCTCCTAATTTCTAGATTGGTGCCTTAACATTAGACCCCATTGGCTCTCATATATATATATATCTTTTTTTTTTCTTTTTTCATAGGCTTTTATGTGCATATTCTTTCTAGCCAGGTTTTACCTATGTAAACTTAGTTGTTCTTCAGCCCTAGGTTCTGTGAAATCTCATTCACAAGTTCTTGGGCCCTTTTTCTGCTGACAAACTGCAACTCTGTGTTGCTTCCTGGGAGACCCAGATAGCTATTTCTACCTCTTAAGGCGTCATCAGTGGGCCACACCCACTTCCCAATTATCCTCCCTGTAAAAGGCATAATGTATCTTTTTTCTTTTTTCATCGGCTTTTATGTGCATATTCTTTCTAGCCAGGTTTTACCTATGTAAACTTAGTTGTTCTTCAGCCCTAGGTTCTGTGAAATCTCATTCACAAGTTCTTGGGCCCTTTTTCTGCTGACAAACTGCAACTCTGTGTTGCTTCCAAAGGGCCCAAGAACTTGTGAATGAGATTTCACAGAACCTAGGGCTGAAGAACAACTAAGTTTACATAGGTAAAACCTGGCTAGAAAGAATATGCATATATATATATATATATATATATATATATATATATATATATATATATATATATATATATATCTCATATGAATAAAACCAGTTGGTTGGTTGGACAGGTGCAATATTCCACTCTGATAATTGTGAATGGCACTTTGCTTCATTTCATTGAAGCTCCCTGAAGTTGTCCCATATTCCTAATAGTTTTCTGAAGTTGGTTGCCCTACTCAATAAAGCGATGAGGGTTTTTCCATCCCCAAAGTGAATATTTTTCAAGGGAAAAGTAGAAACTATTAAACTTTTTTCAAGGCCTCTTGTTGAAACACACAATTAACAAATAACATTCTCACTATTCTTAACTCAGGGTGTTTGCTTTGTCTCAAGAGTTCCTTACAAACAATCAGTTTTCTGCATCTAATTTCTTTCTCGTTTGTCTCTCTGCCCAAATATGACTGCTACTACTATTTATTTTTGGGGGGCTTGCATGAATAAAACCCAGTCTTTTCTATTATTTTTTCCTCCATTCTGAATTAAATATTTCATAACTCAGATAAAAAAAAAGATGTAATAGAGACAATTTCAACCTCTGAAGTTTTTCCGTGATGATTTTAAAGAAGGCATTTATGTGAAAAACAAAGGATTGGGAACTAGTCACTCATGAAGTTTTTTTTTCTTCTTCATAGCAGATTCCATAAGATGGTTTCAAAATTGTACTCCAAGGAAACTTAGGAGTTCTGTAAGTTTTAGTGAAAAGATCATGAATGGGAACTCTAAAAGACAGATAGCTCTGGGTTACAACTCAGCATGATCTGATGACTTAGACCCAGTGGTAGGTTTCTACTGGTTCGCCCCAGTTCAGGCGAACCGGTAGTGGTGGTGGTGGGAGTCTCCGCCCACCTTCCCGGACGTCATCATGGATGCTCTGCCCACGCGTGCACTCACAGTTCCGAACTGGTAGCGAAGGTCAGTGGAACCCACTACTGCTTAGACCCTTTTGATATAGATTAAGCTGTATAAAATTCCAGGAAATATAATTGCAAAACATATAGGAAGCAACAGTATCTACAGAGATTCTCAGTCATCCAGGTCATGGTTGTCCCAAAGGTGCTTTTTCAAGAGGCAACTGGACTTTCTGGTTTTTCTTTGAAGACGTTTTGCTTCTCATGCAAGAAGCTTCTTCAGCTCTGATTGCATGGTGGGAAATGCATGGCTTTATACTTGCAGACAGCTGGTCATTTGCATTATTTTAGAGAGGATATGACATCATCTATCTCCAGTCTACAACACAATCCTTTCAACAGTTCCAAGAAGGCTCTACACCAATTTGCACTACTCAGGTGACCCGGACAACACAGATAAATCTTCAGGTGGCCTCAACAAGTCTCTAAAAGAATGTAAATAACCAGCTGTCTGCAAGGAGTATAAATCCTTCTGTTCCCCACCATCCAGTCAGAGTTGAAGAAGCTTCTTGGATGAGAAGCAAAATGTCTTCAAAGAAAAATAAAGTCCAATTGCCTCTTGAAAAAGCACCTTTGGGACAAAAAAGCAACAGGTTTGGAAGACTGATCTAGTCAACAGCCATTGGTCTGGCCTGCAGTTTGAAGGGACATTGCTCTTTATAAGGCAATATAACAGAAATTGGAAGACCAACAGTTTATGGAGAAATAAGCTTGGGCTTTGTCAAAGGACATAATTTAAACAACAGTGATTTTAAATGCACGTCATGGTTTAAACTGAAATTATCCATTGATTGCTCATGGTACATGTCAGCCTTGGGTTTTTAAAGCCATGATACTATGTTCTAGTAGGAAACAATTTCTCTATTTGCTTTCTCATTGCTTAGCTTCTGATAAAGGCATCAACATGACGTTGGAACTGGAGCAGAAGTAGCTAATGATTAACCACTAGCAATTTTGGAAACAGGAAGTAAACAAGGAGGAACAGTTATTTCTACAGTATATGCACATGAGTGCATATTATGATTCTTGACGAATGTATCTTTTCTTTTATGTACACTGAAAGCGTATGCACCAAGACAAATTCCTTGTGTGTCCAATCACACTTGGCCAATAAAGTATTCTATTCTCTTCTATACAAATATATATTATCAATTATATCTGCAGTTTTGTTAATTAAACAAAATTCCTTCTCAGCCTTATGGGTGGTATGTGTCTTCCTCAATCTCAGGTCCTCTACCAGAGTCCAGGAGTTTCAGGTTCTGCACAGTATCTTAGCTGTTCTTAGTATCAAACTCTTCTGGATAGAACGTTCTGATGCTATTTCTGGATCTGTTGGAGCTTAGGAGTCCCAGCCCCAATTCTACCACCAGGATCTGTTTGGTCTTTACTTCCTACACCCTCTTTAGTTCCCTTTTCAGGCCCTGGCACTTCTCCAGCTTCTCATATGCTTTCTTCCTGATGTTGCCATCATTTGGAACCCCTATATCAATCTTGTTTTGTCTTCTACCAAAATGTCTGGTTGACTGGCCAGTTCCTGCCTGTTGGTCTGGATCTGGAAGTCTCGCAGGTTCTCAGCCTTCCTATTCTCCATGACTTTCTATGGAATCTCCCACATTTGAGAGTATCTAGTCCATAACAAACATTCTTGAAAAAGGGCCAGCTACTTGGTGTGCTGTGCAATTATAAGCTGTTCTTGTCTGCATCTTGCCAGTAAAAGTTATATTGTTGTTGAGGCCTTTCTGTCTCTGAGGCCTCCCTGTAGAATGGCTGAATGATCCAGATGTGTTTTGGGCACTGGCTTTTGACGCAGGAGACCAGGATTCAAGTTTTAGCTGGGACCTACGTTACCAGTAGGATTCCTTAGGCAAAGACCCCTAAAATTTCATTTGCTCACTGCAGATAGCAATAGCAATACTTAGACCTATATACCGCTTTACAGTGCTTTACAGCCCTTTCTAAGCAGTTTACAGAGTCAACATATTGCCCCCAACAATTTGGGTCCTCATTTTACCCACCTCGGAAGGATGGAAGGCTGAGTCAACCTTGATCCTGGTGCGATTCGAACTGCCAAATTGCAGGCAACCAGCAGTCAGCAGAAATAGCCTGCAGTACTGCACTCTAACCACTGCGCCACCGCGGCTCTTATGAGAGTGATATAATCTAGGAGAATCATATAAACTCAGATGTCACCTAGATTAACAACGTCCCCATCAGATGTGGGACAATTTGATAAGCGGGATACTGGAACAAATCATACATGGATGAGACAAGAGAACCTCATAATATTTATGTATATTATGTATTGCTACATAGATTTTTGCAAATCCGATTTAAAATTATTCAATCACCATACATCATACTTCTATAACTGTTCCTCCTCCCCCAAAGTGCACAAAATATTTTCCCCTACATTACATCTCTTTGGCCTGGCATTTAGAAGATGTTGCTCAACAACTATCCGAAAATGAGGGATGCTAGGAATTCAACAAATCTGGAATGAGTTCTTCCAATCCATTATCAGTTCTAGCATTCCCACGTGAATATTGGCTTTGTACAAGTGCCAGATAAAATATTACTAGATATTTTTTTTTCTCCTATCATTTTGTTCTAAAATGGTACATTAGCAAACTAAATTGTGTGAATGTTAGAATTCTGAGACTGAATGAATCTGTGTCCAATCCTCAGTGTAAGAAAGTCAGGACTGGCATAGTGCTGATAGTTAATTTGTCAATTCACTCTTTCTAGAGACACAAGACATCACTACTTTAATTGTTCTCATTGCCAAGGCCTTTCTTTTAATGTTTAGCCAGACTTCTTTTTCTTACACCTTACATCAGTGGTGGAATTCAAATATTTTTACTACCAGTTCTGTGGGCATGACTTGGTGGGCATGGTGTGGCTTGGTGGGTGTGGCTTGGTGGGCATGGCAGGGGAAGGATACTGCCAAATTTCCATTCCCACCCCACTCCAGGGGAAGGATATTGCAAAATCTCATTCCCACCCCACTCCCACCCCACTCCAGGGGAAGGATACTGCAAAATCTCCATTCCCACCCCACTCCAGGGGAAGGATATTGCAAAATCTCCATTCCCACTCCACATAATTGACATAAGTCAAGTACATAATTGCACTGTCTGCTTGACGATCATTACATGCATGTTGGTTTGTCATTATTTGGAACAGAACATTGGGTGTTATATTTTTTTCAAAAACTAAAACTTTTATCCTTATACATTCATAAATGGTCTGATACAGTGGTGAAATCCAATTTTTTTTTACTACCGGTTCTGTGAGTGTAGCTTGGTGGGCGTGACTTGGTGGGCATGGCAGGGGAAGGATACTGCAAAATCTCCATTCCCACCCCACTCCACAGAAGAATATTGCAAAATCTCCATTCCCATCCCACTCTGAGGCCAGCCAGAGCTGGCATTTGCCGGTTCTCCGAACTACTCAAAATTTCCGCTACCGGTTCTCCGGAACCTGCTGAATAGCACCCCTGCCTTACACTCATTAAATGCAAAACTATCCTTGTTGAGAACCTAGAACAGGTCTTTCCTCTCTGTGTCTAACAGCTTTTCAAATTCTTGAAGGTCTTTGGAGTTCAATCAAAAGCCTACAGTCAGAGGCATGCTAGAAAGGAATAGAGAGGGTCATCTGAAATAGCTATGCCCTTTTGTTCATATATTCTGAACACTGGTGGGCTTGGGCAGACATACACGGTCCATAATTATGAAAGACGCAGCTCTGCATGACAGCACATATTTTAGTTATTCAAAGTAATGCCTGTCAATCCTGACAGTTTAAACCAACTAGCAGAATTATGAAACATGTTTTGCTTGGATCACTGGAGTGCAGCCAGTCATGAATTTCTGTGTGCCGATACAACTTTTTTTTTAAACACCAAAGAGTCGTTTCCATTACCTATTCAGGCATTACCTCATTTTTGATCTACAGCAATTTTGAATTAATTTTATGCCAAAAGGGGTAAAACGATAGGCCAGTATTTGAAGCATATGCAAGGATTTGGATTTGATCCAGTTTTGAAATCTAATTCATGTTTCCCAAAGCAAGGCAATCTGGTTTTCCTAGAACAACCCTTGAAAGAAAATTTGGGTTTATTGTGTTGCAAAAAATCTTCAAGGATGGCATGAATTGATTGAGGCAGCTTGTACATCCTCTTAATTTCAACTGCAAGCATTTCTTAGTTTCTGCTTAATATTAAGGATTTCTTTTATTTAACTGAGAGGATTCCCAGTGGGTTTTTTAAAAACCCAGTAGAATGCCTAGAAAATTTTAAATTTTGTATTCCTTGGCAGCAGTTTATTATGAGGTTCTTCTTCCAGTGTTAAATTTTATGCTAGTTTGAATAGCCTGGCAATTAGGCAACCTTATATTCCTTATGTGAATAACTCCTATTCACATTCTTCTATTCAGGTACTGTCCAATTTAAACAACTTAGAATAATTTTAAACTAAGCAATAAAATACAAGATTGCAGCAAAAAGTTGCAAAATCCAGATTTAGCAAAGTTGCTGAATCTGAGAGATTTGCTCTTTTAGTTCATTTCTATTGGTTTACAGTGGGTGTCAGCAACCTGTGGCTCCGGAGCCGCATGTGGCTCTTTTACTCCTCTCCTGCGGCTCCCCGCCAACCCAGAGAGGGGGGGGGGGAAAGGGGAGAAAGAGAGAGAAATGAGAAAATGATGAAAGGAGAGAATGAGAGAGAGGAAAAAGAGAAACAAATGTGAGTGTGTGTGTGTGTGTGTGTGTGTGTGTGTGAGAGAGAGAGAGAGAGAGAGAGAGAGAGAGAGAGAGAGAGGGTGAGAGAAATGAGAGAGAGCTGGAGGGAGAGAATAAGAGAGAGGGAAAAGAGAGGGAAACAAATGAGAGAGAGAAGGAGAG
This sequence comes from Pituophis catenifer annectens, assembly GCF_029215685.1. Classification (NCBI taxonomy): domain Eukaryota; kingdom Metazoa; phylum Chordata; class Lepidosauria; order Squamata; family Colubridae; genus Pituophis; species Pituophis catenifer. Next base: position 12,366,647 of record NW_027256886.1, on the reverse strand, counting down.
GGAGGGAGGGAGAGAGGGAACGAGAGACCCATTTCCCAGGAAGCCACAAAACCTGGTAAGGCATGGCTTATTAGGTCATGTGACTGGGTGGGAGTGACGTTGGCCACGCCCTCCCAGGTTTTGTGGCTCCCGGTGTTTTCTTTTCTGTGGGAAACTGGTCCAAATGGCTCTTTGAGTGTTTAAGGTTGCAGACCCCTGGTTTACAGGGTTCATGGGGAACAATTTGCTGTTTTTTAAACATTTTTTATAACTAATACTTTTGCCATTTTTTTAAAACTGAAGACCTATCAACTGATATACCTAATCTGCGATGAATTGTAGTAAGAAACCTCTAAAGGTCTGATTAATCCATTCCTAGGTGTTTTAGCTCAACAAAGTGTTGCATTAGGGTCCTTGATCTATAGGTAGTCCTAAATTTGCGACCACAATTGAGTGCAATTTTTTTTACTGCTAAGCAAGGTCGTTGTTATGTGAGTTTTGCATCATTTTACATTCTTTCTTGCCACAGTTGTTGTGAAGCACTGCAGTTGTTGAGTGAGGAACATGGTTGTTAAGTGAATCTGGCTTTCCCATTGATTTTGCTTGGTCGAAGGTTGCAAAAGATGATCACATGACCCCAACATAAGTGTTTGAATTTTGATAACATGACTATGGAGATGGAGAGGGTGAAAGACACTGTTTTCATTGGCATTGTCACATCGAACAATAACTAAACAAATGGTTGTAAGTTGACGACTACTAGTATTTTTCTGTTGTAAATTGATTCTTCTTCTTCTTCTTCTTGTGTCATATCCATCATTGGATGTTGGTGATCATGTTGGCAATCCTATTTTCATCAACAGCTGCACAAAAAAGTGCTGTTGAGTTTTGTCCAGACCAGTCCCTTAGGTTTTGAAGCCATGATGTTCTTCTTCTGAGCCTGACTTGGTGGCTCAGTGGCTAAGACACTGAGCTTATCAATCAGAAAGGTTGGCAGTTTGGCAGTTCGAATCCCTAGTACAGGTCTCCTGTGTGAGCAGGGGGTTGGACTAGATGACCTCCAAGGTCCCTTCCAACTCTGTTACTGTTAAATATCTTCTGCCTGGACCTTGTTTGCCTTCAATCTTTCCCTGGAGGATTAAGTGAAGTATGCCGCATTTTTCTGGGTGTCGCATCACATGTCCAAAATATTCTAACTTTTGTTTTTTTGTGGTTTTGATGATTTTCCTTGGCTTTCCCTCAATGTAAATTGATGCAGACTTTTTTTTTTCCTCCCAACAGAAATGTTTCCTTCATTTATCCATCTTGGTTTTATCCTCCCCATCTCAGCCTACTTAGCTTCAATCTCAGTGTCCAAATACAGGTAGTCCTTGATTTACAACCATAATTGAGCCCAACATTTTGGTTGCTAAGCGAGGCAGTTGTGACGTCAGTTTTGCCCCATTTTACGACCTTTCTTGCCACAGTGGTTAAGTGAATCACTGCAATTGTGATGTTGGTAACTTGGTTTGTTACAGTAATGTGAACCTGGCTTCCTCATTGACGTTGCTTCCCAGAAAGTTGCAAAAGGTGATCGCACAACTCCAGGACACTGTAACCTTCTTAAATATGAGTCAGTTGCCAAGCGTCTGAATTTTGATTATTTGACCTTGTGAAAAATGATCGTAAGTCAATTTTTACAGTGCTGTTGTAACTTTGAATGGTTAATGCAAGTGGTCACTTTGAATGGTCCTTAGTACAAAAATCACCTTCTTCTATGCCACGAGTGTCAAACTCGATCGCATCACATGATGTATCATGACGTATTGTGATGTTTTTTGCCTTTGCGGAGCCAGGATGGGCGTGGCCTATGCGTAACGCTCGGGAGTCGCCACCCCTGTTCTATGCCATAACAGGTTTTTGTTTTGTTTTTTGATTTGATTTATATGCCGCCCTTCTCCGGAGACTCAGGGCGGCTTACAATGTGCTCAGCAATAGCCTTCATCCTTTTGTATATTTATACAAAGTCAGCTTATTGCCCCCCACAACTGGGTCCTCAATTTTACCTACCTTAGAAAGGATGGAAGGCTGAGTCAACCTTGAGCCTTGGCGAGATTCGAACCTGCAGTAATTGCAGGCAGCTGGTCTTAATAACCAGCTTAATAACAGGGTGCCTTAGACCACTGTACTACCAAGGTTATATGATGAATTAGTCATCTGAAAATAATTGAGGGCTTTGGATGCTGAGGGCCAAGAAGACATTGACAAGAGCACAAGAGAGGAGAGGAAAAACATGACTAACATAGTTGCATTCATACAAAGGGGATGTAAAGTAGCTGAAAAATAGTGAAACGTTTTCTTCCTTTCCAGATTATTATTATTACTTTCAGCTCCCTCTTAATTAGGCCAAGGAAGCTACCTGAAACTCTATGACTGTGTCTTCTGGCATCCTGCTGAGTCTTTTTTCCCTGCTCATGTCTGTCCTGGAAGCCATCTTTTATTTTGGATCTTCAGGGCTGTGGGAAACTGGCAGGGGGGATTGTATGGAGTTGGAGAGATATCTAGCCATAATAACATTCTTTCCTCTGATAGTCAAGGACATCCAGCTCTGCACTTGGAGTGGTGTGACTGGGAGGCATCTCCAGTTGAGAGATGCCTCCCAGCAGGATACTAGCAGGAAAACGTTGGGGTTTGGGGATTATTATTATTATCTTGCAATAGTTTAGAACAGTTATTTTCTTATTTTCTTCCTCCTGAACATGAAGGTTAATGTCTCTCAATGTTCCCCTTTTAACCCAAGGCAAACATCCAAGATTTCATAACTGGCTTGGATTGCAGTTTGATAAAGAAGGGGAACCTCTCTCTATCCAGCACTGTTTTCTCTTTTCCCAAAGTTAACCTCACTGTGGTAGGGATGGTATTTTAGCAAGGTCCCACATCTCCCTCCCTCCCTCCCTGCTTTTTATCATCCAGAATATTGCTAGCACATAAATCCCAGGGAAATGTACTTGTCCAAGGTGTCAGAATCTATTTGATGGACTCATCCTAGTTGGTAACTTGTCTTGTACTGTGCACTTGAGTGTCGCCTAAGATGCTTGCATAGCCGCCAAATGAAATATCAGTGCATTTCCCAAGTGGTGAATAATTCAAAATGGCATAGTTGCAAGATTTCCAATGTCTCAAATTGCTGTCACAGGTAGAATTTATTATTATTAATGCTTGGCAGAGATATTCTCCTACACTTTTTTCCCCTTATCTGCTCTCCTTCCATTAGAAGAAAGAGAATTTCCTTCTGAAATTGTTTTAAAACAGAAGATTGTGACTTCCTTATATCTAGTCCTTTGCAAAGGAACTACACAGTGTGTAACTTGTTGTTTTTTTACTGTACAATTCTCTTTCTAGCAGTTGGGAAACCACCAGGCTTCCCATGAGTCAATTACATCTCAAGGGATCCCTTATGAGGGTAATCCTTCTACTGGGCTTTCTCTGCAGCATCTGTACCATCAGTGCTGGTGCAGTGCAGGTTGTATGGTGGACTCACCAGCTGGAGTAGGGGGACGCAATGGCGCAGTGGTTTAATGACACTGGAACTGCTAGCCAGAAATAGTCTGCACTCCAATGGCTTGATGGGGTAAACTCACATTGCTCATTCCCTGGCTACTGCCCACCCAGCAGTTAGGAAGCATGCAATATTGTGTGTAGAAAAATGGGTAGCTGCGTTCGTGTGTGCAGAGAGCGGAAGCTGGTGCTGGACCTGGATGACCACAAGGCAAGGCAACACAACACAGGGCGAGGCAAGGTGAGAGGAGCCTGGAAGAGCCTGCAACCCAAGCACCACTAGTCCACTGGTGTGTTGTGGTCCTCCAGCAGCCTGCAGAGTTGGCAGCAGAGTCGGACAGTGATGAGGCTGGGGAGGAACATGGGTCAGTCCTGGAGACTGGGGAAGGCTCGGACGAGGGCTCGAGGCAGAGGCAGAGATGGGGCCAGGGCCATCTGGGAGTGATGCACGGACTTCAGAGCCTCCGGAGTTGGACAGCAGAGAGGCAGAGGAACAGGAGGAGCCTGTTCCTAGTTCGCGTATACACAGAGCTGCCAGAAGGCACAAACAGTTAAAACAAAAAGGATGACTCGGGAGTAAGGCCTGGAGATGATTGGCCCCTCCCATAAGGCTTAAAGAAAAAAAAAGAGGAGCAAAGGCACATGGGCACTTTGCAGGAAAGCAACGTTGTTAATTCTGTTCCCAGTCAGCATCTCTGTTTGATTCTGGACTCCCTGTGGCTTTGCCAAGTAGCTCTTTGGCAGAGTGTCAAGGGAGATAAAGGTTGATGATTATCCTGAAGGACTTATTCCGAAGGAATTTTTGCAACTAATTGAGACTCAGATGTGAATGAACGTAATTCACAGCTGTTGCAATAAAATAGGTTTTTGGGACTACTCGTGTATTTTAATGACTCAGGAACCTAGATCACAACATGGTGTGAACCGCTCCCTGTAGTGGTTGAGGCACGCAAGTATAGGCACGCAAGCACCAAATAAAATGAACTAGCAATTTAGGCTGTCAGGATTGCATTGTGTCTAGGATTGTAGGTTTCCTTGACATTGTAAACCATATGCTAAATAAATCAAGTAGGCATGGAGTAAGAAATTGGCAAACCCTCCAGGGAGGAAGTGACAGAGACCAGATTTGCTCCCCCCCCCCACCATAAGATCCTTGAAATCATTTATCTGTTGGTTATGAAGTTATTCTGGTGAAATTCTTGTAAACAGGATAGCAACAATAAATAAATTACTCTGATCAGTTCATGTGTGGTTCTGATTCCTTATGCCTGGCATTAATCTTGCCAGACTCACTGCATTATCTTGGGAACAGGCAGATAAAGTCTTCAAGGAACTTAAGGAGGTTCTTGCCTCTGTCTCTTCCTTGCCTGGGGTGACTGACTCACAAGGCGCATCTTTGGATGCGCCTCTGATCTGCTCTCTGGATGCTAGTTCAGAGAAGGTGGATAAGCCAGTCCCTGGCACCTCCAAGGGAGGCAGGGCAGTGAGCCCAGGGGCTGCTGGAGATGTGGAACAGGAAGGCTCCAGCTTGATGAAGCAACTGCAGCTGGAATGACTGGATGGGCAGCAGCTGAGCTTGGGCAGAGGGAGTCGCAGCTGCAGCAAAATAGCTTTGAGACTCCAGATGGGGACCGAGCACAGCTGCCCGCAGCCAATGTGGATGAGGAGCTACCCCCTCCCCCCAATTCAAGGATGTTCATGGCAGAGAGGAGACAGGAACAATGCCAGTTAGCAAGGCTACTCACAATGCATCATCCAGTATTAAATATTTAAGCCTGCCCAAAGAGAAGGGTGTTGTCCAATTGTCTTGCTTTGTATTCCTGCCTTGTTATGTTTTCTTGTTTTGGACTAGTGATATGGACCTCTGGTTTGTGCCTTGACCTCGTGCCTTGCCCAGTGACTACTTCAAGACTTTGGAACTCTTGCCTCGTCAACTGCCTTTGTTCTGGTTCTGCCTAACTTCGGGGATCAAGACCTCTCCTCTTGCCAGCTCATTAGAACCTCCGGTGGGACTCATAGGGGATGTGTGGGCTTTTGTTATTCAAGAACTGCTGGGGACTGTATATTTGGGCTCGGGCAACTCAATAAAGATTTTTAACCTATTGCTATGTATATATAGGGACACGGTGGCTCAGTGGCTAAGACACTGAGCTTGTCGATCGAAAGGTGGGCAGTTCAGTGTTTGAATCCCTAGTGCCGCATAACAGGGTGAGCTCTCGTTACTTGTCCCAGCTTCTAGCAGTTCGAAACTGCATAAAAAATGCAAGTAGAAAAATAGGGACCACCGTTGGTGGGAAGCTAACAGCGTTCCGTGCGCCTTTGGCGTTTAGTCATGGCAGCCACATGACCATGGAGACATCTTCGGACAACGCTGGCTCTTCGGCTTTGAAATGGAGATGAGCACCACCCCCTAGAGTCAGGAACAACTAGCACATATGTGCGAGGGGAACCTTTACCTTTACCTTTATGTATACCTGTGTGAGCAGGGCACCACACCTGGAAGGATTCAAAGCTCACCAGTCTCTTTACTCCACCCTTTACTCTAGCGGGAGACTCTACCACAGGTTGTCTTTGAGAACTTATTGGAAGAGTTCTTCCTCCATTAGATATAGTCCAGTCCATTCCCACAGAGAGGGTCTCCTCAGGGTGTCATCAGCCAAGTTATGTCGGCTGGCGACACCCAGGGGGAGGGCCTTCTCTGTGGGAGCCCCAGCCCTGTGGAATGAACTGCCCCCGGAAATACGTAAGATCTCCGACCTTCGGGTGTTCCGCTGCACACTGAAGACCCTGTTGTTCCACCAGGCAGGGCTGTCAATATAATAATTTTAAATTGGGGTATTTTAATTTTTAGGGTTTTAAATCGGCCAAATCTATTTAATTATTTTAATTTTTAATTATTGTTGTGTCTTGTGTTTTTAAATTGGCTGTACACCGCCCTGACTCCTTCGGGAGAAGGGCGGTATAGAAATAAAATTATTATTATTATTATTATTATTATTATTATTATTATTATTATTATTATTATTATTATTATTATTATTATTATTATTATATTTGAAAAACAATGCAAATATCTCCACTCCCACGTTTACTGGAAAATTTCAAACTTGCGTCCAGTTGTACTTTGAACTTTTGCTGGGCTCTCCAGTTACACTGAACTGTGACACCCACCCACCCACCCTGTTGGCAGTTGTTATCAGTATCACTATCATCCTAGCACAAGGCCTATGTGGGCCTCATTTTTCATGCAGAATGAAAAATGTGTTGTGAACAGAAATAGGTAGAGATGGCTTGTGTCCAGATTTAAAGAGTATTGCGTACCATCCTGTATTTTCCCAAAGGGGTTTATAATACTACGAGCCTCCTGTTGCAGCTGAAAGAACTATTACATGACTCAGACCTTTTGAAATGACTATAATAGTTGTAACTGAGGCTAAAATGAGCTGGTACATCAGAAAGCATAAAACTAATGCACCGATATGCCCCACTCTTGAGTGCTGGCAATTATTTATGATTTGACTTCAGAAAACGAGGCTGGGAAAAGGGAAATCTACATGTTTGGGCCAAAAGAAACAATCTTCCTTGCTCATGTACAGGATAATTTGATTAGAATGTCACTGAATGATAAACACACAAAAATAACAGAATGAAATTTATTGTAGAGTCAAACCAATTTTAGCTTGCTTTGTGCAAGCCTCTAATTTCTGCTTCCTCCTTCATTTTTCCTCTGTTGCTGTATTTTTCTTTCACCTATTTTTTTTTCCTTTTCCTTTCTCTTTAGAGTCAATATGTGTCTATGCAAATTAATATCCACATGACATTTGAGCAAAGTGTTAAATAATAGGATGCTGGCATGCAGATAGTCCTGCTATTAAAACTATTGAAAAACTTTCCTGCTCCTTCTCTCAGCAGTTACACAGAAAGTTGTAGAGTTTAAATCAGTGCTTGGCTCATTTATACATTATTCTCCAGTTGATCAAGGAAGATAAAAAGAGACTTGCTTGAGCTGGCATCATAAAGAATGTCAATTCTCAAACATCTACTAAGAAGTATTTGGTAGCATGAAGCCTCTATGCGTCATTTTATAAATATTCCACTGAATCCAGACACCAATGTACCATAAGTTTCTTTCTATCCCCATAACTGATTTGGAGCAAGCATTCCTAAAATGTCACTTCGTTCAAGATCAAAAGCAATCACAACTGGACACCAAATTGTGTGTTAGAAACAGCAAACACGCCATTTCTTCTCCTATGCCCCTCTAATGTTGGGATTTACAAACAATATTGATGTTCCATGTGTACCATCAATAGACCACATGTGGCTCCTGAACATTCAAACATTCAAACATATTTTGAACATTCAGAAACATTGTTTGTTTCCTTTGAGAGAAGGGAAGAAGGGCAGAGTGAAGGCAGAGTTTTGAGGGCAGAGTGAAATCTTTTAAAGGTGTGAAGCTTCCCAAGGGCTGAGTAAGTCTGAGTAAGTGTAATTTAAAAAAAAAATGGGCTTGTGGTTTTGAAAGAATGTTATGGATGCCTTGTCTCAGCAAACATGCTATTAGAGCATTATCTCTACACCACTAATACCCCAGAGTTAAAAAGGATCCTAAAATGTTAGCCCTTTTCACTCATGATATATTAATATTATCAGCCATGGCTCCTAAAGCCTTCAGGCAGGGAAGAAGTACTGTATGGTCCCTAGGCTGAAAGAGATTGTCTATCTTTATTGAGCCGCGGTGGCGCAGTGGTTAGAGTGCAGTACTGCAGGCTACTTCTGCTGATCACCGGCTGCCAGCACTTTGGCAGATCGAATCTCACCAGGTTCAAGGTTGACTCAGCCTTCCATCCTTCTCAGGTCTGTAAAAAGAGAAGCCAGATTGTTGGGAGCAACATGCTGACTTTGCAAACCACTTAGAGAGGGATGTAAAACACTGTGAAGCGGTATATAAGTCTAAGAGCTATTGCTATTGCGACACTACTGTATTTTGGTATGACTGGAATTACAGAGTTGGAAAGGACCTTGGAGATCTTCTAGTCTAACCCCCTGCTCAAGCAGGAAACTCTACACCATTTCACACAAATGGTTGTTCAAACATCTCCAGTGTTTGGGCGCCCACAACTTCAGAAGGCAAGTTGCTCCACTGATTAATCGTTCTAACTGCAGTAAAATTTTCTCTTTAGTTCTAGGTTGGTTGTCTCCTTGATTGACCCCCTCTTCCTTGTGGCAGCCCCTCAAATATTGAAACACTGCTATCATGTCACCCCTATCATGTCCTTCTTTTCACTAAACTAGACATCCCCAATTCCTGCAACATTCTTCATATGTTTTAGCCTCCCATCCCATAATTATCTTTGTTGGTCTTCTCTGCACTCTTTCGAGAGACTCAACATCTTTTTAATATCATGGTGATCATAAACTGAATAAATCTAAATGTTCTGGGAAATAGCTTTGAACTTCCTATCCATTGCATTGGTCAGCCTTCAGGAAATATCCTAAAAATTAGGGGTTTCAGAGGGGGTATTCCATCTGTGTATATTCAAGGCTATAGGTTTCCCAGTTGCAATGTATGGCTGTGAAAGTTGGACCATAAGAAAGACTGAGCGCCAAAGAATTGAGGCCTTTGAACTATGGTGCTGGAGAAGGCTCCTGTGAGTCCCTTGGACTGCAAGGCGATCAAACTAGTCAGTCCTAGAGGAGATCAACCCTGACTGCTCTTTAGAAGGCCAGATCCTGAAGATGAAATTCAAATACTTTGGCCACCTAATGAGAAGGAAGGACTCACTGGAGAAGAGCCTAATGCTGGGAAAGATTGAGGGCAAAAGAAGAAAGGGACAACAGAGAATGAGATGGTTGGATGGAGTCACTGAAGCAGTAGGCATGAGCTTAAATGGACTCCAGAGGATGGTAGAGGACAGGAAGGCCTGGAAGAACGTTGTCCATGGGGTGGTGATGGGTCGGACATGACTTCGCAACTAACAACAACAATAACAATTCCATCTCTGTGTTTCGCTCTCATTCTGTCTCAACAAGCCAATTTCCCTCCATTAGTAGGATGGCCTCTTTGGAAATGGCCAGTGAAAAAAAATTGGAAGTAGAAAAAAAAAAGATAATAGCAGCCCCATCCTGAGAAGATCCAGTTCAGGAATTGATAAGGGTAGGCTTTAATTCCTAGGCTTTTGTTTTCTTCTCCATACTTTTCACTTTTCTTCTGTTAAAATTCTTCTGTTACTTTTGTTCTGATATGAGTATCTGATTCTTGAAGATTGTCTGGACAAGTACCTGCATTTTTCTTGGCAAGGATTTTTAGAAAGGGAGGGATGTCATTGCCTCCCTCCTAGGGCTGAGAGAAAGGGACTGGCCCAGTTGACTCTATGCATAAAGCGAGACTAGAACTCACAATCTCCTGATTTCTAGCCTGATATCTTAGCCATGACACCAAAGTGATTCTCTCTATATACTATTTCCCCTGATAAAGATAGAAAATGGGGAACATGCTTTAGTAACCTGCAGGAGCAGATGAAGGTGAAGTAGAATTTCAAATATTAAAAAAAAACACCTTAAAATTTATACCATAGTATCTGTTTAGTATAGCCAGCCACCTTGTGTCAAACTCTAGGTATCTCCCAGAAATCAACAATTAAAACACCAATAATAAAATAATACAATATATGTATCTTGTCTTTTTATGTACACTGAGAGCTTATGCACCAAAGACAAATTCCTTGTGTGTCCAATCACACTTGGCCAATAAAGAATTCTATTCTATTCCTTAAAACCATCCTGAGACATCCAAGGGCCTAGAAAGTCTAATCCTTACAGGTCTGTTAACATTTCACAACCAATTGCAAAGAATTCGCAAAAATGTTTGCTTACTCATTAAATTGGCAATTTAACATCGTTCTTCCTTCCTTCACTCCCTTCTTCCTGACTCTTGTAGTTGTTTCTGCGAAGGAACATCTTTTGTTTAACATTGGACATTCAGTCATATCCTGGAAGAATGAAATGTTGTGCCTCTTTTGTACTGTTGACAAAAAAATAAAAACCCTGTAATGAAATTACCAGAGGTTGAGCTTTACTGGAAGAATATTTTCTATCATCTTTCTTTGTGATATATGGCAAGTAACAGAAGTGTGATCTTATACCAAAGAATTGATATACAGCTTTTTTTTTTATCATCCTCAAAGATTTCTTTGAGTCCATCATCAATTTTTTGCAGCTTAGTTTTCCAGTATTTTGTGGTGTATGTGTGTGTATGTGTATGTGTATGTATTTGCATACAGTGGTGGGCTGCAACCTGTTGTGGCCCGTCAGCGGCCTGTGCGAATTGTAGCTGATTCTGACAGCGAGGAGGCTGGTGTGGTGCTGCACCAGCAGCCTGTGCAGCTGGCACTTGAGTCAGAACAATGAGGAGGCTGGAGAAGATGTGGTGCCAGAGGCGGGGATTCAGCCAGGGCCTTCAGAACCTCCAGAAGCTTGTATAAGTGAAGAGGACGAAGAGGAGGAGCCTCTTCTTGATGCACGGGCGTGGAGAGCTGCCAAAAGGCAGCAGTGGCTTCTCAGGAGGAGGTCTCCTCGAGAGTAAGGCTTAGGGCTAATTGGCCACTCCCTTAGCCTATTTAAGGAGGAACGCCGACTGAAGCAAATTGTAGGGAACAACTTTTCATTCTCCTTCATGTCTGGATTCTCTGCGAATTGCTTCTGGGCTTTCTGCCAACCTTAGTAAAATTGTGATTACTTTATCTTTGGTTTCTTGTAGGCTGTTAAGAAAGTTTATTAACAGCCTTTGTTTGGAAAAGACTGAGTTATTTTAGTAAATTTAAGTTTTGTACAGACTTTGTGTGTGCTGTATTCTTTGGGGTCCATAGCTGGGGCAGAACACAACCGGTTTAACACCCGGTTCTGTGAGTGTGTCTAACGCATGTGTGTGCAGCATTCAAAATACAGCAATTTGAAGCTCAACTGCTTATGTTCTATGGCAGCCCTGGTAAGTAGAACAGTGGAGGCGCAAAAATCAGCCGTGCCGCATGAATCAGCTGAGCTAGAAAGAAGGAAATATAGGACAAGATAGGGCGGGTGTGGGTAGGCGGGGCCAGCTGATCATTGGAACTACCGGTTCGCTAGAACCGATCCAAACCGGCAGCAGCCCATCACTGTATGCATACGTGTATCAGTATCTGTATATATGTGAGTGTCTATCACACACAAACCTCTCTCTTTCTCTCTCTCAGCACATACACATACATACCAGGGGTGGGTTCTACTTACTTTTACTACCGGTTTGCAGCGGGGTCGTGCGCGCGCTCTTCTGTGCATGCGCAGAAGCATTTTAGTGACGTTGGGGGTCGGTGGGCGGAGCCTCCCACCAGTTTTACTACTGGTTCTATAGAACCACTGCGAACCGGGGGCAACCCACTACTGATATATACATACACATATATACACACAAGCATATAGAGAGATTAATACATTTAAAAAACAAAGTCAAATAAACCCCTTATAAAAATACAAAACATGTCAATCCATAACACCTCATGGAATTTCCCTGAAATTACTCTGGACTGCATTCTTACATGGAATGAAAACTTCAAGAAATACATTGTGAATATTATGTTATGCATATGGTGACCATATTTCCATGGGAAAAAAATAATCAAAAAAGGGGCATATCTGAAGAAAGTTGATAAGGATAAAAACAATTGTTTATGTTTTAACTTTGACAAAGATAGATTGAAGTTCAAAACAACAGCAAGAATAAAAAATGCAACACAACACATATTCTGATAAAAATATCTAAAATACCAAACAGTATATGTAAATTTATTTTTAAAAAGACAATTCAATTTTCATATTTTTCATGCAACGTGAAAGATTGTGAATTAAGTGGGATTATTTGCATGGTAAAAGCTAAATGACCCAAATAAGGGACAAAAATGAGTTTTTGAAAAACAAATAAATTTAAAAGTTTTACTTCAATCTAAAGCTTTCTGAAATAAAGGACTGTCCTTGATAATAAATTACCTATGGTCAGTGTAGTTATCCAGCATGTCCAGAGTGGAATTGAATTAAAACATGGGCTATCCCTAAGGGTGATGGGAGCAAAATCTGGAAGCATTTGACTTTTTAAAGCACAAGTATTATTATCACTTTATAAAGTAAGACCAAACTTAGAATACTGCATCCAGTTTTATTCACCATATTATTAAAAAGATGTAGAGACTTTGGAAAGAGTGCAGAAAAGAGCAACAAAGATGATTAGGGGCCTGGAGGCTAAAACATATGAAGATTGATTGCAGGAAATGGGTTTGTCTAATCTAGTGAAAAGAAGGATTAGGGGCGACATAATAGAACTGTTTTAATATTTGAGGGGCTGCCACAAAGAAGGGGGGGGTTGTTAACCTATTCTCCAAAGCACCAGAAGGCAAGACAAGAAATGATGGAAACTAATCAAGGAGAAAAGCAACCTAGAACTAAGGAGAACTTTTCCTATAGTTAGCACAATTAATCAGTGGAGCAATTTGCCTCCTGAAGTTGTGGGTGCCTATGTAGTCTCCTGCTTGAGAAGGGAGGAGTTCTAGAAGACCTCCCAGGTACCTTCCAACTCTGTTATTCTGTCTGTTATCCTCTGCTTATTTGGCCCACTCACTTTGATGTATAGAGTTTACTCTAGCATACTATACCCAACAACGTATATCCCAACTGGCCAGCACATAGTGCATGCATCACACAGTTTTACAAAAAAAGTCAAAAGTTAGATGCTATGAGTTATTCTTATACACATTCACACATTTGCAGATCAGAAAGCAAAGTAGTAATTTTGCCAATGTTGTAGCTTATTCTCCCTTGTTCTTTCTCAACTTGTGAAATTACTTGTAAAACCCATAAAGCCTTTTGCGTCATTCATAAACAGTAAAAATGTTCTATCATATTCTTTTGACTTGTTGATAATGCTATCCTTAGCCCGAAGCACTGAAAAGAAAATTATTCCTGTTCCCACATTTTAATTATGCTATAAACTCGGGGCACTAGCTATTGATCTTCCACATATGGCATAAAAAGATTGCCTTTTTCTCATCACATTAATTCAAACATATTAGAAGAATTTAAGGAACATGTGAAAAATCAGAGCTTCCTTTTTGAAGAAAAAGGTATGATGATGTCAACGTTCCTTACATTTGTTTGTATTCTTATTATGTTTTAAATCAGGGGTGTCAAACTTGGTTTCATTGAGGGCTGCATCAGGGTTGTGTTTGACATCGGGGGCCCAGATGGGCATGATCAGGGTGGGCATGGCCAGCTCGATCACCTGGCCTTCGGGTTTCGAATGCTCCAGGGCATGTGAAGACCAGCTGGCTACCGCACATGTGTGCATCGGAAACCTGAAGACCAGCTGGCTGGCGTGCCAGGGGTGAAATCCAGCAGATTCTTACAGGTTCTGGAGAACTGATAGCGGAAATTTTCAGTACTTCGTAGAACCGGCAGATACCACCTCTGGCTGGCCCCAGAGTGGGGTGGGAATGGGGATTTTGCAATATCCTTCCCCCAGGAGTGGGGTGCGAATGGAGATTTTGCAGTATCCTTCTTCTGGAATGCGGTGGGAATGGAGGTTTTGCAGTATCCTTCCCCTGGAGTGGGGTGAGAATGGAGATTTTGCAGTATCCTTCCCCCGCCACGCCCACCAAGCCACACCCACCAAGGCACACCATGCCCATCAAGCCATTCCTACAGAACCGGTAGTAAAAAAAATTAGATTTCACCACTGCAGCGTGCACATGCGTACTGGCCAGCTGGTCTTCAGGTTTTTGGTGCTCCGGGACACATGTGTGTTCCGTTTTGGGCTCTTGGTGTCGAAAAGGTTCGCCCTCACTGCCCTATACCATTCCAGACAAATGTCTGGCTGTACAGTCTCTTTTTAAATTCCTCCAGTGATGGCACCCAGAACTTTTGAAGGCAAGCTTTTTCACCAGTTAAGGCTATTAGGCCTAGCCTAAATGGTTCTTAATTGGGATTTTAAATTTTATAGACTTGGGGGTTTTAAATTGGGAAGCCAATGATTTAATTCTTTTTAATTATCTTAACTTTTGTATTGTATGTATTTTAATTTTGGCTGTTCACCGCCCTGAGTCCCTTCTGGGAGAAGGGCGGTATACAAAATAAATAAATAAATAAATAAATAAATAAATAAATAAATAAATAAATAAATAAATAAATAAATAAATAAATAAATATTTTACCAAGAGTGCAAGGAGCTTTGAGATTATTTTTTAACAAAAGCAGTTGGATAGATATCAAATAATGTAATGTAATGTAATGTAATATAATATAATATAATAATATAATATAATATAATATAATATAATATAATATAATATAATATAATATAATATAATATAATATAATATAATATAATATAATATAATATAATATAATATAATATAATAATATAATATAATATAATATAATATAATATAATATAATATAATATAATATAATAATATAATATAATATAAGTATAATATAATATATTTTGTTGAAATACTTTAATTCTTCAGAATACATTCAGTAAAGGAAACTACTGTGTCCTTAACAACAACAACAACAACAACAACAACAACAAAAAATCAGAATAATCAAGAAAGTATATGACTGAGATATATAACTGCAAATTATTAATTTGCATCAGTTACAAAATTACATAATGCTATAAGTTTGTACATATAAGATAAAGAACTTCAATTGTCCAGGCTCCTTTAGAAACAATGAACTTTGTCCATTTTATTGAGTAATTATTTTATAATAAACAAAAATTGAGGGTTTACTATATCTACATTAGGTTCAATGCAGAGATCATAACGTTGCATCCAAGTTTTCCTGCTCTCCAAAATTTTCCTTGAATTTACCTTAAATGACTGCAATTCCTCCTACATTCTATTTAGAACTATGACAAATGTCAAATGAGTGACTTGAGTAATTATTTTATAATAAACAAAAATTGAGGGTTTACTATATCTACATTAGGTTCAATGCAGAGATCATAACGTTGCATCCAAGTTTTCCTGCTCTCCAAAATTTTCCTTGAATTTACCTTAAATGACTGGAATTCCTCCTACATTCTATTTAGAACTATGACAAATGTCAAATGAGTGACTTCAGCTTCAGTTCCCTTTGTTTATTTCTTTGTGTTTATCTTGGTTTGTTAGCTTGTTTCATCTTCTTCTCTTCTCTTCTCTTCTCTTCTCTTCTCTTCTCTTCTCTTCTCTTCTCTTCTCTCTATCATCTATCTATCTATCTATCTATCTATCTATCGATCGATCGATCGATCGATCTATCGATCTATCTATCTATCATGTATTTGCATTAGAATTTAGAGTATAGAACATTGATCTAATACAAATATTGGTGTAATATGAGTAATATATTTTTCTATCTGCATAAATTATAGTAGGGTTTGGTTGATTTTTATTCATTTTAAAGTAATGGAATGGATTTGGCCAAAGACAAAATATAATTTCGAGGTGTAATAACAGAAAATGTGTTGCAATAGGTATGAAATAACATCAGAAATGAGCATTTAGTATAGTACAAGCTGGAGTATCCTGTTATGAAGAAGTTGTTAAGACTTCTTATTAAGTTCTGAAAAATAAGTTATCAAGTTGGTGGTGTTTTATCTTCTGCTCTGCTTTTAGTGTTCAATTCCAACTAATTTGAGGCTGGGCAATTTACTCATATGTACTGGTTTGAATTGAAATTTTACATATCAGTAGGTGGGTGTTTTAAGAGTGTGGGCATAATGCAGTCACAAATTGAACAGTTACAATCACCATTTTCTTCCAGGCTACCTCTTTCTTATTACCATTTCTATCAAACAAAAGAGAAGTAAATGCTTAAAATTATAATACAAGAGAAGATAAAGTAACTAAGGTCTCTACCATGTTTCTTCTTTTTTTTCAACTGTAGATGAAACTCCTGGCTGAGCTAACAGAATTATAATTCACTGAAATCTGTCTTGCAATTTTTTAAAATGTTTCCAGGAAGGAAGGAAGGAAGGAAGGAAGGAAGGAAGGAAGGAAGGAAGGAAGGAAGGAAGGAAGAGGGAGAGGGAGAGGGAGAGGGAGAGAGACGGACAGACACACACACACACACACACACAGACAGAGACAGAGAGACAGACAGAAAGGGAGGGAGAGAGAGAGACAGAGAGAGAGAGACAGAGAGAGAGACAGAGAGAGAGATAGAGGGAATAGAGAGACGGGACTTTTTCCTACTTCAATCTTGAGTGATGAAAATGTATTTCAGGTTATTCATTTTTGATATCATACTATTATTGGTAAGAAAAATATTGTCTTTTTCATGTTGCTCTTTGGTTTTATCTAACAATACCTGTCCATTTATCTCAGACAGATTCTTCTGCCCAATCTGAGTGAAAGGAGTAAGATGGCTAAAACTTCCCACCTATGGTGAGAACGAAAGAGAAGGCCTCAAATCAGGTATTTCTGTGAAATTCTTCATTTCCCTGATAATAGCTTGCCCTACAAAGATGATTTCTTCTTCTTCTTCATAAAAACCTGAATTCTCATTTTTTTTAGAGCTATTGAATCCTGAGATGTCTGTCATCAACCCTGTTCTTTTAAGGCAGTTAGATTTTATTGTACTGTTCTGTCTACATACTACTTCTGTCTATTGTTTGTTGGTACCCTTCAATTAGCCCAGATCAGAGCGCATCACAGCACAACAATTTTTGAATCAAAGCACCTCAAATACCCTAACTTAAAAAATGCACCAAAAAAAAAATAATAATAATCAAGGAGCCATTACTTCTGTAGAGCTAAAATTTCAAAGATCTTCAGACCACTTTCATTTGCAAAGTTGTGGCAGCTTCAGCATCCCTGCAGTCACATGGTAATGATTTCTCCTGCTCCCTGCCAGTGTTTTATAAGCCAAGTCAATGGGGAAACTGGCAGGAAGTTGGAAGTTGCCCCCCCCCCACTCCTTTTTTGCCCACCTGTGTTCATCTTGTTTATGTTTACTTAAGTAAATATTGACTTATTACTGCTATTTGTTTGCCTCTGCATTTATTTTACTGTTTATAATACATACTCTTCTTAAATGATCACAGGACCATCCAGCATTGGAGTAAAATAATATGGTCAGCCTAAAATTTAGTGTTCATTCTGGCCACATCAGACTGCACTACTTTTATCTCAAAGGATGATCCAGAAGATCATACATTGTCTAGTATTGCCTGAAATCAGACAACTGTATTTTATTGTATTGTTCTACATTGGTTGCAGGGCTCCTAAATTTCCTATAATTGAAGTAGCCTATACATTTTATAAATAAATCTCCTTCAAGTTTACCATTTGTTTCTCTAGTGACTACCACCATATGCACCTGTATGCGTTTCTGCTTGCTGGTCACCATTTCAAGGGAGTGTTTAGTCTTTATTTGACCAAGAACAAAGATTGGTCCTTCTTACAGTTCACTGTTTCTCAAAGTCTAACTTGCATAGCTGTTCATTAATCACTCTGAAAACCTTTTGTTTAATTGTTCCAAGCGTTGTTACAGAAATATTCTTAGCTTTATTATCTTGTTTAAGTTTATCATTACCGTCTTCTACAGAATAAATCTTTTTTTTTTTAACTTCGAACTGCAAACAAAGGATACTGTGTCGCAAAGGTGCTTTTTCAAGAGGCAACTGGACTTTCTGGTTTTTCTTTGAAGATGTTTCGCTTCTCATCCAATCCAAGAAGTTTCTTCAACACTGAAGAAGCTTCTTGGAGGAGAACTGAAACGTGTTGAAAGAAAAACCAGAAAGTCCAGTTGCCTCTTGATAAAGCGTCTTTGGGACAACCATGACCTGGATGACTGAGAATCTCCATAGACGCAGGATACTATGTTACACAGAATTAATAACAGAATAACAGATATGGAGGTCTTCTACTCCAACCCCTTACTCAAGAAGTCTCCTTCTTGAGTAAGGGGTTGGAGTAGAAGACCTCCATATCTGTTATTCTGTTATTTTTGTCCAAATGTTTGTCCAATTTCTTCTTAAAAACCTCCAGTGTTGGATCACCCAAATCTTCTGGAGACAAGTTCCACTGATTAAAGACAGCTGGGCCATTTGGCCAATATGATGGAAAACAGGACAGGGAACAGTAGGTGGAGCTAAAAGTAAAGGTTGGAGCTTTGAGTTGTGTATTCATGATGATTTATTTACTCATTTAAATTTGAGTCTTCTTATTACTAGCTGCCATGTTACCTATTCATTGTAGCCTATATGGTTATACTCAAAGTTAGAGTATACTCTCAGTGAGATCCTGATTAGAATCTCCCCTATATATTATTTGCAATGAAAAAAAAAGCAGTTTCTAAAGAAAAAAAATCAGATTCCACAATATTGCTACCTATAATAAAGTGCATGTTTGACACAAACTATGTCACTTTTCCTTTCATGCAGTGTTGCTACCCTCAAATTCTAAACTTTTAATTCTCCCCCCTCTCTCGCTCCTTTAAATGTTAATGATCCCCCTTATTAAAAAAGAAAGAAAATTTCAATCCCTTTGAGGAAATTAACATTTAGTTCATTCCCTTAAAAATGTTCCCGATAACTATTAAGTCAGATTCACACTAAATAATTTACGGTGGGGGAAAACTGTTTGCTTAAAGCAGATTTTGCAATTGGCAGCTTTCTATGTGTGCCACTGCGACTGCCTTGATCTTCATAAGTAAGATACTCTCCTTTATGATTGTGGCATAACTCTTCGATTCTGACCTTTCGATTTCCTATCATTTACTTTTTTTTTTCCTCCCAGAAGCTGCATTTACTTTGGTCTTTTAAAATATTCAAATAAATATAAACAAAAGTTAATGTCGGTAATTGGGAAATTGATGTTGGGAGAGTTATGGTAGGCATTTTAATGAACACACACAAACAATTAGGCAAATGTTAATTCATGCTAAACAAGCTGGAACAGAGAGGACCAACAATGTTACTGAATAAGTTATCTGAATGTTAATAGCGATGAAAAGAAACAGAATGTGATTTCAAAAGAAGATCAAGATGGTGGCCATAATGGTAGACAAATATTCTACTGTATAATTGGCTGAATTATGAATTTCCCTGCTAAAAGGCAGGAAGTATGCAAAACTCTGAAACGTATTAGCCGAAATGTAAAATGCATGAAAGCTGGCAAATGGGCTAGTTAATATTACATTATAATAGTTTGTTCAAACAAATTGAAATCTTGCTGCTTCAGATCTGCAGTTGTAAAACAATTAGGGTAATTATCATAATAAAAACAGTGATAACAGCAACTGTAGAATGTGATTATAAAATACTCTGCGAACAACAGACATGAAGCCACGGTTCTTCCCAGGATGACTGGACTGTTGTGTAGAGTCAGCAATGTAAGTTTGATTTATATCGGGAAAAAATAAAATAAAATGCATATGATTGCAAGATTGCAGTCCTTAAGTCTTTCATTTCAATTGCGGGATAGTAGTCAAGTTAATGAATAGATCTCTAGGTAGGTCTCTCAGTTTAAATGAATTCTGTAGCCTTTGTTAATACGGTGTTTCATGTAGGCATCAACAGTTAAGTGCTAATTAAAAATGGTTGGATAACATAAAAGAATTGGATTCAAATACAAATTCTTTTGAATAGACCCTGATGGGGAAAAAACATATGGGGGTGAATCCAGTGGTGGGATTCAAATAATTTAACAACTGGTTCTCTGTCCTAATGATTTCTTCCAACAACTGGTTCGCCAAACTGCTCGGAAAGTTAACAACTGGTTCTCCCGAAGTGGTGCAAACTGGCTGAATCCCATCACTGGGTGAATCCTAATACATTGACTGATGTACACCAACCTTTAAATATCTACAGTGGGATATTTAGCATGACTTTTTCTTCTTCTTCTGGGCATAGTCATATGAACGGTTATCGGAAGGACCTCTTGACAATGCAGAAGACTTTAATAATTTCTATCCCGGTTTTTGAAGGATTGGAAAATGAGAAGTTCCAAAAGCAGGAACAATAGTAATCTCTGCATTGTCTGTTTGGCAATTGAATATAGAGAAAAACACTTGGCCAGCATATACCAGATCCCAAAGAATTCAGGTGGGTTATCCTGTGATCCTGGCTAATTCAAACAAAAGGGGGAAAGAAGCTTTTTTAAAAAATAAATAAATAAAAATCAGACATGATGCTACATTGTGATATCCATTTCCACAAAATCCATATGGACAAACTTTGAATTAGAAGCTTAGCCTAAGTATCTGCATTTTTCTATTTGATGTGTTTCTATAACTTTTTCTATATAGTAATTTGCTTACTCTCAATTTCAAAGCCCCAGAAATATGGTTGCAGCCTAAAGTTACTGTCAAATTGTAACTTATGATGAGACAGAGGAGGGAAGATTAAGTATATGGAAATAATTGTGTAACTCGATTAATTAAATTTATTTTTAATTAAGTAAAGATTTATAATAGGCAACACTTCATTTTTGTCTTGTTCTCACCAATTGCATCCTAATCCCACCACTTGCATTCTAGTTGATGCCTAGTCTACTCCTGAGCCTATCCTATACCAAGAATGCTACTCTTTCTGCTTTTTGATTTCTTCTCATTCCACATTAAATATGCAGTTATGGACCAGAGTTAACATGTCAAATCTTCCAAATTGTAAAGGAGCTAAGCATATCCAATAGAATAGAATAACAGAATTGGAAAGGACCTTGGAGGTCTTCTAGTCCAACCCCCTGCTTAGGCAGGAAACCCTACACCACTTCAGACAAATGGTTATCCAACATCTTCTTAAAAACTTCCAGTGTTGGAGCATTCACAACTTCTGGAGGCAAGTTGTTCCACTGATTAATTGTTCTAACTGTCAGGAAATTTCTCCTTAGTTCTAAGTTGCTTCTCTCCTTGATTAGTTTCCACCCATTCCTTCTTGTCCTGCCCTCAGGTACTTTGGAGAATAGCTTGACTCCCTCTTCTTTGTGGTAGCCCCTGAGATATCGGAACACTGCTACCATGTCCTTCTTTTCATCAAACTAGACATACCCACTTCCTGCAACCGTTCTTCATATGTTTTAGCCTCCAGTCCCCTAATAATCTTTTTTGTCATTATTATATTATTCCAATATTATTATTCAATATTATTCCAATATTTGAGAGGCTGCCACAAAGTGGGGGGAGGAGGTTTAACCTATTATCCAAAGCACCAGAAGGCAAGACAAGAAGAATGGATGGAAAACTAGTCAAAGACAGAAGCAACCTTAGAACTAAGGAGAAATTTCCTGACAGCTAGGACAATTAATCAGTGGAACGGCTTGCCTTCAGAAGCTGTGAGTGCTTCATCGTTGAAGCCTTTTAAGAAGAGACTGGACAGCTACTTGTCTGAAATGGAGTATGGCCTCCTGCTTGAGAATGTTGAACTAGAAGACTTCTAAGATCCCTTCCAACTCTGTTATTCTGTTCTGTTCTATTATCCAGCAGTGTCCCTCTCAAAGCAAGTTTGGGTCAACCATTCCATGAATTCTGGAAACCAGCAAAAGGGTGGGGGCAGGAGAGAGGAAGGATAACCCCATTGTGCATTAAGAAACAGCAGGTTCAGAAAGGAATACCTACAAACCAGAAAGTTGACTTTTATTTGCCACAAATATTCCTTGAAGCCTAAGGAGAGTAACATGTGTGTCTTTTTTTTTTCAAATGGAAGAGCTGACTCCCTTTGTGAGAATAGATTGTCAGCCTCACTGGTTAGTCCAGGACTGAATGTCATCCAAAGACAGATGATACCAACTTTATTTCTCAAAGAGAGATGAGATACTGCAGGTGTTAGACTCCTGTAATGGGATAGATGGAATTAACAGACAGAGAAACCTGCTTCATATTTACACAATCATCTCAGCAGCCTGGGTTGCTATCTCACCAGCTTCAGCCCTTACAAGCTGAGACCAAATGCGAAAGTACATGTAATAGCTTATGAAAAATGTAGAAATCCTGAAGGAGGGGGCTGAAGGATGGGCAGCTTCAAAGGGGCCCTCCTGCAGACATTAAGAACAAGATTTATAACAAGAGAGGCTTTCCTTCAGATAGTTAGATCTAAGACTTTTAAATTTTTAAAATAGGATCACCATATGTGAACAGTGGAGGGACACGGTGGCTCAATGGCTAAGACGGTGAACTTGTCAATCAAAAAAAGTCGGCAGTTCAGCAGTTCGAATCCCTAGTGCCACGTAACAGGGTGAGCTCCCGTTACTTGTCCCAGCTTCTGCCAACCTAGCAGTTCGAAAGCACGTAAAAAATGCAAGTAGAAAAATAGGGACCACCTTTGGTGGGAAGGTCGGCATTTAGTCATGCCGGCCACATGACCACAGAGACGTCTTCGGACAGCGCTGGCTCTTTGGCTTTGAAACAGAGATGAGCACCACCCTCTAGAGTCGGGAACGACTAGCACATATGTGCAAGGGGAACCTTCACCTTTACCTTTACCTTTATCTGAACAGCAAACAAAAAATGACAACAGTGGCCTTTGTCAGTCAATAGTTGTCTAGAATTTTTCATGCCAGATATGTGGCCCTGCTTTAAACATCAATGCAGCAGTTTATATTGTGTTCAATATGCTACTGACAATCTACACAGATACTAGAATTACATGATCCTTATATTTTGAATCAGTGGTTTCACAGATGGGTCCACATAGAGGGCTTTGCAGAAGAATAGTATCCAATGAAAGTCTCAGTTTTTATCTGTCCCTCTGGGATTATCACTTGCAAAATATGTAAGTAAAAATATTGATCTCTCTATTTGTAAAATATTGATCTCTCTTATTATATTAGGCCAGTGATGGCTAACCTTTTTGCCATCGCATGCCAGGAGAGGGGTGGGGTGGGGGAGGTTCACGCGTGCGCATGCCCACATTCATGATTCTATGTGCCCTGCCCTGCACATGCGTGTGCAACCCCCCTCCCCCCACTCCTGGCACGCGATGGCCTGGTAGGCCCATTTTTCTTTCTCACCTGGCTCCAGATCCTCTCTATGCATCTGGGAAGGGCGAAAACAGCCTTTCCCACTCCCTCGGAGGCCCTCTGGAGGCCTGAAAGGGCCCATTTCCCAACTCCCAGTGGGACAGGAAGTGACTTTTTTGCTGTCCCCAGCCTCCATAGCTTCTCTAGGAGTCTAGAGGTTCGCCATCACGGTGTTAGGCCATTGATGTTTTTACTGTTTCCAGCATTGTGATGAGATAGTTTTTGGGGCTTCAAGGGTGGCCCATGTAACACTACTGTTCTGTGAGCTGCATTGGTTGATGGTTTGTTTCTGGGTACAATTCAAGTGTTGGTGTTCACCTTTAGAGCCCTTCATGGCATGGGTCCAGTCTGCTAGCAGGACCATCTCATCCCAATGAGATTGGCCTGCCCCAACCATGCTGGCACAAGAGGCATGCTATGGGCCTCATTAGAGTATGTTGGTGGTTGGTTCTGGAGAAGAGCCTTCTAGGCCATTACACCTGCCATTTGGAACATATCAACCCTTAGGGTGAAGTCAGTTACAACCATCCTGACTTTCTTCAGGAGCTTAAAGACCTGGCTCTGCCAGTTGGCTTAAAGCTGCAAAGAAAGGTCCTCACATTGGGGGAGATTGACAGAATAATAAGAGATCACTTATCTCATTCCCCGCTCATTCTACTCCCTCCCTATCTTTTACTTAGGATTGAGTATTTGTCAAACAGCAGACCATCTACCATTCTGGACAAATCTCTTCTTAAAAACCTCCAGTGATGGAGGACTCACAACTTCTGGAGACATGAAGTTGCACTGAATCATTGTAATTTCTCCTTAATTCTAGGTTGAATCTCTTTGATAGGATTCTGCCCATTACTTCTTGTCCTGTCCCTCAGTGCTTTGGAAAATAGGTGGACTCCCTCATCTCTATGACAGCCCCTCAAATATTGTGAGACTGCTATCATGTCATCCCTAGGCCTTCTCCTCATTATCCTAGTCCTATCCAGTTCTGCATCCATAGTGATATCCAGCATATTCATCATATGTATTAGCCTTCAATCCCATCTTTCTCTTCACATTCTTTTTCCAATAACTGGCTCACTCTCTGCGCCAAACTGTGCCATAAGAGCCAAACTGAGCTCTTAACTGCAATTATCTATGGAAAAATTGTGAGAATGTAATTTTTTGCTTCTCTTGTGGCCAGCTTTCAGAATACTTTTGCTACAGTCTGTTTCTGGTACTCAGTCCATTCAGAGCTTTTCCTGCAGCATAGCTGGGCTAATCAACCCATCCAAAATCTATCTCCAATATGGTTGGGAGGACATATTTCTCTTAAAATGTTAAGTTTTCGAATCTTTAACATGGACTTCAGAAATCCTCAGAATATACATCTGGAACTTGGGCATCCTTTGATATTCCTAAAAAAGGATAGTGTATATGTGTTCCAAGTCTAAAGTAGGCCTATTGAGCTTGGAAGCTAAGAATGCTACTTGACCGAGGGATAGGCAATGTAAGTTCTTGGAAACCCAGAGAGCTGTACTGTTTAAGATATGGCATTTGTAATTTTTTGGTGGCCTTCCTAGAAGAAGTAAAACTTTTTGTTGAACTATGTCAAGCCAGTCTACCCACAGAGGCTAACAGAACAGTAAATGGTACTTAAAAATGTGAAAATTATTTTAAGCTGTAATGGCATAGTCCCTGCACCAGTTCAGTGTAACTTCACTGTTGCAGTTCTAACCCTGCTGTGTCATCCTTTTCAACTTCTGTCTTAAAAGGGTAACTACTTCAGTGAAATCTATGAAACTCTTAAAGCCATTGTATATGGACGAAACTTTGTAGGGCTAGGACCTACATCTCT
This sequence comes from Pituophis catenifer annectens, assembly GCF_029215685.1. NCBI lineage: Eukaryota > Metazoa > Chordata > Lepidosauria > Squamata > Colubridae > Pituophis > Pituophis catenifer. The sequence continues at coordinate 12,341,270 of NW_027256886.1, read as the reverse complement.
GATTCAGTATTTTCACTTTGTTGATGGAAAGAAATTAAGAAAGAAAGAAAAAGAGAAACAAAGGAGAAAAAGAAAAAGAAAGAGAAAGAGAAAAGAAAGAAAGAGAGAGAGAGAGAAAGGAAAGAAAGAAAGAAGGAAGGAAGGAAGAAAGAGAAAGGAAGAAAGACAAAGAAAGAAAGAAAAAGAAAAGGAGAAAGAAAAAGAAAGAAAGAAAGAAAGAAAGAAAGAAAGAGAAAAAGAAACAGAAACAAACAGAAAGAAAAAAGAGAAAAAGAAAAGAGAGAGGAAGAAAGGAAGAAAGGAAAAGGAAGGAAGGAAAGAAGGAAGGAAAGAAGGAAAGAAAGAAAGAAAGAAAGAAAGAAAGAAAGAAAGAAAGAAAGAAAGAAAGAAAGAAAGAAAGAAAGAAAGAAAGAACAGCTTTAGGTATTCTGTTTTCTCATTATCTTCTGTGGCTGAAGATGTTTCCAAATTGAAACTCCAAGCAAGCTAAATCACATCTTACCACCTCCAAATCAATCTGGAAAGGCAAAATTAAATTGTGCCACCTTCAACTTTCAGTTCTTCAACTGAGAGTAGATCGGGGTTAATTTGCACATCTCTGCTAGACCTATTAAAGATATTACTAAGGCGGTTTGAAAGTCTCTGTATAATCTATAAACTCACTGTTACCAAGATACTCTCCCATACTTAGCATTTTACTTTAAGGGCTGAAATATTTTCCAGTTATCCAGCCTTACTTATAAACTGCTCTTACTTATAAACTGCATTTGCTTATAAAAGGGGGAAGATAAACATTTATGGAACGGCATGAAGCCCACATAAAGAAAGCATCATGGTTATTTGTTAAATGGGTTGGAATCTTGATCTCAAAAGCAATTCTGATCACAGGTTGGCTTTGGGGAGGAGGGGGACTGTGTAAGAGTGGGAATAGACAAGAGAGGAAAATCAAGGCAATGAATTAGATTAGCTAAGAAAACCAAGGAGAAAAGTCAATCTATTACTCTTATCAATGCATTTTTTTTACTGCTTCTGAAGTCTTTAAGAATCTACCTACATGCTGCAATTCCAGGCACAGCCAGTTACACTGAGAATGTCATCATTGGCTTTTTACAGTAGCCACCATGCAGAAATGCTGGAGGGTCAGAGGAGAATACTAAGTTGTCATCACCAACAAATTGTTATGTTGTAGTTTACATTATTATATTGACCCCGAGATAGTTAAGTGGGATTTGCAAATACTGCCAGTCTTAATTCACTATGTATCCCCATAGTGAATTATATCTCTTTAATAAAATTTGCGTCGTTATGGTGTCATCACGTGACATATCGTGGGCTTGGCCAGCTCGTGACACATCCAGCCCATGGGCTGCGAGTTTGACACCCTATTCTAGCAGTGATAGCACTGGCAAATTGTGAAATATACGTGAAGTAAGTGTATCAGATTAATTCATTTTGCCTGAGTGAAACTACAGATAGTCCTCAATTTACAACTATTCATTTAACGACCATTACAAGTTATGATGGTGCTGAAAAAGTGATGGCTAATTCTCACACTTATAACCATCACAGCATCCCAGGTTCAAAATGAGGGAAATTGGCAGCTGGCATGTATTTACAATGTCTGCAGTGTGTGATTTCCATTTGCATGCTTGCCAGGGGGAATTCAACAAGCAAGGTCAATGGGGGAAGCCAGATTCACTTAAAAACTGTGATTTGCTTAACAACTGAGGTAATTTGCTTAATGACCAAAACAAAACAAAAAAGATCTTAAAAATTGGGCATTGCCTCAAATTCCTAGAGAAGGAAAATAAAAAAAAATATTTCACAGACTTTTTGCCACTTGACCCGTTCGGAGCCAAGCGGAAACTTCTCAGAAATTTTTTCAGAATTTGCACATTTACCCCTTCCTAAAAAAAGAAGTTGTATTTATTATTTTCTTTGCAGAGCTATGGAATGCTACTAAAACTGCAGAATGTGAAACAATGTAAAATGGCAGCCATCATAAGATTTTTCTTTCCCCTTCGGCGGCTGTTCTTTTCAATGTCATCAATATAATTTGTGCATTCATCACCACTCAATTGGATTTCTGCAATTCCCTCTACAGTAGTGGCCAAAATTGTGGAAACCTTTTGGGAAAAGTGTATTTTCTAAACCTAGCTAATAACACCACTTTTTTTGGAGTAGTACCATAAAATTATATATCAATGGAAAGATAATTTAATCAAGAATATAACGCAATAACTTTTATGAAGGATTTGCTATTAGAATAGCAGTTACAGTATAAAGAAGAAAAGTGAAACACGTAGAAATTATGAGATATATAAAAATTATCACCATAGAAAAAACGAGATATACAAAAATTATCATGTCAGTTACTTAGTTGGGTAACCTTTAGCATGAATTACGGCCTTACAATGTCTTCCCATGAAGTGAATCAAGTCTTTTAGTTCTGCAGCTGTTATAATGTGAAACCAAGATTGAGTGATTGCTTCTATTAACTGAGTTTTATTGCTGGGTCGCTTCTGACTAACAAGTTTCTTTAGTCGGCTCCATAGATTTTCAATTGGGTTAAGGTTTGGCCTATTTCCAGGCCATTCCAGCAGTGGAATATGATTATCTTGAAACTCCCCCCAAAAAGTGGTGTTATTAGCCATCAAACCTTAAAAATACACTTTTTCCCAAAAGGTTTCCACAATTTTGGCCACTACTGCACAAGGAGTTGCCTTTGGAGGCAACCTAGAAGTTGCAGGTGCAAGTACAAAATGCAACAGCAGGATTATTGATGGGAGACGGATATTGGTTGCCAGTTGGCATCTGATCATACAAAGTTTTGGTCATTACCTTTAAAACCTAAATGGTGCAGCTCCAAGGGACACCAGGCAAAGTCTTCCCAGAACTGAATGTACCTATAGGAACTGATCACCAAGAAATGGCCTCACAAATGAAGAATATATATGTCCCAGAATAATGTTGCAGGATCCAATCTGGGTCAGTCACCGAGACCAGAGGTTTAGTCTTGCAAACTTTCAGACTTTTGCTGGAGCCCATCCTCGGGGAACTTCTCTCTAGCAGAATGTGTGCTTTGGGCTATTCTATGTGTAATATTTAATATTAATTAAATATGTAGTATTTAATATGTGAGAGGGACCTGGTGGCTCGGTGGCTAAGATGCTGAGCTTGTCAATCAGAAGGTCGTCAGTTAAGCGGTTCGAATCCCTAGTGCTGCATAATGGGGAGAGCTCCCGTTACTTGTCTCAGCTTCTGCCAACCTAGCAGTTCAAAAGCATGTAAAAAAATACAAGTAAAAAAATAGGGACCACCTTTGGTGGGAAGGTAACAGCGCTCCGTGCACCTTTGGCATTGAGTCATGCCGGCCATATGACTATGGAGACGTCTTCAGACAGTGCTGGCTCTTCGGCTTAGAAATGGAGATGAGCACCGTCCCCTAGAGTCGGGAACGACTAGCACATATGTGCGAGGGGAACCTTTACCTTTATTTAATATGTGTGGTATTAAAATATTACACATAGAATAGCCCAAAGCACACATTCTATTAGAGAGAAGTTCCCTGGGGATGAGCTTCAGCACGAGTCTGAAAGCTTGCAAGACTAAACCTCTGGTCTTGGTGACCGACCCAGATTGGATCTTGCAAGAAATGGTTTGTTGAAAGTTTCCACCCTTCATGAAGTGTGTAGGGCATGGGTAAGACCACCACTCTTCTCTGTGACAGTCTCCAGTGTATGGATTAGTCTCATCCCCTCCCAAGTTATATTAGAGTTTCCACCAGTTGTGAAATCAAATTATTTTACTACTGGTTCTGTGGGCGTGGTTTGGTGGGCATGGTGTGGCTTGGTGAGCTTGGCAGGGAAAGAATACTGCAACATCCCCATTCCCTCCCCACTCCTGGGGGAAGGATATTGCAAAATATCTATTCCCACCCCACTCTGGGGCCAGCCAGAGGTGGTATATGCTGGTTCTCCGAACTGCTCAAAATTTCCACTACCAGTTCTCCAGAACCTGTCAGAACCTGCTGGATTTCACTGCTGGTTTCCACTCTGCTTCAATTCCTTAAAGAGGTTGAAATTGTTTTATTTCAAATAATTCTTTTTAGGTCCCAGATCACTAAGAGTACTATTTCTGAGGTTTTATTGGTGGCTGAACTTTCCTTTTTTTTTGTGACCATTTTGGGATGTTTTGATATTATTCTGATTTACCTATATATATTATTATGATTTCCCACTTTTTTTCTTATTGTTGTACATGGTCCAGAATCCTTTGGGATTGAAGTGGATCATAAATCCTGTTAATAAGCAAAACAAGGAAAATGAAGAGGACACTGTGGTATTGCCATGGTTAATGATGATACCTGATTTAAAGAAACTGCTGTGTGTTTTTTTTCCCTCCCTTTGAATAAATTCAGGGAAATGACCTCCTGGTTTCTCTGCCGATAAATAGGATGGAGACATTAATATGCATCTTATGAATAGATCTATATCCGATTATTAGTGAAACATGTTTTTTTTCATTCTTAAATTTTAGACTATTCCCTTAGTAAAACTAAGGAAAGATGGAACTTTATTGAGAAAAAAACAAAACAAAAATGGATAGCTCTGCAGACTAAAAGCACTGTAATTTAACAGCAGCTGTCTGCAATTAAAGTAAGTTCGAATCTTGCCAGGCTCAAGGTTGACTCAGCCTTCCATCCTTTCTAAGGTAGGTAAATTGAGGACCCAGTTTGTGGGGGCAATAAGCTGACTTTGTATAAAATATACAAAAGTATGAAGGCTATTGCTTAACGCATTGTAAGCTGCCCTGAGTCTCCGGAGAAGGGCGGCATATAAATCAAATTTTAATAATAATAATAATAAATAAATAAATTAAAAAAAAACATTGATGTGCTGTTGTTGGGGGAGCCTTAGCTGTCTTAAATAAATAATAATAATAATAATAATAATAATAATAATTTTATTTCTATACCGCCCTTCTCCCGAAGGACTCAGGGCGGTGTACAGCCTATTTAAAAACACAAACAAAACAATGATATAAAATTTAAAATAATTAAATAAATGACTGTGAACCCCTAACTTTGACTTTTCCTATTTTTTAAATATATATTTTTATAGCTGGTCGTATAGTCAGCCAGATATTTAGACTGGGATTGGCATTTTTATCCACATATTGAGTCCTTCCAAGGACCTAGAATAGACAAATGTTATTGTTGATAGTATCAAAGGTATTATTGCAGGATGTAAGCTGTTCCAAGTAAAGCTGCCTTTTGCAATTGACTGAGGTGATGCAAATGGCCCAGATGTTTTGGGATGCCAAGTCGCCTATTATTATTGGTACTATCTTTATTTTGTTTTGATACAATTGACTACTTCTGTTTGCAGATATTTCGTTTTTGTGACTCCTCCCCCCCCCCCAGTGCTTTGTCTTCTATTCTGCTGTCTCAAGGTCGTACAAAGTCTATTATCTGGTCTTCCTATCAGGACATCTTGTTCACTACTCCAGCTGTGCATCTAATGACTAGAATGGCATTGATAATATTTTCTCCACTGAATTTGGATTTTGAGCTCTTTCTTCTTCACTATTGTTTGTTTGTTTGTTTATATTTCACATTTCTAAATTGCCCAGCTCCTTCAAAGGTTGTGACGTATTTGCTACCAACCTTCTTTATGACTTCAATGTTGCTCAATGTTGTCAGCTTCAGGGATTCCCCACATTTATTATAATCTTCTTAGGGCATTTTGATTCCTTCAGTTTCCCCTATTTTTCCTGTGTTTATGGTAAGGACGACATATTTAAGATGTCTAAACTCCATTGCAATATTTTAACTGTATGCAGTATATGCACAGTGTTGAGCAGCAATTCTATTTCATGTGATGTATTTTCATACAGCTTTAGATCATCCCTGTATATGATGTGAGTTAGTTTGGAAGATTTTTTGGGGTGTTGATAGCCGTGGCCTGATTTGTTCAGTGTTATTGTCAGAAGAATTGATGCAATGAGAAACAGTAGTGATGAAAGTGAGACTCCCTGAAAGATTCCTCTCTTGATATTAACCTCTCCCAGTTTATCACCATTGACCAGTATCTGTGTTTTCTATTGGGTCACTGATCTTTTCATAAAGCTTCTGATGTTTCTATCAACTCCTGTTATTTGTAGGCTCTTAATTATTGGATCATGCGGCATGGAGTCAAAGGCCTTCTTGTTTTGTTACTACCGTATTTTTTGGACTATAAGATGCACCAGAGTATAAGACACACCAAGATTTCAAAGAGGAAAACAAGAAAAAAAATAGTTTTTGGCCTCCATGTGTCTGGTTTTTGGCCTCCCCGGCCCCCAGGAGCACTCTGCAGGTCTCCCAAACCCTCTGCACATCCTGTTTTTGTGAAAAACTGGCCCATTTTTTTCAAAAACGGGATGTGCAGAGGGTTTGGAGGCCTGCAGAGTGCTCCTGGGGCCTGGGGAGGACAAAAACACGACACATGGGGAGTTTGGGAGGCAAAAAATAGGCACATTTTTGGCTTCTCAAACCCCCCACATGTCGTGTTTTTGCCCTCCCGAGTCCCCAGGAGCACTCTGCAGGCCTCCCAAGCCCTCTGTGTGCCCTGTTTTTGCGAAAAATGGGCCTGCTTTTGGTGAAAATGGGACATGTGGGGTGGGGTTTCGGGAGGCCAAAAATGGTTGTATTCAGTGTATAAGATGTACCAACATTTCCACCCTCTTTTAGGGGGGGAAAGTATATCTTATATTCCAAAAAGTACGGTATTTAATGCTGGTGCCATTTGAAGGGAGGGAGAGAGGGGAGGAAGGAAGGAAGGAAGGAAGGAAGGAAGGAAGGAAGGAAGGAAGGAAGGAAGGAATGTTACTTTAATACAATATGAAAGGATAAAAAGGAAGAAATTACAAAGACCTCTGCACATCCTGTTTTTGCAAAAAATTGGCCTCTTTTTCGCAAAAACAGGATGCGCAGAGGGTTTGGGAGGTCTGCAGAGTGCTCCTTTTATAGGAATGGAAAGGAAAGGGTAGAGGATTAGGCAAGATGATCTCTTACAATTCTAGATTTCACAACTTTTAATACATCAAATCGATTAACCATAGGTAGAAGTATTGAAATTAAACTAAACCATTGAAACTGGAATAGCGAGCAGATGGATGAAGTTCAATAATTTACTCCATATTTATTGTATATCCATGTTTTTTTCCTGCTCTAATGCTTCTGAGAATCGAAAAAGATTGAGGCCGTATTGATGAAACAATATTGATGAAAACAAAATTATATTGATGATCTTTACAATCCACCTAACTTCAAGACCTTCAACTTTGATGTATTAAAAGTTGTGAAATCTAGAATTGTAAGAGATCAGCTTGCCTAATCCTCTACCCTTTCCTTTCCATTCCTATAAAAGACAAGCATCTCTCTTGCCTCTGGAATTGGTTTCATCATTGAAATGCTACATAATTTCAGGACATTGTTTTTCTAACATTAAAATGGAACCTGCTTTCCTGAAACTTAAGACCACTGTTCCATCTCTCCTGTTCTGGAGTGACATAAATAAGATCTTGAGATGTGTGGCATCTTCCCAGATACTTGCAAAGTACTATTTTATCCTGCCACTAATTTATCTTCTCAAGGGTAAAGATGTCTAAGTCATTTAGTATCTCTTCATAAACTAAGTTTAGAGTCCCATAAGCCTCTTCATTGCTGTTCTCCAAATTTGCCTAATGACCTACTTGGGAACCCGAGGTCATAAATAAAAAGCCTCTATGGACTCAACAGAGTTCTAGGCTTCTTCATAGAAACTGCCATAAACCTGGATTGATTGTGCTGAGCGGTGGTAAAAATATGAAGCTGAACACATGAAATTGCGTTTGTACTTTGTAGACTTTAAACTTAGCAGCAGGAGCATCCCAAAGCATTTCAGCAGATGTCCTTATGTTGTCCTGTTACCTTTGGGCATTTAAATAGACATCGCAGGAGCTAAATATGTATATATAGAATCTTACACTAGTTAAGAATAGTTAAGTGAAATAAATTAATGTACTTTTTCTAAAAAAAAGAGCAATAGCATCAGCACTTAATTTAAGTAGTAAAATTTTGAGTGTAGCCTTTTTTCCCACCGAGGTAGATATATGGAGAATGGCTCCAGAGATCTCAAGGAATTACAACATTTCACAAACTTCCCATTTTCTTCTTTCCAAACTTTCTATTGTCTTTTACTTGCCTTTCTGGAAATATCCTTAATTGTAATCCTATGCACTTTTAGTCATTAAACAATACCAACAGAGCTTCACAGGAAGATTAATCCTGTCAGTTTCCTGTAAAATGCTGACACCTGCCTAATTTCTATTCCTTTTTAAGAAGAGTGAGTAATTTTTCAAAGGATCATCTTGGAGCTTTCCTGGAAACGTGTTCATGACAATGGACTCAAGTAGGAAGATGTCGCTTATAAATAGCTGTCAGTCTAAAATAAGTACTTTTGGAGTTCCTGCAGCTTAAGTAGGTTTTTACCTTATTAAATGGATTGCATGATTGCATTATGGAAGGAAATTCCATTGCTAGATTGCAGACAGGCAAACTCTTCAACAACATCACAAATTCACTTTTAATTTGAAGCACAGAGATTTCCCCAGTACCTAAGACAACAACTAAGGAATACATTATTTTTTAAAATGTTTTTAATGGGAACACTTTTTTATAGATTTCCTGAAAGTTGTGGAAGGTAGTCCAGATTCCCAGCTGAGAGGGAGTGCCAATGGAGCAAGAAATAGAGAAGTTTAGATAGTTTGCTTGGCAGTAAGATTGTTAAGGCTGCTCCTCCCAAGGAGTTCTCAGCGCATACCATTAATGGTGTAAATTGCTTACTTTAATTTGGCAAGATTCTGTCTGTAGGTGAGGAACAATAATGGAAACTGTCCAGTGATTCATACACTTTAATTCCAAAACAAAATACATTTACCCTATTAGGAAACTATTTATTATACAAATCAGCAAACTAACCATTTTGTCTATTTCAAATACGTTCCTTAGGAATACCATATTTTTCAGAGTATAAGACTCACCTTTTTCCCCCAAAAAAGAGGGTGAAAATCTGGGTGCGTCTTATACTCCGAATGTAGCCCCACCCAGCTTCTCAAATGGAGGTTTCAGAGGCTGAAAAAAGCATCAGAAATGAAGCTTCAGAAGAGAAGCCCCCAAACAGAGCTTCAGAGGCTTTTTTTCTGAAGCTCTGTTTCGGAGACTTTCAGAGGCAGGAAAAAAAGTTTTTTCTGAAACAGAGTTTCAGAAGTTTCAGAGGCAGAAAAAAAGCAAAAAAATAAAAATAAAATAAAAAAAGCAAGTCACAAAGCTCACAACCAAGAAACCTGTTGCTAAAATTCACCTCTGGGAACAGCTGATTGGGGGTATTCCTGGAGGCCGATCCACCCGCCAATCAGCTTTTTTCTTATTTTCCTCCCCAAAAACTAAGGTGCGTCTTATACTCTGAAAAATACAGTAGTTAAAGCGTTTGATTCTCTGGAATTACTATTTTTAAAACAAGTACTAAGGAAATCTAAATTTGTACTGACTTTTGAAATATGATTTTGAAAGACACTTAGGAATAACTAAAACTCGGATAAAAGGTGTGAGTAAAAGTTTCTATTATGAAAGTGGTGATCCCATAGGGACACTTATGGGATCACCACTTTCGGGACTTCTAGCAGAGGTCGTCACGCAACGTCTAGAAGCCATAGCATTTCCCCAAATACAACTGAAAATATGGATCAGATATGAGGACGACACCTTCACCATAATAAAAAAGAAACCATCAATAACATTTCAAAAGGAATCTAGTTTACTAGAAAAGAAGAAAACAAGAACTCGCTACCCTTCCTGGACATCCTGATTAGCAGAGACCACAATGGCAAACTAGAAGTTCAAGTTTACAATAAAACCACCCATACTAACCAGGAGCTCCACTATCAAAGCAACAACCCAACTTCCACAAGAGAAGCTGTGCAAGGACTTTATTTAGATGAGGCTCAACACACCACTGATGCAGTGGCTCAGTGGCTAATACACTGAGTTTGTCAATTGAAAGGTCGGCAGTTCAGCTGTTTGAATCCCTAGGGCCGCATAATGGGGTGAGCTCCTGTTACTTGTCCCAGCTTCTGCCAACTTAGCAGTTCAAAAGCATGCAAAAAATGCAAGTAGAAAAATAGGGACCGCCTTTGGTGGGAAGGTAACAGCGTTCCGTGTGCCTTTGGCATTTAGTCATGCCGGCCACATGACCATGGAGACATCTTCAGACAGTACTGGCTCTTTGGCTTTGAAACGGAGATGAGCACTGCCCCCTAGAGTCAGGAGCAACTAGCATATATGTGCGAGGGGAACCTTTACCTTTATCTTTAAACACACTGCAGCAACCCAGAACAGCAGAAAAAGAAAATAGAGCATCTTTACAACATATTCCAACAAAATGGATATCCATGCAACTTTATCAAAAAATTCCTGATCACTCAACCCAATGTAGCACAACCAACCCAAACCCTAAAGAGAATTACACTGCCAAACATCAAGAATATCTCAGAAACCACCAACAGACTATTACAACCACATGGAATCAGCTTAGGACACACAAGCCAACTAAAGCCCTTCAAAACATCCTAAGCAGACCAAAAGACCCAACAACCCGAGAAGAAAAACAAGAGTCATTTACAACATACAATGTAAGGACTGCAACAACCACTATGGAGGACAAACAAGCAGAAGACTGGCAGAACTCATTAACTAGAAGTCCGAAAACATGATGAACATTTTTTGATTTCACAGCATATAGACCGATTTAACCAGAGATTCAACTGGGAAAATGTGACCATCCTAGATCAAGCCAAGTCCAAAAAATGCCAGGGAATTTCTAGAAGCCTGGCAGTCTGACAAATCATCCATCAATAACCACATAGACATTAACAACATCTTAACGCATTGTAAGCCGCCCTGAGTCTCCGGAGAAGGGCGGCATATAAATCAAATTAAAAAAAAAAAAGATCTGTAGACTATGCAAAAGAGACTATCACCCAGCTCAAAAAGGAACACAAAGTCCCAAGCACCTCTGCACCAGCAATCAGCACCCAGATCAGCATAGATTAACTCCAAGGTTAACATCAGACCAGCAGTGAAATGCACTTACCTTCGCTACCGGTTCTCACACTCACTCTTGGGAGTGTGAGTGTGTGTGCCTCTTCTGTGCATGCGCAGAGAGTCAAAAATGGGACGTAATGACGTCCTGGCAGGTGGGCAGAGCCTCCCACCACCAGCGCTACCAGTTCGTGCGAGCCAGATAGATCCAGCCAGATTTCACCGCTGCATCAGACCAACAATCAAGTAAACAATACCCCAATCAAGAAACTGCCAAAGAAGCCAACAGCAAGCGGCCCAAAGAATCTCTACGACCGTCCCTACCAACACTGACAGACAAGTTACCAGAATAAAAAAACAGAAAGCAAACAGCACTCCTTACTTGCACTGATGATATTACCCAGTTTGGGTAATGAAACATCTGCAAGAAAACAAGCATGCTCAGAGAGCACTAAGGAACTCCTCATGTCAACCCTGAGCTACAAATATTCTCCTTTATTCTATTATGATTTAAGAATATTAACAGATCTACTATCACCTTCATTATTCAAGCTAACTATAGAAGCATTGGCAATAGCACTTTGATACAATAATGAGATTTGTGACATAAACTTGGACAAGAAATATCTTTTAAATTTGTTTGCATATGATATGGTTCATTTGACTCTGTCAAATACCTCTCAAGCTTCCTACAAGAATGAGTTCAAGTTGTCCGGTTCATTAGAATGAGTCTCAGATAAATTTTGTTGTCTGAATACTTTTAAATACCTGGAATTATTTATAGCAAGCAAACTTCCTTCATATGTGATGATAAAAATTGCTCAGGGTTGGTTCCTCTGGAGTGGTTTACAAAACCTACAGTATAAAAGGTAAAGGTTCCCCTTGCGCATATGTGCTAGTCATTCCCGACTCTAGGGGTGGTGCTCATCTCCGTTTCAAAGCCAAAGAACCAGTGCAGTCTGAAGACGTCTCCGTGGCCGGCATGACTAAACGCCAAAGGCGCACGGAACGCTGTTACCTTCCCACCAAAGGTGGTCCCTATTTTTCTACTTGCATTTTTTACGTGTTTTTGAACTGCTAGATTGGCAGAAGCTGGGACAAGTAACGAGAGCTCACCCCCTTATGCGGCACTAGGATTCGAACAGCTGAACTGCTGACTTTCGATTGACAAGCTCAGCATCTTAGCCACTGAGCCACAGTATAAGTATACAACAAATAAAATGAAATAGACTTAACAGAATATAATTTAAAATCCCACTGAGTTTGGGAGTAAAATCAGAATTACTTTAGAGCTGATACTTATACAGAGAGATTCCTATGCTAATATTTTTAAGGTATTCCAAGTAGACTGATAGGATATTAAGATTTTAATGGAAAATATGATTTTTTTACAATTTAAATTATGGCTATAGATTAAATTGATTGTGATGGGAGTGATGAGTTTTAACTTATCTGACTTTCAGCTTTATTAGAAGGCATACATTTTTACTTCAGTTTCAATTATGGGCATAATAAGAAAGTTACTGTATGATTCCCTTGACTTCAAGACAGAGTTTGGGGCTATGTATTATATATTGCTCCATTATATTTCTTATATTAAGCTTGAAAAAAACAGCGTGGAAAGGGTTAATAGAAGCATAATTTTTGGATTAATTTCACCTGTTTTTCTTATAGACTTATAGATATACTGGGCCCAAAAGGGACAATTCCAGTTTGAAAATTGTTTGCAAATCATGGACAAGTGGTGGTATTAATATTATAGATCTTCTTATTTCAAGCAGTGTCATTGTTTGCAGTTTTAGGCAAAGCCTAAAATTGTAAACAATGGTAGCATAATCAATTATCTCTTGATTTCAAATTTGACCCATATTAATTTTACCAGCATCTAACACTCATTAATTACTATCAGTTCTGAAGTAGATTTTCAGTGATTTTCAGTTTATAGTATTTATATAAACAATTCAATAGTATCCCAGAAATGGATTTTAGCTGTTTACATGTTCCTTACAGGATTGGAATTTTTATTAAGATAGATATATAGATATAAAAATATAGAGATAGAGATAGATAAGATATAGATATAGATGATATAGATCAGGGGTGCTCCTCCAGAAGCACTCTGCTGGCCATAAATGGGTGCACGGAGGCCCTGCAAGACCCCCACGTGGCCCATTTTTGGCCTCCTTGGCCTTCAGAAATACTTTGCCACCCAAAAATGGACCATGGAGACCCCCACAAGGCCTCTATGAGGCCTGTTTTTGGCCAGCAGAGTGCTGCTGGAGGCCGTAGATGCCAAAAACAGGCCGCACCGGAGGTAGAATGCGGCCCTCCTGTGGCCCATTTTGGCCAGCAGAGGCACCATGGGCTGGTCCTTTGATATTTCCAGGCCAACCCCGCAGGCCAGATTTAAGCACCCCTGATATGTTATTAAATAATGAAAAGTAGAATAAAATTTTGGTATACTCATGAGAGATAAGTACATCATTAGAAGGTTGTAAAAGGATTTTGCTCAAGCATACAATATCTCTGCAACACATGTTGACAGCTGTTATGATATTGGAGGACTGGATTTAAATTTAAAAGATACAGCTGTGGTTGGAGAGGGAATTGGGAAATTTGAGACGGCAGCTAAATGGTGAAGAGATGGCTACATGTTTTAGCCTATGCCCTATTGGCTAAACATCATTAAGGAGAAGGTTGAACGTAGTACAAAAATTATCATGGCTGTTAGTGAGTAGAAATCATTGTGGGTTGATCAGATATCATGAGGGGGATGGTGAGAGCACAGCCAGAGGTGGGTTTCAGCAGGTTCTGACCAGTTCTGGAGAACCGGTAGCGGAACTTTAGAGTAGTTCGGAGAACCGGTAGTAAAAATTCCGACTGGCCCTGCCCCCATCTATTCTCTGCCTCCCAAGTCCCAGCTGATCCAGAGGAGATGGATTTTGCAATAACCTTCCCCTGGAATGGGGTGGGAATTGAGATTTTACAGTATCCTTCCCCTGCCACATCCACCAAACCATGCCCACCAAGGCATGCTATGCCCACCAAGCCACACCCACAGAACCGGTAGTAAAAAAAATTTGAAACCCACCACTGAGCACAGCTAAGTACTGTATGTTACTTTTTAGAAAGAGAATGGTACAGGTAGTTCTTGAATTATTTGTTTAATGACTCTTCAAAGCTGCAGTGCAGAAAGGAATGATTTATGATGCACTTATAACCATGCAGCATATCTATGGACATCATGTGGTCATGATTCAGGTGCTTGACAAATACTAAAGATGGTTTCTGTGTCATATGATCACCATTTTCAATTTTCTCCGGAGCTTCTGATAAGGGGGAAGCTAAATCCACTTAATTACTGTGGGATTCGCTTAACTTTCATGGTGATTTGCTTATTAACGACGAAGGGACTAGAACAGGGTATCAAACTCAGATCGTCATGGTGGTGGCACGTGACATGTCAGGACTTTTTCCCCCTTCGCTAAACCGGGTGTGGGCGTGGCCAGTGCGTGACGCATCTGGCCCACAGGCTGGGAGTTTGACAGCCCTGGACTAGAATATCTATCTCTTCCTTCATTTAAAGTTCTCAGATGTCCTCATTAAGTGAGATATGATCAGCAAAAAGGTTGTAAAATTGGGTACAACTCACTTCATAGCTGCATCACTTAGTGGTGGAAATTCCAGTTCCAATTGTGGATGTAAATTTAAGAACTGCCTGTAACTGTAAATCCGCATCTGTTTCTACTTGTTTTTTGTGTTAAGCAATTATCGTAAGTATTATAAAAAGTCTACACTGCCTCTTTCTGACATTTTTCAACTCAATCTTTCTGTTATTCTACTAAGCAACCATTTGGCTTCATGTCTGATTTTTTAACTCCAATTTTATTTTGCATCTGCTGTTTTTTTTTAAATGTAGCAATATTTTTAACCTCTTCCTTCATTTAAAGAACTCTGATATAACTATGCACTGAACTGTGATCTTACTTGTCGAACTGACTGCAGGATTGGGAAATGACCATTATCCAACACAGGTTTAACTGTCTTAAAGTTGGTGCCATCATTCACCTTACATTTTTTACCTGTGACTAATCCATTGTGATCTTTAATCTACAGTCTCCTCTAAGAAGCACAAGAACTTGGCAATATTGAAACCTATGTAGCCGAGTCAATAAAATAACCAAAAAAAAAACAAAAAAAAACTTATTGTTCTTTCTAAAGGATTTTTCTGCTCTTTTTATTCCCATTAGTCCGGCCAGGTTACAGGTGAACCAAACATTCGAAAACATTATTGGGTTTTGTGGAAGCGTATGACTTTGGCTTGGCTTAGCAAATATTGCCTCTAACGTATTAAATGTTGATCCAACTACAACAGCTTTTGTAAAAATTTGTGGAGGAGGGGTAGTATAGAGAATTTGCAGGACTTGTGAAATTTGTGGTTACCCCCCTCCCCTTGGGCAAAATTTATAGAAACAATCTGAAAATGACCTTTAATTCCTCCAGCAATTCCTTCTGCATATGTTTAAGGGACCAAAGTTTTATAGGTCAGTGTTTCCCTCTTCTTTTCCTTCCTTTTTTTTTTTTTCCATTCCTTGTTCGTACAAGGACATATCAAAGACAAATGCAGCAGATTTCATTCCATATTCATTTTTGTGGGTTGGAGTCCTAGTAAAAATGTATTTTCGTTTTAATTACCAGCGCTGGTCCTCCCCCCCCTTTTTTTTTTTTCACCTGGCTTGGTAAATTTGAAGAATACACTTATTTTTACTTTGGTTGAACCTTTAATTAAATCCAGCATGGTTCTCTATCAATGTGAGCAATGGTGTGGGTAGATTGCACTCATAATAAAAGCTTCTTGAGATTACCCAGGATACATAGCAGAGTAACTTTTACTTCTGAGGTGCCTTATGTGGCGCTTTAATACTAAAAGCTACCAGCTGTGTCAAGATTGGGTACCTCTGAGTAGGTCTTAATAAACTGCATGTTACAACAGATGAGTTCTGGAACAATATCTCAGACTCAGGACGTAGCTATCTTACTGTTAAACTACTTCTATTTATCGGCCAAAATCAAATGGATTTAAGAGGAATTATGTCCAGACACCAGAGACGTGGTGGATCAGCTGTTAAGACGCTGAGCTTGTTGATTGAAAGGTCAGCAGTTCAGCGGTTCAAATCCCTAGTGCCACATAACGGGGTGACCTCCTGTTTCTTGTCCCAGCTTCTGCCAACCTAGCAGTTCGAAAGCACGTAAAAATGCAAGTAGAAAAATAGGGACCACCTTTGGTGGGAAGGTAACAGCATTCCATGCGCCTTTGGCATTTAGCCATGCTGGCCACATGACCATGGAGACGTCTTCGGACAGCGCTGGCTCTTTGGCTTTGAAACGGAGATGAGCACCGCCCCCTAGAGTCGGGAATGACTAGCACATATGTGCGAGGGGAACCTTTACCTTTACCTATGTCCAGACTCTAGCTACTTGGCCAACCGCTTGAAAATATTCAGCCCAGACTGCAGGCTATTATATCCTTCTAGTGGACTTCCTTCTAAAATCTTGCTGTGATGTCCTTCCATGTTACTGTTTCAAGAAACGTAACTGCTTTGGGTTGGTCTTATCCCATTCCTCAACCTATGACTATAATTAAGGCTAGAATGATGGTTGCTATCATAAGTTGAGGCATTGTGTGATGGTACCATGATTTTGTGGTGGTTGTTAAGCGAATGCCATAGTCATTAAATGAATCCATTTCACCCAATGGGTGAAACTGAGAGTAAAAGCCGGAAGGCAGCCAAAAGAGAGAGAGAGAGAGAGTGAGTGAGTCAAAAATTGCATTCACATGACCATTGGATGTTGCAAACAGCCATAAATGTGAACCGGTCACCAAGCAACCACAATGGGATCATCTCACTGTTTGTGTATGGGGAGACATTGCAAGTTCAAAATTGAGTCGTAAGTAGCTTTTGCAGAGTCTGTCATAATTTTAGTCGCTAAGCAACAGGTTCCATTATTGGCTTTTGTGGAAGCATATGATATTGGCATGGTTTAGCAAATATTGCCTCTAATGCATTAAATGTTGATCCAATTACAGTAGCTCCTGTAAAAGTTTGTGGAGGGGTAGTACAGAGAATTTGTAGGACTTGTGAAATCTAAGATTACAGTTGTGTGTCCCCCACTCCTTGGACAATATATAGAAAGGATTAAAGCATCAACTTCCACATACTCAGTCATACCATCTATGAGCCAGCCAACCCATAAAGGCTGCCGTAGGGACACCCTGTTATCTACTCTTAAATTCTTCTAGCTGTTGCATCCAGAGAAAAGTCCCTAAAACTAATCAGGACTAAAACATTGATTTGTGAAGAGAAAAAAACATATTTTTCCGGTAGCATTTGAATGTGAATGCAGTGAAATCACAATCTGCTAGTTTACAACAAAACTAGTTTATTTAAAGATCAAAAGGCTGTTTCAATGTCATTGATTTTCTTTGCTTGCATGGAAGTGGGCTTCAATGGTTGTTCACTGTCTTAAAGGGGTTGCTTTTTTTTTTTTTACTCCTTTTATAATCCATCTCTTCTTTTTCTGAAGGGTCATTTCAGTCACTTCATATTATAGCTTATGTTCTTAATAATTCTGGTAATTATGACTGCTATTGCAACCCCAACTTATTTGAGAAAGGCTATTTCCACAGAAAGGGACTGCCTAGTCAAGAAGTCCATGCCCTTTTCTCAAACACTAAACTTGCTAGTGCTTGCTTCCAGCAGAGATAATAAATTAAAAACGAGGGCAAATCTAGCCTACAGATTTAGTACTGATGTAACAGTAATTCTTTCTCTTCCTCCTTCCCTCCCTTGAAATGTTGGCTGCTGGAGTGCTGAGGGCAGGTATTTGGTAATGTGGAGTACACACAAGCCCTTCACCAAATTTGAGTTGCCAGATGAATATATTGCAGAAATGATATAAAATCTTTAGAATTTTGTCATAGGGTGCATTGCAAACCAAAAATAGGCCATTCCTGGTGATGGCTTAACATGATTTAGGATGGTGAGTGGTTAGGATAGGGTAGAATGGTTCAGGACCTGGGTACTTGCGGGACCACCTACTACCACCAATAGCCTCCACCGGCCGGTACGCTCTCATAGAGAGGAGCTCCTCCGGGTGCCGTCAGCCAAACAATGTCGACTGGCGGCCCCCAGGGGGAGAGCCTTCTCTGTGGGGGCACCTACTATCTGGAATGAGCTCCCCCCGGAGATACGGAGGATTCCGGATCTGTGCTCTTTCCGCCGTGCTCTGAAGACCTTTTTATTTCACCAGGCGGGCCTGGCCTAACTTTCTCCCTCTTTTTAAACATTTTTAAAATTTTTAAATATTTTTTAGTATTTTTAATATTCAAAGTTTAAATTTGTTTTAAATTGATTGGGTTTTAAATCTGTCTGGGCCAAACTATTTAATTTGATTTTATCTCTGCTTTTTAAATTTTGTATGTATGTATTTTATTGTTGGCTATTCACTGCCCTGAGTCCTTTGGGAGTAGGGCGGTATATAAATCAAATAAAAGTAAAGTAAAAGTAAAGTAGAAAAGGGAGTCTAGCTGTGACTTGAATGTGGATGTTGCCCAAACTTTCTTACTTCCATCCAGTGGTGAAATCCAAATATATTTACTAACTGTTCTATGGGCATGGCTTGGTAGGTGTGGCAGGGGAAGGATACTGCAAAGTCTCCATTCCCACCCCACTCCAGGGGAAGGATATTGCAAAATCTCTAATTCCCACCCCGCTCTGGGCCCAGCCAGAGGTGGTATTGCCGATTCGCCAAACTACTCAAAATTTCTGCTACCGTTTCTCCGGAACCTGTCAGAACCTGCTGGATTTAACCCCTGCTTCCATCCCTTTGGTTACAGCTGAAAAATCTTGAGTTGTTCATTTGCTTAGGTTCTTTTACAATGTTGTGGCTCTGTTACCTGAGCCTGTGTCATTGGCAGGAGAGGACTCCGAGAGTGAAGAGGAGGAGTTGGCAAGGCCTCCCTCTCCAGGACCCTCCTCTCTGGCAATGCCTTCAGTGTCCGCCAAAGGGCAAGAGATAGGGCCAGGGCCAAGCACGTCCACGCAGCCACAGGTGGACAGTGATGAGGGAAATGAGTCTTGGCTGGATCCTTGGCAGTGTCGCAGAGATAAGCGCGTGCAACAGAAGAAAAGGCATGCCAGAGATTAGGCTAAGTCACTGGACCACACCCCACAGGGTATAAAAGGGGGTGAGGTGGCCATTCAGACTCTGTGATGGACAAAACTAACTACTATTGAGTCACATTGCATCTTTGGAAACAACATTATCAGCCTTGAATTTATTGTACGACTGGACAATTCTTGACTGTGGGTATTTTGTTTATTGAGTAAAAGTTCTTGGCAAGCACCTACTGGGTTGCTGCCAAGCGTCTTATCGGAAGAATTGGTTGTCTGCCAGTTTATTTAACCCCCGGCTGTCTGTTTGTGTGTGTGTGTGAGAGAGAGATGGGGACAGAACATACAGATATTGTTTTCATATACTTCCTATTGCAAAAAATGTAGGGAAAGAGAACCACTTTTATGTAGTGGTTAAGGCACTACATAAGGCTTGAAGGCTTGAGGCTTGAAACTGGGAGATTGAGAGTTGTGGTCCTTCCTTAGGCACAAATTAACTGGGTGATCCTGAACTAGTCATTATTTCTAAGCTCTAGGAAAGAGGCAATGGTAAACCAAGGAATTTGTCCAGGCAGTTGCAGAAGTCAAAAACTGTCTTGAAGGCGCAATGGCAATAGCACTTAGACTTATATACTGCTTCACAGTGCTTTACAGCCTTCTCTAAGCGGTTTACAGAGTTAGCATATTGGCCCCAACAATCTGTGTCCTCATGGAAAACTTTAAAGAAATATGCATACTTTTTTTTTTTACCTGAATGTACCTCTCACCCTTAGTATTTAGTTAAATATAGGTTTTTAATATTAGATAGTAGAGGGGACTAGAAAAGGAAGTAAAGATTAAAGTTAATGAAGAACACTTAAATTCAACTTATAATGACAGAATGAAACAAAATAATTTAAGACTGAACATATTAAAGGATATTTTTGATCAGTAAATCCAGAAGTTAATTTTAAAAGTGGCTGACCTTTACCAGCCCAAGAAAGGCATGGAACAATCCAGACAAAGTTCAGTTCTTTATTTACTTATATATGATAGACAGAATCTTGCTGGACTAAACTTTTACTACTATCATCCCAATGGATATACTCTGGGAAATTCTAGGCAGTGGCTGTCCTAATTCTCTTCCTCTATTTCCTATTTAGCTCTGGGCTGTGTTGCTTCTTGCCTCACTCCCTCCTTGAAATGTGCTCCATCCTTCTTGGGAAACTGCTGCTTCACTTAGTCCATCACAGCCTCTATAGATAGACTATGTCTAAAAGATGTTATAGAATAGAAACAAGAGTGAGACTGATATGGAAAAAGATGTTATACTGAAAAGAAAGCAGCTGGTGTCTTAATTATAAATGATATACAAACAACAAATAAAGTAGTTTAGATAATTTTCCTATTTTGGACTTGTAAAAAACAACTTATGGTTCTGAAGAATTTTGTCAAAAGAAATAAGGAAAGAATGAAAAGAAATCAAGTTATATAACACTATTTGAATGGACAAAGATTAAGATTAATAGAGGTAAAAGGAAGGAATATAAATTTGGTTTATTTGATCAAGGTTGAAATAGATATATTGTTATCTTTGGTACCCTTTAATGGACTTGGGTTGACACCAAGATTGAAATGGCTTCAGGAATCGGTTTATAGACAGAAGATGGAGGTGGGAAAAAGAGATTATTTGTTGTATTTTAAGAGAGGAAGAAGTTTACTAAAATTGTTTATGCTTGTGTTGTGTTGAAATTGTGTTGAAAAGGGAGGTCACTTCTTTATATTTTTTCTTTATTACAGTCTTATTTTTCTTTCTTTTCTATTTCTGTTTCAATTTTCTCCCTTTTCTTTCTTTTCTGTACTTTCTGCTCTTTCTATTCTATTCTCTTTCCAGTTTTTACTATTTGTAATTATGATTACAAAGAGAGAGAGAGAGGCAGAGAGATGAGCAAAGACTATTCCTAATCTATTGTTTCACTGCATATTCTTTTAATAAAATGCATAATCTCCATTAGGTTATACAATATATTCTTTGCATTGCTTGAGAGGTAATATGATTTCTTAAGTTGCATATCAGGGTGTGCAGTTGTTTCTAGGTAAAAAAACAACAACATGTTCAAGCAATATGGTGGATTTAAAAAGAAACTTAATAGGGTCAAAGTGAAAGAGGTATACACTTGTGTGTGTTAAATATACTCCTGCAGTCAAAACACACAAATGCTCATACTACTGCCCACATCTTTACAATCCATCTTTAAAACAAATTGCTCCCAATAGTCCTTCTTTTAAATCGATTCATTTGCTCTTCAAGTCCACCTTTAGAATAAATTGTTTTGCCCTCCTCCAATCTACCTTTTAAGTAAATTGTTCCATTCCCATAAAATCATTGATTTTATTTGCTTGGCTGCTTGGCTGATTTTTGAGAAAGGCAGAGCATGCTGGTAGATTCTCCCACAGGCCCAAGCTGAAGTCAGGGAGAAGGAGGTTAGAAATCAGGAAAGAAAGAAGGAAGTGATGTGGTTTGGCAGTTGCAGTAGAAATGAGTGGCAATGTGGTGGAGCTTGGAGAAGATAAGAGGACTCTAGACTCCATTTTCAAGACTCTAGATCAGGGGTCCCCAAACCTGGCAGCTTTAAGACTTGTGGACTTCGACTCCCAGAATTCTCCAGCCAGCATAGCTGAAGTTATGCTGAAAGGAGTTGAAGTCCACAAGTCTTAAAGCTACCAAGTTTGAAGACCTCTGCTCTACATTGTACACTTATGTGCACAAACTGGAATAATACATTTCAGCATTAAGGACATTTAACTTTGCCTGTGGTGCAATTATGGCTGTAGAGGTTGCAAATTCTGGCTTAGTGTATTGTGTGAACCTAGACAGTTGTGATCCTTCATGGTTAAACAAGCCAATGACCACACATCTTCTCTCAAATAAACACACAAACCTTGTCTTTAAGCATACAACTGCTCAAAGTCTTTATGCTTAAATTCTTCCTATCTATTAATTTTTTTCCCAAAAACCCAAACAACTTTGTTATCATTTATATGTCTATTTTTTTTTACTGAGAAGTTGATTAAAAAATGCTCCTTTTAAAAATGAAATAGGTCAAGAGTTTTCAACAAAACAGTTGGTTTAATTAAGACTGCTATTGTCTTGACTGCGCTCATTTATGATTTGCTCAGATTTTCGTAGGCTTGCTCAGAGTGGTGGCAAAAGTACAACTCTTATCATAAATCATGAGCTTTCGTTTGTTGCTAATAATTGTTTTCTTCAAAATAAATAAATAAATTGCTTCGTACCAGGTTGAGCTAAAGACTGTTGCCTTTACTCCTCCATGTTACATCTTCCCTCATGCTATAATTCCATCTTTTCTGAAGCAGTTTATTCTGGTACTGAAACTTCTAACATACTAAATTTGGTGTAGACTCCATCTTTTTTTTTTCCCTTTGTGATATGAATTATCAGTTTATATACAGATGAAAACCAGGTTTATGTATCTCCTCTGGAAAACTTCCCCTGGTAGTTTCTGTAATTGGATCACCTGACTGGGAATACCCTAAGCATAAACCCAGCTTAATACCTAAGGCAATTTTCCAACCAGGATACCATAAAATTACAAATAAGATGCCTCTGCAGAAGTGTAGTAATCTTGAAATACAGTTGAACTCATTTACAGAGTTTTCTTTGGGGAAAAAAATCCTCATTTTGAAAGAATTCAAAATTGGTCAACAATATTGAGACGTAAGTTAAATATAACCAAGAATCCATGTATCTACCATTTAGGATGAACAGTATAATTGGTAGACTTTAGCTGAAGCATCAGTAGTTGCAGTGTGTCTAATATATTAAACATAAATGTGTAGGATACACTTTTTTCCAAAGCCAACATTTTTGAGGATGTTATATTGCAAAGATGACCTTCCATTGAAGAAGAGTTGTCCATTATTCGTGTGGATGTCATTATTATTTTACCGAGATGGTTTGCTTTTCGAGGACTTCATCTCACCCCCAAGTTAGCAGCTATTTTTTTTTTCTTTTTGATGAAAAAAAGAAAGGAGGCACATTTTTAAAGTTTGTACTGAATGGATCTAGGGAAACGGCTTGGTATAGCAGAAAATAGATTGCACAAAATTAATACATTTTCTCATCTGTGCCAGGAACTTATAAAGAGAGGCATCATTAGCTATGGCTAAAAAACATGAGTAATGGGTAACAAGGAGTTTGGCAATCTTTCTGGTAAGGCACTAGTAAAAATGTCACAGCATTATCACTAACTGCCATGAATGGGGCAGTGGCGTAGAGGTGGAGCTCTCACCTCATAATCAGGAGATTGTGAGTTCGATCCTAGGTACGGGCAGATATTTCTCTCTCTCTCGGCACAATGAAGAAATATCAGCTGCAAACTCTGCATTGGTGATAGGAAGGGCATCTGGCCATAAACACCCAGTTCCATTCAGTTGCCTCGACTCCACCCCACAAGAGATTATGGGGTCATTAAAAGACAAAACAAAAAAACTATCATTAGCTGCCCTGAGGATATATTGAATATTTTGACAATATTTTGTCATGAGAATAGATAGTCTGTTTGTATAAGAGAAGAGCAGGCAGAGCTGGGGGTAGGGGGGCAGAAGTAAGCCCGTCATCAGCTTAGAGTTGTTACTTTTCCATAAGCAGTCCTCCTGAATTCCATTGATCCTTATCTGGGGCCAATTTAATGTTGCACTTTAGTTTACCAGAATCTTGTGCATAGGCTTGAGTACATCTTCTATGCCGCAATCTAACAGACGGTCCTGGTTACATGCACCTGGCAGTTTGGTACAGTGGTTAGCAATAGCAATAGCACTTAGACCAGAGGTCTTCAAACTTGGCAGCTGTAAGACTTGTGGACTTCAACTCCCAGAATTCTCCAGCCAGCATAGCTGGGAGTTGAAGTCCACAAGTCTTAAAGCTGCCAAGTTTGAAGACCTCTGATTTAGACTGATACAGCTTTACAGTGCTTTATAGCCCTCTCTAAGCAGTTTACAGAGTCAGCATATTCCTGTTGTGGTCCACCAGCAGCTTGCGGAGCTGGTAGTGGAGTCGGACAGTGATGAGGCTGGGGTGGAACATGGGCCAGTCCTGGAGTCTGGGGAAGGCTTGGACAAGGGCTCTGCGTCGGAGGCAGAGATGGGACCAGGGCCATCTGGGAGTTATGCATGGACTCTGGAGCTTCCAGAGTCGGACATCAGAGAGGCAGAGGAACAGGAGGAGCCTGCTCCTAGTGCATGCATGTGCAGAGCTGCCAGAAGGCAAGAACAGTTAAAACTAAAGGGATGACTCAGGAGTAAGGCCTGGAGATGATTGGCCCCTCCCATAAGGCTTAAAAGAGGAGCAAAGGCACATGGGCCCTTTGCAGGAAAGCAAAGTTGTTAATTCTGTTCCCAGTCGGCATCTCTGTTTGATTCTGGACTCTGTGTGGCTTTGCCAAGTACGTCTTTGGCAGCGTATCAAGGGAGATAAAGGTTGGTGATTATCCCAAAGGACTTCTCCCAAAGGACTTTTTGCAACTAATTGGGACTCAGCTGTGAATGAACATAATACACAGCTGTTGCAATTAAAGAGGTTTTTGGGACTACTCGTGTATTTTAATGACTAGGAAGCCGAGGTCACAACAATTCGCCCCAACAATCTGGGTCCTCATTTTACCCACCTCGGAAGGATGGAAGGATGAATCAACCTTGAGCCTGGTGGGATTTGAACTGCAAAATTGCAGGCAGTCAGCAGTCAGCCTACAGTACTGCACTCTAACCACAGTTGGAGCAATTGTTCCTCCTCTGTTTGGGCAGTTTCCTTTCTGCTCAGGTGGAAGGAGCTTGTTTTCAACAAGATGCTGTTGCACTTTAGGACAGCGGCTTCAAAATACACAGAGTTCACGTTTGAGAGGCAAGATTTGCTCTGTGACAGATAACTGGTCTTCATGTATGGATCATCCTAGCATTGCTCAAGCTATTAACCATTAGTGCTATTAGGAACTGTCACAATTCTTTAATGTCTGTGTGCCTTGCCTTCGTTGACATTTATATTCCAGTGTGTGTGTGTGTGTGTTTATTTATATTTCCATCTCATATACGAATTGCTATACTAATATACTAATGAAGAAAACATATTGTATATGTTACAAAGCGGTCTTTATGCAGTAAAAGCATCTATCCTTGAAATAAGTTTAAACCAATACCCAGGCGTTAGAACAGCAAGTCTTCAATTAGTAGTTTAAAAGCTTCATTTTTTAAAGACTCTGGTTGTAGAATTCATGGCAATTTTCTGATGTCTTCAGTGCATCGTAACAATTAGAAGTAAGATAGCAGAGATTTGAACTGACTTTGAGCTCTCAGTGTGAACTTCAGGCACTGTAAACTGGGTGATTATGTACTGTAAGTTTGTTCCAAGATTCTCTGGAATTAGTTTCTCCTACATTAAGAACCAGCATTAATTGGTCTGAAGACCTCTGTAAAAAAGAGCGTTTGTGCCTTACGCCTTTCTTCTAATTATTGCTAGAGGAGTGAAGGGGAAAATTCACACAAGATAAAA
Source organism: Pituophis catenifer annectens (assembly GCF_029215685.1). Classification (NCBI taxonomy): domain Eukaryota; kingdom Metazoa; phylum Chordata; class Lepidosauria; order Squamata; family Colubridae; genus Pituophis; species Pituophis catenifer. Next base: position 12,315,430 of record NW_027256886.1, on the reverse strand, counting down.
CACTTCAAACTATTTTTTCTTCCTTCCTGACAAGATGGGAAATCTTTCGCTTTTGCTTGGGTTGCATTAAAACAACCTTCCTTGACTAGGCCAAACATTTTATCTTTTACTGCATTCTGTGTCATGCAAAGGCTAGAATAGGTAGACTTCTGGTGCACTGCACGTCTGTGTTTTGAGAACAGTTACAAGGACATTCTCTTAATACAAGAGCAAATTGTAATGTTCCCTGCTTGAATGTGCCTTGCCCTCCCCCATCTCCCGGCAGGAAGTCGAAACCAGCACATGGGGTCCCCTACCTCTGCACCATGTAGCTGGGATTTGGGAGGTGCTTTGGCCCATCTGCAGCCTTACGCAACTTCTGCTTACCCATCAACCCCTTTGCACTATAGGAGTGCAGGAATAGAATAGTATCAAGGTTCCGACGGATGCCCTAATTCAATCATTAGTCTTGAGCCAAGCTTCAAAAAAAATCCAGTTATTTATTAGGAGCTCCATGTTGGCATGTTCCCAAATGAAGCCAACTCTGACCCCACGTAATTTACGGCCCTAATCATGACCCTGTTTCCCCCCTCCCCCCAGGGTGTGTCATCAATCACATTCACCAACGGAGCAATTTTGCGGGTTGTAGAGATCACTCCCCTCTGGCCGCTGTGGGTAACCCTGGATGACAGCCTTGAGAAAGATATGTCTGGAATGTGCTCCTGTCTTTGGCTGCCCATCGGTTTCCCATCCCCCTTGCCTATGGCAATTCAAGAGCAGACCAGGGATGCTTTGCGAGTTGACGGATAGGGTAGGGTAGGGTAGGGTAGGATAGGATAGGATAGGATGGGCAGTTGTGGTCAACTCTAAAGCAGTCTTAAGAGCTAACAAGAGCTAGCAGTCTTTAAGAGTTTGCAGTGCACCTGCAAGGCTCATAAGGAAAGAGCAATGGTATGTGGGAATGTCATTGGGAGATGGGCAACAAGGTGCAACCCAGGGAATAGTCAAATAAAATGGAGCTTAGCCCAGAGCTGGAATGTGGATGGGGCAAGAGACCCAGGAGAGATCTCCCTCATTTCTTACACTGAAAAAAGGGCAGAGAAGAGAAGTAGTTTTGTACTTGAAACTTGAAACATAACAATATTCTGTTAATGTTTCTTATGAGGTCTACCTTGTAAGTTTGACAGAAGGTCCTGGTGTTCTTTTTTCTGTTGTTTTAACAAATGCTTATGAAGTGTTTGCTGGTTTCTTTAACAAGAATAAGAGTTTAATAAACCTTATGTCACCCAACTCCCAATAACTCTGAAGATGAATGGTACTAGGTACAGGCTTACAGAAAAAAAGTATTTACTAAATTAGAAAAAAAAAAAGAAATTACAGGATGTAACTAAGTAACTTTAATGGTTTTACATTCAGGACTTGATGAACCTCATTGTGTTGTAAAAAGGCTCTTCCTGTTTCACATTCTTTAGAGGTTGGTTCTTCTCTATGTTGAGGTCCTTCCTACTAGTTTTCTAAGTAAGGCCTTGGGCTGTTGGCCCAGAGTCAGCCCTTGCTGCATTCAAGCTAAGGTGAACTTCAAGAAACGATTAAATATACATGGGAATACATATTCCAGAGGTTAATATTAGAACTGAGGTGATGTTTTTATGTTTAGTCAGCTTTTTTTCATTAAACATCTGGAAATTGTTAATGGGAGATAAAAAGGAAGATCTTTTGTTGACGTATGAGAGAAAAGTTGCCTAAAAAAGCTGGATGATTTTGTGCAAGTCCCTCTGTTTCAACCCTAGGGTTGCTTAGAAAACTGCTAGGACTTGTCCATTAGTCACCTGGTGCCAAAGCATAAATGCATACAAATCCATAAATGCATGCATATCTATAAATACTGTCAGTGTTCCAGAAAAACTCCCAACTCCAAGTAAAAACTCTGAAGCAAGCATTTTTCAAAGTTCCTTTTACTAGAATAGGTAAACTGGCACATCTGGGAAAACCCGAATCTGAGAGATCCGGCTTTTCCCTCAGTAAATCAACCCCCCCAAAACCATCCTCTCACTCCTCAGTTGATCACATGCTCTAATCACCATCCGTCCCATCTCGAGACAGCATTCCGACCACTCCTTCTTCAGATGCAGGATCAGCCTGACCTTGACCAACAGAAAGAATGCTATTATGTCTAAAGACAACCCCTCTACTAAATCCCCCCTCCTACTTTCCCACACATGAGACGGTGGCAGCATGGAAGCTTCCGGCATAATATGGCTTCCAAAGCTGACAAATACATAAATACTGCGGCGGAATCGGTAGTAGTAATCTCAGCTAGTAGAAGCCACAACAAACATCTGAAATGACACCTAATAAATGATTGCAGAAAAAGGACATATTGACAACCATTGTTTTTGTTAAAAAGAACCACAAAACCTTGCTCCAACATCACTTGTCCAGGTGGGTTGCTAGGCATTCATTATACTTCCCAAGCTCCTGTTTTGTATTCTTTGGAGACTCATGTGACATGTTGTCACTGAAAATAGCAGTGCTGTTTCCTGCCCATTTGTGGTGAAAAGCCAAAATGAAAAAAAAAAAAGCCACTAATGTGTTCACCCCAAGATATACTTAAAAAGTGACAAGAACTCAATCTCGCCAAACCATTAAAAAGAATAAATCGTCTACAGTAATGGCCAACATTGTGGAAACCTTTTGGGAAAAGTGTATTTTTGAGGTTTGATGGCTAATAACACCACTTTTTTTCGGAGTAGTACCATAAAATTATATATCAATGGAAAGATAATTTAATCAAGAATCCAATGTTTTTCAACCTTTGTTTGAGAGATAAAAGTGGCTTTTTTCATGGAATTCTGGATTTTAGGCCATATTCCTGCAGTCTGCGCCGAACTGTCCTTGCACTCAACTTCACATTGCATTGTACCATTTTATCTTGTATACACCCAGATCAGGGGTGGGTTCTAAATTTTTTTACTACCGGTTCTGTGGGCGTGGCTTATTTTGTGGGCGTGGCTTGGTGCGGGGTAATGTGACTGGGTGGGCATGGCCAACATTTTTTTTTACTTTTAAAAGCATTTTTTCTACAACCTTAAGAGGTTGCAGAAAAAAATGCTTTTAGAAGCCTCTGACGATCAGGCAACTCAGCTGGGATTGCCAGAGGCTTTTAAAGGCATTTTTTTTTCCTACAACCTCTTCGGCTAAAGAGGTAGAAAAAATGCTTTTAAAAGCCTCTGACTATCCCAGCTGAGCCGCACGATCATCAGAGGCTTTTTTTTTTACTTTTAAAAGCATTTTTTCGGCTGAAGAGGTTATAGAAAAAATGCTTTTAAAAGTAAAAAAAAAAAGCCTCTGATGAGGTGGGCAGGATAAGCGAGCGGCGACTAGGCCTGGGACTGGTTCGCGGGTGTGGCCAGCCAATGTTATTACCAGTTCTCTGAACTACTACAAATTTTTACTACCGATTCTTGTGAACTGGTGCGAACCGGGAACAAACCACCACTGACCCAGATGATTTTCTTCTGTCATGTAGGCACAGTCTCTTAATTCTTCTATCATCACCTGCTGTTGTGCACCTTTTCCTGCTTTTACCAGTGTGGTTTTGTAGTGACTGAGTCTCCTTTTACCTCTTCAAAAACTTAGAAATGCCACCTTTGGTTAAGTTTCCACCAATTTTTATTCTAATTTCTTTATAACTGTAGCCTTGTTCACTTAATAATACTATTTTACATCACTTTCTGGGCGACCAGTCAACTCTTTGCACCATTACTTTAATTTTATTACGTTTTACGAGCTCACTAAATGAAAGAACACAAAAAAACCCAACGAACTTGATAGCGATCACATAACACACTGACAAATGTCCTCGTCCCAGCTTCAATGCATGACTTCAATAACTGAGTCCTACAGTGATCTGATTGGCTCATTGCCAAAACAAGATGACACCTGATTGGCTCTCTAAATACTCATGCTCATTGGCTACAATCAGATGAAGGAAAGCTACCTGATATCGACCTAAGCAAGTTGTGCTTCCTTTTTCTGGCTATTTGGCTATAACTTTTCACAGAATACAGATAATTGAACAAATTTTATTGCATTACATTCTTATCTTTCCATTGATATATAATTTTATGGTACTACTCCAAAAAAGTGGTGTTATTAGCCATCAGACCTCAAAAATACACTTTTCCCAAAAGGTTTCCACAATTTTGGCCACTACAGTATCTCTGATCCTTTTGTTAATGATATATGTCCACGAGGCAATGTGACATGCTAGTTAAGGTATTGGAAACAAACCAAGTTCAAGTCAAACTACAAGTCATGGAAACCCACTGAGTGCCTTGGGGGTCAATCATTCTCTTTTCTCTCACTCCAGCCTACCTCACAGGGTTGGTTTTGTGAGGAAAAAAAGTGGACAGATATTAGTATAAATTCTCTTCAGTTCCTTGGGACAACAGTTGGATAAAAAAAAAAGAGCAACAATTTAAATAAATTGTCTAGTCTTTAGCTGTTAAAGGAAATAAGTTAACTATTTGGTCTTGGTGCTTATAAAGGTGTTTTCTCCAAGATCATTCTACCAACTTTGAAACTCTGAAGTTAAATTTTGACTGGGATTTTTTTTTTTTTTTGTTATTTTTTAAAAATACCTCCCTTACAAGTTCTGGTGAGGAAGGAACAAGTAACTCAGCATGTAGTGACACAACCTACTTTGCTACTGTTAAATGAGCAATGATTTATTGAATTAACCCAATCTCCCTAAATCACCATGACATACTGAAATATTAACTGCAAGGATTGGTTACTGGGAACACATTATCCTTAAATAAAGCTGGCTAATTGCTGTCTCATAATATTTGTGAGACAGTACTTGTAACAATTTGCCCCATAATATATTTTTAAAAATTTATTTATCTATTTCCTTGTATATCGCCTCAGGCTGGCATTATACTACACCACAAAAATATTGTTCATCTGAGATTCAAATAATTCATCACTAACATAAAATACAGCTGACATATAACCTCTGGCTGACATAACCACAGCCATGATAAGTAATTAAAATCACCATTTATAGGGGAGAAAAATGGCAGGCTCTGAATATGCACATGTACTTTCAAAAATATCCCAATAAATTTAGCGAGGCAATGTGTTTTGCATGGTTATATGGTTTGGAATAAAGTTTATGCCAATTGGCATTGATTGTAAAGAATCACAGATCCATATATATTTGAAAACCACTTTACCATCAACTGGTCTATAGTCTTAGGCAGAAGATGTACTTTGGTGAATACAATAATCCAACAAAACTGAAGTAAGGTAGATAGTGCACAAAATGTATACATTGATTTGCCCATTCAGCCTGGTGTTGCTTGTTTGATTGACATTTGATAGCAGCTGTTCAGGCAATGGTCTTGATTCTCTCCCAACACTTCTTATCTCCTTCTTTCAACAACAGGTTCGAGGAATTCAACCTGAGGCCAGCCTCATGCCAAGGATGAGCTATAATCCACTTTTGTACTTAAGAATTCTGCCTTCAGTATTGTAGGTGTCACAATTTCAGCAAATAGAAATACTACCTACTTAGCAGGCAGCTGGCTACACTTCGCCTCATCATTGCAGTGGGACACTCAAAGGGCTATTCAATGAGAGACAGTTCTTGGATATTATATACTTCTAATTTTGAGGATTGATATTTATTTATACTCTAAATTTCATTCCTTGCCCAACTCATCATAACAACCATCAAGATCATAAAAAATGAAATATAATAGCCCTACCAAATCAACTATTGAAGGATCATTATTTGTACCCTTATTTGTACTGCTTATTTGTACCCTATGACTATTATTAAGTGTTGTACCTTATGATTCTTGACAAATATATCTTGTCTTTTTATGAACACTGAAAGCATATGCACCAAAGACAAATTCCTTGTGTGTCTAATCACACTTGGCCAATAAAGAATTCTGTTCTATTCTATTCTATTCTATTCTATTCTATTCTATTCTATTCTATTCTATTCTATTCTACTCTACTCTACTCTACTCTACTCTACTCTACTCTATCAATGGAAGATCGGAAGAAAGCCAGTCATATCCACATTTATACCAGTCAGCTGAAGGATTTGGAAATGTTCTGCCAAGTTTCCAAAAGTTGGCAGAGAAATCTCAAATTGAAGCAATTTCCCCATTCATTTAGGAATACAACTGGCACCAAAGAAGGAAACATTTTGATTATGTAGGCCTGGGGTAATCACATAAGAAATATAAGAAAACATTTAAGTTGAATTCTTTGACTGTGTGGTTGATTACTCAGTCAGTCAACTGAAAAAAAGAACTAAAGGAACACAGCAGTATATGTTTTTTATATGATTTTCCCAAACTCCTGGTTATAGTTGAAAAAGGCTTATTTATTCATCAAAATTTGTAAAGCTGCCTAGCTCCATAATAACTCAATACCAACGATTCATGGGACTAAAGGCAATGTTAGCAATGTTAGCACATGATGGCATGCACAATACTGATGCATGTGATTTGGGTGATAAACCGAAATGCCTTTGAAGGTACATTTCAACAGGATTAGTATTAAATTATTATTAGACTATTTTTATTCTGTTTTTATTATTTTATAAGTAACTCAAGGCAGCAAATATACTGTACATAATTATATTCTTCCCCCTATTTTCCCCATAACAACAACTATGTGAGGTGGGTTGGGATGAGAATGAATGACTGGTCCAAAGTCACCTAGATGGTTTTCATGCCTAAGGTGGAATTAGTACTCACCATCTCCTGGTGATTGGCCCAAAGTCACCCAGTTGCTTTCATGCCTAAGATGAGACTAGAACTCACAGTCTCCTGGCAAATGGCCCAAAATCAGCCAAGTGGCTTTCATGCCTAAGTGAGGACTAGAACTGACAGTTTCCTAGTTTCTAGGCTAGCACCTTAATCACTACACCAAATCCAAGATTTTGGATCAATTGTGGATCAACTTTGGGTTATATATATGCATGTATATATGTTTGCATTTTGTTGATCTGCTTATACTTTCCTTTACAGTTGCCAGTTGAGAACATGTCACTGAGGACACAGTAGTTAGAATGCAGTTAGACTGACTCTGCCCACAGCCTGGAGTTCAATCCTAATGTTCTCAAGGTTGACTCAGCCTTCCATCCTTGCGAGGTCGATAAAATGCTTGTTTGGGGCAATATGCTGACATTGCAAACTGCCAGAGAGTGCTATAAAGCACTATGGGATAGTATATACATCTATGTACCATTGCTATTCACCAAGCTGAAATTAGTAAATACATATCTATGTTCCACAATGATGTGGAACATGATGTGAAAGACTGGATGTCTTTCAACTATTTCAACTTTTGAGTTTGCTGGAAGCACTTCACATCTTTGCAGTCAAAAAGTCTAGAGAAAGTGCCACTTAAAATGTTCCAAAGGTGCTTTTTCAAAAGGCAACGGGACTGTCTGGTTTTTCTTTGAAGACGTTTTGCTTCTTATCCAAGAAGCATCTTCAGAGCTGTAGAAGCTTGTTGGAGGAGAAGCTAAACGTCTTCAAAGAAAAACCAGAAAGTCCAGTTGCCTCTTGAAGAAGCACCTTTGGGACAACCATGACTGACAATCTCCATAGACCTGCTACTTAAAATAGATGTAGTTATGATAATTTTTTTAAATTTATGGCCAAAAGACCCAAGTGATGGCTGTGCAAGCAAGAAAAGTTACTTTTCTTGCTCATGAAATTTAAGTAGATTTTAAGAATTGAACAGAAAGACAGAACTCAGATCTCTGAAAGTTTTGGATAAGCATGGAGGCCAGTTTTCCATTTCAGCTCCCTTGCAGGCATTAAAATATTGTGCCCATGCCCTGGGAATACAGTAATCTGAACCATGATGGACCCCACTGAGCAGGAAATATTTCTCCCTGCTCAATTTTCAGTGCAAATGCTAACTATAAATAGTCAACTCTGAGTCTCCTGTTTCTCCATTTTATGGTTCTTTGTTTTTAGAAAACAAAATTGGACTGGACGTCCCTTCAATTAAAAGACTGTCCTCTGGCAGTCCTTCAAAGAGGGAGCTGGCATCAGATTTTCCTTGCAATCGTAGACGATCCTTTTAAAAGTTTTGTCATGTTCAATAAACTTCACAGTACTGAATGTTCATTCAAAGAATTCAAGTGAAAAAAGAAAGGGAAAAGGTAGAATCATGAATTTTCTTTACTGTACTTAACTACATTTAATAATAAATCAAGCTAGAGGTTTATGCGTAGGTAACACACACAAATCATCTTGAAGGGGCATATCAGAAGAAGAGAGAATAAGAATGGAAAATGGTACAGCAACAAAATTACTATTTTGTTTTGAGGGATAGAAAACTAGTGGTGTGAAAAAAATAAGGAACAAGGCAAAACATTGGAATTATTCTAGATGACCTCTGAGATCCTTTGCAGCTTTTTTGATTCTATGTAATGTCTTTCTCACATATACTTTGCTCTACAACATGTTCAAATTAAGTAGCTTTTTTCATCACATGTGTGCGATGTGTATAATGCATATTAGAAAGTGATAGGGATCTGATCAGCTAGCAGCACTAGGTATCCTGAGTAATTGCCCTCCTGTCCTCTGCAAACTGAGGAGAAGAAAGGATGTGCAGCGAAACAATTAAGGTCTCTTCCCGGAAAACATGCGTCAATCAAAGCAAATAATACAAAGTTAGAAGGACAAGTAATTTGATTTGGTATTCATTAGAATGGGGTGAGATGTTGAAGTAAAGGTTGATTCAAAGGAAATTCAGGCAAATTATCCCTTCAAATAGAAATATTGAATTGAATAATCAGATTGATCCAGGACATCAAAGTATGGATCAGTAAGTTGCTTTGGAGAAATTCAAATACCATTTGAGAATTTGATGGATTCACCAGTTGTATAGAATCTCAGATCTGTTGCAGCTTTCCTTACATGTGTCAGAAAGGTGAGGGTGGGATTATGAGGTACGATGGTTCTTTGATACTGATGAAGAAAGAACTGGAGAAGATAACAAAACACAAAGACCTGCAAATAGAAACAGAACGACTATGGCAAAAGGAAGCAAAGATCGTTCCAATAGTCACAAGGTGCTTTTTCAAGAGGCGACTGGACTTTCTGGTTTTTCTTTGATGACGTTCCGCTTCTCATCCAGAAGCTTCTTCAGCTTCTTCAAAGAAAAGCCAGAAAGTCCAGTCGCCTCTTGAAAAAGCACCTTTGGGACAACCATGACATGAGCGACTGAGAATCTGCTTAGATATCATTCCAATAGTAATAAGTACCTTGGGTTCAATCCCAGAACAATTGGCTTACCACTTGAATACCATTGGCACTGACAAATTCACCATCGGTTAATTACAAAAGGCAGCTTTACATGGAAAAGCTTACTCCTGCAATGATATCTGTAATACCATAAAACATCCATATCTGCCTAATCTAGTCCTTAGGAAGGACCCAGTAGGTGGACAATAGTGCCAAATCCAGTCTGAACATCTGGTTGACTGTGTGATAAACCGTAGATAAAAATATAATTACTAAATAAATTAAAAAGACCAAAAAGAAAAGAAAAGAAAAGAAAAGAAAAAACAACAACCCAACCCCAAGAAAACTCAAAAGGTAGACTCAATGGACTTCTGGGTCTTTTTCTGCTGTCAGTTTTCTTTGTTTCTATGTCAGCATGATTCTTTGAAAGATCTGCAATTTGCTTTTGGAAGTTATTTTCAGTGACATTGTGTTTTTATTTGTTCCTCCATTTATTTACGCTCCATATGCTGTCCATACTGTATTCATTCCTTTAGATTTCTAAACAGAGAAATAAATATTTTAATGTACGCTCCAAGCCTCCTTTCTTTCTGTTGCTTCAGCCAATGAGTTTTATGACATGCAGAAATCTTGACTGGAGCCATATTGTTCTACTATTTTTTTTACCTGGCTCAGATTGATTATATTTGGCAGCATTGTTTGCTAGTGAATGACAATTTGCCCTATATAGCAATACATGGGATGAAGTGGTGTCAGGAATGTGTTGATTTTCAGCTTTTAAGTGCAGCATATGTTCAGGTAAACAGGAATATATTTGCATGGATCTAAATAGACATGCACATTGCGCTGATATAATCAACCTTCAGATAATAACATTCTTTTGCACTGTTCATTAACCTCAAAGAACTCTGAGACATATTCATAAGCCTTCAAGTCCAGTACAGGAGATAATGTGATTACGACTATAATTAATTGGAAATAATACTGAAACTTAATTATCCCTGCCATATGCTCCCATGCATGCTAGGGAGTAAGATACTAAGATTATATCTATCCTCTGACTAGTGAATTGTGCATTCTGCATTGTTAAGCTAATCATATGCCTAATACTTAATGTCATTTAGAATATAATTAATTTCAGACAAATATGCAGATGGACAAAGAATAATCTACTCAGATTCCCATGCATAGATAGCTATGGAGAAATGAAATATAACACTGTCGATACCTTGAGTATGCATTACATGCAAAGGAAAAATTAATACAGATTATACTACGGGGGGAATAATATTTTACTTCTTTTTATTTTGCTTCAGTGGCTCAAAGTAATAATTTAAAGCAGGATGATCAACTTGTCATTAAACTGTGACAATTAGAGTCACATTTATGGAATATTATTATATTTTTTCCAATCATGCTAATAATTGTGCAATCCACCATTCATTAATATAAATGAGATAAATTAGGGCCACAATATTATAAAGGAAAAAAAAATGTTGCATCCATTCAGTTAATTGTGATATCTTGTGACTTGTAGCATCTATCTACCCTTCTAGTTATTGTTTATGTGTCATAAATGATTATAAAAATAATCTAACAAACTGTTTGTTGGAAGCCACCACACGATGGATTTATACTGTCACTGAAGGCCTGTATGCTATAAATGTAGACATAAACTTAAAGATATTCCATATGAATGATTTTATGGTTTTAATTGGTTGTAATGGTTTTCCATGCTTCTGTTTTATCTATCATATTTTTTTGTTGTTCTTGTAGTTGTTTGAGACATCCAGAGTCATGAATGTGAGATGGATGGCTATATAAAATGAATGAATGAAAGAAAGAAAGAAAGAAAGAAAGAAAGAAAGAAAGAAAGAAAGAAAGAAAGAAAGAAAGATTTTTTCTTCTCTCAGAAGAGTCTCTCTTTTCAACACACGGAAATATAATTTCTTCACATAATGATTATCTGAGAATAGGCTTTGTATAGAACAGGACTGTCAAAGTCGCGGCCTGTGGGCCAATGTGTCATGCTCTGACCACGCCCTCACCCAGTTTAGCAAAGGTGGGAAAAGTCCCAATACGTCACGTGACGCCACCATGACGACACAGGTTTGACACCCTTGGTATAGAAGTATTCAATTAATTATCCTACCAGTGGAACTGTTACCATCAGTGGAATAGAGAGAGATCATTGTCTCCTGACATCCTACCTTTATTTTTATATATAAAATAGATGTGTATAGTGTGTCTGTGTGCATGTGTAAAAGTATATACACACACACATTCATACAGTATATATGTGAATGTATATGTATGTATGAAATAAATGTAAAATATTAACTACACTTGATATCCTATGTTTGTTTATTTATTTATTATTTAGTTATTTATTTTGTCAAGCATGTATTAGATAACAGATATAAGTATAAACATGATTATGAATACATGAAATGGATTCAAATAAAAGGGGACATTAGGACAGGGATGGTAGGCATGCTGGTGCACTTATCTACGCCGCTTACAGACCTCTTAAGAATGGGGGGAGGTCAACAGTAGACAGTCTAAGGTTAAAGTTTTGGGGGTTTGGGGAAGAAACCACAGAGTCAGGTAGTGCATTCCAGGCATTGACCACTCTGTTGCTGAAGTCGTATTTTCTGCAATCGAGTTTGTAGCGGTTTACCTTAAGTTTGTATCTATTGTGTGCTCGTGTATTGTTGTGGTTGAAGCTGAAGTAGTCATGGGCAGGTAGGACATTGTAGCAGATAATTTTATGTACTACGCTTAGGTCAGTCCGAAGGCAGCATAGTTCTAACTTGTCTAAGCCCAAAATGGTAGCATAAGGTATTCTGTTTCGAGCAGAGGAATGGAGGACTCTTCTCGTGAAATATCTCTGGACTCGCTCAATTGTATTAATGTCCGCTATCAACTACATATATCCTATGGGTTTGAAGTGTATGACTCCTGCTAATCTTTGTCCACTGATACAGAAATATATGTATTAATTAAAATTATATGCCACCTATCTCACTACCTGGAATATAGGAAGGCTTTCTATTTAACATTGTTATAGAAATTCGATTCCCACAGAACCGTCTCATTGACTTGTAGAGTGCCATTATGCAATTAGCCTTGGATTCTCAGCTTCAACTGCTTAGGAACATAAAGCATCTATTATCTTCAATAAACTGAATCAAATGTTTAATATAACATTGTGGAAAATCTGTTTGATAGACTGTTATGCCTATCCGATACTAGTTGAGAAATACACAACTCACTTTACAATGCCTAAATCAATGTGGTAATTTTCACTTCTTTTGGTTTGTATCAGTTTTTATTATTATTAACATCTTATTGTGAATGATTTTTCTAGCAGCTTTGTGTTAATAATCTATTCTTTTTTCAAGAACATTTCCTTGCCTTTGGCTACTGCTGGGAAACAGCTGCGATTTGAGATGTCAGCATAGCCATTTACATCAAGTATTGTGATTCACTGTTTGTGCTGCATCACAGAATTATTGGGTGTGGATCTGAGACAGTGAATGTCATGTTAGCTGAGCAGAAATATCACTATGTTTTCCCTGTGGTGAAAAAGTTTCCTTCTTCATCATAAAAGACAGCTGATTATTTTTTTTATTTGCATTGTAGAATTAATTATTAAAATATGAAATGGTTGTGGTATTGCCGAAGGTCTTCTATGTTGCAATTCAGTGACTTTCCTGACCTTGTAAAGGTAAAGGTTCCCCTCGCATATATGTGCTAATCATTTCCGACTCTAGGGGGTGGTGCTCATCTTTGTTTCAAAGGTGAAGAGTCAGCGCTGTTTGAAGATGTCTCCGTGGTCATGTGGCCAGCATGACTAAACACCAAAGGCATACGGAATGCTGTTACCTTCCCACCAAAGGTGATCCCTATTTTTTTCTACTTGCATTTCTTACGTGCTTTTGAACTGCTAGGTTGGCAGAAACTGGGGCAAGTAACGGGAGCTCACCCCATTACGTAACACTAGGGATTCGAACCACTGAACTGTCCACCTTTCAATTGACTAGTTCAGCATCTTAGCTACTGAGCCACCACATCCCATTCCTGACCTTGTAGACATGGCCAAATATAATTTTCAAAACAGTTAATTTATTAAAACTACTTATATGAAAAATAGATGGACTTCCTCCAGATCAGAGGTTGGAGGAAAGATATGAATTGTTTCTGAAGGAGCAGAAATATTGTATTTCTCCAAAGAAAGGGAGCCTTAAAAAACCTAATCATCCTATCATCACTTCTCAACTCCTGTTTCTTTTGCATCTCAAAAGCTTCTTTGGTTAGATGATGTAAAGAATAGCAGAGGAGGTATGAAAACAAAGAATGAAAGTTTATTTCTATGATTGCTCTGGATGTGCCTTGCCAACATGAATTCTTAGGACTTCATTTTTCTTTTTTTTAAAAAAACATTTTTTATTGAATAGACAAATATATTACAATTCAACCTTTTCGGTTTGGCAAAGTGTAGTCATACTATATGCTTATAAATGTGGTAGCTAATAGGTTATATAAATGATTTACAATTAAAACATAGGATATTTATGAAATTAATACATTATAAATTATAATATAATAATACATAAGTTAAGTTAGTAGTTAAGCGTTGTCCCCCTTAGTAGTTAACTTTTGCATTTATTTCCCAACCACCTATACCACAAATCCCATACCGTATAAAACTCTGAATCCTCCTTCTCATTTAATACATATGTTAATCTGCACATTTCTGCACATTTCAATATTTTGTTGACTATATGTTCCTCAATTGGACAACTTTCTCCTTCCAACGTTGTGCATAAGAGAGTCTCGCAGCTGTAACGATATGGATAATTAGGTATTTCTTCTTCTTCCCATATGCTCGTTTTAGTACTCCCAGGAGGTAGATTTCTGGTATGAAGGTAATATCCTCCTCTATTATTTCTTGGATCCATTTTTGTATCAATTTCCAGAATTTCCTCACTTCAGGACACATCCACCACATATGGTAGAAGGTACCTTGCCAATGACCGCATTTCCAACACTTGGGGTTTGCGTTTGGGTAAATCTTTGCAATCCTAGATGGTGCTAGATGCCACCTATACAACATTTTATACTGATTCTCCCTGTAAGTTACCACACTTGTCAGTTTCAGGTTGTTGTTCCACACTTCTTCCCAATCGTCTATGTTTATTTTTGAGGACTTCATTTTTCATGGTCCATCAGGAAAGCCTGATATTGTTCTGACCTAGGCTTCCTGAGTCAGTAAAACACACGAGTAGTCCCAAAAACCTCTTTTATTGCAACAGCTGTGAATTCTGTTCATTCACAGATGAGACCCAAATAGTTGTAAAGAGTCCTTTGGGATAAGGCTGATAATCACCCATCTTTATCTCCTTTGACACCCTGCCAAAGACCTAATTGGCAAAGCCACATGCAGTCCAGAATCAAACAGAGCTTCAGACTTTAAACTGAACAGAATTAACAATATTGCTTCCTGCAAAGGCCCACGTGCCTTTGCTCCTCTTTTAAGGCTTATAAGAGAGGCCAATCATCTCCAAGCCCTACTCCCAAGTTGTCCCTTTTGTTTTAACTGTTCTTCTAGCAGCTCTGCGCATGCGCGCACTGGGAACAGGCTCCCCCTGTTCCTCTGCCTTGCTGAGGTCCAACTCTGGAGGCTCCGGAGGCAGCACATACCTCCCAGATGGCCCTTTCTCTGTCTCTGATGCAGAGCCCTTGTCTGAGCCTTCCACAGACTCCAGGACTGGCCCATGTTCCTCCCCAACCTCCTCACTGTCCGACTCTGCTGCCAGCTCTACAGGCCGCTGGTGAACCACAGCAGATATGTTCTCTATGAGCCAGTATGTCTGCAATATTTTTTCCCCTTGAACTGCAAAAGCTATTTAACAAACCATTTAAGGATGAAAGGCTGAAGTATGGACCTTGGCATCCTTCACATACCCTAATTTTTTGGAGTATAAGATGCACTGGAATATAAAACACACCTACCTTTTTTGGTGAGGAAAACAAGAAAAGGAAATCTGCCTCTGGCTACCAGCAATTTTGCCTCATTGCAGCAAACAGCAAACAGACTGCTTTACTTCCATTTTGCTTTGGTGGCTCAGCAGACTAAAGCACTGTTATTAACATCCACTTACATCTGCTGCCTGCAATTACTGCAAGTTCAAATCGCACCAGGCTCAAGGTTGACTCAGCCTTCCATCCTTTCTAAGGTAGGTAAAATGAGGACCCAGATTATGGGGGCAATAAGTTGACTTTGTATAAATATACAAAAGTATGAAGGCTATTGCTTAATGCATTGTAAGCCGCCCTGAGTCTCTGGAGAAGGGCAGCATATAAAACAATTTTTTTAAAAAAAATCATTTTCAGCATAGCTTGATTAGCACAAGGAAAAAAAAATCTGCTCCAGAAATTTACCTCCTTGCAGCAAGCAGCAGAGTCCTGCGCAAAACAGCTGAGAGTCGGGAGGCCGATCCAATCAACTTGTGCTAATTAGGCTATTTCTTCTTGCTGCTTGCTGCAAGGAGGTAACTGCTGGGAGGCAGAGGCCAAAGGGTGGGGGCCAGTGGGTGGGCAGGGCTACATTCGGTGTATAAGACGCACCAAAATTTTCACCCCCTTTTAAGGGGGAAATGGGTGCGTCTTATACTCCGAAAAATACGATGTATCAGAGTTTAGGAGCAATTGGACTCCAAGCAGGATGGTCAGAGTTTGCAGGGATTGTTGTCTAAAAAATTCATCAGAAGGCCAGCCTTGCTAGCTGGGGACTTCTGAGATTTGAAGGCCATTCAATTTAAAATTACAAGGTTGAGAAACATTGGTATAGATGCTATTGCTGCTACTGCTGCTGATCCTGCCACTCCCACCACAGTCTCCCACAATGGGTCAACTTGCCCATTCTGGATATGACAAACCAGGAGCTGAACTGGCTCCCTAATTTACCACCCTATCTGATGACATCCATCATGATTAATCCTGAAACATTACCAAATGAAATTAGAGCAAGTTACAGCTCACTATTGGCAATGAGCTTGACGAACTGGATATTATGATATACTGTATGAATTTAATTTTTTTTTCTTTAGAAGTCTCCTCATCATTTCTTAGTGTCTCACACTTGAAACATCGTTCAAAACATTTAATTATATTGTCATGGTTGAAAGGCTCAGGTAAAAGTCAGGCCAGTATTCATGCCAAAAGCTTGTTAAGCTAATAGAAAACATCTCTGGTGAATTGCTCTGAAGCAACGAGATTGATAGAAGTTCAATAAAATGTCCTTTAAAAATATCAGAATAGTTCAAGGTGCACTGAGTCAGTTTGGATATTAGAATAGAGTAGAATAACAGACTTGGAAGGGACCTTGGAGATCTTCTAGTCCAACCCCCTGCTTAGGCAGGAAACCTTACACCACTTCAGACAAATGGTTATCCAACATCTTCTTAAAAACTTCCACTGTTGGAGCATTCACAACTTCTGGAGGCAAGTTCTTCCACTAATTAATTGTTCTAACTGTCAGGAAATTTCTCCTTAGTTCTAAGTTGCTTCTCTCCTTGATTAGTTTCCACCCATTGCTTCTTATCCTGCACTCAGGTACTTTGGAGAATAGTTTGACTCCCTCTTCTTTGTGGCAGCCCCTGAGATATTGGAACACTACTATCATGTCTCCCCAGTCCTTCTTTTCATTAAGCTAGACATACCCAGTTCCTGCAACCGTTCTTCATATGTTTTAGCTTCCAGTTCCCTAATAATCTTGGTTGCTCTTCTCTGCACTCTTTCTAGAGTCTCAACATCTTATTTGTTGAGACATATTGTTTCATCACAGGACATTGAACCTCTACAAGGCAGCATTATTTTGCACCTACAAGGTGCACTGCACTATAGAAGTGATCTGGCTTTCACAGATGTAGCTAACTTGAAGATTCAGCCTAACATTTCTATGGGGGAATCTTATAATTTTTTGCCTTTATGCTGCTTGGCAGATCTGCTTCGGTGGAGTGGTTTGATGGTAATTACCACTGAACCAAATTGTCCCTTGAAAGCTTTGTGCTGCTTTACAAGGTAGTTATCTAAAGTCATGCATGACCAAGATATCATGAACATAGATTTCCTCCCTCCCCTACAATGTTAGAACTGTAGATCATCCACTGAAGTTGAATACAGACAACAACAACAACAACAACAGCAGCAGCAGCAGCAGAATATACAGCCCAAAAGAAGAAAATATGTTTTACTAGTGAACATTGATAGTTTAAAAGAGAAGTGAAGAGGTGAATGGAGGGTGACTCAGGGGTAAAATCCAGCCGGTTCTATCTGGCTCTTGCGAACCGGTAGCGCCGGGAGGCTCCACCCACCCGTCAGGACATCATTACATCCCGTTTTTGATCTGCGTATGCACGTGCTCCCATTCCAAAACCGGTACCAAAGGTAAGTGAATTTAACCACTGAGGTGGCTATTACTTCCTGATTCAAAGATAGTATACTAAATATTCCTGGGAAAGAGGAAGGGGGCTTGAGAGCTGCCCAAATGCATCTAGTTGGCCATTATAACTGAAATGCTGGTTTACAGTACAATATTGTTGTATTGCGCTTTTGAAAACAGCGAGCCTAAAACAAATGTGTAATCAGCTATTTGCTCAAAAATGGCAATAAACAGAAATACCAAGTAAAAGGATTGTGAATATTCATGAGCTTCATTTTTGGGAATAAGGACTATTGATCAGTGGCGGTAAATGAATGTTCTGAATCCTGTAAAGGAGTTTTGAATAGCTTGTGTTGATTCCACGGGAAAAGCAGTAACTTCACTGAATGGATGTAGAGAAAGATTACACCTTTTTCACAGCCCGAGAGAAGAAGCTAGAAGGATGAACAATAATCCTATCTGCTCTTTAGAGTTAGGAGGAAATTGGATGGTTTCACAAGACTATTCTTTGACAAGAGAGTAGTCCAATTTATACTACTTAACTTCAATCTCAGAATGCTTTTTCTAAAAAAAGAAAGAAAGAAAAGAAATACCAAGTCATGTTTCTTAGATGATTATGTACTTCACGTTATCAATAAACTGAAATATAACATTGTCCTGCCCACACATTTTAAGATAAAAGATGGATGCATAATTATGTCTCAAGAATGTGAGTTGCAACTCTAATTTGGTTGAAAGCTGAAATGAACAACAGTGGAATTTACTTCTGCATAAATCTCTATAGAATTAGGGTATAATGAGTTTTTGCTTGCACAGTACTGACCTGTACAATCAGCCCTGTGCAATTAAACCAGGAAAGCATTTACAATTTAAAGTAACATTAGAGAAAATTCTGGAAATACATAACAAGCAACTTACAGATAAAACCAATTGCTGCATGATGTAGTAACCTTTTAAATGACTTTGAGCGAAATTCACAGAAGTGATAGCTGTCACTGCTTGTGCCCATGCCCTCCTTTTAATATTATTTGAGACATTCAACTGTACATTGCTGAAAAAAATCTTCTCCAGGATTCTTACTGGTTAACATTCTTTATACAGTATAGGCCTGTGATGGCGAACCTATGCCACAGGTGGCACGTGGAGCCCTTTCTGCGGGCACACGAGCTGTCGCCCAGCTCAGTTTTACCCTGCACATGTGTGGGCCTCTCGCCGGCCAGCTGATTTTTGGGTCTCTGCCATGCATGTGCAGGGGACAGGGCGCATGTGGGAGAGGCGGGCACATGCCAGGAGGGTTGTGGGGGTCGTGCTTGCATGCGGGGGTTGTGGGGGGGGGTCACGGGGGAGAGGGGTCGCATGTGCATTGCATTATGGCTGCAAGTATGTGCATGCACTTTCGGCACGCGATAACAAAAAGGTTAGCCATCACTGGTATAACCTATTTTTTTTCCTTCAATTTATATGCCGCCCATTTCCGGAGACTCAGGGCGGCTTACAATGCGTTAAGCAATAGCCTTCATACTTTTTGTATATTTATACAAAGTCAGCTTATTGCCCCCACAATCTGGGTCCTCATTTTACCTACCTTTGAAAGGATGGAAGGCTGAGTCAACCTTGAGCCTGGTGAGATTTGAACAAGCAAAGCAGCAGATGTTAATAACAATGCTTTAGTCCACTGTACTACCAAGGCTCTATTTCCCTTTTGCCAATTAGGATCCTAAAGAAGTGGTGTCACTTTGTGATAAGAATGATATATACAGGTAGTCCTAGACTTACAACCACAATTGAGCCCAGAATTTATGTTGCTAAGTGAGGAATTTGTTAAGTGAATTTTGTCCCATTTTAAGACTTTTCTTACAAACATTTGTTAAGTGAATCACTGCAGTTGTTAAATTAGTAACAAGGTTGTTAAGTGAATCTGGCTCCCCCATTGACTTTGCTTGTCAAGAGTTCGCCAAAAAAAAAAAAAAAAAGGTCACACTGCAACTGTTATAAATATGAATCAATTGTCAAGTTTCCAAATGTAAATTGCGTGACCATGGGGATTCTGTAACAGTCGTAAGTGTGAAAAATGGTCATAAGTCACTTTTTTTTCAGTGCCATTGTAACTTGGAACAGTCACTAAATAAACTGTTGTAAGTCAAGGACTGTACTTGAATACATATGCATGCACACGCTGCTACTCTCCTGTTTCTTACAAATCAAATGCTCTTTAATTATTATCATGAAAAAAGGCAAAGATGGACAACCATACAAATAGTCTTTCATGAGTTGATTTTCGGTATTATTGAACAGGGGTGTCAAACTCAAGGCCCACGGGCCGGATTCAACCCATGGGGTGCTTAGATCTGACCTGCGGAGTCGGCCTGGAAACAGCAAAGGACTGGCCCGTAGTGCCTCTGCTAGTGAAAATGAAGTTCGGGGGGACGGGGCGCACCTGCACCCCCTGGGCTCTGTTTTCACTGGCAGAGGGCTATGAAAACAAAATAAAAACAAACAAAAGGAGAAACGTTTCCCCTTTTGCATTTGAGCATGCAAGAAGGGACAGGAAAGGAGAAAGGGAAAGAGGAAAGACAAAAAAAAAGTAGAAAAAGATGGGACGAGGAAGGAAAAATAAGGAAAGAGGGGGGGGAAGAATGAAGAGGGAAGGAAAAAAAGGAAGGAAGGAAGGAAGGAAGGAAGGAAGGAAGGAAGGAAGGAAGGAAGGAAGGAAGGTTATAATGAGAGTGAGGGGGGAGGGTCTCAGGGAAGTCCTGACTTAGCATTTGACCATACAGGTGCCCCCGACACGAGTCCTGTGTCATGCCCATCATGATCATGTCCTGGCCACGCCCCACCAGCCATGCTCCATCCCCCCTGGCCCCCCAAGGTCAAACAAAACCCTGATATGGCCCTCAATGAAATCGAGTTTGATACCCCTGCTATAGAATGTTTTTCAAACTTGTCAACTTGGCCGGGGACCCAGCTATCTGAAGGATCATATCACACAACTTCTATCAGCCCATCTCATCAGAACTTCCAAAGAAGGCATTCTATGTTACTGTTGGGTAGATATCTATATTTGGTGGGTCCCAGGAGACATGTCTTCTTTGCTGTAGCACCAGCCTTATGGAGCATCTTTCCCCAAAAAATTAGATTGGCTCATTCCTATTGATATTTTAAAATGTCTTCACAACCTTCAGAAACCAGAGATTTGTCTTGATGGCTCCATTGCTGAGGGGGCCATTTTTTTTATTCTCCCTCAATTTATGGTGATTTTTACAGTTCCATTTTGGGATTTTAGGATAAAAGGTATTCATATTTGGATTTGCTGTTTTTACACTTTTTGGTTATCTATTATTATGCCTTTGGTGAGATGAGCAGCTCTATCAATTTGATAAATTAATGTGTGGAATTCAGCTTCATTCTGGCTGGGGAATTCTGGGAATTGAAGTCTGCACATCTTAAAGTTGCCAAGTTTGAAAAAAAAACACTGCTTTAGAATAATATGTTTGTGCTAATGAGGCCATTTTTCAAATTTGAAAGGGTGATTTCAGGGTTGAGGAGGATTTCAGCAAATATTTAAATCATCAGCTACTTACTTTATGGAAATGGTAGGCCACTGGGAAGTTCCATGTAAAAAATGGCCATGTCTAAGCATTGCTAAGTTGTCGCTTGATTGGCCCTAGGGCAAACATCTGTGGTAATGTGTCTGGAATTGAAACACTGATAGTTACTCTGCTGCACATTGATAACTGGCTGCCAAGATGGATCAGGGCTCCACTACTTTAAATATTTCTACCCTTAAATACAGATGCCGGTGATTTTTTGCATCTGTTCACTCCACTTCTGTTTTCTATTCACTCCAAAAAGGTAGAAATAAAGATTTACATCCTATAATTTTACATAGAAGAAGAATTGTAGTAGCATACTCAAAAGGTGTGAGCGTCCCTGAAATTGTAAATTACAATCTTGTAAAGATTTTAATTGTAAAGTTTTTTTTTTTTTTTAAATCTGAATTTCTTTAATTTGGAAATAAGTACTGTACGTAGAATAGGGATATGAAAACATTTTTTCAGATACAAAAAGGACCGTCAAGCGAGGAAAGCAAGCACACATATTCTTCTGTCCCAGAAGGGGCAAGATTAGGCCTAAAAGGTTTAAGAGAAGATTTTGTTTGGATGTTAGGAGACAGAAAAAGGAATGCTTCTGATGACAAGAACAACAATTGTTAGAAGCCAATTTTCCCCAAGGGATGATGACCTCTCCTTCAATAGAAACTCCTCAAGCATTGGATGCCACGTGAAACAGCCATCGATTAGGGATCTGCTTAATTTTCTGTCTCAGTCATGAATAGATTTTGATGACATCTGGTGTCTTTTAAGTGTTTTATCTTGTTTTATCTAGTGGCATCATTGAGAGTCTCTGTCAAAATCAGCAAGATCTAGCTTAATAAAAAGAAGGACTAGGGGAGACATGATAGCAGTGTTCCAATATCTCAGAGGCTGCCACAAAGAAGAGGGAGTCAAGCTATTCTCCAAAGCACCTGAGGGTAGGACAAGAAGCAATGGGTGGAAACTAATCAAGGAGAGAAGCAACCTAGAACTAAGGAGAAATTTCCTGACAGTTAGAACAATTAATCAGTGGAACAACTTGCCTCCAGAAGTTATAAATGCTCCAATGCTGGAGGTTTTTAAGAAGATGTTGGATAACCATTTGACTGAAGTGGTGTAGGGTTTCCTGCCTGGGCAGGGGGTTGGACTAGAAGACCTCCAAGGTCCCTTCCAACTCTGTTATTCTATTCTATTCTATTCTATTCTATTCTATTCTATTCTATTCTATTCTATTCTATTCTATTCTATTCTATTCTATTCTATTCTATGATGGTAGATAAAGACTTTTGTGATGCCACTCCCTTTTCTGTATATATGACAACACTGAACCCATATTCTAAAAGAGTGTGGTTTGCACCACAATACACAAATCATTTTGCTGATTTTGATCCTTCTGCAAAAATGCTGCTTCTCTCTAATTCCATCGTACAAAAGAAGCTTCTGGTATAAAACATGATTTGGATGAAACTTCACAAATCTTGAGTTGTAAAGCTTGAATCCTGAATTTCTTTTCAGGGCATAGATAGAATTGAACTGGTCCATCTATGAAAATCACTACATTTCCTTAAAAAATGCCTATATTGCCATAAACAATTGAACTTCCTCAAAGCCATGTTCCCGTAACCTTGCTAGCCAAAAATCTCCTTAGTACAGTGGTGGGTTTTAAAAATTTTTTACTACCGGTTCTGTGGGCGTGGCTTGGTGGGCATGGCAGGGGAAGGATACTGCAAAATCCCCATTTCCTCCCGATCAGCTGGGACTTGGGATGCAGAGAATAGATGGGGGCGGGGCCAGTCAGAATTTTTACTACCGGTTCTCCGAACTACTCAAAAGTTCCGCTACCGGTTCTCCAGAACTGGTCAGAACCTGCTGACTTTTTCCACATAAACCAGTAAGGACTCACCCACAACATTGTTTTTGGCATACTTTTTGCCAAGCAAACACTAAGAACAAATCACATTGTACCCAGATTACAAATTATATAATCACCACAGCATTCTATAGATATACAACCAAGTTGGGGCTGGGTTATGCTGCAGATGTAAGAAAGCTGAATGACACTGAGAAACAAAAGAGAGTATTTCAAAATATCACTAAAGATATGGATACTTGATGGATATTGTGATGCCAGCCTCATCTTTTATTCATTAAACATGAAACTCGGTCAACTGAACATTTAAAAATATGTCACAAATACGATTGACTGGTGCTAATGGTTGATATGGGTTGCTGCCAACGTCCTAGGTATCAACCAAGTATCTTCTTAAAAAATATATGATGTTCCGAATAGCGCAGTTTTTTGCAGTTCCATTGATGTTATTGCAGGAAGCTACAATTTCTTGATGTGTTTTGTAAAATTTCTAGACAAGATACCAAGTGCCCCAATGACAATGGGTATCACTGTTACATGTTTCATCCATAACCGTGTCTTTTCAATGGCCAGATCGCGATATTTCATTATTTTTTTCCAGTGCTTTTTCTTCAACTCTGGCGTCACCTGGTACAGCGATATCAATAAATTGTACACTTCGGCCCTCAACAACCGTGATATCTGGCGTTGTTGTTGTTGTTGTTATTATTATTATAATAAAATGTGTAAATTGCCCATCTTACCTCAATGTAGGAAACTTGTGCCAAAATAAGCAACAAAAAAGCCCATTTCCACATTGGAACACCTAAAACTGATTTCAGCCTACCTTAGAAGCAGACTGGCAATAAGGCTGAAATATTCTTGCGACAGTGTGACATCTACAAATGTCAATGGAATGTCAAGATGAACAGCTATTTGGATTATCAGCATTTTTAAAAATCATGGTGACACCAACATGAATATTTTTCCTGGATGCCAGATTTACCTAACTCTTTTTATTACTATCTATCAGAGAGTAGGTCAAAAATATTCATTTTTTTTAAAGCCATAGTTACTAGAGATGTTTGATTACAGCTACCACAATCCAGACAGCCCTATGTGGCAACAGAGAGATATAGAAAGTTCTGAAGTCTGGGATTTCTAGATCTTTGCAGACCAGATTTGTATTTGTATGTCTTGTTTTCTTGATGACATTGCTGATACATGTGTAGATTTATCAGCTACTGAAGTGTATACTTTTCATTGTATTTTATTTGTGTAAATTCTGGTAAGCTTTGTAATGAAGGGTTGGGGAATAAATAGCTGTTGAATAAACACATTTCTCACTTTGTGGTGAGATACTCTTGTTAAGAATAATTAAGTAAACCAACCATGGATTACTTATTTATGGTAATTAAATGCTTCTCTGTGCACGTGCCTTAAAGAAAGGAGAAGGGGGAGAATAAAAAGAATAGATTGCTATTCTATATCCATTTATATGAGAGTAAGCTCCGCTGATTATGAATATATGGAATTTCATGGTGTGTCTCTCATCATAAGTATCCTTTCCGGAGAGTAAGCCCTGCTAAACATAAGTGACTTACTTTTTGAGTAAATGTGTCCAGGACAGTTCCTAAGATGCTATTTTAGGTACATAATGTGATAGAATAGAATAACAGAGTTGGAAGGGACCTTAGAGGTCTTCTGGTCCAACCCTCTGCTTAGGCAGGAAACTCTACACCACTTCAGACAAATGGTTATCCAACATCTTCTTAAAAACTTCCAGTGTTGAGACTTCCGGTTTGTTGCTTGTCGCTGCCAGACGTTCCTCTGGGATCGTCAGCTTCCATCGCCTGTCAGAGCCGCCTTCACAACGGAAAGGCGGCTCGAAAAAACTCCGTTTCCATGAGGAAACGGAGATAGAGCCAGCAGGGGTGGGTAGAACTCTCTGCGGAGTCCCAAAAGTTTTTCCTTTACTTTTGGGACGGAGCGGATGAGATGCCCCGTATCCCCAGCCACTGCTCCGGGCTTTGGGAGACCTCTGCTGATGCAGAGCCAGGCGTCAAAAGCAAGCCTGCAAATTTAACAGACTACTCAAAGAAAATGTGAGCTGGACCTGTAATACTGAACTGCAAGTATTTTACTGATTTTTTAAAAGAAATTACTTAAGAGAGAGGAGGAAAAGAAAGAGGGAAAAAAAAGCCTTTTAAAATGGCGTCGGCTGGAGGAGAGGCTGAAAGGGAAAGTCCTTCCGTTCTTTATTACTACAATGTAGCGGAATAAATACCACTGGCTACATTTGTAGACAAAACTTCGCTCCTGTGTTTTTTTTTCTCTTTTTCTCTCCTTGGAGACCTGATATTGTTGTTGATTGGAAAGAAGTCTTTCTTGCCTTTTTTTTTTTTTTTCTTTACAAAGCCTGCTTGGGCGGAAACATGGCACTGAGACTCATAAAGTCAGATAAACAAGAAGGGGGGGGATTCCCCCACCAACAATTTAAAGGAACAAGTCTTAACTCTTCAGTCTGAGAAACCTGATTTTAATATAATAGAATTTTTTATAGAAGAGATTGAAAGAAGGGAGGAGATTGTGAATCAGCAATTTGAAAAATTTAAGCAGGAAATTAAAGAATTGGTGAAATCTAAGTTTGATTTTTTGGAGAAAAAATTCTTAAAAATGGCTAATGGTTTTACAGGATTTATGATGCAGTTGGATACAAATACTAATGTATTAGAGTCTAAAATGGAAGGAATTCAAGATAAATTGGACAATAGAATCCAAAAAATTGAAAATGACTTGATAAATATTCAGGATAATAGCTTAGAAGAAAAATCTAAAATGAATGCTGATCAAAAGTATGGTAATGCAGAAAATTTGCAACAGAAGATTGAAAAAGAGATTTTAATGGTACAATATGAATACAGAATATGCGATAAGATTAAGAGGTTTGCAGGAAAATAATAGAGATGATTTAAGGAAAATATCTTCTGAATTTCTAGCTGGGATTCTAAAGGTTCAACCTGATGAAGTGTTTTGTAGGATTGACAGAGTTTATCGAATCAACTCCTGGAGTGCCAAGCAAAGGCAATTGCCTAGAGATGTGGTGATTTATTTTACAGACAAAGAAATTAGGAATAACATCGTGCAAAATTCCTTCAATTCTAAGTTGCAATTGCATGGAAGAAAGATTTGGATTTACAAGGAACTCCCACCTAAGATATTGATGGAAAGGAAGAAATTTGGTTTTCTGGTGAATGAGTTAAAAAAGAGAAATATCACATACAGGTGGGACGCCCCAGTTGGTATTATATTTAGATATCAAGGAGAAAGATATCAGCTAAACACTGTTGAAAGAGCGGAAGAATTTTATCAAAATAGGTTGAAAATGAACTTAACATCTTCAGGTATAATACAGGATAAGCAGAAGGAGCTGGAAATAAAGGTAAAATATCGAGATATAGAAATTGTACCAGATGAATTGCCTTTAGATTTATTGGATACCCCAGCTGGACCATCTACAAATCTGAGAGAAGTGGCATCTAACCTTAAGGTGATGACTTATCAAGGCAAGGATAAGCATGGAAACCAATTAGGTGAAATACAAGGGATAAAAAAGAAATATGAGATACAAAAACAAAACCAACAAGACCAATCTACAAAGCAGAACAAAATCCGACCAGATGATACACAATTTGTAGAAAAGAAACCAGGATGGAAACCAAACCCACAAAAAGTAAAGAAAAAAAAGAAATAGGTGGCATAATAGAAATTTCTAAATCAAGCAACAGTGAAGCCAGTGACTTTAAAATATGAATGATTATGTGTAAACACAGAAGAGGCGACGTATTGGTTAATATCATCCTGAAGATTGTGGCAGATCTCTGCATGGCCGTAATTTGGGGACGTGAAATGAGCCTTAAACTGATGGATTTGAATTATCCATTTTGGAATTTTTTTTTTTGTGTTGATAAATATATTATATTATCTTGAATCACAAGGCAAGAGAATTATGCTGGGGCATGCAGAAGATCGGGTTGTTACCCACTACGATGACGGGAATTAATAATCCTGATGAAACCCACTATTATTACTATAAGGAATATAATTATAATGTCACTCGGGTGGTTGTTTTTACTTTTATATATATAAGAAGATATTTACTACTGATGGGGGCAGATATGATTGAAGATCTTGAATAAACTGTTGCACCAGCAAGTTATGTTACCCGATTATGGATGTTGGTTCTACCAATCCAGTGGAAAGACCTTAAAGAAGATACTATATGGATTATAAATTTAAAGTCATTGTCTTTTCTTTTTTCTTTATTTAGATATAATGGAAAATATAGACATATATTTTTAAGTAGTGTGGGCAGTGAATCAAAGATATTAAGAAATGTTGTGTATGGTAATTTTGCTTGAGAGTGGGTGAATAAGCTAGTTAGTAGATTGATTAGTCTAAGAAAAAGGATTTTTAAGTGATATATTTAGGGGAGTGGAGGAAATGGATAGAGTGGAATAAATGTTAAACTAGATTTGATGGGGAAGGCTGCTTTGAAATGTTATAGAATATATATAGAAGATTAAATGTTAAAGTAGGACTTATTGTATAGTTTTAAAGTGGAGAAGTTATTTTATAATGTCATAGTATAATATTTTTTTTTCCTTTTTTTTCCTTTCTTTTCTCTTTTCTCTTTTCTGAAATGTATGGATAAAGGGGGATGTTATAATATTAATAATATTTTTAGTAAGTAAAGGTCAATATCTAGAGGAGGGAGTAAGTAATCTGTTATGAAATAGGTTTTTTTTGTTATGAAGAAGTCATAGGGGGGGATGGGTGGGGTGGGGAGGGGGGGTTAGGGAGGGGGAGGGAGAGGGGGGGAAGGGGGAAAAATCTGTATTTGAAAACTTTTTCAATAAAAAAAAAAAAACTTCCAGTGTTGAAGCATTCACAACTTTTGGAGGCAAGTTGTTCCACTGATTAATTGTTCTAACTGTCAGGAAATTTCTCCTTAGTTCTATGTGGCTTCTCTCCTTGATTAGTTTCCACCCATTGTTTCTTGTCCTGCCCTCAGGTGCTTTGGAGAATAGCTTGACTTCCTCTTCTTTGTGGCAGCCCCTGAGATATTGAAACACTGCTATCATGTCTCCCCTAGTCCTTCTTTTCATGTATTTGTTATTGTCATGAAATACTGCAAAATATGAGTACTTTAATTAAGAAGTGCAACTAAAACACTGTTTGAAGGTCAGTAATCAAGAAGATAATACACCTCGGTTTCAGTTTTATGGAGATCTTGGATTTCTGAGAATAGCAGAATTGTGTTTGTGGGGAATGGGAAGGCTTGCTAAACTCTTGTTTGCTTTAATTGCCTCTTAGTGGTTCAATACATAACCATCCAAGGGTATTTGTTTTCCTTCAGTCTGTAAATCAATGATGTGCCTAGTATACAAATAAAAATAAACTGTGTGTGTGTGTGTGTGTGTGTGTGTGTGTGTGTGTGCGTACGTGCGTGTAGACAAAAAGTTTCTTTTTCCAGAGAAAATGTTACTATACTTTATAATGTTCAGAGCTCTTGCCTCAAATAAGTAAGGAAAAGTTTAGAAGAAAATGAAATCCATTTATTGTAATAAATGGTACCTTTGGTACCATTTATTACATTTGGTACATTTGGTACCTCCTATATATATGCATGTGTGTTTGTATGCTTCTATGCGTGTGTGTATCTGTGTTTATTGAATATATAGATATATAGCATATATCTATATATCTATATCTAGATAGATACAGATGATAGATAGACAGATAATAGATAGATAGACAGACAGACAGACAGACAGACAGACAGACAGACAGGATATAGATTAGATTAGATTAGATAGATAGATAGATAGATAGATAGATAGATAGATAGATAGATAGATTAGATGAGATAGATAGATAGATAGATAGATGATAGATAGATAGATAGATAGATAGAGATAGATCCATCTCAAATAAGTGACCCTTGACAACTAGTAATAGAAAACTAGCAGAAAACTCCAAAGATGTACAAAGCAGACAATCAGCAGCTGAGATTTTCTAAAAAAAAGCAACAGAAACAATCACAAATGCAAACCATTTCACAGACTTCAATCAATGATCCAAATTTTAACAGGATAACAGGATAAAGTTGGAAGGGACCTTGGAGGTCTTCTAGTCCAACCCCCTGCTCAAGCAGGAGACCCTATACCATTTCAGAGAAGTGGCTGTTCAGTCTCTTCTTAAAAGCCTCACTTCCAGCGTCACTGGAAGTCATCTTTTGCATTGGACCTTCAGGCCTGCCCACATTTACTGCTTTGGGAAACTGGAAGGGGGGATTGTTGGAACATGGGTGATACATAGTCATAATAACATTCCTTTCTCAGAGAGTCAAGGACATCTTGCCCTGTACCTGGAGAGGTGTGGCTGGAAGGTATCTCCAGTTGGGACGGTGCTTTGATTGGACCATGTGATGAACTTGTGGGTGCTGGGTAGGGACTTGGACTTTCCTTTGGGTGGGGAAAACCTGGAAAACTTTCAGATTCGGGTTTTCCCAGATGTGCCAATATGACATCTCTAATAAAATGGAACTTTGAGGAACTTCAAGGCTCGGAATCTTCTTTCGTTGTGGGTGTTACTTGGAACCCTGACACTCACACCCACAACTTCTGAAGGCAAACCATTCCACTGTGTAACTGTTCTCACTGTTAGGAGAATTTTAAGCCCAGGAATATTAATTTTAAGCCCAGGAGCACATGCACAATTTCAGGGCTTGTGAAAACTTAACAAGATCAGGACCAATGTGAGCTCCTATAGGGCATGGGCTGTGATAGATTGCACACTTTATTGGGCAGGATTCATAAATTGCCTCACCTGCCAAATCTGATGGGAAGGATAGACATTTTTAAGTAGAGACAGTCCTGAGAATTAATTGTTATTTAATCGTGTCACACTATTAATTACAATAATGTAGATTTTGTCTTGATTCTGTTTTTCTGCTTTCTGTCTCTTTTAAAAATTGCATGTCTCTTGTGTTTTACTTGATTTGTTTAATTATTTCTTTTTCTGTTTTAATTGGCTGTAAGCCTCTCTGTCATTTATAATAATCAGAAATGGTGTACAAGTATAATGAATGAATGAATGAATGAATCCCTTTTTGCTTAAAAGCAGCAAAGAAAACATATTTCAGCAGCCTTAAAACTATGTGGTGTACCGTCTTTTGCCTTGGTTATTATGGGTAATGTATATTTTTGGCAAATATGGCAGCAATATTGTTATTATTTCTTTTCTGTAGTATACTGTACAAATGAAGAAGTGTATTATAATATGTGGCCATTCCCTGAAGCATTTTTTAAAAAAAAATTCAGCAAGAATGTTGTGCTTTTCAGTTGCCTTCAGCAGCCAGACATTTTTTTTTTTTTTAAGACAAAAGGGGATTTACAAATAAGGGAAAACACTCAGGTCACATAATAAATGTTTACTATTTCTATATGGTGCTTATAAGTTTACTGCTATATGACAGGGCGCGTGCTTGTAAGCATGAATACATCTGGTAGGAATGTGTTTAATATGCAATTTCTCTACCTGTACACTCCAAGCCAGGTGGTGAAATAACTTTTTATGTTGCTTAGTTTTCTTATACCTTATACCAAATTAATTGGTAACCAAGAAGAATTGTCTTGTAATCGTCACGTTAAAGTAGAAATATAACATGCCTACTTTAACCAGGCTGTCTTTTGTGTATTTGCTCAAAGAGATAGGGATTACCCAGGAGAAAACACAGTCTAAAGTGCACAGTTCACACATGCAAGGCCTCCTTTGAGGCTGTACAAAGCAATTGGTGATCAATTGCAAAATGTGTAATAGGAGAAGTAACATGCTTGATTGGAGCTAGAAAAAGAATAAAGACTTGCTAAGGTTTCTTCTACTAAGCCCATGGAGGAAAAGAATGAATGGAATGGAACGGAACCAGAACAGAACAGAACCCGAGTTGGAAGGGACCTTGGAGGTCTTCTAGTCCAACCCCCTGCTTAGGCAGGAAACCCTACACCACTTCAGACAAATGGTTATCCAACATCTTCTTAAAAACTTCCAGTGTTGGAGCATTCACAACTTCTGGAGGCAAGTTGTTCCACTGATTAATTGTTCTAACTGTCAGGAAATTTCTCCTTAGTTCTAAGTTGCTTCTCTCCTTGATTTGTTTCCACCCATTGCTTCTTGTCCTACCCTCAGGTGCTTTGGAGAATAGCTTGACTCCCTCTTCTTTGTGGCAGCCCCTGAGATATTGGAACACTGCTAGTCTCCCCTAGTCCTTCTTTTCATTAAACTAGACATACCCAATTCCAGCATCCATTCATTATATGTCAGTCATGGCTGATTCTCCTACCTCAGCAATCCCCAACCTTTCTAGTATTAGAAACCAGTTTTGGAAGGAAAACTGTCTTCCACGGATTGGTGGGGGTGGGAGAGGATGGTTTCGCACACAGATCCTGCACTTGAACAGATGAAGCTTCACTCACTTGCCTGTTGCTTGGATGGCCCAGTTCTTAACAGGCCATAGACCGGTACCAATCCACAGCCCAGGTCTTGGCACCCCTAGTCTACCAGATAAATAGCAAAAATGGAACCAAAGAAGAAAAGATGGAAAAATGAGGAAAGGAAAGCAGCAAAATAAACTCAGATTTCAGCAAAATGAAAGTCAAAAAGGAAAGAAAGCCAAGATTAATAAATTATGTACCTCTTATTCTCCGAGATCAAAGGAACCAAAGCCTCCTAATAACCTGAAATATATATTGGGCTACAATTCCCATAAACTCTATTCATCATGGTTAATAATCAGGGATTTTAGGAGCTATAGCCCCAAATGTCTGGTGGATACCAGATTGTCTATGAATATCATGATCCAATTTTCATTATGGAGAAATTATGTATTGCTAGAATCCAGCTAAAAAAGGTCTTCTAGAAGATTCTTCCTATACTGTGGATTCTTTACCAGATGAACCAGAAAGTTCATCCGGTCTCATATTTTATGATCAAAGTGACTAGTTGATTTTTCGCATCATGGCTTGTTCAGCATGTAATTATTTGAAATTGGTTTAATTAGTTCTGACTTGTTTTTAGATTCATAATTAAAATTGAGATCTGTGTGGTACATTTGTTTTATTTACATTTTAAATGGGCTTGGAGTATTTTTCTTTTAATATGGCTCTTAAATATTTTCATAATCATTTTGCATGTTCTTTTTATGCAAGCAGAATTATAGTTTATTTATATAAACTGAACAAATAGCTGAACAATACATTTCCAGGAAAAAAAAGTTTGCATCTGTTTGTGTCAAACATGCAACAAAACTGGGTCAAAATGTATAGACATTTATAAACATTCTGTAATCACAGGCTGCCTCTACCTTGAAATATGCCTCTGCACCAAACATACTTCTCACCCTTAATGTCTGTCCATCTTTGATTCATTTTTGCATCCTATTTGCATTCTGCTTCTAAGCAATCATTTGGATCAAATTTTCCAAATGCCCCATATATATATTCTGCAGTAGTTTATTATTTCTTCCCAGTACTTCATTACTATTGGGAAAAATCAGCAGTTATTTACATATCTGTGCAGTGTCGTATAGGGTGTGGGTGAGAGAGGAGGAAATGATTGTAGATTAATTATTTAATAAGTCAGGCTTGTTTGTGAGATCTTTTTCTTCTAATTATTTTTTTTCCAATCTGGAGTCTAGCATCCTGAAGGCATGTTGAGAGAGAGGAAAATATACCACCGTTTATATAGGCAACCTCCTCTTTATTTCAGAAAATAAAAATCTTAAAAGGAGAAATAGAAATAGAATAACAGAGTTGGAAGGGACCTTGGAGGTCTTCCAGTCCAACCCCCTGCCCAGGCAGGAAACCCTACACCACTTCAGACAAATGGTTATCCAACATCTTCTTAAAAATTTCCAGTGTTGGAGCATTCACAACTTCTGTTGTTCCACTTATTAATTGTTCTAACTATTTCTCCTTAGTTCTAAGTTGCTTCTCTCCTTGATTAGTTTCCATCCATTATTTCTTGTTCTGCCATCACATGCTTTGGAGAATAGCTGGACTCCCTCTTCTTTGTGGCAACCTCTGAGATATTGGAACACTGCTATCAGGTCTCCCCTAGTCCTTCTTTTCATCAAACTAGACATACCCAGTTCCAGCAACTGTTCTTCATATGTTTTAGCCTCCAGTCCCCTAATCATCTTTGTTGCTCTTCTCTGCACTCTTTCTAGAGAAAGAGAGAAAGATTGCGATACTGCCCATATACTAAATTGAATGATAATACTAAGAAATATATAAGGTTTTTCCAGTTTCGATATTACTTGCACATTCAGATAGACTGCCGCTGAAACAGACTTTTTTAAATATGTCTTCAAAAATACAGTAGTGGCCAAAATTGTGGAAACCCTTTTCCATAATTTTTGGGAAAAGCTAATAACACCACTTTTTTGGGGGGAGTAGTACCATAAAATTATATATCAATGGAAAGATAATTTAATCAAGAATGTAATGCAGTAACTTTTATGAAGTATTTGCTATTAGAATAGCAGTTACAGTGTAAAGAAGAAAAGTGAAGCACGTAGAAAAAAATGAGATATACAAAAATTATCCCCATGTCAGTTAATACTTAGTTGGGTAATCTTTAGCATGAATTACGGCCTTACAGCGTCTTCCCATGGAGTGAACCACGTCTTTTAGTTCTGCAGCTGTTATAATGTGAAACCAAGATTGAAGGATTGCTTCTATTAATTGGGTTTTATTGCTGGGTCGCTTCTGACTATAACCAGGTTCTTTAGTCGGCTCCATAGGTTTTCAATTGGGTTAAAGTCTGGGCTATCCCCAGGCCATTCCAGCAGTGGAATATGATTATCTTGAACCTAAAAAAATAAATAAATAAAGTGGTGTTATCAGCCATCAAACCTCAAAAATACACTTTTCCCAAAAGGTTTCCACAATTTTGGCCACTACTGTAATACAGTTGAAGGAATTCTTTACAAAGAACAGGCATTTAAACATTTTAGCCCTTTAACTGAAATATGTGTCTGTGGCTGCTAGTATGGATATGACACAGAGATAAAGAAGTACATTTTATACTATGATAATTTACTGACAACAGCTTCTGGGGGGGACCAACTGTGTTCCACGTCTTAGCAAACTCCCAACATTTTCTAACAGCCTTGGTGCAAGGACTCATTTTTTCCTCTCAGAATCTGTCTGCAATAAGATTGGATTCTCATGTCAAGAAAGCCAGCTGAGGATTCATGATTCAGTAAGCATTTCCTCAGAACGCAGGTAAATCCCCAATCTGTTCTCCATGTCACTAGCTTCTTGAAGGGCTGTGACACCAGGAATGCCATAAAATGAATAAAAGATGGAGCTAGAAATTCACTTTTACACTGCCATAAAGCTAAAAACCTGAGAAGTTTTGCCAGGGATGACTGCATCAAAAGGGGTTTCTCACAGATGTCATCTTATTATCTCAAGTGGGTTTCATGGCCCAAACCAAGGATGGCCAATTTTGAATCCTTGGGAATGCCATGCTTGCTGCCCTATATGATTTTTTTTTTACCATCTCATTTCATTTCAAAGTAATCTGTCTGAAAATATATGTCTCCAGAGGGGAAGGGGAAGGAGGAGAGGAATGGAATGGAATGGAATGGAATGGAATGGAATGGAATGGAATGGAATAGAATAGAATAGAATAGTTGAAAGGGACTTTGGAGGTCTTCTAGTCCAACCCCCTGCTTAGGCAGGAAACCCTACACCACTTCAGAGAAATAGTTATCCAACATCTTCTTAAAAACTTCCGGTGTTGAAACATTTACAACTTCAGGAGGCAAGTTGTTTCACTGATTAATTGTTCCAACTGTTAGGAAATTTCTGCTTAGTTCTAAGTTGTTTCTCTCCTTCATTAGTTTCCATCCATTATTTCTTGTTCTGCCCTCACATGCTTTGGAGAATAGCTTGACTCCCTCTTTTTTGTGGCAGCCCCTGAGATATTGGAACACTGCTATAGGTGAGGAGGAGAAAGAGAGGACGGGAGGGGAGAGGAAAGGGGAGGAGTGGTGAGAGGAGGAGATCACATGACCCTGGGACACAGCAGCCATCGTAAATATATACCAGTTACCAAGTTTGCCCAAATTTTGATTATATGACCATACAGATGTAAATGCAAGGACCAGTTGCAAGTCACTTTTTTCAGTACTGTTGCAACTTTGAATACTCCCAAAACAAATGGTTGTTGAGGACTTCCTGTACTGGTGATTTATATCTTACCCATTCCTTGGCTCCATGGCTTGATTATTATATTTTATTCTAGATGTGGCTCTTTCTGCAGAAGACTGAAAAATCTTAGCTGGTTTAGAATACTGCTGTGAAATTCCTAACAGAGATATGGAATAGTGGCTGTCTATTGACAAATGAAAGAGCTGGTTTTGAGCTAGCTTTAAACGGCATGAATACAGGTTTCCTGAAGAACTAATTTCCTCCTTAGCAATCTTCCTAAGAACCATTTCTTTTCGTGGAGGTTCTTCTCGGTGTCCCTTGAAATGTTTATAAGATGACGACCTGTAAGTTAATCTTTACTGTGGCAGCTCTGAAAAACCTAGTCCTTATGGTTCCTTCACTGTTTGCATTTACAAGGACAGTCGAAATGTGTTTCTTTGGGCTGCTGTGAAGTCAGCATGAAACAAGGCTCGTTTTATTGTTTCACAGCCTTAAATATATTCCTCTGTGATCTCTTTAGGGATGAAGTACAGGGTACGAAGAACTTGAAATAAACAAATGAAATCCTTCTGACATTTAAGGAGGGCAAAAAAACCTCATTCGCATTGCTCAGTGGAAGAGGCAGGATATGGACCTGATGGGCTATCACCCATTTTTTTTATACCCTTTGATATAAAAATATGAATTTTCTCTAGTCTGCAATGGGACATTTGCTTTGGGCGGTCATGAAGCAAATCCAACTTCCCCAACTGACTATGTTAGAAACCAGCTAGCAAGGTAACCAATGGTGATCACTGATCTGTCCCCGTCCACACACACACACAAACACAGCCAGCCGAGGGTTAAGGAAACACTTTGGCACACACCCAGGTCTTTATCTCCAACTTGGCAGTGATTTACACACCGTCTGCCAAGTGCGTTTATTTCCACAAAACAGAAAGATAAGATACTTAGCGTACAAAAAGTCCAATCAGAATAATATTTCTCTCAGAAGTTCCGGACGAGGCTTTAGTGACTATCCAAGGTTTACTTTTGTTCGTCACAAGGATCACTGGCCACCACCCTCTATTATATAGTCTCTGGGGTGTGGTCCAGTGACTCAGTTCTAATCCCTAGCACGCCTCCTGAGCTGCTGCAATCGTTTATCACGCTTTCGGAGGCGTGCGTCCAGGAATGATGTCTCTCCCTCGCTCTCATCCGAGCCACCTGTCTCCCTGCTAATCTCCTCTCCCTCGGCCGGCACCTGAGACAGTGCCAGAGGGGAGGGGCCTGGAGAGGGAGGCCTGGCTGACTCCTCTTCCTCATGCTCGGAGCTTTCTTCCTCCGATGGGACAGGCTCAGAGGGCGGGGCCACAACAATCACATGACCCCTGGAATGCTGCAAACCATCATAAATACATGCCAGTTGCCAAGCATTTGAATTTTGATCACATGACTATGGAGATGCTGTGAGAGTTGTAAGTGTGAGGACCAATGAGTGACTAAACAGATCGCTGTGAGTCAAGGACTGCCTGTATATCAGTGATCTGTCATTTGTTTGGAAATGAAGGTGTAAGAAACTTCAGTGATAACATTCAGGAAAATGGTCAGTATTTCCCCCCTAATTATTGAACCTTTGTTTTGACTTTAACAGCATTAGTGAGAGGATCACCAAAAATTACGATAATAACATACAGGTCTTTGAGTAATATTGTTTGTTCTTGCTTTTGCTGGCAGTAACTTTTATTCTCAGCCACGTCAGTCACATTGTCCAAAATAGTCCTCAAGATTGTTAAACTATATAACTCTATACATTTCAGGCAGGATATGCAGTTTGGGATTTACATTATTTATAATCCATCGTATCTGGGGTGCATCAGACTGAGGAAAACTGGAATACAATGTCTAGGCAAGAAATGCTCACTAAGCAAACAGTTTGAAACCTGCCACACAGTTTTGCTTGCCCTAAGAAATATGGCATTTTTTAAAAAAAAAAAATGCTAAAATTGGAGAACTGCAGAGAGTGAGTGAGTGAGTGATTCAAGATTCAAAAGCTTCTGATTCAATCAGAATCAGAATAGAGCTGGAAGGGACCTTTGGAGGTCTTCTAGTCCAGTCCCCTGCTCAAGCAGTAGACTATACCATTTCAGATAGGTGGTTGTCCAAGCTCTTCTTAAAAACCTCCAGTGATGGAGCACCCACAACTTCTGAAGGAAAGCTGTTCCACTGGTTAATTTTCCACACTGTTAGGAAGTTTCTCCTTAATTCCAGGGTGCTTCTCTCCTTGATTAGTTTCCATCCATTGTTTCTTGTCTTGCCTTCTGGTGATTTGGAAAGTAAATCATCAGAATTTGTGGTTTATATGGCAGCCCCTCAAATACTAGAATACTGCTACCCTATCTCTCCTAGCCCTTGTTTTCTCTAGATTGGCCATACCCAATCCCTGCAATCTCTTCTCCAGAGCCTTAATCATCTTAGTTGCTCTTCTTTGCACTTTTTCCAAAGTTTCAACATCTTTTTTGTAATGTGGTGACCAAAACTGGAATCAAGTATTTCAGGTGTAGTCTTACTAAGGATTTATAAAGCCATATAATACTTCACGTGACTTTGATGCCTCTATGTATACAACCAAGGATTGTACTAACTTCTTTGGCTACTGCTGCACAATGCTGGCTCATGTTTAAGTGATTGTCCACCAGGACTCTGTGGTCCCTCTCATAGTTACTGTTTTTGAGCCAGGTTTTACCTAATACTTGTACCTTTGGTTTTTTTCTGCCTAGGTATAAAACCTTGCTCTCCTCCACATTTAATTTCATGCTGTTGGATAGGGCTCATTGCTCAACTCTATCATGATCTTTTTGATCCTGAGCTCTGTCTTCTGGGGTGTTGGCTATTGCTTCCAGCTTAGTGTCATGGGCAAATTTGATGAGTTCCCCTTCTATTACCTCATCTAAATATTTTATGAAGATATTGAAGAGTCCTGGGCTTAAGACAGGTGGGCTTAAGACAGTGTGGTACCCCACTGCTTACTTTCCTCCATGTAAAGGTACTACCATTAAGGATTACACATTGAGTATGGTTTGTCAAACCAGTTATAAATCCAACTGATGGATGGATATCCCACATTTTTCTAGAACCTACAAGAAATAGGTTGTGGTCTACTTTGTTGAATGCTTTCCTGAAGTCTAAGTATATTATTTCCACAGCATTTCTCTCGTATACTAAAAGGCTGATCCATTATCTTCTGATGCCTCAATAATCTAAATTGAACAATAAGATCACCTTTCCTTTACCAATGTTTCTAGAGTGAAAGAACACTTACGGAATCTATGGATAACTATGTCTCTATATCTAGATAGCTAAGCATCTTTCATTAGGGGTAAAAGGGATAAAGGTTTCCTCTGCCCAGTCATGTTGAACTCTAAGGGACATTCCTCATCTCTGTTTCCTAACCTAGTAAATCAGTGTTGTTCAAGGACACTTCTGTGGTCATGTGGCCAGAATGACTATATAAAGGTACAAAGAACACTATTAACTTCCCACCCAAATGGTACCTATTTATCTACTCATTTGCATGTTGGTAGGAGCAGGGGCGAGAACAGGAGCTCACCCTATCATGCGGTACTTGGGTCTCAAACTGCTGATTTCGTGATTGACAAGCCTAGTGTCTTAACTGCTAGGCCACTGCATCCTTTCCTTTTATTACCTTCCTGTTCAGCTAAATTATTTTCACTATTGATGCTATTGTTCGCTATTCAGGATTCAAGATTTTACTCAGGAAATATTTCAAAGCAAAGCAATTTGTGTCTCATTCTTTAACATCTTTCAGTTTTTTAACAAAAATGTATCATGCTGATCCATTCAGTTATTTAAGTGTAGTACTGAGGTACTGAGTCAATCAAATAGAATACTTGTACACATAACTTTTTAAATTTATTAAAATTTACCATTCCTCCACGATAAATTTAAAAAAAATGGTAGATAGGATATTCTTTCTCTCCAATATTAGAGTGATTATCCATGGGTGAAGAAATATTACAAAGAATACATATGAAATAGTCCAGGATAAGATATTAAATAGTCCTACATAAAAAGGTGCCAAGCTTTGAACTACCACATCAGCAATGGACAATCTTGAATTGTCCACATGGTATCAGCTGGGATTCTCTGTATAAATGGGGAATAGAATAGAATAGAATAGAATAGAATAGAATAGAATAGAATAGAATAGAATAGAATAGAATAGAATAGAATAGAATAGAATAGAATTTTTTATTGGCCAAGTGTGATTGGACACACAAGGAATTTGTCTTGGTGCATATGCTCTCAGTGTACATAAAAGAAAAGATACGTTTATCAGGAATCATAAGGTACAACACTTAATGATAAAGAAACATTGCTTAATTTTTAGCAGATGGTCTTGTGAGTAAGAAATCTGTAGTGAGTCGCAGAGAATAATTAAAAATAAACCATTAGAGAGCATTTCAACTAGGCAGCCTTTGGCGGCGCCATTCCCTCAGTGTGACTGCTGGGCCCCACATCAAACTGTAAATTACATTGTGACCAACTGTAAGCTGAGGGCAAATAACGATCCAATATCTAATTTTTTTTAATATAAACAATGCTGTGTTTCCATGGTTAGATGACCTAGACATTGATATTTGAACATACATATTTTTAACATTTATATTTTATGGTATTTATTAATCTAGGTGGGATGTTAATATGTATTGCTAGTGTATGTATGAAATGCCATACACTAAATAAATAAATAGTCTAAGACATCTCTTGCTATTCTCCATTTTGTGAAATGGTGATTTTTGGTTTTTTTTTTTGCAAAAGTCTAAGAAAACACAACTGTTTAAAACTGGCAAAGATAATTGAATAACAAGACTCACCAACACCATATACTTCAGACTAAGAAGAAGATCTGTAATTAAGAGATGTAGCCCCTCACAACTCTTCCATATTGTGTTCCAAAAAAGAGAGGCAAACATAGAATATGAGAGAAGGTTACAATAAATATTGAGCCTTGACAAAGTAAAAATACTCCTAGTAATGATATTTGAGTTGTTGTGCTACTCAAACACATTTAGAAATAAATCCCATTGACATAATTAAATTTACTTCAGAATAAACATGCATTGGGCTGAAATTAGACACATTTAACCTCTACCTCATGAGTTAGAGTTTTTCTTATTTTTATTTTGCTTAGATTTCAGGCTAACTTTAAAGATCAACTGGCAAATTACTTTCAAAAAAGTATTTAATCGTATAAAAATGATACCAAATTTATTACAGCAATTGTAATTATTTTATTTTATTTCATTAAAAAGCTTATGTCAGAAGGTTGAACCGTTTCAGCTAACATTACATATGCACTTTCTGTACCTAATTAGTAGATAATACTTTGGACGCTTGTAAGGTACAATTCAAAAGCCTTGCTTACAACAGTGTTTTGTATTCAGCAAATAAATCATCATGGCAATTAAATTCCTTGCTATGCTGGAAACACTACTATACTGTTATAATAATGGAGGATAACACTGT
This sequence comes from Pituophis catenifer annectens, assembly GCF_029215685.1. Taxonomy (NCBI): domain Eukaryota; kingdom Metazoa; phylum Chordata; class Lepidosauria; order Squamata; family Colubridae; genus Pituophis; species Pituophis catenifer. The sequence goes on along the minus strand of NW_027256886.1, from coordinate 12,274,460 downwards.
CAATGCAACCAATCAAGAAGCCGTTCCTTCAATAATTGTAGGATTTATGACTAGTCATTGTTACATATGCTGTAATTCATAATATCCCAAGTAGACAAAAATCTATTACCTTTCAAATAAATATGAGCGATGTGAACTTAACCTTTAAGTGATCCATGTATTTCTCCCAACCTGAAACTGCTTTGTGTCTGCTTCTTAATCCTCCAGTTCAGGGGTGGGTTCTACTTATCTTTACTACTGGTTTGCAACGGGGCCACGTGCGCGCTCTTCTGCACATGCACAGAAGCGTTCTGATGACATCGAGGTCAGTGGGTGGAGTCTCCCGCCGGTTTTACTACCGGTTCTATAGAACCGGTGTGAACCGGAAACAACCCACCACTGCTCCAGTTCCTTATCCAGCCTTGACACATTTTGGACAAGTAAAATAAAATACAGTCTCCTCTTGTTGTGAAAATGCATTTAAGATATTGAAATTAAGAAAACAATATATGAGTAAGATAGAGTCTCTATTGGACCCTAATAGAGAGTGTGGCTTATAAGCCATACTTAAATACCAGTAGCTACCTTTTTTTTTTGACCAACTATCACTCACATTCTCAACATATTCACCTGTTAGTCATTGCAACCAATTATGCATTCAGACTTACCAACTTAATATAAAATACAAGGTGGATGGTCACGATCTTGTAGACGACCCTCACTCTGTCAAGGACCTTGGAGTACTCATCTCAAACGACCAGTTTTGGTTTTGGCAGTTTCAGTTTATATATATATAACTATAATTGATTAAAATAAACCCAAGTACAAACACACACACACCACTGAGGGACTCCACAACAATTCCTTTAAAACAAACACACATAGCTTGTGGAAAATGCTGGTTTAACAACCTTCTACAAAGCCAATATGCTCAGGGACTGTCCAAATCAAGGGGAAAGATTGTTTTATAGGGAACAATCGTGTAACAGATAAGGTATAATGATTTCATTTCATGACTGTATGGTTTCATATTGCATCCATGAAAGGGGGTAAAGGTTTCCTCTGCCCAGTCTTGTCCAACTCTAAAGGACATTGCTCATCTCTGTTTCCTAGCCAAGGAAACCAGCATTGTTCAAGGACACTTCTGTGGACATGCAGCCAGCATGAGTATACCCAAAGGTGCACAGAACACTGTTAAGTTCCCAGCCAAGTGGTACCTATTTATCTACTCTCATTTGCATGCTTTCGAACTGCTATGTTGGCAGGAGCAGGAGCAAGAACAAACAAACAAACACAAACACACACACACACACACACACACACACACACACACACACACACACACACTGAGGGACTCCACATCAATTCCTTTAAAACAAATACATATAGCTTGTGGAAAATGCTGGTTTAACAACCTTCTACAAAGCCAAAATGCTCAGGGACTATCCAAATCCTTTAAGATTATTTTATAGGGAACAATCATGTACCAGAGAAGTATAATGATTTCATTTAATGACTGTATGGTTTCACACAGCTTCATGGGTGCATGATTAATTTTTAATTTCACAGAGTGGTCCCTTTTTCCTAGGGACCATGCTCTACCATTTGAATCTATCTATCTATCTATCTATCTATCTATCTATCTATCTATCTATCTATCTATCTATCTATCATCTATCATCTATCATCTATCATCTTCTGGATTTCAATCCTAGTTATGGGTGTGGTGATGATATCCTTAGGTGACCCAGTTCCACAGATTAGCACTTTAAAAGCCAAAACATCCTTCAACCAGCAACTAAATATGCATCCTAAATGGTTATTGGTGAAAAATGGGATTTATTTATTTATGTGTCTTTTATCTCACTTCAGTTCATACCAGTGAGCTTTTAGGAACCTTTTTTATGATTATTTAAATTTATAATATTGTGTTAGACATTTTTCTCTAGCCCATTTCTGTAAAATTGCTCAGATATTGTAAATATGCTCAAGTATCTTCTGCAAAGATTTATGATGATGTATTTTATAGAGTTTCAGGGTTCTGGGATCAATTGTAAATGCTTATTAGCATCCAAACTGCTATTTACTGTTTTAAATTGTATATAAATTCTTCGCTTTCATTTTCTGCTTTGAGAATAGTATGTAGAATTAATCAAGATAATGTTGTCTTTTTTTAATGGAGTTTGTTTACTGTGGCCAAAAGAACTCTATGAATAACTAAATGTGGATTGGAGAATATTTTTTTTTCAAGAACATTAGCAATGATTTTCATAATTGACCAGTTACGTAATTTATTGTTTGTTCCACGCAGCATATGAAATGTTATTATCCTAGCTGTTTTTATTTAAGACTGGTTTACTGTATATTGTTCACATTTGGAAGCAACAATGGAGTAATTCTCTTTAAAAATTCTGTCACAGGCAGCTTTGAATGCTGCTAAAGTAGGATGGTTGATACAGATAGTCCTCTTTGGGCTCAAAATTTCTTTTATGTGACAGTTGCCTTGGCTATGGCTGTTTCTCCTCTTCCTCAGGGTCATTCTCGGAGCCTATTACATAGGCCTTTTAATCTTCTAGTCACTAATATTAAATATATAGCTTTTTGTGTCTTCTGCTTTTTATTTGTAATCAGGTATTTGTATCAAGTACTCATGGCAAAGGAAGGAAGGAAGGAAGGAAGGAAGGAAGGAAGGAAGGAAGGAAGGAAGGAAGGAAGGAAGGAAGGAAATGTAACACTTCTGTATGTGTGCTGCATTTGATAGATAGAATAGAATAGAATAATAGAGTTGGAAGGGACCTTGGAGGTCTTCTAGTCCAACCCCCTGCTTAGGCAGGAAACCCTACACCACTTCAGATATCTTCTTAAAAAGTTCCAGTGTTGGAGCATTCACAAGCAAGTTGTTCCACTGATTAATTGTTCTCACTGTCAGAAAATTTCTCCTTAGTTCTAAGTTGCTTCTCTCCTTGATTAGTTTCCACCCATTGCTTCTTCTCCTGCCCTCAGGTACTTTGGAGAATAGCTTGACTCCATCTTCTTTGTGGCAGCCCCTGAGATATTGGAACACTGTTATCATGTCTCCCCTAGTCCTTCTTTTCATTAAACTAGACATACCCAGTTCCTGCAACCGTTCTTCATATGTTTTAGCCTCGAGTCCATAATCATCTTTGTTGCTGTTTTCTACATTCTTTCTAGAGTCTCAACATCTTTTTTTACATCGTGGTGACCAAAACTGGATGCAGTATTCAAAGTGTGGCCTTACCAAGGCATTATAAAGTGGTATTAACACTTCACATGATCTTGATTCTATCCTTCTGTTTATGCAGCCTAGAACTGTGTTGGCTTTTTTGGCAGCTGCTGCACACTGCTGGCTCATATTTAAATGGTTAAATGGATGAAAAGAACAATGTGTACAGCAAATACTCAAATTACAGCAGCTTCTTCTTTTTTTTAAATAATTGCTTATATGAACCCACATAGCACAGAAAGTTCAGCAAGAAAAGGTTTCAGCAGATACTAATCGGTAATATGTTACAGAACATTGAGCAAGTTCTTATCCATGGACCCAGGGAACTAATTGAATCATTAGGAGAGGCCTCCAAAAATTGACCACATAAGGGGAAACTCAATTATGAGTTTGGTGGCAATCTAATTTGACTTTAGTTGTTTCTGTTTTTTGTGGGGTTGTATGTATGGCATGTCTTTAACTGTGTCAAGTAATTTTACAACATTAAAAAAGTAACCACTACCTCCCAGCAGTTTGTAGAATCAAAAGTTCTCTGGTACTTAATAAGCAGTGGCAGAAAATCAGTTTTGTTGAACTTTGTATAATGAGGCTTATATCAATTAAGGGGCAAAATGGCATCCATCCATTTCTGGTTACATGGATAATTGCATAAAACAGTGATGGCTAACCTTTTTGTCATCGCGTGCTAAAAGCGGGTGGGGGAGCGGGTGGGGGAGTCACGCACACGTGTCCACACCGATAATTCTATGTGCCCCACCCCCTATTCATGGGTGCACCCCCTGCGCCCCCCTGTTTTTGGCAAGTGATGGCATGGTGGGCATGGTAGGCCCGTTTTTTGCTCTCCCCAGGCTCCAGAGCCTCTCTAGGAGCTTGGAGAGGATGAAAACGGCCTTCCCGACCCCCCCGGAGGTCCTCCTGAGGCCGGAAATGTGCATCAAGCCAATGTCAACTCTTAGCAATCATATAAGAAAGAGTTTTTTTCATAAAGATCTGTTCCTGTCTTTCAGTTTTCCAATGGTGCACTTCACACTACAGGTAGTCCTTGACTTATGACCAAAATTGAGCCCAAAATTTCTGTTGCTAAGTGAGACGTTTATTAAGTGATTTATTCTTCTTCCTTGCCCCAGTTGTTAACTGAATCATTGCAGTTGTTAAACTAGTAAGTGAAAACTGATTTCCCCGTTGACTTTGCTTGTCAGAAAGTGGCAAAAAGTGATCAAATGACGCCAGGAAACAGCAACGGTCATAAATATGACCCAGTTGCCAAGCATCTGAATTTTGATCACCTGACCAGGGGATGCTGCAACTGTCATAAGTGTGAAAAAGTCACTTTTTTTCAGGACCATTGTAACTTCAAACGGTCACTTAATGAACCGTTGTAAGTCGAGGACTACCTGTAGTATAATTGAGTTTACAGAATAAAAGAATAATAGAGTTGGAATGGACCTTGGAGGTCTTCTAGTCCAACATCCTGCTCAGGCACGAGATTCTATACCAGGGGTGAAATCCAGCAGGTTCTGACAGGTTCTGGAGAACCGGTAGCGGAAATCTTGAGTAGTTCGGAGAACCGGCAAATGCCACCTCTAGCTGGCCCAGAATGGGGTGGGAATGGAGATTTTGCAATATCCTTCCCCTGGAGTGAGGAGGGAATGGAGATTTTGCAGTATCCTTCCCCTGCCATGCTCACCAAGCCACACCACGCCCATCGAGCCACAGCCACAGAACCGGTAGTAAAAAAATTTGGATTTTACCACTGCTCTATACTAGGTGTGTCAAACTTGCGGCCCATAGGCCTGATGCGTCACGTGCTGGCCACGCCCACCCCCTTTAGCGAAGGGGAAAAAAGTCATGTGACGATGCCATGGCAACGCGAGTTTGACACCCCTGATCTATACCATTTCACAGAGTATCCACTTTGCTGCTGGTCATTCTCTTCTAATTCTTTCCACCTTTCTTAGCATCATTATGCCATCGTTACCAGATTCTTTATGTAAGGTTCCTCTCCAAATATTTTTTTTTCCTCCTATTGCTTCTCTTTCTCTCAAAATAAATCTGCAAAAATTTACCCTTGATAAATAAAAGAAATCCACGCACTGTAATGGGAAAAGCTCAGGCTTTCAGTTGTCAGAGCAACCTATATGATTGCGAGCGATATACATTGGGCTGAATCCACAGAGATTTCTAAAACATATGTTGCAATAAATGAGGTATATGCTTGGTTTGTTATCACCACATACTCTAGACAGACAAATGGGACTTTAGCAGAACAACTATTTTCAACAAAAAAAAAAGTAAAGGAAATGGAGGTGCCTTGTCTAAAAGTATGATTTATTGGTGGCAATGATTTAAGTGAGAAGCTTTAAAAGCCACACTTTAGAAATTGCCAGAGAATGTTATTTTTTTCTTTTTAGCTTTCCAATTTTACTCCTGTTTCTGCATCTCCTTTTGCAGTAATTGCATGTAATTCCATATCCTGGAAAGCTGTTCTCAATTTTTATTTTTATTTTTTTAAAAAAAAAAAGTTTTAAAGTTCAGATTGGAAACTTGGTTAGACGTGTGTTCTGTAGCAGTGTTTACTTCTACAGTACAGGCTGCAGGTGAAAGCCAATATCATAACCCAAATATTTCGATTTGATTTGATTTTTTTTTTAAAAATGGCCACAGTTTGGGAGGTATTTGGGGAAAATGTTCTTCCTGCCACTGCTAATTTGTTTCCATCTCAGTTCAAATCTGCAAGATCTCCAGAGTGAGTGAATGATATGTAGTTCAGGGATTTAATAGGGTGTCATGCTGTATTCCAAAACAAACACACACACACACACACACACACAAAAAAAGGGGTGGGGCGATTTGGGTAGAGGGTTTCTCTCTTCATTGGAGTATTGGATTCAGGGATCAATGGGATTATCCCCAATTCAAAATAAATCTTGAAAAACATGTCCCACTGCAGTCTTTTGGACAGCTAAAATGGAAAGAGGTCATTTTTGCTAGAAACTCTTGTGTAGTTAGTTGTGTTCAACGTCTCTCTGTCTTCTGAAATATTAATTTTCCCCCATCAACTTTATAATTATTTTTGACTCTCGTTAGTTAAGACTATTTCTTTATCCTCTCCTCTCCTCCCTTCCCTTTTTTCGTTTCCTTTTCTCCTCTCCTCTCTCTCGTCCTCTCCTCTCCTCTCCTCCCCTCCGCTCCCCTCCCCTCCTTTCCTTTCCTTTCCTCCTCTCCTCCCTTCTTTCCTTTCCTCCTCTCCTCTCCTCTCCTCCCTTCTTTCCTTTCCTTTCCTCCTCTTCTCTTCTCTTCTCTCCTCCCCTCCCTTCTTTCCTTTCCTCTTCTCCCCTCCCCTCCCCTCCCCTTTCCCTTTCCCTTTCCCTTTTTGGAATTATTCTAAATTTATTTACAAACTCAAGATAAAATAATCCTGATTATCCCAACTGTCTATATTTTAGATTGCTGCTCAAAGATACCCTTAGTCATCATATTCAGTCATCTGTACCTTTGATATTCAGTTGTTAAGACAGCAAAACAAATGAGATTGGGGGAATAGCATGATTGCAAAATATCTGAAGGATTTTGAACAATGTTTAAGAAAAGCCAATTCATTCCAGAATCCATTAATCATAGAAGCCTGAATAGACCATAGTAGAGAAATTCAGGATAGGAGATGTCACTATCTCCCATCACAAAGATAGCTGAAATTATGAAAGATCACTGAACTGTTTGGAAGAGAATTTTGTACGTTTCTTTTAGTCACTACTACCTAAAGTATATTTCAGAACTCTTAAATTATGCCAATAATAACAAACTGATATAACTGCTGACATAAAGAGCTTTCTTTAGAGAGTTCTTTTATCTTTTAAGAGCTTTCTGAAGTGTTTCTTTGACTGTATTCTGGTCAAAAGGAATCCAGCTTCATTCTTAGTGGCTTCATGGTCATTCCTATGCAGTTTCTTGGCAACAACAACAGCAACAACAACAGTGATATGTGAGACCAAAGGTATTACATTTAGATTTAAAACTTTTGGTCCCCAAGTTCAAAATAATAAGACACATGCCTCTTGAGAACTGCATCATTCAGAGTCAGAAAATAGGATATTGCATCTGAGGATTTCCTCTAGTATCAGTACAGTTTTTATTTTATTTTTTTTAAAGAAAAGAAGACAACAATATAGTCTTAATTTATTAAACTCCTTAAGCCACCTTTATGAAGATTCATTTGTGGTCCAGAGAATATTTGCAATGCTTTCACAGAAGGCATCATATTTTGTAAAATAGAAAGGAGTTCCCATATTCCTGTTTGTACAGATAACATCATTTATATCACTATTTTCTGGTAATTAGACAAATTCTTCAATAGTCAGATGAGGTGGCTTTCTGGACCTATGTTTTTTTAAAGACTATACACCATTTGTCAAACAAAACTAATAGAAGCAATTTACAATTAATAGAAGCAAAAACAAAACAAAAGCGATTAAACAACGTGTCTTTTTTAGAACAGTCTCGGCTTTACAATTTTCTACTGGGAATTAGCAATGTGATTTCAGGTATCTGTGTCTCATCTGAATCCAGCTTGTACATCTGGCAGTTTCTTCCCCATGGGTTGAAAAATTAGCACATGCTATAAATGCAAAATGTTTGATAGTTTGAGCATTTTTTTTTAACCTCTGCCTTTTTTATTTTTTTATTTTTTTGCATTGGAATTGTTATTTCCAGTCCCTTAGCCACTCCTGTGTTTTTTAATATCTGCTTACAAAGTACATTAACACTCAGCATGCTACAATTCATCAGCCCAATCTGGCTGGTTTATCTACCACCCAGGGCCATGAGCTAAGAGTAGATAGGCAGGTGAGTGGTAGATTGACAGACTTAAGCCTCAGCCAAGCTCCTGGTCTGAGGGCCAGGACGAAAGAGCAGGGGTTGGGCAACCTGGACAGCAATGGCAGCAATGGCAGCCTATCAACAGTCTTTATGCTAATGTGCCAAGGCTATTTTTAATGGCTGCCACACTCCTGGATTTGCAGATCTGGATGGAGTCAGAGCACGGGTGTGACCTGTCCTTTTACAGAAGAAAAACAAAACATTTGCTGACACCTGAAGTATATGCGTCAGTTAGTTAGGTCATCGTATAAGAATTTAAACAGTTAGAATAAATAGAATAACAGAGTTGGAAGGGACCTTGTAGGTCATCTACAACCCTCTCAAGCTCAAGCAGAAGACCCTATACCATTTCTGACAGATGGCAGTCCAGTCTCTTCTTGAAAGCTTCCAGTGGTGAAGTTTCCACAACTTCTGTTAATTCAATTTAGCATTGGCTTTTCTGGATGCTGCCGCAGACTGTTCTACTAGTGTTTCATCAACGATTGCAATGTCGTTGTTTAGCAATAATTTCTAGAGCTCCTTGAGCCCTTTCCAGAATGATTGGTTCTAATTGAGTCATCCATATGTACCCTCAATTTTGAGAACATTTTTGTTCTTGTCTGGTTCTTCCATATATTAATGCTAGTTTTATTTGTATCTTCTTTTTCCAGTGGATCTCTGGGTTCTTTGTCTTTTATCACACCAATCTTTGCACAAATGCTTTCTTTGATTTCTGCAATTCTCTTAAATAAAACCCTTCCCATTCGATCGCTATCATCAATTTCATTGTTTTGCTAATTAAGATATAATTCCATGCATCTTCTTATAATACGCTCATCTTTTATTTGGGCCATTCTCTTCTCTCTTTATTGCTTTTTGCCTTGTGTCTTATCATATCAACAGCATATCAACAGAAAACCAATTTGCTGTTTTGTGTTTGAGATATTTCTATGCGCTTCATCTTTAATTATTTCAAAACTTTCAGTCCAGAATTTTTCAGGCACTCTTTATCAAGTCTAACCTATTATAGCTAATCTGTATCTTTATCGCATAATCATGCGGACTATTGTTAAGACTCTATCTGATTATTTTGCTTTCCTTAATATAACTGTATTTTTGGAATAAGGAGCTCATAATCACCTGGTTTTCTATTTGCCGAGAGAATAAAATGTCTTCACCTTTGCTTGCAGAATGTATCTTCAGTTTGATCTGAGCATTGTCCAGCTGGTGATATTCATATATATATATTGCTGTAAACATGTTTTACATACATCTATTAGATTGCATCTTGCTTTGTTTTATACAACAAAGCTGTTTTGCCATTATTCCATGTGATTTTAACATTTCTGTCTGCCTACTGTATGTGTCAATCTGTTTATTGTTAGTTAGTTAGTTAGTTAGTTAGTTAGTTAGTTAGTTAGTTAGTTAGTTAGTTAGTTAGGTATATCACGTCTTTATTATTTTTATAAACAACTCAAAATGGTGAACATATCCAGTATTCCTTCCTCCTCTTATTTTCCCCACAACAACAAATTCGTAAAGTGGGTTGGGCTGACAAAGAACGACTGGCCCAAAATGACCCAGCCAGTTTTCATGCCTAAGGCAGGACTAAAACTAACAGTTTCTTAGTTTATAGCCTGGTGCCTTACTGCATGTATCCACAAAATTTTATCTGCATCAGTCTGCATTTACTTGAATAATTACGATATAAATTGCCTAGTCTTGGACTTGAATTGAGATAATTTTGTCATATTTTGAGTTGTATCCAAACACTGTTTTTTTTTTGGGGGGGGGTAATGCAGTTTCTAAAGATGTCTAAAACTTGCATATGTTCCAGAAAAATTGAGTACAAAAGGGCATATAATAGAGAAAATTGTTTCAAAAAATGCATATATCAAAAGAAATGTGAAGAAAAATGCAGAGCATTTTTCTATACAGGCTTTTTACAAAATATTCATAAAAGGTTGAGACAATGAGACAGTATCTGAGGAAAAATTGAAAAGATTGTATGGAGCAGAATGGATTTAGCAACCTTTCCATACCACAAAAATTATTTGTACTAATTTAGATTACTTTTCTTGATCTGTGGGCCAATTTACTGTCATGAAAAATAGCTCAATACAAAGAACCACAGTTCTTTTTAGTAGTCTCTCTACTTTTTAGTATGTAAAAGATTAAAAAGTAAAGTTTCTTTCAAGTTAAGCATGACTCTTTGTGACATTCAACAAAGCAGACCACAACCTACTTCTTCGTAAGATAGAAAAAAGTGGGATAGATAGCTTCACCACCAGATGGATTCACAACTGGCTGACAAACCGTACTCAACGAGTAGTCCTTAATGGGTTTAAGTCTACTTGGAAAGAAGTAAGCAGTGGGGTACCACAACGTTCCATCTTAGGCCCAGTACTCTTCAATATATTCATAAATGACTTAGATGAGGGAATAGAAGGGGAACTCACCAAATCTGAAGATCATACTAAACTTTGGGAGAAAGGCGGTATAGAAATTTAATAAAACTTAAACTTAAACTTACATGCCGACACATACATCTGACAACAAAGCAAACAAAAGAAAAATAAAAGGAAAGAGTCCACTAGCTGTAAAAATGAGATCTACTATGTAAACTAATACAAATGAACCCAATGCAGGAGAAGAGGTGATCTAATGGCAAACACATTTGTTAAATACGAAGAAGGGAACCAGACAGAAGCTTAAGAAAATTAAAATATATCCAGTAGTTAAAGAAAAAGAAAACTGTTTTCCTTGAAATGGGTTCTGGCAATGCAGATCTAAAAGAGAATGCTTTCAAGCAGCCATCTGTGAGAGCTTAAATTGTGAAAGCTGTAATTTTATATTTCTGCTGCGCACTGTGCGGCCCCAATGGAAAATGCTTGTCTCTTCCATCTACTCCCCCAAATCATTTTGCCTGCTGTTTATTTCTTGCTTTTCTTAGAGGGGTCAATCATATAAAGCGAAAAGCTTTATTGATCAGCATAAGAAAAGCAGACATACCCACAAAGGAAAACATTGGTCTAAATACACAGATTTAAGAATATGGCAAAAAAGGTTTTTCTTTAAAAAATATGTAAAGGACTCCCTGCAGATTTTACTCTGCTAGTTGTTGCTGAGTATAAGGGGTGATGCCCTCTCCATTTCAAGGTCATAGAGCCAGCGCTGTCCAAAGACATTTCCACAGTCAAAAGACCAACATGACGTCAAGGAGTACTGTTACTGTCCCACCAAAGTGGTACCTATTTATCTACTTGCATTTGCATGCTTTCGAGCTGCTAGGTTGGCAGGAGTTGGGACAAGGATGGGAACTTACCCCATCATGTGGCGCTCAGGTCTCAAACCTGGGCTGCTGGCTTTCCAGCAAGCAAGCCCAACCTCTTAACCACATTTATATATTTCTGTATGCATATATATGGGTGTATAAGAATACATGTGACTGCTTTCTAGCACCCCCTGGTGAGGGTGGCCGTCCATCCTTTAAAACATTGGCGTAAAAATCTTTTGCCTTTCCAACTGTGATTAAGCGATGTCTTTGCCCAGCGTATGTCACTATTATCCCAAATGGGACATCCCATCTGTACTGGAGCTGTTGGTTTCTTAATTCATTCACCAAAAAGCCAAACTGCTTTCTATCTCTTAACATTTTAGGAGGAAGCTCCTTCAAGACCACCAGCTCTTGTCCATCCACTTTAATCTTGTTTCTGTAAGAAGCTTGCAGAATGTCATTTCTAATTCTCCTTGTTGTGAAATAAATCACCACATCTCTTGGTAGCTGCTTTTGTTTTGCCAGCCAGGAATTAACCCTATAGATTTTGTCCATTTGAATTGCCACATCTTTTGGCCTTTCTGAAATCCGCTCTGCTAAAGCATTGGAGCAAATATCTTTTAAGTTTTCACCACTCTTTTCTTTCAAACCTCTCAGTCTCAGGGCAAATTCCATTGATCTGTATTGTAACATGACCATTTCATCATCCACTTTCTCTGTTTGTATCATAACCTCTCCTAATTTAGTTGCTAGCTCCAAATTAGCTTCATCAACTTCCCGTACTCTCTCATCTCTTATTGCATCATGTTTTTCATCCACCACATCTTTAATTTTCTTTAACTCCTCTGAAAATTCTTTCATCATTTCTGCCTGATTGTTCAGGGCACCCATTATAAATTCTTTAAGGTCTTGTGACTGTGTATCAGCCGGAAGTTGTTGCTTTTGAGTGACTACAGGGGAACCTCCTCCCCCTTTAGAAGTTGGTGGCTTTAGTTGTTTAGCAGCCATTTTATTTTAAAATGAGTTTTTTCCTTTTACAGCCACAAAGTCTTATAAACAGTCTTACAATGTCTATTTCAGAGTTTTTTCAGAATAAACAATCCTCTCTCCAGTCTGTTCTCAGTCCCCAGCAATTTTCTCTTCAAGCAGAAGACTCTTAACAAGCAATTTCCCTTTAACTTTCACTTTCCCTTCTGCCCATAACAAAGGCTTCCTCTCCAGCCTCCAGCTCAGGAAAGTTCCGTTTGCAACAATGTATTCACGGAGTTAAGCTCTGTTTCTTTTAAAAGGCTTGCACTCTTGCTTCCGCTCTGTCTGCCTTGTTGGAAATCATTAAAACTCACTGTTTGCTGGCAGAATTGGACGCGGCGTCTGGCTCTGGCTAGCAGAGGCACCAGCGATCCGGAGCAATGGGAGGGCTGAACTGGGGAGCTCTCACCCTCCGAGTCCCTGGAATTAATCCAGGGACTTTCGGGGAGCTCTACCCACCCCCTCCGACTCTCCTCTCCTTCTTTGCCCAAAGGAGAGTTTTTTCAAACCACCGGACAGCAGTTTAGCGCTGTCAGGGCGGTTTTTACAGATCAGGTGGCTGGCAGTCAATGGACACTGTCCTCGAAGTCCGCGGAGCTACCGGAAGTCCAGGAGGTGATTACTTATAAAGAGCTTCTTATTGTGGAAAGGGGGGTAATGTATTTGAAATCTTTAGATACATTGAGAAAAGAAGGTATAATTTATACATGGTTTCAGTACGGTCAGCTTCAAGATGGAGGGAAGATAAAAAAACTGGCTTCGTGCAAAATGAGGAGAATTTGGTAAAACAAATTAGAGACCAAAAACAAATGCATATTAAAAGGCTGTATAATGCTTTATTGGAAATAGACTCTGAGACGGAACTGGTTAAAGATTGCATGATTAAATGGGCGCAAAATTTTCAAGAGCCAGTGATGATGGAGACTTGGGAAAAGATTTGGATTAGAAATGTGAAATTTACACAAGCACAAAATTTAAGAGAAAACTTTTATAAAATGTTTTATAGATGGCATTTAGATCCAAAAAAATTATCATGTATGTATCCTAATGTGCAAGCTAAATGTTGGAGATGTGACTGTGATGATGCAACTTATTATCATATATGGTGGACTTGTAAAAAAATCAAAGCATTTTGTATAAAGATTTGGTGGGTGATGCAGAATATTTTTAAAAAAAGACTGAAATTTACTCCGCAGTTGTTTTTATTGGGTATAACTACGGACTGTACAGTTGCAGAGACTAAACTGATTTTGAACTTGATAACAGCAGCAAGATTGTTGATAGCACAATATTGGAAGAAGGACTTTTTGCCTACTATTGATGACTGGATATTGAAAGTAACTAATTTAGCTGAAATGGCTAAAATTTCAGCATATTTGAAGGATCACACACAAGAAAGGTATATACAGGACTGGAGAAGATGGATTGATTACATTCAAAATAAGTATCAGACTAAAAAATATCAAATAGCTTATGAATGATTTTTTTTTTAAACTGTATAAGCGCTATATAAGTGATATTAGAAGGATTATGTTTAAGAAATAGGATTTTATCTATGGGGGGTTAAGAATTTTTTTTTTAGGGGGTATTAGTTTAATGGTTGGTTAAGCAATTTAGTTTATTGTTAAAAGTTAATAGAAATACCTTGTGTTCTGCTCTGGGAAGTCGGGGAGAGGGAGGGGGGGTTGGGTGGGAGGGTTGTGGGGAAACTGTGTTTGTTTCACCAATAAAACAAAAAAAAAAAAAGAATACATGTGACTGATTAGCTTTCCCTGCAAAAGCTTATTGAATAAACTTTATGGTGGAACTTGCCCCAAAATGAGACCTATGGTTTTAATATTAGTTAATGAACAACTATAAAAGATGGAAATATGGATAGAGTTCATTAGATATGGATAGGCAAATGGTACTGTGAAGAATTATAATTGTGCTTATCATCGAATGTGTGACGGATGTAGGGAGCAGGCGGATCCCCAGGGGCTGCATTCCAGAGAAGTAAGAGGCAACTCAGCCCAGATATTTTGTGTGAGAGAAAAAGGGTGAAGACAGCCCCTCCTTAATAGCTCCCAGAGCATATTGTAGGTACAGATAGTAGAGTCTTCATTTTGGCAAGATTTTGTCTGTCGCTGTGAAACAATAAAGAATTCTAGTGGTATTTTACGATTATATTACTTTGTTGTTTGCATGTACACTGACAGCTTATTCACTGGAGTGAAATTCCTTGTGTGTCCAATCACACTTGGCTAAAAAGAAAAAAATTCTAATATTCTAAGAAAGAATTCAGCTTGGAAGAATTGCCATGTGGCATTCTTGGTGTCGGGCATGATATCCCATGCTGAGGAGAGACTGCCCCAAACATGAAGAAGCTTCTCCTTTTCACTTGCACCATAAAAAAAAAATGTTTCTTCACTTAGAGAATGTCTTCATCCATTCCAGTATGACCATTAATGGAAGTCATAGTTAGGTTCTTATTCTGGGCATTAAAACATATTTTAGTATTGCTGTTCAGAGGTAGTCCTTGACTTAAAACAGTTCATTTAGTGACTGTTCAAAGTTAAAATGGCACTGAAAAAGTGACTTACGACCATTTTTCACACTTATGACCATTGCAGCATCCCCATGGTCACATGATCAGAATTCAGATACTTGGCAACTGGTCAATATTTATGATGGTTGCAGTGTCCTGGGATCAGGTGAGCACCTTTTGCAACCTACTGACAAGCAAAGTCAATGGGGAATCCAGAATCCCCTAGAGCCGCAGTGGCGCAGTGGTTAGAGTGTAATTCCACGGGCTACTTCTGCTGATCACTGACTGCCAGCAGTTTGGCAGATCGAATCTCACCAGGCTCAAGGTTGACTCAGCCTTCGATCCTTCCGAGGTGGGTAAAATGAGAACCCAGATTGTTGGGGGCAATAGGCTGACGCTGTAAACTGCTTAGAGAGGGCTGTGAAGCACTATGAAGCGGTATATAAGTCTAAGTGCTATTGCTATTGCTACTAACTTAACAAATGCAATGATTTACTTAATGACTGGGGCAAGAAAAATCATAAAACAGGGCAAACTCACTTAACAAGAGTTTCACTTAGCAACATAATTTTGGGCTCAATTGCGGACATAACCCGAGGACTACCTGTATTTTTACCATGACTACTTAGTTGCTCGTTCTTATCACTATCTTCACCTATGATTTGCATCTCTGGAAAGAATTAGAGAGGTGACTGGGACATTGATGACGGTGAGAAATAGAAACAGCTCTTGTTTGCATATACTCGGGTGCCATTCAATGGTAAGACATCCGTCATAGCTTTGCATACACACATATGCTTTCCCATCAACTAAGAACATCAGAGGTGGTATTCAGCTGGTTCAGACCGGTAGCGGAGACTGCGGGTGTGCCCACCTGCCTGGATGTAATGCCGTCCTATTTAGCCGCGTCTTGGAGGCTGGGCGCATGTGTGGAAGTTGCGTGTGAAACCCACTGCTGAAGAACATGTAATTGTGTATCATGCAGTTTCCCATTGTGATAACCAAGCCATGAATATGCCTAAGAGAGAGAGAAAGAGAAAAGGTCATTTTGTTGCCCTTAGGTATTGGAACTGAATGTATGAACGTGGCTTAAATCAACTATGGAGACGTAGCAATCCAAAAGGATCTGTATCCAAAGATCTGTACCATTTGTTTTAGGTCCCCAAGGAAGCCTCACATTTGTACTTCTCAAATTAAACTCTGAAGCAAAGCTTTTCTACAACGGAGAGCTTGACAAGTAGGTTATGAAATGCCAGAAGATGTTTGCCATTCAAAGGAGAAAGTGATACCTTTCAGAGCACAGGTCCATGTAAGTAGTTATTTGGATCTCTGCCTAGATTTCTAAATAAACCGAAATGCATGTTTACAACCACTTAAAGGCAGATCTGTTGCTAGGAAACTTAAGAGATAATGTTTTAAAATCAAGTCTAAGAACAGATGCTAAAGTAGCTAAAAAGCTCCTATTTTACTATCTTTGAGATAAACTGTACTAGCATGATATTTATTAGTATCAATACATTTGTTGGCAATACTTTTGCTTGTGAGAAAATAGTAATTACAATTAGTGCACAAATTGCAAGGAGGGGATTCCCTAACTTTTATGTAGCAACTCTTAATTATTGTTTTAAGCATTAATAGAACTTATTCCTCTATAGCCTTCTTTGTAAGTCAGAACCCTCTGCCAGGTCCTTCTACCCCTGTGTCACTGGCTGAGGAGGGTACGGTGACCTCTAGGGCAACACAGTACTGCTTTGTCCTGTCAGTTTAATCAGATAAGTAAACATGTCGTGCTAAAATTGAGAACATTAGACTCTTTTTTGCCTATTCCTAGGTTTTAAAAAGGTAAGGGTTCCCCTCGCACATATGTGCTAGCCGTTCCTGACTCTAGGGGGCAGTGCTCATCTCCGTTTCAAAGCCGAAGAGCCAGTGCTGTCGGAAGACGTCTCCGTGGTCATGTGGCTGGCATGATTAAATGCCAAAGGTGCACAGAATGCTGTTACCTTCCCACCAAAGGTGGTCCCTATTTTTCTACTTGCATTTTTTACATGCTTTCGAACTGCTAGGTTGGTTGCCACAATATAAATAAGATGTTGAGATTCTAGAAAAAGTGCAGAGAGGAGCAAGATTAGGGGACTGAAGAAAGGTGCAGGAGTTGGGTAGGCCTAGTTTAATGAAAAGAAGGGCTCGAGGTGACATGATGGCAGTGTTCCAATATCTAAGGAGCTGCCCCAAAGAAGAGGGGTCAACTTAGTCTCCAAAGCATCTGAAGGCAGGACAAGAAGCAATGGATGGTCACTAATCAAGGAGAGAACCAATCTAGAAATAAGGAGCAATTTCCTGACACTTAGAACAATTAATCAGTGGGACAACTTGCCTCCAGAAGTTGTGGGTGCTCCAACACTGGAGGTTTTTCAGTAGAGACTGGACAACTATTTGTCTGAAATGGTATAGGATCTCCTGCTTGAGCAGGGGGTTGGACTAGAAGACCTTTAAGGTCCTTTCCATCTCTGTAATTCTGTAAGTGGTGGGTGAAGTGGAACAATGTATCCTTTGACGTTTTTCTGAATATTCCATTTTTCTTTTATTTGTTGATGTCTATTGTTCCTAGAGCCAGAAACGACAAGCACGCACCTGCGGGGGAACTTTTACCTTATTGTTCCTTATTATTTTTATTGTGCTTTTAGTTTGTGAAGCATGCAGTTATCGGGAAGTTGAGCAGCCTAGAAATATGACAAATTAAATTAAATTAAATTAACACATAACTGTCAAAGGCATCTTCTTGCAAACACACCCATTTTCAGTGGGGTTATTTTTGTTTCTTGCTTTTCAATTGTAAGCTTGCCTATGAAAATAAAAATCTGCATCATAAAAATGCAGCAGGCAAGCCCATTTGTCTCTCTATTTTGTTAAGCATAATATATGCGAATTTGTGTAAAATAGCTGAACATTGGGGAACAACATGAACGTTAAAATATTGCTTGTATTTCCACCTCTAATAAGGGAAAAATCTTGTTCAAATGCATAAAGTTGTACAATGGTACCTTACATTCAGAATCTTGGCTAAGAAATTTAAATTGGCCATTGCAATGGTGTAATGACAAAGATATTAAATTTTCATACAATGATGTAGTTGCTTAGTTTATAAGTAATTCCCTATTTGTTTTCTGCCTTTTGTTACCACACTCACATGTGGAAGAAAACAGGCCATTTATTACAGCAAGCTTTTCTTTTTCTTCCAGTTTGATAAAAAAGGTCTTCTTTCTTTCTTTCTTTCTTTTAAATGAAAGTTTGTGTAGTGGGAGTAAATCAAATCTAGGCCCTGTATTTATCCCAAAAGATGACAACCTTAAATCCAACATGTTTTACTCCTCGAAGGATGATTAGATGGAAAAGCAATCTCATCTGACTCCATTTAGTACTCTCACGAGCCTAAAGTGAACTGTTTTAAAGGTGAATATGTCTAGCAACAGCAAATAGGGAAAGAAGCAAGCAATATTTCTATCACCTGGCATGGATTTCAGGTGAAACTTAAGCCTTACCTTTTGTCTTAGGAACAGTACAGGTGACACATCCTAGGGAATAATGTGCAAACTATTGTGTTATTCAATTGTTTAGATGACAGTACATGATCCTGAAGATAGATAGAGGATAGATAGATAGATAGATAGATAGATAGATAGATAGATAGATAGATAGATAAATAGATAGATAGATAGATAGATGGGTTCAGCAGGTTCTAACCAGTTCTGGAGAACCGGTAGCAGAAATGTTGAGTAGTTCGGAGAACCGACAGTAAAAATTCTGTGGGCCCTGCCCACATCTATTCTCTGCCTCCTGAGTCTCAGTTGATCAGGAGGAAATGGGGATTTTGCAGTAACCTTCCCCTGGATTGGAGAGGGAATGGAGATTTTGCAGCATCCTTCCCCTGCCATGCCCACCAAGCCACACCCAGAGAACCAGTAGTAAAAATTTTTGAAACCCACCACTGGATGGATGGATGGATGGATGGATGGATGGATGGATGGATGGATAGATAGATGGATGGATGATAGATTAGATAGGTAGATAGGTAGACAGAATAACAGACAGAATAACAGAATTGGAAGGGACCTTGGAAGTTTTTCTTGTCCAACCTACTCCTACAGCAGGAAACCCTATACCAGTGATGGCAAACCTTTTTGGCAAGTGCCAAAAAGGTCGCACAGAAATGTCGCGTGTGTGCGCTTTTTGGGGACGTGCTCCAGAAAAGCCAAACTTCCAGGTTCTAGCGCGCATGCGCACCTCATGATCAGATGGCCAGCGCGCATGTGCAGGCCGGTTTTTAGCATGGTCACGCACGCAAAGGACAGCTGGCCAGCACACACATATGCATGCCAGAAACCTGGAAGGCAAGCAGGCAAGGCCGCACATGCCGGGCAACATGGGTTCGCGGGCCACTTTGGACAGGCATGCCATAGATTCGCCATCACGGCCCTATACCATTACAGGCAAATGGTTTTCCAATCTCTTCTTAAAAACTTCCAGTGTTGGAGCACCCACAACTTCTGGAGGCAAGTTGTTCCACTGATTAACTGTTCTAACTGTTAGGAGATTTCTCCTTAGTTCTAGGTTGGTTGATTAGTTTTGATCCATTGCATCTTGTCCTTCTGGTGCTTTGGAGAACAGATTGACTCCTTCTTCTTTGTGGCAGCCCTTAGATATCGGAACACTGCTATCATGTCACTCCTAGTCCTTCTTTTCATTAAACTAGACATACTCAATTTCTGCAACTTTTCTTCATAGGCTTTAGCTCCAGTCTCTTAATCATCTTTGTTGCTCTTCTCTGCACTCTTTCTAGAGTCTCAACATTTTTTTTTTATATCATGGTGGCCAAAACTGGATGCAATATTCCAAATGTGGTCTTACCAAGGCATTATAAAGTGGTTTAATGCTTTGGTAAGACTACACTTGGAATAGGTAGATAGGTGGGTGGGTGGGTGGGTGGGTGGATAGATAGATAGATGATAGATAGATAGATAGATAGATAGATAGATAGATAGATAGATAGATAGATAGATAGAGTTAGGGTTAGGGTTAGGGTTAGGGTTAGGGTTAGGGTTAGGGTTAGGGTTAGGGTTAGGACAGACAGACAGGCGGACAGATGGATGATAGAATAAATTTATTAAAAACATACTTCTGATCTTTTTACCTTTAGCTTATTGTTCATGCATGTGTCTTTCTTACTGTTTTTGCCTGCATGATGCTCGTGGTCCTATTTTGCCAGTTTTTCTATTTCTTTGCAGTGTTTAATAAACTATATTTTTTGCTAACTAAACTGAATGGCATGTGTGCTTCCTCTGATCCATATATAGGAATTTAGCAGAAGTGTACAGGATGGAATTAAACTGGAAATTACCCAGGATGCTTTTTTTGTCCCCAAAGGGTACTCTACCAGTCATGAAACCATAAATACATCCTTAGCACTGCTCGAGGTATAAATGAAATGTGCAGGCTTGAAGCCGAAAAATCATGTGTGTCCCAACTCACTCGATTCACAAAGGCAGGTTCTATTTGCTGATAAATCATGGACATCATTTTTGTTCTTTCTATTTTTGTGTTTTTAATTAAACTGAACAGAAGATGGAAAAAGAAAAGAGGAGAAAAAGAGGAGAAAAAGAAAGGTTACTGTGTGCATAGAGGATTGACTTCATCTTTATATAAAGTTTTACACAGCAATTTCAAATTTCTTTTTAACTGTAAGCAACTCAATTATAAGTTGCAAAGCACATCAGATCTTCAGTGCGTTGAGAAATTGAAGCCATTTTCTTATCTTTGCAATAGTTGAAGGATAAATATTTTACTAATTAGAAGAGCACATAGAATTCATTTTGGTTTCCAGCCACCCATTTCTCTGTAATTAATATGTACTTCAAAAAACATGGACATCCAAAAATATTAAACAATGTCTGAAAGTCAAATGAATATGCTTAATGGCAGCTTATGAAAAATATAACAGTTTTAATTAAGCATTAGAGTATTTTCCTAAAAAAAACCAGTGGTATCCAATAAGTCTAAGTTATAGCTTTTTTTTATTGGTGTTAAATAAGTTGATATCTAACACCTACTGATTTTTTTTGGTATAGATATTAAGATAATTTCCTATTGTTTAGACAAAATTAATTATCTCGTCTTCTCTGTTTCACTCAGTCTTTAACATGTGCATATCAAATCATATTAAAGTAAAATGTATTTTTAAAGATTAATTATGGCTATTTTTGACTTCTAATATTTGTGATTACTTATAATAATTTAGGTCTCTCTGAAGCTGATAATTGTCTGACATTTTCTTTTTGGCAATTCTCTTATAAAAAAAAGGAATGGTGTGAGATCCCACAATTGCCAGAGTTAAGTTTCATCTTTCTCGCTAAAATAATCAGAATTTAAGCTTTGGGGCAGTCATTTGATAGGAGTGTTTTAATTTTGATTCCTGGATTAAGTTTCTGAAATTTTGGTGGGTATGACGTTGACCCAGTCCATCTTCTTCTAGTAGAACAAGTGCATTGTAGTATTTAAAGGTGTTGAACTAGAAGTGGGAAACTTCTAGTTCATCTTTAACCATAGAAGATCTCCAGATCTTCAACTTGAATGACTTCAGGCCAGTTAAACATAACCCTGATGTTTCTCAATTAAATTGAGTTTGACACCCCTGATCTAAAGCCTTTGACTATACCACAAATTTCCAAGGGGAAAAATGAATGGCATCTTTGTTCAAGAAACAAAGGGGGAAGGGGAATCTACCTTATTTTAGGTTCTTATCCAGACTAACAATATTATTTTCTTTTTCTCATCTCTCACTGGCAAGTGCTAATTTTAAAATCTCTCTCTCAATCCGTACCTAATTCTTCCTCACTTTTAAAAGGAGCAGTTGCTCCTTCATGCACATGATTTTGCTGGGAAAATTGTGTACAAATTATATTCATATAATTTATAACTTAACTTATATATTTTAAGTTAAACATTTTTAAAGAGAGGCAAGGATGATAAAACACTTTATTATTTTAAAATGAGTTAAAAGGTGAAGGGAGAGATCTCAGAGCATTGGCCAGCTGTATGGCAGCATCAGAGGTGGTATTCAGCCAGGTTTTGTTTTGTTTTTTAATTTGATTTATATGCCGCCCTTCTCCGGAGACTCAGGGCGGCTTACAATATGCTAAGCAATAGCCTTCATACTTTTGTATATTTATACAAAGTCAGCTTATTGCCCCCACAACTGGGTCCTCAATTTACCTACCTTAGAAAGGATGGAAGGCTGAGTCAACCTTGAGACTGGCGAGATTCGAACCTGCAGTAATTGCAGGCAAATGGTCTTAATAACAGGGTGCTTTAGACCACTGTACTACCAAGGCTCTTCGGAGTTTTTCGGGAGAACCGGTAGTGTTGACCTGCGGTTGAGCCTGCCCACCTTCCAGGATGCAATCCCGTCCTATATTGCTGTGTTTTTGACGCTGCATGCATGTGTGGATGGTGCACGCAAGCAAATTGATGTGTTGTTTGACGTCACACACATGTGCGTATGTGTGCATGCTCACATTTCCGGTGTTGGGCAAACTGGTTGCTACAGTATGTGAAGCCCACCTCTGGACAGCATGCTCCCCTGGGCTCCTTAATACTAGCCAAGAAAGTGGGAGCTTGCAATCACCTCTGGGCAGAGAATATTCCAGAGTGGGCACAATGGCAGAGAAGGCTCTCTTTCTAGACCCAGCCTGCCTGCCACATCTGTCTGTCTGTCTGTTTGTCTGTCTGCAGGGGTGGGTTCTACTTACCTTTACCACCGGTTCGCAATGAGGCTGCTCGTACGTGCTTGCTTTGCTCGTGCTTCCTGATGATGTGCTTGCTTTGCTCGTGCTTCCCACCAGTTTTACTACTGGTTCTATAGAACCGGTCTAAATCGGGGCCAACCCACCACTGTCTGTCTGTCTGTCTGTCTGTCTGTCTGTCTGTCTGTGTCTGTGTCTGTGTCTGTGTCTGTGTCTCTGTCTCTGTCTCTGTCTCTCTCTCTCTCTCTCTCTCTCCTAGCTATCTAGCTATCCATCCTTCCCTCTTTCTATCTATACATATGTTTGTGGGTATACATATGTATATGTTTTATGTATGTTTGTATATGTGTGTGTATATAAGTAAATAAACATTAATCAAAATATGATAATTCTAAGATGCATCAAAAAGTATTTTGTCAGTAAATTCCTTCAGTAGAGCACTTTTTGGTTATGGGATTACATCTTCCTCTCTCTCTCCCTTTCTCTCATTCTCCTCCTCTGTGATATGTTGGAAATTATCACTTCCTTCAACAGTAAACCTTGACACTGAGTATAATTGAGGGGCTCCAGGTTGGCATGTTCCTGCATATTTCCTGTCATCTGAAATATGAAAATGTTGTAGCAGCCCAGCCTTGGAGACCTGAACACACTGATTCTGCCATCTGATTTGCCTGTCAAGCTCTTACTGATTCCAACCCTAAGATAATTAACACGGCTCAGGAGGCTCATGTCTCATTGCCTTCTCAGGTTGGTTTAATAAGGTGGTATAGTTCGTCTTGCATTCGATGAGCACAGGTCCTTCAAGCGGCGCCACAAATAGGCGGCTGTGGGAATGCCCGTTTCCTGGGTTAGTTATTAAATCCTCATTACATTAGTTGTTCAAACTGATAGCAGAATTAAATGTCATCACTAACAGTATTTTTTTCTCCCTCCCATCCTTCTCTAAATTTAGTTCTGCAAAGAAAATATTTGGAGGATTAAAATAAAAAAAATGAGAAGCAAGTAGAAGGACATTTGTTTGATATTTTGCACTTTATGCTGATCTAGGATCTTAATAAAAGTTTGGATGATCGATTCTGCACATCCCTGGAACTGAATATTCCTCAGATCAGTCAAGAATAGGCAAATAATAAAAATAACAAAATCAAGTGACTAACAGATGCAAAGACAGAATGAATGTAATGTCTGACGTGACTTTGCACATGAGGACTGTCTTCTGCTGCTCCAGAGTTAAAGAGAAGCTTATTTCCAAAGCTGTAGAAGCGACAGCTTGTAGGCCCTTCTTTAGAGAACCTGAGAAGTTTGCTAAGCGATGGGGCACACAACCAACTTTTCTGGAAAAAGCATTTATAGAATTTACACAGTTCTTACAGAGTGGGAATATCCACTGTTCAAATCATGCTAAAGATAGCCTTCGCGACCTGTTCTGCCCTTTTCTCAAAGACTCACAGCTGACCTTTTCTTGAAATGAGAATACTAATGTTGTGCCAAATTCTGCCTTAAACCCTTTCAAAGGTTTTTCTCCCAGGGCCAAAGAGGCCTCTGTTTATCTACTTTATTCTTAGGGTGCTCAAGGCATTTTTTTTTTCAACATTCCGTAAGCGATTTTAAAAAAAAACAACTGTATTGCTTGAAGTGGAGGCAGATACTCCGAGGCCGCTTTCGGTTTCACATCTTTTTTTTTTTTATTTGATTTATATGCCGCCCTTCTCCGGAGACTCAGGGCAGCTTACAGTGCGTTAAGCAATAGCCTTCATACTTTTGTATATTTATACAAAGTCAGCTTATTGCCCCCACAAACTGGGTCTTCAATTTACCTACCTTAGAAAGGATGGAAGGCTGAGTCAACCTTGAGCCTGGTGAGATTCAAACTTACAGTAATTGCAGACAGCTGGTGTTAATCACAATGCTATCAGTCTGCTGAGCCACCATTACATCTCTTGTGTAATAGGCCCTTCCAGCCGTCTCCCACCTGCAATCAGCTGTGTTGTTTTTGCTGTCGTCATGCTGGATGATGGAGGCTTGACTCCTACTGTTTCCTCCCTCCCAACGTGCCCACCAGTGGGGGACGATGTTAGCCTGTCAGCCATTGCAATTTGCTGCCTTGTCTCTGATTGCAGGTGGGAGACGGCTGGAAGGGTCTATTACATGTGCAAGGGCCCAATTGATTAATGGCATATAAAGGCAGAGATCTCTGTAATGGTAGTTTAATACTCTGATGATGTCAGCAGATGGCTGACGAAAGCTTAGTAAAATAAAATTTTAATTCTTTTAAAATTTTAAATTTTTAAGTTCCGGAGTTCGCAGTATGTCTGCTTCTTTCTTTACATACATACATACATACATACATACATACATACATACATACATACACATATATATATATGTATGTATGTATGTATGTATGTATGTATGTACTGTTAAATTTATATTTACACAAAATAGTTTGTCGTGAAAGCGATTGCCTGAGGGCTCCTGGATTGGGGCTGAAAAGCGAAAGGAAGCAGTATGCTCCTTCCCATATTTGGGTAGACCAGGTTGCTTCGATATTAAACTCATATGGAATGAAATGGAATGGAAGCTGTGAGACTAGATGAGATTGTACTAACTGTTGAGATATCTTAAATATCTGTACGGATCAGTGCTACTTCCAGAATTCCAATTACAAAACAAGATATGTGCATAGGAAATATATAAATACTTGGTGACAATCAGTGAAATCTACATGAAAGCCAGAATCATAAATAGAAAGATCCAGTGTTGGGAATATTACTGCATTTCTTTCACTCCTGGCAACAGAATCCATTGAACAAGTACACTGATTAGCCACAAATAGGATATCATCTATAGCACATATCCCAAATGCAAACATAGTTTACCCAGATGGGGAGACACTCAAATGGTTAGCTCATAAACACCAATAAATTCTAGCTTCATTATATGGGCACTAAGGAAATTAAAAAGACAAATCAATGGAGCTTGTCACACCCATATGGCAGAAAATCTTTTAAATCTATATTTCTTGCTGTGAACGTTATGCAAATTGAAAATTAGGAACAAAATGGAAACAATGCCATTCAACATGATTTGGCCATTTGTAAACAGATAACTTCAAGGAGCATATTTCAAGGAATTAATTGGGTGGAGAAGACCTTTCAAATAAGGGAATCCCATTATCCTTTTAAGGGATGCTTTACTGCTGAAGAATAGTTCCAAAATGCTAAGATCCTTTAACAGAATAACAGAGTTGGGAGGGACCTTGGAGGTCTTCTAGCCCGACCCACTGTGCAAGCAGGAGATCTTATACATTTTAGACAAATGGTTGTCCAACCCTTGTTAAAAGCCTCCCACAACTTCTAAAAGCAAGTTGAGGAGGCAAATCTGAGGAGGATTTACAAGATATGCCAGGTGCAGAACAGGCATTGCCAATTGGTTTACTTCTTCACTAAACAAATTGTCAACAAGATACGAACAAGGAAGCAAGAATTATTCAGATTTCAAAAAAGGTGCTTTAATGCATGGATAGGATAGGATAGGATAGGATAGGATAGGATAGGATAGGAGTGGAGTGGAGTGGAGTGGAGTGGAGTGGAGTGGAGGATAGGATAGGATAGGATAGGATAGGATAGGATAGGATAGGATAGGATAGGATAGGATAGGATAGGAGTGGAGTGGAGTGGAGTGGAGTGGAGTGGAGTGGAGTGGAGTGGAGGATAGGATAGGATAGGATAGGATAGGATAGGATAGGATAGGATAGGATAGGATAGGATAGGATAGGATAGGATAGGATAGGAGTGGAGTGGAGTGGAGTGGAGTGGAGTGGAGTGGAGTGGAGTGGAGTGGGGTGGGGTGGGGTGGAGTGGAGTGGAGTGGAGTGGAGTGAATTCTTTATTGGCCAAGTGTGATTGGACACATAAGGAATTGGTCTTAGGTATATATGCTCTCAGTGTACATAAGGATAATAAAATACATTCATCAAAAATAAAAAGATACAATACTTAGTGATAGTCAAAGTTCCTTCTAAGCTATCAAATTGTACTAGGAGACAAGTAAAAACAATATAAATTGAAAGATACAAGCACGTGGTTATAGTAATAAGTGGGAAGAGATAGATACTAGTTAGGAAGAGAAGATTAATAGTAATGCAGACTTTGTAACTAGTTTGACAGTGTTGAGGGAATTATTTGTTTAGCAGAGTGATGGTGTTTCGGGAAAAAACTGTACTTGTGTTTTGTTGTTTTGGTGTGCAGTGCTCTATAGCATCTTTTTGAGGGTAGGAGGTGAAACAGTATCTGTCCAGGATGTGAGGGGTCTGTAGATATTTTCACAGCCCTCTTTTTGACTCGTGCAGCATACAGGTCCTCAATGGAAGGCAGATTGGGAGCCATTGTTTTTTCTGCAGTTCTAATTATCTGTTGAAGTCTGTGTTTGTCTTGTTGGGTTGCAGAGCCAAACCAGACAGTTACAGAGGTGCAGACTCAATAATTCCTCTGTAGAAGGTGAGGGCTAAAGTAAAGAATCTTGGAAACGATAATAGAAACTTCCAGGATTCATTTCTTAGTGACCTCATCAAAGCCAACACGTCAAATACCTTCTTCCAGGACTTTTCTGCTGAAACTAGGACTAAACGACTCTTTATGAAATAAGCTACTATAGAACTGCTCTGAACCTGCTTGTTGTTTATGTCTATTATTCCTCCCATATTTCCTCAAGTTCCCATAGTCACAAATGGCCTTAGTAACTTTCCAAAGCAAACACTTTTTCATCAGCAGCAAAAGTTGGGGTGGGGAGTTATGCAGACTATTAACTACTGCTCTGATGATACTGTTACCGGTATGTATCTCCATTTCGGGCTTTACAAATGGTTCGAGAAAGATTCTTACCCCATTCCAAGAGGCAGTGAGGTTCTAGATATGGAAGAAGAAGCTTTGATTGTACCCTAACAAGACTGAATGTCTGAAGGTTTGGAGCCTCCTGCATCTGGACATCTTTCATTTCTGATTCTGGATGGAGTGGCACTTTCCTGGGATAGAATTTGTGTGGAATCCAGGGGTCCTTTTGCACTCACAGCTTCAGGAGCACTACTCAGGTGACCCTGAGGGCACAGATAAACCTACAAGTGTTTCAATGACCATCTAAAAGGACGTAGATTACCAGCTGTCTGCAAAGAATATAAATCCTTCCATTCCCCACTATCCTTTCAGAGCTAAAGAAGCTTCTTGAATGAAAAGCAAAATGTCTTCAAAAGAAAAACCAGAACGTTCAGATGCCTCCTGAAAAGGAATCTTTGGGAAGGCAGAAAATCTTCCATTCATACATGCCTTTAATTTTATTTATTTTATTTATTAATTTAATTTGTATACCGCCCTTCTCCCAGAAGGGACTCAGGGCGGTGAACAGCCAAAATTAAAAAACATACAAATACAAAAGTTAAGATAATTAAAAAGAATTAAATCACTAGCTTCCCAATTTAAAACCCCCAAATCCATAAAATTTAAAATCCCAATTTAAAAACCATTTAGGCTAGGCCGGCTTGATGGAATAAAAACGTCTTCAGGGCTTTACGGAAGGTCCGGAGGTCCGGGATCAATTGTATTCCAGGAGGCAGCTCATTCCACAGGGCGGGTGCCCCCACAGAGAAGGCTCTCCCCCTGGGGGCCGCCAGCCGACATTGCCTGACCGACAGCACCCTGAGGAGGCCCTCTCTGTGAGAGCGTATTGGCCGGTGGGAGGTTATCGGTAGCAGCAGGCGGTCTCGCAAATACCCTGGCCCTAAGCCATGGAGCGCTTTAAAGATGAGAACCAACACCTTAAAGTGCACCTGGAAGACCACCGGGAGCCAATGCAGCTCGCGCAGGAGAGGTATTACGTGGGAGCGCCACGTCGCTCCCACAATCACCCGCGCGGCCGCATTCTGCACCAGCTGGAGCCTCCGGGTGCTCCTAATTTACCTTAGTTTCAAGTAGAAACTGGGGCAAATCTTCCTATGTATTATAGAAGTGATGGCTAATCTTTTTGTCATCACATGCCAAAAACGTGGGGGGGAAGCATGGGGAGGACACACACATGTGTGCCCACATCCATAATTCTATGCGCCCCATCCACCCCTCATGCTCCCCCTGCTTTTGGCACGTGATGGCACGGTGAGCCTGGTAGGCCCATTTTTTGCTCTCCCCAGGCTCCAGAGCCTTTCTAGGAGCCTGGGGAGGGCAAAAACAGCCTTCCCCACCCTACCCTAGAGGCCCTCCGGAGGCCGGAAACAGCGTGTTTCCTGACTTCTGGTGGGCCAAGAAGGCCCGAAAATCAACTGGCCGGTGCACGCATGCGTGCCGGAGCTGAGCTCGCATGCCCATCGATATGGCTCCACGTGCCACCTGTGGCACCCGTGCCATAGGTTCGCCATCACGGTATTATAGGCTCCCATGTCTCACCCATGTTAGTCAAAATTTCTGTTGGAGTTTATGCAAAAAAACAACAACAACCAAACATCTTATGATTTTTCTGAAATGAATTTAATGCAGAATCAAGGTTATTTTTTCAGCTTTTAATATGAAGTGCAGTTGTTGCCAACATTATCTTAATTACAGTATATGCTTCTGTCACTGCTATGCTATTTTATATTTGTTAGTTTGATTCTGAATCAGTGTGATTAACTCTAAATATATATAAGTAGTGACTAAGCAAGCTAAACTAAAATTTTCTAACTTAAAGAAATCTGATTGAGATTATAAATTATTAAGTAAATTTCCTTGGTATACTTTGGCAGTGAAGGTTGAAAAGAGTTTCAAATGCCTATGGTACTTTAACACAACAGAATTATAAAACAATAAGCAGGAACTTAGTCTGTCAGTCTTCCATCTAATTGGTATAATTTGCATTGTAACACAGGGAAACATAGTGGAAAATGAGCAGCAAATCTTCTGCAACAAATACTAAAGTAGAATTATAATGAAGGTTGTGTGCAGGTCACAGTTTGTTTCTGAGTTCTTCCTATTTGCATTTATTTGTATCTCAATTATATTTGCTTATAGGAATATTTCTTTATTATTATCATTTATAAGAATGGGGAATCTCTATATTTGGAACCACTCTTTCTCTTTTCATTATAAAAAGAACATGAGAAGAAAGGCAGTTCATAAATAAGTCATCATGACAATAATTATTAATGCGCATTAATAATTACTAAAGTTCATCAATAAATATTATGAATGATCAGGGTTTGGCATATTCTTATGTCTGAAGAAGAGCAACAAAAATTTCCTCTTTTCTTTTCAATCTTCTTTTTAAAGTTCAGATGTAAATATCCGACACTATTTTTATTTGTTTGTTTGTTTGTTTGTTTGTATCTTGCCTTTATTATTTTTACAAATACTGTATTTTTTGGCATATAAGATACATCGGAGTATAAGACGCACCTACCTTTTTTGGTGAAGAAAAGAAGAAAAAGAAATCTTCCTCTGCCTCTAAGCAATTTTGCCTCCTTACAGCAAACAGCAAACAGCCTTCTTTACTTTCATTTTCGTTTTCAGCAGCTTGATTAGCACAAGGAAAAAAAAATCTGCTCCAGCAATTTATCTCTTTGCAGCAAGCAGCAGAGCCCTGTGCAATACAGCTGAGAATAAATCAGCTGAGAGTCGGGAGGCCAATCCAATCAACTTGTGATAATTAGGCTGTGCCGAAGCTGAAAAGAGCTGTTTTTTTCTTGCTGTTTGCTTGCAAGGAGATAAATGCTGCTAGGCAGAGGCCAAAGGGTGGGTGCCAGTGGGTGGGTGGGGCTACATTCGGTGTATAAAATGCACCTATATTTTCACCCCCTTTTAGGAGGGAAAAAGGTGCATCTTATACTCCAAAAAATACGGTAACTCAAGACAGTGAACACATCCAACAAACCTTCCTCCTCCTATTTTCCCCACAACAATAACAACCCAGTGAGTTGGGTTGGGTTGAGAGATAGGAACTGGCCCAAGGTTACCCATCTGGCTTTCATGGCTAAGGCAGAACTAGACAGTCTCCTGGCTTCTAGTCTGATGCCTTAACCACTAGATCAAATTGGTTGAAATTTCTTTCCAATTCAGTTTAAAAGAATGGGTTTCATAACACTACTGATGGAGAAGGCCATCACATGGTGGTAGATGCAGCTGCTGATTTGAGATTGGTTTTAAATCTCCAGAAAGCTTGCTTCACATTTCAATTTTATTTTCTTTGCTGAATTTTCTTCAGAATTCTCTTAACATCTTTTTGTCTGAGCAGAAAACTTCACGTTGATGTGATTTGTTCTTCAAAAAACGCAAAATGCAATGATATTTTTGGGATTGCACAGCACTAATATTTTAGAAGACACCTTGAGATGCTTGCTTCTCTCACAATGTCTCAATGTTTGCCCTATTCCAGGGGTCGGTAACTTTAAACACTCAAAGAACCACAAAGGTCCTAATCAGAAACCGCCCCCCCCCCCATTCAATTCTGAAGCAGAAGTCCGGTTCCCCCACCATAGAGTCTCCTCCTAGCACTGCATCCTTTTTCCTCTACCTGTCCTAACCGAAAGCCCTATCAATTGTGGAGCTGACCGGTGACAGGGAGCCACAGCAGAGGGATGAATGATCCACAGGTAGCTCCAGAGCCACAGGTTGCTGACCCCTGCCCTATTCAGACATTATGAGAGCAAGTTGCAACCTGTATCAGCCTGCTCTTTTCCAGCTCTTGTGAAAATCTTGTAGGAGATGGCCAGGCTGAGCTCGAAGGAGGGGTCAAGCACGTCACCAGTTTGGAGTCTCTTTGTGCCCACGAGTGATGTAAGCCAGTCCTCCTTGAATTCTGCTGCCTCTGGTCTACTGCCAATTTGCCTTTTCTATTAGGGGTTCAGATTCTTGTACAGAAATAGCATGGATTAATTTGTACTCATTTGAGCAACCTTAGCTCCTGATTTCTTGCACCTCTTTCCTTTACACACAGGTCAGTCCTTTAACTAAATCAAAATCTACCACTAAGTTTGAACTCCAGACATGAAACCATATTTAAATCCTAGTTTGCTTGAGCTAAATTCAGTTCAATTCAATTCAAATAACTGGTTCAAATTCAGCAATGGCAAATAAACATACTTTGTCAAAGGAGGCTTTGATTTCTTAAGAAATGACCAGATAAATCCAACATACATACTTTTGTGCATGTTTCATTCCCTTTATTGTTAACAGAGATTGCTAATGGAAAATGTCTTAGTTCCACTTCCAAGCATGAAAAATGGATTATGCAGCTTCCAGACAGTTTTGATAAACAGTCAATTACTCTTTCTTTTCCCTTTTAGACTTCCCCATTTCCTTTTCTACACAATGTATGCTATAACAAGGTTAGATTGTGGTAAATCAGTTCTTGATTTATACTCTCCAGGATTTCTAAATTAACTATTTCTCTGATTGAAAAAAGAAATGCTTCTTGATAGCATTTAAACAGTTAAGGAGAAAAATGTTTCTTCAACTCCCTTCCCTCTTTGAGTTAAGCAAGGGCATTAATTATATTTTACTCACAAAATATAACAGTTAGAACAGTTAGAACAGGGATCTCCAACTTTGGCAACATTAAGAGATGAGGACTTCAACTCCCAGTATTCCTCAGCCAGCTTTCAACTCTGAAAGTTGAAGTCCTCAACTCTTAATGTTGCCAAGATTGGAGACCCCTGTGTTAGAATATAATTCCTTGAGCTTCTTCTGGAAGATGATCCAAAATATGATGTTCTTACACCCCTCTGAATAATATCCCATGAGACAATTTCTTCCCTTATTGGATAGAACTCCACAAAGTCCATTTGATTCAGTGGTCTTTTCTTGAACATCTGTGGAACAGGCAGTCTTCAGATGCTAAAATTGCCTAATCTTATCATAAAATTTCTGTATTTCTGTATTTATTTATTTATTTTGTCAACAAGTACAAGGAAACAAGTAACAGTATAGTGTCAGGTTTCGAGGTCGTCTCAAATAAATTGCATTTCAAACAAAGTCTTTGAAGAAAAACTCCTATTTATTAAACCTGACTCCATTGAAGCCAACACTGACTTCCAGACCCAAAGCCCTCCCTTTCCGTTCCCCACTCCCCTGCACTCATTGGCCATCTTCCAAGTCATTCTACCCCTAATCTACTGCTCCAGCTCAAAGGAATTTCCCCCCTTCCATC
Source organism: Pituophis catenifer annectens (assembly GCF_029215685.1). Classification (NCBI taxonomy): domain Eukaryota; kingdom Metazoa; phylum Chordata; class Lepidosauria; order Squamata; family Colubridae; genus Pituophis; species Pituophis catenifer. The sequence goes on along the minus strand of NW_027256886.1, from coordinate 12,241,590 downwards.
CCATCTCCTAGGGGATATTATCTCCAGGGAAAATAAGTAGGTGAAAAGTCAAACATCCCTTTCCAGATGCCTCCGCCTCTCCTTCTTATGTCAGAACTAGAGTAAATGCAGCTTGAAGTGCTGACATCTAGACATAGATATGGACGTATATAAAAGGAAATAAATAAGCAAAATATAGCCATAAACACATAAAATGAGTACATATAAATGGGGACAGTAGGACAGGGACGGTAGGCACGTTGGTGTGCTTATGCACACCCCCTTAGGGACCTCTTAAGAAATATGAAAGGTCCACGGTAAAGACAGTTTAAGGTAAAAGGTATGGGGATTAGAGGGACTAACAATAGGATCAGGGAGAGTGTTCCAGACATATCCAATGGCTTTTTTTCCCCTTAAGACCCACACTTTTCCCCAGCACTAATCTATCTCAGTGCTCAGAGGTTGTGAAAGTCTAGATGGGGAAGAACAGGTTTAGGCTTATCTCAGTCCAAGCAATAAAGATCAACACTGGTTTTTAGAGTCACTTGTTTCTGGAAATAGCAATAGCAATAGCACTTAGACTTATATACCACTTTACAGAGCTTTACAGCCCTCTCTAAGCAATTTACAGAGTCAACATATTGCTCCCAACAATCTGGGGGTCCTCATTTTACCAACCTAGGAAGGATGGAAGGCTGAGTCAACCTTGAGCCTGGTGAGATTTGAACTGCCAAATTACAGGCAGCCAACAGTCAGCAGAAGTAGCCTGCAGTACTGCACTCTGACCACTGCACAATCTTCCATTGTTACTTCTGGAGGGGCCTCATTGCCCTCTCAGAAGTGATGTGGAATCTGAAGAGTTTTTAAACCTGAGGCTCCTGTTCAAGGAATGGGTGGCAATGGTGACTAGGAGGTAGGTAAGGTAAAGGTGTCCCTGCAGGTTTTACCCTACTAGTCATGACTGACTTTAAGCTAGGAGGTGGTCCAGCTTGTACAACTCCGTGGCTGCCTGCCAAGAACTTTTACTCTGATAACACAGACAAAAATACACACAGTTTGAATAGTCCAGTTTGTAATTAAATCCACAGCAAATAGATGTTGTGTCCAAAGGTGCAAAGTGCCTCGCCAGAGATTAGCTTTGTCCGTCACAGAGTCCGAATGACCACCACACTCCCTTTTATAGCCTGTGGGGTGTGGTCCAGTGACTCAGCTAATCTCTGGCACGCCTTCCCCTCTGCTGCGCACGCTTCTCCCTGCGCCTCTGGTGAGGGTCCAGCCAGCACTTATTTTCCTCGTCGCTGTCCACCTGTGGCTGCGGGGACGTGCTTGGCTCTGAGCCTATCGTTTGGCCTTCGGTGTCCTCCGGAGGCATTGCCAGAGAGGAGGGTGCTGGAGAGGGAGGCCTTGCCAACTCCTCCCCCTCTCTCTCAGAGTCTGCATCTGTCGATAGCCCAGGCTCAGGCAACGGAGCCCCAACAATATGTTAGCCATTCAGAGTGGCTTTTAAGTGGGTGGCCCTATATAGTGAATAAAAAAAATAATTATCATACCAGATCAGCATGTATGCCTGGGTCATCAAGTGACAGGATTTGATGCTATATTGTGTCTCGTGAAAGGGGGAAAATCGTACGCATATACAGTTTGTAGTACTACTTTTCCTCTTCTAGTACAAGCTGAAAGATCACAGTTTAAAAAAAAAAACTGGGGAAGTTTTCATGAGCCCTCAAATGTTTCCCTACCTCCAGCATGTGAACAAAGCTCTTATGAGAAACAGTATTTGTTAAAGCAGAAAGTCCAGGTTGCTTGCTAGACCCTTTGAAACAAGGTTTGCTTTGACCTACCACCTGTGCTGACCCACATCACTAGAAGGTCAAGAGAAAGCACTTTTGTGAAGACCCTTGTTAAATGCACTCTCAGAAGCAAGTAGCTACCCCTGGATTATGTGGAACTGAACAAAATACAGTTTGTATTTGGCACAAAAGGACAGAAAAACTGGGGAGAATTCCAACATGTGGACTCTACTTCTCAGCTATGAAAAACCTTCCCAGTTTTGTGTGGTTGTCACTATGCTAGAAACGTTGCCTTGGTAACGAAAACTTTTTCTAGTTTGATTCAAGTTGAACTACCTAAAACAAAACAAAAGTGGATTCCAGTGGTTAATCTGTTTCTGTTGTCCTTTGTATTTTTGCATGGCTCATATACATTGTTTTTTTTCACCAGATTTTATCCCTGGATTCACTTGTGCTTTTTCTCTAATATAATGCTTACTTTTGGGATTTGATCCCTGACTGGTCTTGGGCAGATAATCCACAGGCAGACTTTCAGGAACAGTTACCTCAACTTTATTAATTTTAGATGCCAAGCAAAGGTAAAGGTAAACACTTCCCTGTCCAGTTGTGTCCGACTCAAAGGAGCAGTGTTTATCTCTGTTTCTTGGCTAAGGAACCCAGCATGGTCTGAAGATATCTTCCATGATCATGTGGCCAGCATGGTACATGGAATTCTGTTATCTTCCTACCAAAGTGGTGCTTATTTATTTACTTGCATTTGCATACTTTCAAACTGTTAGGTGGGCAGGAGCTGGGATGAGGACGGGAACGCACCCCATTGTGAAGGGCTCAGTCTCAAACCCGGGCTGTTAGCTTTCCAGCAGTATTTCCATCTGACAAGCTCAGCATCTTTAAATGCTGAGCCATTGCGTTCCCTTGGATGGAACACAGGCAAAGATGGAGCTACTGTATATTCTGCAGCTGTTGTAGCTTCCAAATGCTCTTCAAGAGGATGTCATGTAAAGAACAGAAGCCTATTGCAACCCATCCAGAGCCCCACAGCTTCCAAGCACTGGGACAGGATGTCCAAGGTATCACTCAGGTAGCTTAAGGTGGAGGTGTAATGCTGGTTATCACCAATATGCTCACTCCAAACCATCAAATCACCTCATCACTGGCTTCCTGTAGATGTTAAACAGGAAGAGAGGGAGTGCTGAACTCTGTGGTAGAGCTGTGGGATGGAACTCTCCTCCCCATCAACATCAATTGGAACTAGCCCAGAAGAAAAGAGAGAACCAGCACAACAATCACTCCTATCTCCTGGAAGCAGTTCAGAAAGATAGCATGATTGATGGTATTGAAAGACACTGAGAGGTCAACAAGAGAAAGAATGGTGTCAGCCCTGGAAGCCATCTTTTTCTTTGGAGCTTCAGGGCTGTCACTTTTAGTGCCTGGGAAAACGGGAGGTGGGATTACAAGGAGTCAGTGGAGGATTAGCCATAACAACACTCCTTTCTCTGGGAGTCAAGGACATTTGGTCTGCACCTGGATGGGAATGACTGGGGGTTGTCTCCAGTTGAGACAATGAAATGATTGGGCCATGTGATGGACTTTTGGGTGTAGGGGATGGATCTTTGACTTTCTTTTGGGTGGGGAAAACCCGGACTTCTCTAATAGAATGGAATTTGGAGGAAGTGGCAGCCTCAGAGTTTTCTTTTGCTGGGGTTGTTACTTGAAACGCTGACAAATAGATTCACTGTACCTACCCTGCTCCCACTACAAATCATCCAAGAACATGATCATACCATCTCTTTCCATACGCCAGTCTGAATTCTGACTAAAATGGTCTTTGGGACTAAAGGACCTCACAGAAGACAGAACTCATTATTGTGATCTGTAATATATATATGGCTTCTCCTCTATTGACTATTGATTAAAGCAAAACAGATGGAGAGTGCAAAATATATATTTCAGCAAATTTCACCCAATTTTGGAATCAAGCCCCAAGAAAACTTCATGCAATTTACTTCTGAACAAATTTAGAAATATGTATTTATTTGAAGTGTTAATTATGATCTATAATTTCATCTATATAATTCCCACCTGTAACCTGAAAATACAAAAAAATCGAAACAAACCCTATTTACTATTCTCTTGAATCTGTGAACTGGTTCTTAGAAAACAAAAGTACCAAATGCAATCTAAGTTTAAATTATATCCAAAGGCCAGTGAAACGGATGGGATGGGATTATTTTTCATCTCCACAGAGAGAGAAAACCTGTGCAAATATAAAATATTCATTAAACATAGATGTGTCTCGAACCTCTGGGGGCATTTTCACAAAGAAGAGTAGAACATAGATGGAAATTAGAATTAAAGGAGTAAAATTAACAATAGCAAAATTAGAGGTGCATGAAATTAAAATATGATTGCGATGGAAACAAAAAATCTTGACAGGGAACAAAGTCAGGAATGATTTGTTTATTTAAATGTCATCATGAATTCTTCCTGGAATAATGGCTATTTAATTCCAGGTTCAATAGTACCCTTTGATTAAAGATGTCAAGGTTCTTTTCAAATCCTTCATTAACTTTGCTTCACCTTGTTCCTGATAAGCATAGGATTACTGTGCTACCCTTCACTCTAAATCTGAGTGCTTTGCACTTTCACAAATAAGCAAGTCTGATTAAGTCATATATGAATTAAATGAGTTCATATGGTTCAAGATTTTTCCCATCTAGTAGAAGGCAGAAAATAAAGCAAATAAAAGGCACTTGGACCGTCTCCTAACAAGATAGGGTTTTTTGGGGTGGGGGTGGTTACATGTGAGGTTAGAAAGGGTATGTAGAGGAAGAGGCAGGTGCTGAGGGCAAAATTAAGAGAGTTATTTGTCTGTAGTCATTATGTTGCCATAAATGATCTGAATCCGGTCCCCTTGAATTCTGTTGACTCATAACTATCACCATTTTATTATGGACCATTCATTGACTAGATTCTTTTTTTAAAAATTTATTTTAATTTTATTTTAATACAAACATTAAACAGTGTGCCATCTGGGTACAAATGTCTTGTGCAATAACAATTAGCTCCCCGTTACTCCCGTGTAACATCTCTCCTACGCGAGCTGCACTGGTTACCAGTGATCCTCCGGATCCGCTTCAAGGTGCTGGTACTTACCTATAAAGCCCTACATGGCTTAGGTCCAGGGTATTTGCAGGACCATCTCCTGCCCACCTCCTACCGTCCTGTCCGCTCACACAGGGCTGCCCTCCTCAGGGTACCGTCGACCAGACAATGTCGGCTGGCGACGTCCAGGAGTAGAGCGTTCTCTGTGGGCACTCCTGCCCTCTGGAATGAGTTACCCACCGAACTCCAGATGGCCCCTGATCTCCGCTCCTTCCACAAACGGGCTGACTCTGATTCTTGGGTTTTATTATTTATTTGTCCCTGTTTTAATTGGTTTTAATTAGGATTTTCTTTTATTAATGTATCTTTTTTAACTGTGTTTGCCGCCCTGAGCCCTTCGGGAGAAGGGCGGCATATAAATAATAAAAAATAATAATAATAATAATAAACAATAATTAAAATTTACAACCATATTCATTATTTGTCTACTTTTAACTTAATCCTGATATACCTAGCATATGTAATACTGTAACAATCTTCTTCTTAACTTATTTAATTCTATTGATATACTTTCTATATTTCACTAATCTGTACTTTTATTTCTAACTTTCATATTTATTCTCTAGCCATCGATTAAATAGTTCCAATATAGTATAATATTCAGTTTGTTCCTTCTCTTTAATTGCAAGTGTAACCTATTCATTTCTGCACATTCTAATATTCTAATATTTTCCTAATCACATTCCGTAGGAATCTCTTCACTTTTCCAATTTTGTGCAAATACAATTCTACAATACAATTGACAAGATTCTTGTGTATAGGCTTGAACAAAAAATCTTAACTGGAACTTAATGTACGATCCTGATTTTTTTGTGCTTGACATGTGGGGATTTAATTGCATGGGTGTAGCTGTCATCTTGATGTTTTTGGGCCTTTTTCCCACCCACAACCACCACTGTGAAGACTCTTGATTAGTCCTCAGCTACTAAGAGAACAGCGCCCATGCTGCCTTAGGTTTTGAAGACATCTTGCCTATCATGCCTTTCCTTCCATCTCTCAAGCTTCCTCTTTCCGCTAGGTATTCAAGATGGACAGTGGTTAATATTTATATGTTAGGGCAGTGTTGCCGAATCTTTTTAGCACTGAGTGCTGAAATGGGAGCATGTGTGTGGGGGAGCACTGGAAACCAGAAGAGCAACTCCCTGGTGCACATACATGGGAACACCGAAAATTGGAAGAGCAGTTCCCTGGTGCACATGCGCGTGCTGGGAAGCTGAGCTTCTGGTTTCCAGCATGTGAATGTGCGCCAGTCACTTGGTCTTCTGGTTTCTGGCACTCCTGCGCCTGCGAAGACCAACTGGCTGGCACTCCTGCGCGTGCTGGAACCTGAAAGAGCAACAGGCAGCAGCTGGCATGCCCGGAGAGATGGCTCTGTGTGCCACTTCTAGCACGTGTGCCATAGGTTCGCCATCATGGTGTTAGGGTGTAGGTGTTGCGACCCAGGCCCACGTAGTTAATATTAAATGCAAAACAGTTCCAAAAAACAAACAGATTTTATTAAAACAGCTGAGAATTAACTCATTCTCAGCGTATTCCAAATTAAATGAAAGCAAAGTCCTCAAAACAAGATTCTTCAGTTTATCTCTGACCTTGGGATAATTAGGCAAACTGCCAAAGGCTTTTCTTTGCAACAGTTCAGGACCAGAAGACGCTGACAAGAAAGAAATACATCCAAACACGAAGCAAAGCTCTCAACGGTTGTTTTCCGGCAAAGAGGCCAAGAGCCATTGCTGGTCTTTTAAGCCTTATGGGAGGGGCCAATCATCTCTTGGCCCTACTCCCGAGTTGTCCTCTCTGCTTTATCTGCTCCTGCCTTATGGCAGCTCTTCTCATATGTGCACTAGGAACAGGCTCCTCCTGTTCCTCTGCCTCTCTACTGTCAGCCTCTGGAGGCTCCGAAGTCCGCGCATTACTCCCCGATGGACCTGGCCTCATCTCTGCCTCCAATGCAGAGCCCTCATCCGGGCCTTCCCTAGCCTCCAGGACTGGCCCATGTTCTTCCTCAGCCTCATCGCTGTCTGACTCCATTGCCAGCTCTGCAGGTTGCTGGAGGACCACCACAGTAGTATATACATATGTATGTATACAACATATCTATATGTTTGTTGTGTATGTGTATACTTTTGAAGGCAGGCAACAGAATTTCATTTTTAATGTGTGCCAGAGTGCCCACAGGGAAAAAAAAATGACAATAAAGGTTAAGTTATCTATCTTATCTCAGTCCAATCTATCTCACAAGATTGTTGTCGGAAAAAAATAGGAGGAGGGAATATTATGTATGCCATCCTGAACTCCTAAAAGAAAAGCATGATAGGAATCTAAAAAAAAAAAAGGACATAATGCTGAATGAATTATAAATTCTTGACACTGACTTGAATGTATATGCTTGAAACCTGGGTAGAATAGTTGTATAAATATTCTTATTTTTACTTACTTGTAATATGATGGCTTATTACAAAATAGACCACAGTCATAGTCCACCCATAAAATTATTGGAGCTGATTTCCTTATCTCCAAGTAGGCACCAGAATATGACTACAATGCGATGCTTTGTAAAAAGAAACTCTTATAATCTGATAAAGAACAGGTAGAATATGTGAAATGTTGGTTATTCAAATGTATTCAGTTCTTTCTTGAAACCATGACTTTGTCTTGGTCGTGTGTCTTAACTTGATCTGATATGGAGCTATAACTTCTACATAAACCACCTTTGGGCCTGGTGGCTCAGCAGACTAAAAGCATTGTAATTAACACCAGCTGTCTGCAATTACTGTAAGTTCGAATCTCACCAGGCTCAAGGTTGACTCAGCCTTCCATCCTTTCTAAGGTAGGTTAAATGAGGACCCAGTTTGTGGGGGCAATAAGCTGACTTTGTATAAAATATGCAAAAGTATGAAGGCTATTGCTTAACGCATTGTAAGCTGCCCTGAGTCTCCGGAGAAGGGTGGCATATAAATCAAATTAAAAAACAAACAAACTCACATGCGGTTTTAATCTGAAATTGATGGAATGATCATATGCTGTTAAATCATTTTTTTTATTCCTATAGATTTTTCTTCGTGACAATCTATTCCTAGTCTATTGTTTCATGTCTCCCAATAGTTCAATCATTGCCTTTGTAACTGAGTCCATCCACCTTGCTATTGTTGTCCTTTTCTTCTCTTTTCTTCCATGTTTTCCAATATTAGACACTTTTCTAGAGAATTGCATATTGGCATAATGGACCCAAAGTCGAATAATTTGAGCCTGATCATTTGTGCCTCAAAAGTTTGAAAGCATCAATGCTCTTCCTATCCTGCTTCTTCAAACTTCAAGTCTTGCTTCTGTAGAGTGTCCAATAATTCAGATCTTTTTAGGTATAGACAAATCATGGCATTTGAATATCATTTCCAAGGTCTTCATGAGAGCCATTAATCTGAAAGAAACATAGGTGAGATAATGTGTACTATGAATGATAAAATTGAAGTGAGCTATTATAATTCATCAAACTCTTATAATAGTAGAAGGATTGTAGAATTCTTGTGCCAGTCAAGTAGGATTGTCAGTAAAATTTGCCCTACTATTTTTCTCGGTAAAAAGGAGTACCATTATTCCTTTCCTTCCCTTGCTTTATTATTGCACTTTTTTGTTAATAAAACATGTATTGCATTGTTCATTTATTGCATTTACATTTACATTTCTTCTGGGTTTTAATGAAGACGATTAGCTACTGATGGAGTTTCCTATGGCAACAGTAGCAATAAAGCACTGTTTTTGCAGATCCTCCCAGAAACTCTGCCCAGAAAATCCAAATTTGTCTTCGTCCTTCTCTTCTTCTTTCTCCCTAGACGTCATTGTGGAGGAAGTGGCCTTATCAGCAGTCTCCACTTCTCTCTTAAGATGCCTTATAATTATGGGTAGAAATGACAGTTTGTGGAAAAGCTGTAAAATCTGCTCTTCTAGTGAAGGAAAGACATATGCCGTGTCTCTTTACGTGGAACAGAAGCATTCAAATGAAACTAATGGAAAAGTATACCCTTCCATGCACATTACTTCAAGACTTCATTTTTATAACAAATTATAATTAAACTGAATGGACTGTCATTTCATTAAGTTGTTTGTTTCTTCTGGAAAATAAATATACTTCTCAGATAACAGTATCAGATAAACAGCACCATGTTCTGTTTTTTTGCTGATGGTGGGAAGATCATAGCTTTGAGGCCTTGAAAGCAAGACAGGGGTTAGAGTTGAATTTTATAGCTTAAAAGCCAACAGAGGTCCCTGTCCATTTAATTTCAAAGGAAGTCTTCAAACTTTATTCCTGTAGTGTGGAAAAAAAAGCATTTGAATCCAACAAGAATCTTAGAAGTCATTTAACAATTACAAATAATAATTGCAAAAAGTCTAATTAATATTTTGCCCGTCTTTTGCTCTGGTAACTTTGCTATGGTTTTTAGATGTGTCAAACCGGCATACAAAGCTGTATAAGCAAAACTGTATAATTCTCACTTTCACTTTTTAAAATGACAGAATTTAGATTCATGAACCTTTAGACAGGGACATTTTGTAAACTTTAAGATGAAGAAGGCATTTGTAGAAGGTGTTCTTGATATGAAAACTGTAGATTCCTGGTTAAATTAGAATTGGAGTTTTCTTGAGAGTCTACCTCTGAAAGTTCAGCTTTGACTGTGGGCTAAACAGTAGAAGAAAATGGTTTTAAGGTAATATTGTAATATACATCTTTGCAATAGGCTGTAAAATTTTGCAGCATAAAAAGAACAGTGAATTAACATAAGATAACTCCCTATTTGGGGAGGAAGGGAACAGAACTCTATACCTAGAGCAGTCCATCCAGTTTTGGTCACCACACTGTATAAAAGATGTTGAGACTAGAGTGCAGAGAAGAGCAACCAAGATGATTAGGGGACTGGAGGCTAAAACATACAATGAAACGGGGCATGGCTAGTCTAGTGAAGAGAAGGACCAGGGGAGACATGATAGCCATCTTCCAATATTTGAGGGGCTGCCACAGAGATGAAGGGGTCAAGCTATTTTCTAAAACACCTGTAGGCCAGACAAGAAATAATGGATGGAAACTGAACAGGGAGAGATTCAACCTGGAAATAAGGATAAATGTTCTGTCAGTGAGAACAATCAACCAATGAAACAGCTTGCCTTCTGAAGTTGTGGGAGCTTCACCCCTGGAAGCTTTCAAGAAGAGACTGGGCTGCCATCTGTCAAAAATGGGTGGATGGGGGGTTGGAGTAGATGACCTACAAGGTTCCTTCCAACTCTATTAATCTGTATCTGTATCTACCATATTTACCACACAAAGGGCCCTTGGGTTCAATTTTAGTTCAAGATCCTACAGAGAATCCTAAAAGTTCTAAAGAGCCAAGGAAAGTACAGCAAAGAGCTATGGCTACATCAAACTGTTATATGGGGTAAAGAAATGTGGACTATTTCAAAAGGTCAAGCTCCATATCCATCTATGCATATCTGCTCCAGAATAAGATCATAGAAAAATCATAGAGTTGGATCTTCAGGTCTTCAGATCCAACCTGTGCTTACTACAGGAGTCCACATGAAAACGTCTCTGACAAATTGCTATCCAAATTTAGGTAAAGAGAAGCATATGCATTTGTTTCCACTGTCCAATTGTTCTTATTCACGAAACATTATTTGAACATACAACTAGAATATGCCAGCAAAGGCTGCTACTATAAAGGATTATAGGGAGCATGTTATAGATTTATTTTCTGTAAATACAGCCTTTAGGTATTGAAGAATAAATCACACAATGAACTATGTACGTAGACTAATTATGATTGGATTTTTTTTGGTTTAGTATACTGTGGGAACACAGCCATTGTCTAAATGTGTTATGTGAAGAAAGCCATAATGTTCAACATATTATGCTTTATTTGTTTGGCACAGATAATTATTTGAGTTGCTTTTCATTTTTTCCAGCTAATTACTCCTTATTTGTGCCCTTTGCCAATAACTTAATGTTAGGATGTGTGAGCATACTGATAAACATTACAAATCACAATACTGTTTATTAAGACTGTATTAGATAACTTAACTAGGTTTTAATGCTGTAGTTCCTTTGTTTTTGTTATGTTCCTTCATTACATTTCCGTTATTTATTTATTTTTAAATTTGATTTATATGCCGCCTTTCTCCAGAGACTCAGGGCGGCTTACAATGCGTTAAGCAATAGCCTTCATACTTTTGTATATTTATACAAAGTCAGCTTATTGCCCCCACAAACTGGGTCCTCAATTTACCTACCTTAGAAAGGATGGAAGGCTGAGTCAACCTTGAGCCTGGTGAGATTCGAACCTGCAGTAATTGCAGGCAGCTGTGTTAATAACAGGGTGCTTTAGACCACTGTACTACCAAGGCTCTTATATGGCTATATGGCTTCTGTTCCATCAAAAATAGAAGGCATATAAACAACATGCAGAGAAATAACAGATTAGAATAACAGAGTTAGAAGGGACCTTGGAGATCTTCTAGTTGAACTCTGTGCTCAAGCAGGAGCCTTATACCATTTCACACAAATAGTTGTCCAATTTGTTTTTAAAAGCATCCAGTGATGGAGCATCCACAATTTCTGGAGGAAAGCCTTCCCACTGATTTATTATTCTTATTGTCAGGAAATTTCTCTTAGTTCTAGGTTCTCTCCTTGGCTGGTTTCCAACCATTGCTACTTGTCTTGCCTTCAGGTGCTTTGGAAAATAGGTTGGACTCCTCTTCTCTGTGGCAGCCCCTCAAATATTAGAGCACCACTATCATGCCACCCCTAGTCCTTCTTTTCATTATACCCATTTCCTACAACCATTCATATGTTTTATGAATAGGGTTGCAGCCTCCTAATCATCTTTGTTGCTCTTTTCTGCACTCTTTCCAGAACCTCAACATATTTTTATATTGTGGTGACCATAACTGAGGTCTGAGTCATTTACATGAGTCAGGTCCCTTCCAACTCTGTTATCCTATCCTACCCTATCCTATCCTATCCTATCCTACCCTACCCTACCCTACCCATCCCATCCTACCCTACCCTACCCTACCCTACCCTATCCTACCCTACCCTATCCTAAATGCATGGTCAGAGCTCATATTACCAAATGCTGGGCTGTATATGACTGGAGGAGGGGAATGGTGTAATGAATTGGTTATTACTCTGACATAGATGTTACACTACATGATAAATTTATCATATTTGCAATAAAATTTATGAACTTCCAATGTTTGTATTCCTAAAGCAAATAGATATGTTTTTCCAGAAAAAAATATAGAATAAAGCATCATGGCATTATTTGTATTACATTGCGAATGAAACGTTTTCAAGGATCTCATTTCTCTCTCTCTTTGTCTATTTTGACATTAGAAGATTTTGTCAAAAGTTAATTTAGGAAATAAGTTAGGAATTCTTTCATAGGCAACATGTTGCACACTTTTGAGTGATGCATTCAGCATGTTGCTACAACTAATGGTATTTCCCACAGTTTTATTTCTTTATTTCTTTATTTTCATTTCCTTTCTTGGATATATAGGTTATCCCAATCCAATAATTTACAATTCAATCTTACATCCCCATGTAAACCAAGACGTTCCAAGATTGTAGACTTCCAAATTTTCATGGTTTCCTTTTCTAAAGATCAGAGTTAAAACATTCTTTGTATTATTTTTTTAAAAAGTTATTATTAAATAAAAAGAGGATTGAAATGCAGGAAGATAATGGGTAAGCTAAAGAAGGAATAATAATATTTTTATACAAACCCCCTAAAAAAAACCCATTGTGACGTGTGTGTGTGTGTGTGTGTTTTGGAAAAACAGTGTTAGTCCTAGACTATATTCATAAATTCACCAGGAAAATGCCCAGTTTTAAATAATACATTTGTGCCTGACCTTTTAAGGAAATTACAAATGTCTTTGTTTACAGTGCAGAGGGCACACAATGCTTCTACTAAAGTGAATATATTCCCAAAATTGTTGCCAGGCTGTCAAAAAAGAAAAAGGCACTTCATTAAGCTAATGTGACCTTTTGGGATAATACCTCTTCAACCTTTTCCTGTGACTTTGGTTGGGTGGATTTGTGCTATGAACCATGAAGATTTTCTGAAGTTTTTAAAGAAGTTAAAGGAGAGTCTGTTTCTTATTTCCACTCAAAACTAAATTTGTTCTGTCTTTCTACCATGATAAAAGACTATTGTAACTTGAAAACTTCAGAGGACACTGGAAAGAGAAAGTTCAGTTGCTGTTCAGTCCAGTGGTGGGTTTCAATTTTTTTTTACTACCGGTTCTGTGGGCGTGGCTTGGTGGGCATGGCATGGCTTGGTGGGCATGGCTTGGTGTGCATGGCAGGGGAAGGATACTGTAAAATATTCATTCCCTCCCCACTCCAGGGAAAGGTTACTGTAAAATCCCCATTTCCACCCGATCAGCTGAGACTTGGGAGGCAGAGAATAGATAGGAGCGGGGCCAGTCAGAATTTTTATTACTGGTTCTCCGAACTACTCAAAATTTCTGCTACTGGTTCTCCAGAACTGGTCAGAACTTGCTGAAACCCACCTCTGGTTCAGTCTGAATAATCCACAGCTTCTTTTGAATCTGCCCACTCTATGGTTCATCCAACAGGAAATTTGGGTTCTCTCCATCTGAGATATGGGAGAAGCAGAGCCCATTGTCAGACTTTCTCACCTGCTGACATGGCCCCTCAATCTGGTGGCCTTCAAAAATGTCAGGATGGCAAGCAATGTGGCAGTGACGGATATTTGAGATTGGGGTCCAAATTATAGCAACGAGCAGAACCTGACTGGTCCAAAGTAAAATAATAAGGGTCAGAACTGGTTGGTTCTTGGATGTCTGACCACCAGAAGACTCCAGGGAATGAAGGCTAAACTGGGATGTTGAAGAAACATTTTAGAGGAGCACAGCAAGTTACTGAGAAACTTGGTGAATTTATGGACTGATCCATAAGGTTTTCTACATATAATTGATCTGAGAGATCAATTGATGATTGACAGTTATGTCTGCAAATATATGTATCCAAGGATATTGCATGAGTCAATTACATCTATGGTGCCCAAAAAACATTGTCGACAAAATTTTAACATTAATGACTGGCAAAAAAAGGAAGAAGAGTCCAGGATAATAGTTGGGATGAATAAGAATGTAATAGGAGCAGTAATACAATATATGTTACAATAATGCAATCAATTTCACTCAAGAAGCACTTTCTTATTGCATGTAGCTTTCAGGCACACTCAACAGAATATGTGGTCCTTTGCTCTAGCTGTTCCTTATGTATCCTAAACTCATGTTTGCATGGTTTTTCAAGAATTGGTAGGCTGATTACCTGCCCTTGGTGTATGAAGCTGCAGGCAATTTCTAGAAATCCAAATTTTTTTACTATCGGTTCTGTGAGCGTAGCGTGGCTTGGTGGACGTGGCAGGGGAAGGATACTGCAAAATCCCCATTCCCTCCCCACTCTGGGGCCAGCCAGAGGTGGTATTTGCCGGTTTTCTGAACTACTCAAAATTTCCGCTACCGGTTCTCCAAACTGCTCAAAATTTCCGCTACCAGTTCTCCAGAACCTGTCAGAACCTGCTGGATTTCACCCCTGTCCAAACACATTCACTCTTACCAGACATCCAGTAATGTAAAACAATAAGATGGCTTCTCTTGAGAATAAAAAAGCTTTTCCAAGACCTGCGGATTTGAGCCTTAAGTCAAGGAGATAGATTGTACCAATACTAGAAAATTGTTTTGTCTTTGCCTCTACTCTTAAAAGTTGTGTAAGTCTTGAAGAGAGACTGAGTTCTCTGTTTTTCATACAGGGTCAAGTTTACCACTAGATATAACTACTTCAAAGTCAAAGGAAAGACAATTTATTATTATTTAATTTATTCGTGAATTGAATCTGCAAGGGCAAAAAGAGAAGTGTTCCTTGAATGTTTTATCTCTGGGGAAATATGGGTGGGTCTGAAGTATTTGTTTGAAGTTTTGTATTGGAAAGTGAAAGCCTTTGGCTATTCCTGTCCTTATACAAAGACTGGAGTGTGTCAATTCCCACTAATAACAATATACTGTAAAGCACATTTGTACAAGGATAATTTTTTCCACACAATACTGGTTACATTTTTCACCACTCTATTTTTTGCTTATTTTGCTTCTGTCAATTGTTTTTTTTTTCTTCATGAAATGCAATATACACATTTAAATAATATTAATGCTACCAATAAATATTAACAGTAGGACCTCCACTTATTCAAAATAATCAGGCAGGTGCTTGTTGATCTTGCTGAAGAGAAAACTATGGGCACTTTGTATTCATGAGTAGACACTGATTTCTAGAGAAGGGCTGTGTTAATCGCCCAATAAATTTGAATTTTCTAAGTTGTGAGGACATTAGTTTGCAATGTCAAGACTTTGAAAACAGTTTTGCACCAAAGCAGACTGAGCACGGGAGAGGAGAGTTTTTAACGTTATGTTAAGTTTTGACCCAAGTTCTTTTTTTTTGCTTCTTGGCAGAGTTTCTATTTTGTACAGGTTAGGTTACGTTGTTATTTTTCTTTTTTTAATTAAAACCACTTCCAGGATTTTGGTGAATGAATGCTTCTTTTATGGAATGAAAAAGACATTACGCATGTGCTAAGTGAAGGATAGGTACCTTGTGGTTAATCAGCACTACAGGAATAATGAAATTGCTTAGAGAGAAAAAAAAGGAAGAATTATTCCAAGTACAAAACATTTAGTTAAACAGTGAACATCAGGTCATAGATTTCTTTATGAATTATTTAGTCTGCCTTAATTTGTGAAAGACATCTTTTTTTGGCCTTTGACTGATTTTATTAAAAGGAAATTCAACAAATGAGAAAATCTTTGCTTGGGCTTTTCCTATGATGAGCTAGAATGGTCATAATATTCAGAATTGTGAGCCATAAAATATGTAGATCTTGCCGAAGGAACTAGTTGAAGTGTGATGTTAATCTCAGATGAATATTTAAAATAAGGAGGAAATAAAAACAAATAGGATCAAATATGATGCAATTTGGCAGCTCAGAGTTAGTAAAAAAGGAAAGAGTAGTAGGACTAACTTTGGTACCCAATTCCTGCAACTGTTCTTCATATGTTTTAGCCTTCAGTCCCTTAATCATCTTTGTTGCTCTTCTCTGCACTCTTTCTGATTTCTCATATCAAAAAATGAGAGAGGTGGGGGGAGGGAGGGAGGGAAGGTAAGAGACAGAGAGAAAGAAGGAAGGAAAGAGAGAGAGAGAAGGAAGAGAGACAGAGAGAAGATGGAACATATACCTGAAGTTAAGGTATGCAGCATAAGGAGTTTCAGGTTTCCTTAGTGTGGTAGTGAAACCTGATTGTGGCATTGAATTCTGGGGCTTGTAGACCTTAGTTGTCAATAATCTCAGTTACAAGCATCAAGTATCCCGGAGCTGGATTCATTTATTGATTTTTGGAGTGCATTCTTTCAGTTTTATAACCTAGTCTTGCTTATCCAATATTAACCTCTTCTATTTGACTGATGCTGATTCTTTGTCGGATATCTGGTTTATTATTGCTCCAAGTCATGAATGGGATCCAGGTTAACCAGGAGTAGTTCTCAACAAATGCTGCTTTCTGGTTCAGTGGCTTCCAAATACTGTATAAAAATTTCATTATAACCATTATAGTAACAAGTAGTTATAGACAAGAGTTTATCTCCTATACTTCTCTCTAAGCACAAAGTTGGTTGACATCCAAAAAGCACTTTATGAAAAGAGACACCAATTTTTCTCTGTCACATACACACACACATTTGTAGCTAAGACGCTGAGCTTGTCGATCGAAAGGTCGGCAGTTCAGTGGTTCGAATCCCTATGCCTCATAACGGGGTAAGCTCCTGTTCCTTGTCCCAGCTTCTGCCAACTTAGCAGTTCGAAAGCACATTAAAAAATGCAAGTAGAAAAATAGGGACCATCTTTGATGGGAAAGTAACAGCGTTCCGTGTGCCTTTGGTGTTTAGTCATGCCGGCCACATGACCAGGGAGATGTCTTCGGACAGCACTGGCTCTTCAGCTTTGAAACAGAGATGAGCACCGCCCCCTAGAGTCAGGAATGACTTGCACATATGTGCAAGGGGAACCTTTACCTTTATCTTAATTGATTATGAGTTTGTTGTAGAAGAATAGAAGAAGTGTAGGGTATCCTGCTTGAGTGGGGGGTTGTACTTGAAGACACCCCCCCCCACAGTCCCTTCCAGTTCTATTCTGATTGATGGATGGATTGGTTGATTGATTAATTGATTGAAGACAACTAGTTTGATCAATCGTGGGTTTTTTTCTCTGCAAAGTCTAATGATATATCTAAGTAACATAGAAAGAGACTCCAAATGGGCTGAATTATAATCCCAACTAAATCTGCCAAGAATTAGTTTCAAGAGCACACAGTTATTTCAACCATTGGAGTAATTCTCCTATTTAATTCTCATTTAAGGATGTCTTTTGCACTTCTAAAAGCTTAATATTTTTGTCACTTTAAAGCAATGTGCAAATAATGTTCATGAAATGCTCTAATTCACATTACATTCATACCCTGACATTAAATGGCTATTCATAAAATCAATCCCATTATAACTTTTCTAATATATAAAAGACAGTGCACTTTAAAAAATAATAATGATAAAATATATTTACAGAGAAACCAATTGGATGATTTCTCTGGGTTTTCCCAAGAATTTCTCATGGGCAGTAGTAATGGAAAAATAAATATTCCTCTTGATTTCTTGAAATAGAATTGACATAGGAGGAGGCCTTGGTCTCTATAGGCTGCTGGAAAGCTGTTTATAGAATCAATGACAAGGAAAATGGCTTCCCTTTTAGCTATCTCCTAAATAAAGACACCCCCCTGTACAAACTTCTCAGAAATTATTTGCTCCTGGAAAGCACCTGAAAGTAAGTTATCTCTCATCAAAATGGAAGTGGTCCCAAGTGAGCACTTACCACTGGAGGTGATTGACAAGGAAGAAGCTCTCATCCACCATGGAATGGGACAACCTGCTACAGCCAACTTGTTTTGGCCAACTCTCCATGGCCAACTTACTGCAGGACAGTTTAACAATTCCATTTAATTATTTAAAATGGATTTAAAATTATGTTAATTTTTGCCATTCACATTTCATTCTGTCCCTCCTTTTGCATCTTTTCTATTCCACTATTTCTTTAATATTAGTGTAACTCTTGTCCTGCAGCGAGTTATCCTGTGACAAGATGGCCAGTGAATTGTCATAGACCCTCATCCCCATGCCATCTGTCTCTTGGTCCTGGTTTTCTAATAATAATAACTTTATTGTCATTGTACGTGTATACACACTATACCCATATAACAAAATCCACTTAAAATCCAAAGACCAGATCCAACACACATAACAATCCCCAAACATACTCCCACCCACCACAAATTCCCCACCCCTAAACCACCTAAACATCCACACAACAGACCAAGTAATGCTGTCCAGCAGCTCACTGATGGTGGCCATTTATTTCATTGTTGAGTGCAATTATAGTTCTGGGATAAAAACTATTCAGAAAACATGTGGTCTGAGTTTTGTATAGTTTTAAATTTTTAATTTGCATGGTTCAAAATTTTTAATTATTCTATTTGTCTTTTTTATCATCTGTAAACCCCCACTCAAAGGGTATTCTGGAATGATCGCTATAGCATGTATGAAAAGTGTATGTTCAAAATAATAGTAAACATTGGTTCTATATTAACTATTAAAATTCTGCCTCCTAAACAGTTTCTAACTAATTCTATTCTAGAATAGAGTTTTTGAAAGGGATTAAAGCAGTGGCTCTTAATTATGAAAACTAAGGGAATTAATTAAACTTCCATGTTCAAGGGCAGTATATATTTAAAATCTAGCTGGCTAAGGATCAATTGTAGAAAGGATTCTCACTTTCTTGCCTATCTGGACAAATAGCCTTTTCAAAAGATTTTGGTTAGATCTAGCCGAACAAAACATTTTCAGGAGGGACTGTAATGTAGCTGATAATTTTCAAGTCCCTGCTGCACAAGTTCTGGTATTAATCGGGACTTGCAAGAAACAGTTTTAAATTCTGAGCCAACATACTGAATTGCTGATATTTCTTCATAAAAAAAAAATAGCTTTGTGTTTTTATGTTATTTTTTAATCTGTAAGCCACTCAGCGTTGTAGAGGAGTCAAATAGCTTCGAAATCTTATAATAAACTAAACTAAAATAATGAAGTTAAAAAGTAAGCTTTCAATCACAACATTGAAGTGGAATTTTTATAGCTAACATATCAAAATCATTCCTAAAAGAAAACAGTATTAAAATTGGCATTGCTGCTGGAGTTTTAATAAGCTCCACTTGAATATGCATTTAGTCCTTTTTATAAAGCTTGCCAATATTATAAATTCATCCTTTTGGGATTGAAGGTGGCTGATAGTGCACACACTTTTTCATATTTGGAAGTAGTGCTGGAAATACACATACACATATACATATACATAAAATAAATCTTTCCCTATCAGTTGTAATCAACTCTAGGACATGTTGCTCATCTACGTTTCTTGGCCGAGGAAGCCAGCATTGTCCGAAGGCATATGACCAGAACATGGAACTATCTTACCTTCCCAGTGAAGTGGTACCTATTAATCTACTTGCATTTGCATGTTTTTGAACTGCTAGGTCAGTGATAGCTAACCTTTTCCGGACTGAGAACCCAAAGCGTGCGTGCGAACCAGGGGTGGGTACTATTTACCTTTACTACCAGTTTGCAGCAGGGCTGCACGCTCTTCTGCGCCTGTGCAGAAGCATTTTGGTGACGTCAGGGTCAGTGGGCGGAGCCTCCCGCCGGTTTTACTACCGGTTCTATAGAATGAGTGCGAACCGGGGCAACCCAACACTGGTGCGAACCGCCAAAATGCAGTGTGCATGCAGTCCCCACGCATGCACCCCGCCCCTGTGCATGCATGTGTGGCCCCCTTGTATGCACCCTGCCCCCCCGACGCATGCGTGCACAGCCCCCAACATGCCCCCTGCCTCCTGTGCATGCATGACAGAGACTCAAAGACCAGCTGGCTGGTGGGAGGCGCGTACACATGTGCGGTAGAGCTGAGCTGAGGCGACGGCTTGCATGCCCACAGAGAAGGTGCTGCGTGCCACCTCTGGCACGCGTGCCATAGCTTCACCATCATTGTGCTAGGTGATTAGGAGTTTGTGCAAGTAATGGAAACTCACCCCATTGTGTGGTCAACAGGTCTCTCCAGCTGACAAGCTCAGTATCTTAATCTACTGAGCAATCGCACCCCCAACATAGATATAGACAGACACAGACATAGACAGCCCAAAATGTATTTGTTTACATTTTATGGGAGATAAACAGAACTGAAAGGCCTACAAGTATAATTGACCAATTGCAATATGGCACAACAATGGAAATGCTAATGCTTTAATGGCTTTTTAGAGTTAAACAATTAGATGATAGAAATATGCTTTTTACCAAGGTGGCTCAGTGGTTAGAGTGCAGTACTGCAGGCTGCAGTTCAGCAGTTCGGCAGTTCAAATCTCACCAGCTCAAGGTTGACTCAGCCTTCCATCCTTCCGAGGTGGGTAAAATGAGGATGCAGATTGTTGGGGGCAATAGGCTGACTCTGTAAACTGCTTAGAGAGGGCTGTAAAAGCACTATGAAGTGGTATATAAGTCTAAGTGCTATTGCTACCAACTGATTAATAAATCAGATGCCAACCCAAGTGAATTCTATTCCTGCAGACATTCCAAACTCCCCATCCCCACCCCATGGCTTTATAAAATACCCATTCTAAGAAATCTTAAGATTCTTAGAATACATTAAAATGAATATTTCTATTATATGCAAACCTGCCTGCCATTAAAGGGCTCTCTCCCAGATGGTGAAGGTATCATTAAAAGTTCATTTGATAGCTGTTGGATTGGCTTTAAAGATTTTCTAACTGCTGAGGCCTTCTAATTGTAGAGGATTGCTAATTTTTTTTTTCCCCAGTGAAGCAGATCCAATGACTTTTCTAGCATATGGTCTATTTCTGCTAACGAATATGCAATTTATTCACTTCAACATATAGGCTGTTAAACTAATCCTCCTGTAGAAACATTATGGTTGCTTGCATGCTTTAACTCTTCTGCTCCTTTGGCGGAAAGGTGGGGAAAATGATGTTCTCAGGAGATACCACGAATAATTAGGAGTACGGTCACAATTCAAACCCAGTGATAAGACAGAGTTCATTGCCTCTCTGTCTTTTCTAGTTAAAGGTTGTAAGATGAAATAGAGCTATGGCACAGAGAAACAGAATCAACTGCAACCTCAAGGGGATAATTTTGCGGCTTTCTGATGTTATGGATCACCGACTTTTATTTTAAGTAGGTTTCAAGTGTGCATGCAGACCTTTTCAATGTAGCCAACCATCCACATTTAAATCCCTGAATCTTTTGCACGGGCAACTGATTGATTCTTTCTAATGATTCCTAGAGTGCTTTTGACTTTATATACTAGGACTGTACAATGAAGTGGATGTTGAAATGTATTCTGAGAAAGCGGGATAAACTAATACCGATCTCTTAGTGATTCTTGGATTCGCTTCACTTAGTGAAGTGAAGGACCGGGGGAGACATGATAGCAGTCTTCCAATATTTGAGGGGCTGCCACAGAGAAGAAGGGGTCAAGCTATTTTCAAAGGCCTATGAGGACCAGACAAGGAATAATGGATGGAAACTGATCAAAAAGAGATTCAACCTAAAAATAAGGAGCTTTCTGACAGAGAACAATCAACCAATGGAACAGAAGTTGCCTTCGGAAGTTGTGGGAGCTTCATCACTTGAGACTTTCAAGAAGAGATTGGACTGCCATTTGTCAGAAATGGTGTAGGGTCTCCTGCTTGAGTGGGGGTGGGTGGACTAGTTGACCTATAAGGTCCCTTCCAGCTCTGTTAATCTGTCTTAGATTGTTTATTGATTGATTGCTTGATCAATTGATTATTATGCATCCCATCTCCCCTGTTAGGTGACTATGTTAGATGGAGTTTAGTGCGGTGCATTGTGTATAATTGGAATACACACAAATTTCAGCACAGGGATGTTGAAACTTTTGCATGAAAAGGGGTTTCATAATCAATACTAGGCCTAAGGTAAGTATCGAACAATACCCGTCATGGTTAAGGCAGCAGGTTAGAAACTAGGAGACCTGTGAGTTCTAGTCTCTTTAGCTGTGAAAGCCAGCTTGATGACCTTTGGGGCCAGTCAGTCGCTTCCAGCCCCACTGAATTGTTGTTGTAGGTTAAATAGGAAGAAAGAATATTAGATATGTGTGCTACCTTGAGTTGTTTATTAAAAAAACTAATAAAGACAGGATATAAATAAACAAATAATGTTCTGAATAAGTTTTCATAGGTTCTAATTGCACCAGTTCTACGGAGAAACATACACATAACAAAATTAGAGCCTTTCCCTGCTAATAAGTTTTAAGACTTTCCTTGATTTGGCAGAAAACTCTGTCACTGTGAAATCTGTTATTCCCATGGCTGATTCCTATCTTGCCTTGATTTATCTCTTTTCCCTTTCACCTTCTTTACTAAATCTTCTATTTGCTATTCTTTTTTTTATTATTATTATTATTTTAATGAATTCTCAGCAGAAGGTTTGTACAATTTATTCTTGAATATATAGTTACTGGCATTTTTCAAGACAAAGTTTTGACAAACTAAATAAAAATGAACTAATTCTTGGTCAAGCATTCGGTCCATGCATTCAGATTGTACAAAACGGACCGTCATAATTACTTATTTCTGTTTTGTTTAATAACGTGAACAGCTGCTGTGGTCACTGAATGATTGACATGACCTCTCCCCCTCTCTTCCAATCCAGTTTAGTCAATAGATCGATCCATTAATTGACAGACAAGCAGACAGACAGATAGACATAGAACATTTTAGTCCTTGATGGAGTTGATGCCATCGCTAATCTGATACTCTGACTTTTATCTTTCAACCAGGCTCAGGGGACACTCAATGAAAAGGAAAATTAAAACCTCATTAACATGGTGTTCAGTTTTTAAAATCAGCTCATCTTGGAGTGTTGAACACTCCACCAACTTATGAGTTGCTGTCAGGTTGATTAAGATCTTGATTTGTACTGTGTTTGCAAGTGGCAAATATTTATCTGGATGTTGACTCATTATGCTCCTTCTTCTAATACATTTTCACACTTTGTTTAGCATTTCAAGCTACGGATGTCGGCTTTTTTTTTAAAAAAAAAAGCATCTGGGAATTTCTGATTTCTCCATATCTAAAGTAACCTTTTGTTATGTTTATGTTTAGTGTTATTTCAAAAGGAAGCAAGCTACAAGTGCAATTAAATTGCTACCAAATAGCTGCAAATTAGCCTTCTTTTGTATCCTCAAAACAAATACCACAATCCTCATTTGTTGTGCATCTGCATTATATCCAGTAGATGAAAATTCTTTAATAGAATGAGCAGTTTTATCCTTCTCATCCTGTTGCAAGTCGATCAAGTATCTATCTTCATTTTAAGAAGCCATCTTGTTGGAAACATATCTCTCTCTATATATATGAAAGCCAAATACCACTCACTCATCACAAAATCTCCAGAATGCTAAAGCCTACAAACTTGAAATTTGGCACGTATGTTCCTCTTGGCTTCTAGGTGCTCGTTAAGAAAGGATTTCTTGAAATGACTATCAGATCATTAGTATTTCATATACAGTATTATATTCACACGCTCTGATGCTAAGGAGCTAGACATTCTACTCCCCCTCCCTACCTGAAAAGAACTCTGTTCCAACTGCCAGTTGCCTTATATTAACATGCTCTGATGCTATCCCTTCACTAAACCTTCACTGGGCGTGGCCAGCACGTGACTCATCCAGCCTGCGGGCTGGGACATTCTATTCCTCTCCCCTATATTAACATGCTCTGTTGCTACAGAGCTACACATTCTGCGTTAAGTTTCAGGTTTTAAGTGTCAATTTATCATGCCCAATCACATAGTTACATAGTGAAGCACAGGCACCAACTAGTTATCTATATAACTTAGAGGCAGGAAAGCATGAAAATAAATTCTAGCCTTTTTCTCACAACATTTAGGAACCCATTTCCCCATGTTCTACATTTGCTGTAAAACTGCTATCACAGTAAAGAATGTTGGGGTGATTTCTATGTGCAAATTCATTGTATCTACCACAAGGCTTTGTGGGTTCATGTGACATAATCCAACTCACTAGGCATCTTTTTGGGATTATGTTGTCATTTTTCCTTTATTAGCACAGCAAACAATATTAATCATTTAGTTTCTTTTTCAGGCATGGAAAATTAATTAGGCATCAAAATTCCTTTCTCTTCTACTTTTAGGCACTGTCTTATGCCTAAAGATATTTACCCATGTAGTAGGCTACATTGCTATTATCCTTGTCATCTTCTCATCTTTGTCATCTTCTAATCTCACCTTTCCTATTATCTTCTCCTGTTGGCATATTGATTTATCAATTGTTATTTGTATCTTTTGATTTATGAAGATTTATGATGTATCTTATGATTTATGATCTATGGCATCACTTGTTGTTTGTATGCATGAGCTTCTGCACCAGAGACAAATTCTTTGTGTGTCCAATCACAATTGGCCAATAAAGAATTCTATTCTATTCTATTCTATTCTATTCTATTCTATTCTATTCTATTCTATTCTATTCTATTCTATTCTATTCCATTCCATTCCATTCCATTCCATTCCATTCCATTCCATCCCATCCCATCCCATCCCATCCTATCCTATCCTATCCTATCCTATCCTATCCTATCCTCTGATAAGCAACAGAAGAACAATAATCTCATCTATGTCTATGCGTGTAGTCATTCCCACCACCACCCATTTCTTACTGTCCTTTTTTTCCTCTCCTGGATTTGTAAGCATTGGGATTCCTCTATATACCTCCTTTTCCCCCTGCATAGAGTTACATTGCTGTTAAAGGAGAAGGTTTATGACTTGGGAGGGTGTCATCCTGAACTTGTAACTCCTGTTGAGTTACATGGCCAGGGACTCTTTGATGATAGGAGGACCTGACTGGACTTCTTGACTGACCATTAAAAACTGTGTGATATGGGGCTGGTAGTGTGGCTGGCTAAAAAACTAGGTTGGATCAATTTATGGAAGAAATAGGGCTCACTGGCTATTAGCTTTGATAGCAGTGTGAGTGCTGTTGAAGGATATCTCCTGCGAGCCTAGTCTCCTTATGTTGGTTGGCCACTGTGAGAACAGACCGTTTATGAGTTTTAAGTGTCCTATATCTTTGTCTTTATATTTGTTGCGTATTCTTACATTGTGGCAAGAGTTCTGTAACTGTGGTGTAGCACAAGAGGGACTATCTCTCACTGCATCTCTCCCTTATTCAGTGGATCTCCCTCACTTACAGGGGTGGGATTCAGCCGGTTTGGACGAGTTTGGGCAAACCGGATGCTAATTTTTCATCTGGTTCACCGAACCGGTAGTTGTAAGGACTGGCTGGCCCCGCCCACCCTGCCCTGCCCCTCCCAGGAGTCTCCACGTGGCTTATTTTGGATGCCAGGTAATGCAGCGCCCACACAGAGGCTCTGGGAGGGTGAAAAACAGGCCTCTCAGAAGGTCCAGAAGTCCAGAAATGGGTCCGTTTCTGGTCTCCGGAGGGCCTCCAGAGCCCGGGGGAGGCCGTTTTCGCTCTCCCGGAGACTCGAGGAAAGCCGCCGTGGTGCAGGAGGCTGAGTAGGCCACGCCCACCATGGCCACGCCCACCCAGCAACCGGGCAGAGAACTGGTTGCTAAAATAGTTGAATCCCACCCCTGCTCACTTACCTTCACTTCAAGAGTCTTTGCCCTGAAACCAATAACAAATAGCAAATCTGAAGTATCTAACCATATCTAGAATGCATTTTGATTTGCCTTTGCCACCTCCTCAGATGCCTTTTGTTTACGTGTCCAGCTTTCTCCTTCCTAACA
This sequence comes from Pituophis catenifer annectens, assembly GCF_029215685.1. Lineage (NCBI taxonomy): Eukaryota > Metazoa > Chordata > Lepidosauria > Squamata > Colubridae > Pituophis > Pituophis catenifer. The sequence continues at coordinate 12,215,631 of NW_027256886.1, read as the reverse complement.
TAGCAGCAATCTACCTTCCTAACATAGCAGCAATCTACCTTTCCTTTGAAAAAACATATGCATTTTCTTCTATCCTTAGGTTCTGCTATCAGTGAAAAAGAACAGCATGTCTACCTAGATAGCAGAGAGCCAATGGGTGACTGCATGCTGTCACAGAACCCATGAGAATTTAAATCATATATTCTTCTCTTTTGGAAAAAAATAAAAAAAATAATAATCCTGACAATAATTTCTTTTACAGCAGATTAGATGAGAAGGGTTTAAAAAAAAAAATTCAAGAGTTTTAGGCTCTGCACGAATAGTCATAAAATGTTCTTAACAAAGAAACCCTGATATGTTTCTTGAGTAATCTCTATTTTTCTAAAAACAAACTATTGATATAAAAGTTTCATTAGCTCATGCTGGCAGCATAAGGAAATTTCAAGTAAGAGACAATGGGTTAACAATACAGTGGATAGCGGGAAGATACTGCTAATTACAGAATCCAATTAATTAGTTCAGTTGTGCAAATTTAGTGGCTGCATTTTTAATGATGATGATGATGAAAAAGAAGAAGAAGAAGCTGCTGCTACTATCGTGACAGTGATGATGAAAATGATGATGTTTAGAATTATAGTTGCTAAGCAGAAAAAATAATGTGATAGAGTTACAACATCACTTCCCATTTGGTTGTTAAGTTGATCACTATAGTTATTAAGTAAATCACCATGGACAACCATTTGTCTGAAATGGCATAGGGTTTCCTGCCTAAGCAAGGGGTTGGATTGAAGACCTCCAAGGTCCCTTCCAACTCTGTTATTCTATTCTGTTCTATCATATGACATCAACTTGCTATTTTACTTCCTCAATCTCTATTAATTTTGCCTGTCAGAAGCCAGTTGATAATCATGCAATTTTTTTTTTTTAATTTGATTTATATGCCGCCCTTCTCCGGAGACTCAGGGCGGCTTACAGTGCGTTAAGCAATAGCCTTCATACTTTTGTATATTTATACAAAGTCAGCTTATTGCCCCCACAATCTGGGTCCTCATTTCACCTACCTTTGAAAGGATGGAAGGCTGAGTCAACCTTGAGCCTGGCAAGATTCAATCTTACTTTAATTGCAGACAGCTGATGTTAAATTACAGAGCTCTGTCTGTTGAGCTATCCAGGCACATGGTGATCATGTGCCACTGTAGCAGTGTGATACTGTAAAAGTCATAAATACAACGTTCAGTTGCAAAGCCAGGGTTTTGTTTTGTTTTTTACACCATTATATTTTGAATTTTACTGACCAGCACAGTGGCCTAGAAGCCTAGACTATCTCTTGCCTCACAATCAGGAGGCTGTGAGTTTGATCCTAGGCAGCGGCAGATATTTGTCTCTCTGGATGCAATGAGTTATTGTCTGCTGTGAACTTTGCGTAGGTGTCAGGAAGGGCATCCGGCCAATAAACTTTCAAGCTTGCGCTGACTCCACTCTGATGCAAGAGATTACAGGATCATTAAAAGAAAAAAAAAATAACTCTACTAAATGTGACAGTCAGTAAGCAAGGGCTACCTTTATAAACAGTTCTGACATGTTTCTTGGCAAATAATATTCAAAAGCAGCTTGTTATGAGATGCTTTAGTCTACAGGGGAAAAAAAAACATATTGGTAAAGCGGCCATCACATTTTCCAGACTTACAAAGAGAGCATGGCTTAATAAGAAGCTGACGGAACATACAAAGATCCAGGTCTATAGAGCCTGTGATCCGAGCACACTGTACTACAGTGAGTCTTGGACCCTTTATGCACAGCAGGAGAGAAAGTTGAACACCTTTCATATGCGCTGTCTCCGACGTATTCTTGGCATCACCTGGCAGGACAAAGTTCCAAATAGTGCGGTCTTGGAACGTGCTGGAATTTCTAGCATGTATACACTATTGAAACAGCGACGTCTATGCTGGCTTGGGCATGTCGTGAGAATGGCTGATGGTCAGGTTCTGAAAGATCTCCTGTATGGAGAATTAGTGCAGGGAAAGAGCCTCAGAGGGAGACCACAGCTGCAATATAAGGATATCTGCAAGAGGGACCTAAAGCCCTGGGAATGGACATTAACAACTGGGAAAACTTGACCTCTGATTGTTCAGCTTGGAGGCTAAAGACGCAGCATGGCCTGTGTTCAGCTTGGAGGCTAAAGATGCAGCATGGCCTTCTCCAATTTGAACAGACACTTGTTCGGCAGGCTGAGGCAAAGAGGCAGTCCTGGAAGCAGCAAAATCTGGGGGCTGGGCAGGGGACGGAATGTATCTGCCCTCAGTGTGGAAGGGATTTCCACTCTCGAATTGGCCTTTTTAGTCACACTAGATGCTGTTTTAGGATCTCTTTCCAGAGCACGATACCATCGTCTCTTGAGACTGAAGGTTGCCAATGGATGTAGTCTGCAGAGGCATTCTATGTTGTACAGTGTGCATCAGATAAGTAAGTCTGTCCATTCTAAGCCTAATATTAAGTGAAGTTGGTTCAAATGATTTTGCTGCCTGAGGCAAAGAGTAAAAGGTTATCCACGTACAGAAATGGACTCAAGTGTAATTCTAAACTCCAACTTCAATCTTTTTTAGGACATTTGAGAAAGCTTCTTAGACCCCCACTCAGTATTTGCTGTCTAAAGCAGACTTGAATATCTAAACCGTTAAGAATATTAGCAGCAGGATATATTGACTAACATAAACTTATTGTTGAAATTGTCTTCATGAGTTAATCTATAGAACTTGAAAACTTTCTTCCAAGTGCAAAGTTGAGTCCATTTTTTTCGAACACTGTATGCTGCCAGATGTACATTCATAGTCTTTCCTGAGCTTTTGGACAGTTTGCTCATCCTGTAAGAGTTTTTAAAATTAAATGATTACCTGCTGTAATGCCATCTGTTTATGTGCTTTAGAAATATTATTTGTCATTTCCTTTGCAAAAAAAGTGGACCTTATAAATGTGAATAAAGGATTAATAAAAGCAACAACTCTAATCAGCAGATGGACTGGGCAAAGCAGTCCTCTAAGCAAGCATTCTTGATTGTTTAGAGTATTGTTGAGTGGAGTTTTCCACAGATTTAATTATCCTTTCTGTCAGAAGATGGTAGTAAGATATTTATTTCTGTAATCAATCTATTACTTCTGGGGAAAAGGCAGAAGGATTGTGTATGTGGGTTTGTGTGTATCATGTTTAGGGTTTTTTTTTTTCCCCCTTAACAAATTAGCCACAATAAAATCTTCATGTAAACACTGTTTCTGTATCAGCATTAAGCAAGGTTGACTCAGCCTTCCATCCTTTCGAGGTAGGTAAAATGAGGACCCAGATTGTGGGGGCAATAAGCTGATTTTATATTAAAAAAACACCGCTTAGGGGGCCCGAAAGCCCTACTAAGCTGGTATATACAAAAGTATGAAGGCTATTGCTTAACACATTGTAAACCGCCCTGAGTCTCCGAAGAAGGGCGGCATATAAATCGAATCAATCAATCAATCAAAATTTTGATTGCAGTATATTTATTTTTCATCTGGCAAGATTCCTAGGAACATTTATTTGGAAATAAAGCCTTATTGAACTTTGTGAGAGTTACTTCAAAGTAAGCATATATAGAATTATAGGCTGTCATATTTCCTTGTAACATTTTCATCCTTCCCTACTGGAAGGTGAACAACTTGTCCACTATTGACCCAAATTTTTGAGATTAGAACCACATTCAATAGGTATCCTGAAAGAATTTGACTAATAAAGAAGAGTGTTAATATTAAACCTGGAAGATCAATAGCCAAAATTAGGCTAAATCAGGAATATAAGCAAAGATGTAAGATACATTTCATCTGCTGCTTTATAGGACCATAAAAATAGTCCTGTTAGATTGGGCCAAAACCCATTTTAGTCTATTATTTTGCTTATCGCATGCAGGTGATGCTGACATACTGGTATTGTCCTTCTGCAATTGATATTTAGAGGTATTATTCCCCCAACTTTGAGATAACATTGACTTTCAAGACTTGATAGACCTTCATAAACCTGCTCCTAGTTTTTTATTCCTGATGATTGCTTGGACAAGTCCCTGCAGTTTTTTTTTTTAATAATGTTTTTTTTTCCAGAAATGGTTTGCCACTGCCTGCTTCCTAAGGCAGAGAAAGAGGGGGGGGGAGAGGGAGAGGGAGAGGGAGACTGTGTGTATGTGAGAGCGAGAGAGAGTGAGAGAGAGCGAGAGAGAGAAATACTTTGAAATAATCTTCTCCTAAAGAAAGATAAACATTGCTTATTGCAATGTGTAAATCCAGCCCATTTACAACCTCTGGTACATTTAAGGTTATCCACAATGATATTTCAATATAATAACAGTTTTTTTGTAGATCTTTTATTTGGGGTTTTTTGGGGGGCACTTAAATGCAGCTCAAGAAACTTTCCATCAATATACCCCAAATTGCTTGAGAGCTGAGCATTGCTGCCTCTCCTTGCACTCTAGAATAGTTTTAGTACTGTGATGACTTTGATATCAAAAGAAAATCACTTTAATATGTGCTGATGAAAGTAATGGCATTGTGGATTTGCCAAATAAACTACAGCCCGAATAATTGAGGTGTTTATATCATCTGCCAGATGGTGGATTAACATCAGATTATTCTGTCTCTTGCAATTACTTTCATTTAAATTTTTAATAAAGAAACAATATTAAGGAAAGAGTCCATGTAGTTCTCTTTTCTTGGGTAAGCTATAATCTATAATTATTAGCAAAGTCTAAAAGAAGACAAGTGTTTTTCACATTTGGCAACTTTCAGATGTGTGAACTTCAACTTCCTGAATTCCCTAGCCAGCATTGATGGCTGGGAAATTTTGAGAGCTGAAGTTGATACATCTTAAAATTGTCAAGTTCGGAAAAGAGTGGTCTGTTGGCATGCACAACTTTCTCTTATGAAAGTAATGCAAAATATAAATTTGACCAGTGCTACACAGGCCATTGTATTTCTGATCTTGTTTTGTTTGTTTACTTATTTCTGATACTTTGCAAGTCTATTAGACGAGGGAATTAGAAGGAGAACTCATCAAGTTTGCAGACGATACTAAACTGGCAGGAATAGCTAACACTCCAGAAGACAAACTTAGGATCCCAAAAGATCTTGACAAACTTGAACAATGGGCCCTATCCAACAAAATGATTTTTAATGTGGAGAAAAGCAAAGCTTTGCATTTAGGCAGGAAACACCAAAGGTATAAGTACAGATTAAATGAGACCTGGCTCAAAAACAGTAACTGTGAGAGGGACCTTGGACTCCTAGTGGATGATCATTTGAATATGAGCCAGCAATGTGCAGCAATAGCCAAAAAAGTTAATAGAATCCCAGGTTGTATAAACAGAGACATAGAATCAAGATCACGTGAAGTATTAGTGCCACTTTACAAAACCCTAGTAAGACCACACCGGGAATACTGCATCCAGTTTTGGTCACAAAAAAGATGTTGAGACTTTAGAAAAAGTTAAGAGAACAGCAACTAAGATAATTAAAGGCCTGGAGACTAAACCATAGGAATAACAGCTGCAGGTTTTGGGTCTGGCTAGTCTAAAGAAAAGAAGAAGTAGGGGTGACATGATAGTATTTCAGTATTTGAAGGGCTGCCACAAAGAAGAGGGGCTCAAATTATTCTCCAAAGCACCAGAAAATAGGACAAGAAATAATGGTTGGAAACTAATCAAAGAGAGAAGCAACCTGGAATTAAGGAGAAATTTCCTAACAGTAAGGACAATTAACCAGTGAATAGCTTGCCTTCAGAAATCATGGGTGCTCCATCATTGGAGGTTTTTAAGAAGAGACTAGACAATCACTGGTCTGAAATGGTATAGTTTCTACTGCTTGAGCAGAGGGCTGGACTAGAAGACCTCCATGGTCCCTTCCAGCTCTATTCTATTCTATTCATTCATTCATTCCATTTCATTTCCACATCTATGAATGTTTAAAACAGGTGTGTGCACACATATATTTGTATATCTGTATATGAACTAAATGTTTTGCTGGATCTTTCCATAACTGCATAAATATAAGATGATTTTTAAAATGAAGGTGATTGGTGTATGTCTAACATTCACCTGTTACCCATGGTACGTAGCGCCTAGATATCCCATGGTAGATTGATTTTTAAGGGTTGGGTGTTATCATAACACTCTTTGAATGGTGTGGGAGTATGAATGGATTTCCAGAAAAAAAAATGCAATATTTTGGGGACCCTGAGGGCATAGATAAACCTCCAAGTGGCCTCAACGACTCTTAGAAAGAGTGTTAATGACCAGATAACTGCAAGGAATATGAATCCTTCCATTCTCCACCATTCAGTCAGAACTGAAGAAGCCGTTTGGATGAGAAGTGAAACATCTTCAAGCAAAACAAGAAAGTCCAGTTGCCTTTTGAAAGAAAGTACCTTTGGGACAACCATGACCTGAAAATCTCCATAGATATTACATCAAAGATTTTTCCAAGCGTCTGCCCATCCAGAATTGAAACAAACCCATTGGATCTGCAAGCTGCCATCTGGGAGAGTTTCAGTTCTGTCAAAAAAAATGCTTACAATATTATAAACAACCATTTATACAAGATAATTTTAGGCAAGCTAAATTCATAAGGCCCTGGGAATCCTATAGTGCCATCTCCTCATCTTACATATAAGCCAGTGGTGGGTTCCTCCCGGTTCCGCCTGGTTCCGCCGAGCCGGTAGCAGTGACGATATGACATCACCAAACCGGTTCTGCCCCCTGCCCCTGCCCCCCCGCCTGCCCCCCGCCCCCCTGTTATTCTTACCTTTTATTTGGCCCTACCCCCAATCTATTGCTGCCTCCTGAGTCCCAGCTGATGGGCTATAAGGAAAAAAACTGTTTAAACTCTTGCCACAGGGCTTCAAAGGGCCACCCTTCAGCTGATCAGTGGTAAAAGGCAGTTTGATGGTAGACCGGTGCCTGCAAAAATACATGAGTAGACCGGTGCCTGCAAAAATAAATGGGTAGACCAGTGCCTGCAAAAATACATGAGTAGACCGGTGCCTGCAAAAATAAATGGGTAGACCAGGGCCTGCAAAAATACATGGGTAGACCAGTACAGCTCTGCAAGCAGTTAAAAGCCTGGTAGACCAGTACCTCTGCTAAATCCTAAAGAATTGTCACATGACCATCAAGCCACGCCCACAAAATAAGCCACGCCCACAGAACCGGTAGTAAAAAATTTTAGAACCCACCCCTGATTTAAGCAATATTTGCATGACAAGGATTAACCAACACACTGGTGTCCATCAATAAATGACTCACCCAATGAAGTGGTGGCACAGGGAATTTCAGAGAAACCATTTTAACGAGGCACTTTCGTGGTGGCTACCATTTCTTCTTCTTTTTATTAAGCCAAAAATGAATAAATAAAAGCCAGTGATGGACCATTCCATGTCAAAACCACTATTGGTGGGCTGCAGGAAGACATCCTTCCCACCTCACACATCCTTTTTGGTTTGTTTTACATACCATGTCTGGAACTGTAAATAGCTGAAAATGGAAATTTCTTGAGAAATTTTCTAGAAGTTAGTCGATTGACTCTTTGTTAATGTATAAGTGTTTACATGTATTTGTGTTTTATGTTTGTTTATGTTAATAAAACTTAAAAAAAAAAAAAAAAAAAAAAAAAAGGAAATTTCTTGAGAAATTGAATTTTGCATGGCCACCTTATGGAGGCAACTAAGAAGAGAGTTAACCTTCTGTTCACCTTCTGTTCTCTGTTTTCACTGCAGACCTGACTGGGAGTGCTAGATTAACCCAGAACAAACACAGGGTTATTGAGGGTAAAAACTGCCCTTCTGACCCAGTGCTAATTGGCTTTCCACATTTGGACAGCATCTAAAATACCCCAATGAACTGTGCAGTCCAACACACTTGGATGCTAATATTGACCATCTGAACTTTCTGATAGCTGGCACCCTACAGATGTCTTGGGACAGCAACTTCCCACATGTTTTGCCAGGATGCAGTTCCAACACATCTGTATATTTTGCATCTGTTGACAGATTTTCTGTGCTAAAATAAATGGATGTTCTGAATAAATGGATATTAAATATGATTAGTAGCATTTCAAAGCTTTGCCTGAAAAGGGCAATATTCATAAATGGAAAACACCACCAATCAAGACTTACATTTGAAATGGGAGAGATTTGCTTGCTTTAATATAATAAACATGGTTGTTTACACTGCTACCTTGAAGTTATAAAGCTACTAAGATTACTTCTGTAATCTTTATAATGATTGGAATATTCTTTTTTTTTCCATGCCATTTGCCTGACATTTAATCTCATAACAGCATTACTTTTATGTGCTATTGGAGATCTTTTACTTTTAATAATGTCCCTGTTCATAAATAAAACATTGAAACAATGTGGTACATTTACAATGGGTATAAGGAAGCTTTCTTAATAGTTTTTAATTCCTCTTGAATCTCTATAAATATATCAACTCTTGTAAGCCTCTGTTTGCTGTTATTTAAACACGGTGTTTCACAAGCTTCAAAAATGGGGGGGGGGAAATGTTGATGCTATGGTAACTATCTTCATTCCTAAGGTAGCTTTTAAAATTCTCTTTTAACTGTAAATGTAGTCACTCAGTTTTTAAATATTTTATTAGCCTGATGTATTTCTTTCATTATAAACACTCCAACTAAATCTCTCCTTACTGGTGTAAATCAGCAGGAAATAACTGAAGTCAGAGGCATTTCTGTAATATAGATAAAGCAGAAATAAATTGGTAGATGTTGGGTTTCCCCCCCAAGATTGCATATTTGCTAAAAGGTAGGTCTAGGCCATGGCTCTTCCCAGGAAGGTTGCAGTTGATAAAAAATAAATCCATGCTTGTCATTCAGGGTCCCATTTTTTCATCAGAGTTGCTTTTCTCATCTGAGAAGAAATTTGAGTCATTTTTTTCATCTTTAATACAATGTAGGCAGTAATAGGAGAAAAACCAAGGAAGAAAAATATCAGTCAAATTGCAATTGGACCAAAAGAGCCAAAAAGAGCAATATCCCAACATATGACAGACTTATTCTTCAAAACCTTTGGATTTCTTTTAATCCATTAAAATATATTTTGGGGGAAAGTGGCAGCACATCCTTGTATTGGGAAGGAGAAAAGTTTATAAGAATCCACCCTTCCCCCCCAAGCCAACTCGTACTACTGATTGAGGATTGGAGTTTGTTTGGATTTTTATTATATGGTGCATTTAAAAAAAAAAAAGTAATTCTCCAGAGTCACCTCTGTGTGAGTTGAGTGCCTATTTAAATTTGTTTAATAATAATTTAGGCAGGAAAATTCAAAGGTATAAGTACAGATTAGGTGAGACCTGGCTCAAAAACAGTAACTGTGAGAGGGACCTTAGAATTCTACTGGATGATCACTTGAATGTGAGCCAGCAATGTGCACAGCAGCCCAAAAAGCTAATACAATCCTGGGTTATATAAATCGAGGCATAGAATCAAGATCACATGAAGTATTAGTGCTACTTTACAAAACTCTGCTAAGACCACACCTGGAATACTGCAATACTTCAGTTTTGGTCACCATACTACAGAAAAGATGTTGAGACTTTGGAAAAAGTTCAGAGAAGAGCAACTAAGATGATCAAAGGCCTGGAGACTAAACCAAACCATGAAGAATGGCTGCATGTTTTTGGTCTGGCTAGTCTTAAGAAAAGAAGAATTAGGAATGACTTGGTAGCAGTATTCCAGTATTTGAGGGGATGCCACAAAGAAGAGGGGGTCAAATTATTCTCCAAAGCACCAGAAGGCAAGACAAGAAACAATGGATGGAAACTAATCAAAGAGAGAAGCTACCTGGAATTAAGGAGAAACTTCCTGACAGTGAGGACAATTAACCAGTGGAACAGCTTGCCTTCAGAAATAATGGGTGCTCCATCACTGGAGGTTTTTAAGAAGAGACTAGACAGTCACATGTCTGAAATGATATAGGTACTCCTGCTTGATCAGGGAGGTGGACTAGAAGACCTCCAAGGTCCCTTCCAGCACCTAGTTTAGTCTTTGAGAAATAATAATAGTCAGTTCATTGATATTCTGCAGTGAATCTTCTACCTAACTTGGAGATATCAAAGGTTGAACCTGGGATCTTTGAAAAGGAAAAGAGGTGCTCTATAGAGGTAGTCCTTGACTTATGACTGCAATTGAGCCTAAAATGGGGCTGCCCTTGGGGTGTACCTGGAGGCTCCAGCTGGTCCAGAATGTGGCCGCGCAGGTTGTTACGGGAGCTTCCCATTTCTCCCGTGTTACACCTCTCCTGCGCGAGCTGCACTGGTTACCGGTGGTCCTTCGGATCTGCTTCAAGGTGCTGATACTTACCTATAAAGCCCTACATGGCATGGGCCCGGGGTATCTGCAGGACCACCTTCTGCCTGCCTCCCACCGCCCTGCGCACTCACATAGGACTGCCCTCCTCCGGGTGCCATCGGCCAGACAATGTCAGCTGGTGGCGCCCAGGATGAGGGCATTCTCTGTGGGCGCACTGACTCTCTGGAATGGGTTACCCACGGTGCTCCGGACGGCCCCCGACCTCCGCTCTTTCCGCCATGACCTGAAGACATGGCTTTTTCAACAAATTTGCTGATCTGATGGGTGATGTTTAATTGGGAGATTTTAATTGATTATTTTAGTACTTATTTTTATTGTTTTCATCGTTTTATTTTTGTGAGCCACCCAAGTCCTTTGGGAGAAGGGCTGCATATAAGAATAAATAAATAAATAAATAAATAAATAAATAAATAAATAAATAAATAAATAAATAAAATTCATGTTGCTAAAGGAGACATTTGTTAAGTGAGTTTTTTCCCATTTTATGACTTTTCTTGCCACAGTTGTTGAGTGAATCATTGCAATAACCCAGTGGTTAAGTGAATCTGGCTTCCCCATTAACTTTGCTTGTCAGAAGTTTGCAAAAAAAGGTGTTCCCATGACCCTGGGACACAGCAATCGTCATAAATATGAACCAGTTGCCAAGCATCCGAATTTTCACCACATGAACATAGGGATGCCACAATGGTCATAAGTGTGAAAAATGGTCATAAGTCACTTTTTTTTCAGTGCTGTACATTAAAAATGTAGACTTCGGCAGTTCATGAAAACATTTCTTCAGGAGCTTCAGTGGTTTATCGGCTGAAAGAGGGAGAATGCCAAATGCCATTTTTAGAAATAGGCAGTGTGTTCATGAGTTGTTCATATTATTAACCCTTGTGCTTCTACAATCACAGCACTCCTGGTGAGAAAGCCCAAACACACAGACACACAGACACACAGACACACACACACACACACACGATGTTTGTCCATCGTTTTCGAAAAGGACCTTGACATCTAATGAGTTTTGGGCTGTCCATGGTGTGTCCGCAGGTTGTGGTAAGGCCTATACGGGCACGGAATGTTCTGCCACATGCTGGGCAGACATGTGTGGGCACCACTATTGCAGCATTTGCAGCTCTGGCTTTGCAAATGTGTGTACACACACACACACACACACACACACACACATATATATAGCACCAGGCCTCAAAAGTATGAATGTATTTAGATGAACAATGCATCAGACAGCTGAAACTTAAAAGAAGATGATGCTTGATCTATTTTGTCACTAACCTATGGCACGGGTGTCAAACTAGATTGTGTCACGTGATGTCACATTTTTTGCCTTTGCGGATCTGAGGTGTGGCCTGCGCATGATGAATCTGGCCTGTGGGCCAGTGGTGGGATTCAAAAATTTTTACAACTGGTTCTGTGGGAGTGGTTTGCTGGGCATTGCATGGCTTGGTGGGCATGGCTTGGTGAGCCTCGCAGGGGAAGGATACTGTAAAATCTCCATTCCCTCCCTACTTCAGGGGAAGGTTACTACAAAATCCCCATTTCCCCCCGATCAGCTGGGACTCGGGAGGCAGAGAATAGATGGGAGCGGGGCCAGTCAGAGGTGGTATTTCTAGTTCTCCGAACTACTCAAAATTTCCGCTACCTATTCTCCAGAACTGGTCAGAACCTGCTGAAAACCACCTCTGCTGTGAGCTGCCAGTTTGACAGGCCTGACCTATGGGGATAGAGAAGAGTTTTCATAGAAGGGTTATAATGCTTTTCCTCTACTGAACCAGCATAATTGATGATACCTTCACAAAGTTTTCTTGGTGACATTTCAGAAGGGACTTGCCATTGCCTTCTATTAGGATTTTTTTTAAAAAAAAATTGAATCTAGTTTATAGCCCAGTGTTTTCTCACTAGTCTCCCATCCAAATATTAATACTTTTTGAGATCAGCAAATGTTGACATAGTTACAGCACTTGATTTATAATGTGTTTGTTCGTTGAAATTTTACTGTATCGTTCCACACAGGATTAATGTTTAATGAAGACTATTCTGAAGCCCTCAAAACCACTTTCCATCTCCACCCATAGGAAAATTCATGAATTGCCATTTACATTACAACCACCTTCATTTTTGCTAACCTTATTAAGTCTTGCTATCCATCTCTAGCCTAGCATTGGAGATCTTGCTAAGTAGACCCTCTTTTGAAAAGGTGTATAGCACACCACAAAAAGAAATCATGTTTTTGTTGTGTTAAAGATTCAACCTATCACTGAATGAGAAAAAGCAAAGAGGCTTAAAATGGAACATTTTCCAAGGTTTAATCTCTGTGTACTAAGCAAGATCACTTTCAGAAGACACATTAATGGGAAATAAATGCAAGTTGAGTTCTAGGTGCAATTAAAACTGTTGGTTGTCACTATTAAAGCATGATTCAAGTTTGGAGAACATCTACCTACCAAATAAGATGGAGAAGGTTGGCCCCAGGGATGGCCTCAGCCATCTGCAGAAGCCAGAGGAGATGCCTTTTCTGTCACTGTTCCTTTTCCTGATATCCAAAATGACCCCTTCCTGTGTGTGTGTGTGTGTGTTTAAGTGTGTGTGTGTGTGTGTGTGTGTGTGTTTAAGTCTACAAAGATTTGGCTGTTCTATCAGGCTTTGGTTCCTCTGTCAATAGAAAGTTTTAAGATTTAACTGGTTGTTTGCTTTATTTATATGTGATTTTATGAATTTATATGGAGTTTAATCTGAATTATGGAGGTTAGGAGGTGGGAACAGCTCAGAGATAGATAGATAGATAGATAGATAGATAGATAGATAGATAGATAGATAGATAGATAGATGGATAGATGAGAGAAAGAGAGAGACTGTACAATCTATCTTGAGTTTCATTTCGCCTTTGCAATTTTGGAAGGAGAGAAAAGGAGGGAGGGAGGGAGGAAGGAAGGAAGGAGATGTGATTGAGAAGAATGGAGGCAGGAAAGGAGGGAGGGAGGGAGGGAGGGAGGGAGAAGAGGGAGAAGATCTTTATAATACAGCAATCATCTACTGATATTGTATACTGTATAACATGAGCCGGAGAGTGGGCTACCTTATTAACAAAATAAAAGATGCCTAGTTTCTCTCAAAGGTTAAGGAATCCACTTCTGTTAGTGCTCTCCAAGGGTTACAAGTCAAGTGCAGAGTGGTTTTAGCGACCTGCCCGTCTGTTTCGTTTTCTGTACCCATTCATTTGTTCTTGTCTCCAGAGTAAACAGTGAATGCTCATACCAGATGATTAACACAGTTCACATACACAGGTCTCTAGCTTTGGGACTACCAATTCCCACTAAGGGGAGTAAATGTTTTATGCCAAGGCCACTAAACCTGATTGTTAGTCTGTTTCTTCTCCGTCGTCCTCTTTTATCCCCCAACACGTTCAGTAAGAAAGCTTGTCACTTTCCTTTTGATGGTTATTTAAAATACTTCAATGTACAATTTTCTCTTTGTCATTTTTAATTTCTGGATGCATTTGTCTAATTAGGAACTATGAAAGTGTCACCTGAATTGAAAGTATCGTGGCTCTCTGTGTACATATCGACATGTGTGGGTGGGAAAATACAGATCTTGAAAAATGAAATGTCATTTTGCAGTTAATTGCCATGTGGAACAGAAACGTTAGATAAATGTTTTAATGGTGAGGAGGATGGAAATAAGAAGCAGAGAGGACATTTTTTCAGGTCCAGCTTGCTCATGTTAGTACAGGGCAGAGGTGGGTTTCAGCAGGTTCTGACCAGTTCTGGAGAACCGGTAGTAAAAATTCTGATGGTCCCACCCCCATCTATTCTCTGCCTCTCAAGTCCCAGCTGATCAGGAGGAAATGGGGATTTTGCAGTAACCTTCCCCTGGATTGGGGAGGGAATGGAGATTTTACAGTATCCTTCCCCTGCCACAGCCACCAAGCCACACCCACCAATCCATGCCACACCCACCAAGCCACACCCACAGAACCAGTAGTGAAAATTTTTGAAACCCAACATTGGTACAGGGCGCACCGCCCAGTGCGCTCACATAGGACTGCCCTCTTCCGGGTGCCGTCGGCCAGACAATGTCGGCTGGCGGCCCCCAGGATGAGGGCATTCTCTGTGGTCTCACCGACCCTCTGGAATGGGTTACCCACCGGGCTCTGGACGGCCCCCGACCTCCGCACTTTCCGTGCTGACCTGAAGACATGGCTTTTTCAGCAAACTCCCTGATATGCTGCGAGGTTTTAATTGTCTGGGGATTTTAAATGGGTTTGTTTTAGCATTGTTTTATTGTTATGCTGTTTTTATTCTGTGAGCCGCCCCGAGTCCTAAGGGAGAAGGGCGGCATATAAATTTGATAAAATAAATAAATAAATAAATAATTTGTGGTATGTATCAACAAAACAAAACAAAAAAATCAAAATTTTGTCTGTGATTTTCTAATCAAAGCTTTTATACTTTTACGTATACAGTATCAATGACAACCTTTTAACTTATATTTTGACCTCTCCCCTCTTCTATGATTGCTCTTAGATTGGGAGATAGATTTTTTTTTCCCATGAAAAAGACTTTAAGCAAATTTTCCAGTTGTGCTTGTGTTTTTCCTCTGGCAATTGTTGTTTTGATGCCACTGGTGGTTGTTTCTTCCTCACTCCACTGTCATCAAATGAGACTGCTCCAATGCGATGAGACCCAAACAAATTTGTTTTAATGAGGGATCCTTGGTGCTCTCTGAGCTTGCTTGTTTTCTTGCAGACGTTTCATTACCCTAATTAGGTAACATCATCAGTGCTAGTAGGAGGGCTGTTTGCTGTCAGTTTAGATATATATTCTGGTGTCTTGCCTGTATGTGGGTGGGTGGAGGCAGTCTTAGAGATTCTTCTGTTTGCTGTTGGCTTCTTTGGCAGTTTCTTGATTCACAGAGGCTTGGATCAATCAATTTAGATCTGTATGAGTTGAATTGTCCACCTTGAATTTATCTTGGGAGTACTAGATGAATCAAAAGGAATTAAGATTGCCGGGAGAAATATCAACAACCTCAGATACACAGATGATACCACTTTAAGGGCAGAAAGTGAAGAGGAACTAAAGAGCCTCTTGATGCAGATGAAGAAGGAGAGTGCAAAAGTTGGCTTGAAACTCAACATTAAGAAAACTAAGATGGCATCTGGCCCTCTCAATTCCTGGCAAATAGATGGGTGAGAAATGGAGGTAGTGACAGATTTTATTTTCCTGGGCTCCAAGATAACTACAGATGGGGACTGCAGCCAAGATGCTTGCTCCTGGGGAGGAAAGCTATGGCAAATCTAGACAGCATACTAAAAAGCAGAGACATCACTCTGCCAACAGAAGTGTGTATAGTCAAGGCTATGGTTTTCCCAGTTGCAATGTATGGCTGTGAAAGTTGGACCATAAGAAAGGCTGAGCGCCAAAGAATTGAGGCTTTTGAACTATGGTGCTGGAGAAGACTCCTGCGAGTCCCTTGGACTGCAAGGCAATCAAACCGGTCAGTCCTAGAGGAGATCAACCCTGACTGCTCTTTAGAAGGCCAGATCCTGAAGATGAAACTCAAATACTTTGGCCACCTAATGAGAAGGAAGGACTCACTGGAGAAGAGCCTAATGCTGGGAAAGATTGAGGCCAAAAGAAGAAGGGGACGGCAGAGAATGAGGTGGCTGGATGGAGTCACTGAAGCAGTCAGCGTGAGCTTAAATGGACTCCAGAGGATGGGAGAGAACAGGAAGGCCTGGAGGAACGTTGTCCATGGGGTTGCAATGGGTTGGACATGACTTTGCAACTAACAACAACAACAATAATTTATGGTGATAGTTAGATGAATGAAAGCCACCAGTGTAATCCTTGATTTTCCCAGTTATAGTTTCAACATGATTTTGTGTAACTTTTTTTTTTCAAAAGCCAAGAGTTTATTGTAAAAGGTAAGGGGCATTTTCACCTTTTAATTATGCCAGAGGGAAACACAGCTTGTGCAAACACTGACATTTAGTGAGTGAGATTAGTTTAATGATAACTGTATTCTTCAAGGGGGAATAAACTTCATGTGTGAGAGAAGAATTCTCTATTTAAACTGATATTAATTTGTTTTGTTTCTATAAGTGGAGTTTAATAAGATGAAGGTCATGTACTGTACTGGTGAAGGATATTGTGTTGCTGTATAGAATCTTCTTAGAAATACTCAAGAGAATCAGCCTAACTTTGATAACTATGGAGTGTTGGCTGACATACTATGTTCATTTCTACTGGGGGTATTTTGTAGCTGTTTCGGTAAGTTAAACTTTTTTAAAGAGTTAAAAAGAATAGGAAAGAAAAGCTGCTTTGCTTTGCACTAGTTTGTGGTTTCTTGCAAACTTAGTTTTCACAAATTCCCAGATTATTAAAAATATGGCTTGATGATTGTTGCAGAAAAATTAACAAAGTGCTTTAGATGAAGCACCTGTTCTTGAAACACAGAGTTGTATGTATCTTCTCAAATTCTGATGTGGCTTCCTGAAATTTTAATTCAAGCATTTGAAGGTCTTTCTCAGATGGTAATCATACATCTGTTCGTGCATGACAGAGGTTTCCACTGTTGTTGTTGAAACAACAACATGGCAGGCAGATATATGATATTGATAGTCTGATGACTTCGGAAATTCTTCAAATGGCTGTTGTGAAACTTCATGAATTTCGGTACTTCAAAGATTGGCATTTTGGTCAGAGTGGTACTGCAAGTGATGGGCTCCTTTAAGTGATTGGTACCCAATATTTATGTCCAACAAAATGTTGATTCCTGTTCAACATGATGATTTCTTCTGTGAAGGAAATTCTCTTCTAAAGTCTGACCACTATGGTATCTATTCTCCTCTACACTCCTATACCTTGTTTAAGGATCAATAGATTACTCAATTGTTAATCTGCTAATCTGTTTTTGCATATTCTCTCTCTGTCTCTCTCAATACACACATACACACACATATGGACATATAAATATGTATGTCTCAATACATATAGTATATTTTCTTTTTACAACCCTGTAATCCCTAAATTCGGAGTAGAGTCAGGATGTTTACTGGCCAGATGCCATTCCTGACACCATCTGGAATTCTCAGCATTTATTTTTTCTTTGCACCCCAGGAGAGAAATATCTGCCGCTACATAGGATTGAACTCTCAACCTTCTGAATAGGAGGCGAGCATCTTCAGTACTAGGCCACCACTCTGCTCACAGTCTCTGTCTCTATCATCTCTATTTCTACACACATTTCCATACTAATCTGTGCATTTTATTTCAAAATATGAATATAGAAAAGTAGAGCAAGTCCCAGAAAGTTTTAAAATTGTGTGTGTGTGTGTGTGTGTGTGTGTGTGTGTGTGTGTGTGTGTGTGCCACAGCACATGCTGGGGTAGACCAGGTGTCTCGATAAAAAAACAATCTCTCCCCTGGCTCAAGCTGATGAAGGGAGGAGAACTTGTGGCTCAGAGGTTAATACAACTGCCTAACATGCAGGCAGCCCAAGTTCGAATCCAAGTAAAAGGGTATGGCTAGCTGATGAGAGCTGAATAGCTTGAAATAGATCTATATTAGTCTCCCTTTATTTCTTTATCAGCAAAATATAAATTATATCTATATATCTATATATATAAATAAATTATATATATCTATATAAATTATATATCTATATCTATCTATCTATCTATCTATCTATCTATCTATCTATCTATCTATCTATCTTTATTTATTTATTATTGCAATTTATATGCCGCCTTTCTCCCTAGGGACTCAAGGCGGCTTACAAAATGACAAATTCCAATACAAATCACAATGAAATAAAATTAAAATCAACAACCCTATTAAAAACAGTTTAAAATTATAACAGTGTACCCCCAAACGGATCAGTTGAGTTGACGAAAGAGCCATGTCTTCAGCTTGCAATGGAAGGAAAGAAGGTCGGGGGCTGTCCTGAGCTCGGTGGGCAATCCATTCCAGAGGATCGGGGCTCCCACAGAGAACGCTCTCCTCCTGGGGGCCGTCAGCCGACATTGTTTGGCCGACGGAACCCTGAGGAGGTCGACTCTGTGAGAGCGCACAGGATGGTGGGAGAGCGGCTGGAGATGGTCCTGCAAGGTTTTTGCAAGGTTAGAATATATATTCTAAGGTTTTTGCAGGTGTTTGTATGTAGGTCTTTGATTATTCAGGTTTTCTCCCGCATAAAATTGGAAGTGTCTTGGCGACGTTTCGACGAAGTCTCATTCATCATCTTCAGGCTGGTGTTTTCGGCTTCGTGCTTCTAGGAGCTAAGCTAATTATTCTTCTTTAACAACAGAATAATCAGAGAACCATCGAGATAGAAAAACGCCCACACAGCATGAATAAACGAGATGATACTTCCCGCCTACCAGCCATTTGGAAACCCGCCCTTATTGACAAACGAGTCCCTAACACAAAGAATGACACCAAACCCACACTCACGAAAACCACACAGGATGTCACCACCACACTTCCCCGCAAAAAGCAAACTCAAACCCACACTGATGATGAGGCACGACCACAAACCAGAAGCCAGACCACAGCTGCATCATTAGCCACTTTAAACCCCTCCAATCCATACAGGAAGCAAACTGACACTCACCATGAAGATGTGGCACAACCACAAACACGAAGCCAAACAACAGCAACACAGTTCACCAGCTCAAATCCCCCTGCAACTCAGACTAACCCGAGCACAACCAAGCCCCCACCCAAACAGAACACACCCCCATCCAATCAGAGCACAGCCAACCCCCCATCCAATCAGAACACACCTCCACCCAATCAGAACACAGCCAAGCTCCCACTCAATCAGTTCACACCCCCACTGGCAGTTAAAAGGAAGAAACAGCTGCGATCACACATTGCTCCTAGAAGCACGAAGCTGAAAACACCAGCCTGAAGATGACGAATGAGACTTCATCGAAACCTCGCCAAGACACTTCCAATTTTACGTGGGAGAAAACCTGAATAATCAAAGATATATATGTATGTATGTTTTCTTTTCGTAGGCCTTTATGTGTATTTCTCTTTAGCCAGGTTCTTCCTACGTAAATCAAGATTTTTATGCAGCCCTAGTTCAGTGAAATCCCAATCCACTAGTTTCTAGGCTTTTTTTCCAGCAGCCAGCAAGCTGCATATATATATATGATCTCCAAATGCCATTGTCTTTATGTGAGCTTTGATCCTATTTTGTCTCACTAGATCTTTCCCAGTTGTTGACTGTTTTGTGGAGATTCACTCCAGTATTCATGGAGAAGGGCAGGAGGGTCATGTTTTAAGATGTCTTTGGGAATGTATTCATGTCAGAACACAACCATGAATTGAAAGTTTCCTTGGCTGCTTTAGCTAACTTCTCACTAAACCATCACTGTGATGCATTGAGTAACTTTATTGTCGCTTCAATATGTCAACCCTTGGGCACGTCCTTTAGATTACATTATCTTTTATGTCATGAGCAACACTTCCACTGAATTATATGGGGCAGGTTTTTCTGTAGCTGAGGGCTTTAGAAATGGAGAAGATTGTTAAATATGAGGTGAATTGGCAGAAGAAATATAGAAAGCCATGAAGAGGTGGAAGTGTGATTAGTGTTACAGAAATATGTAATGTGAGTAAAGTGGAGCCAAGTATTTGAAATTCAGCACTGACCTTGATACTTTGGATTTCAGCCACTAGCATTTGCATTATCTCTCTTTTCTATCAAGAGCACATAATCTGTCTTTTCATTGGGCTCTGGATGGGGTTTTTGTTCTGGATGAACTGAGGAAAAAGATTTTTGTTATTGTGGTTTAGAAAAATATATATAATGACACTCAAGAACAAAATCAAGTTAAGGTGTTTGACAAAGCACAAATAAATGGAAAATTTTCATTAAGTGGTCAAGGGTATCTCTTTGATACGGCTAACTCCATTTCTATAACATATATATCAAGTGACTATCAGCTTTTTCTGATGACATTTTCAAAATTATGGATATCCACACAATACCAAAAATCAGTCAGTCAGTCAGTCAGTCAGTCAGTCTCTCTCTCTCTCTCTCTCTCTCTCTCTATCTCTATCTCTATCTCTATCTCTATCTCTATCTCTATCTCTATCTCTATCTCCCAATAAGGAAGATGTAATGCATTTAAGTGGGTAGGTATATGTCTGCATATACATTGTGAAAATAAATAGTCTAGATTTCACTTCCAGCAGTTGTCATAGCAACCTGTGGTACCTACATGAGTTGGCACACTTTTGAATATATTCAGAAAGTTATTGTATAATGATGAACAAGTGCCACATATTCAGATACATGAACTTGAGAAAATGCAAATAGCTGATTGCTCTGTTCAATTCACTATTCAAAGCTAAGAAAATCAAACCTAAGAAAGCCCATATTTGTCGGCTGCTTAAATGTTTATAAGTACTAATTTGGACAACTAATAGTTTATTATAGTGGTCAAAATTATACCAAGACACAACTGGTAAAACTAATATATATATTCAGATTGGGGACCAAGTTTGGGAAGCCATGATAGAGACAAATTGTCACCATAATGTCACTGTTGATTATTTTTTTCTTTAAAAGTGTATGATGCCTGAAGTGCAGTTGGCATTATTGACATTAAAATATTATTCAAATTCTAATAAGTGTCAATATATGTTATGGGAAAAGCAAAGGATTGTGGGTCTTAACTGCAAGTTACAAATTGTTTAGTAAGTCTTTGGTCAGTCTTTTGTAGGAAGTAGCTATTTCCCCCCCCCCCCCCTTAATTTAGATTGATCACTAGATAAAATTTTTGAGAGAAATGTGGAGCTCTTGTTTAATTTGAAGAATTTAAGAAATATTGAGATAAGCTTTAAGAAGTGTAAAAAAGCACAGGGAACTTTTTATCACGCTTGATGGCTCTGCCCAGAAATTAAGAAATATTGGAACAAGATAAAAACATGGATAGCAGAAATAACAGATTATGAAATTGAATTAGAACCCGAATTTTTTTTTATTAGGTATGATTAAAAAGAACATTAGGAATGACATAAAATATTTAATACTTCACATAATAACGGTGGCTAGACTAGCAGTAGCACAACTTTGGAAAACAAATAGATTGCCAACTGATCAGGAGCTAATACAAAAGATATACACATGCGCAGAAATGGACAAATTAACCTTAGAGTTACAAGATAAGGAGGACTCAAAATATTTTATAATATGGAATAGATGGTACCAGTGGATAAATCAGAGGAGGCCAAATGGGTTGAGATGAAATTTAGAGGAAATTAACATAATTAAAAAAATGCACTGTCAGATAGATAGAAAATGAAATATGTCACTGTAGGTTTGTATATATGTATATATAATAATAGAAATTAGTTAGTAGTTGAAGTCGTTTATTGTATATGTATATGTAAATTTGTTCCTTGATTAAGTTAACTTTTAACTTAATCAAGCTTTTGTATGTTTTAAATGTTTTTTTAATGAATAAAGTTTTGCTTTTTAAAAATAAAAAAAATAAAAAAGAGATAAGCTTTAAGAATTAAAATGGTAGTGATAGTCCCCCATTTTCTGAGTTGATGAGTTTCCGCTAAAGAAAAAGATATGACAACAAACAGAAATTTCAGTGTAAAATATCCATGGAAGTTAAGGCAATGAGAATTTTTGGAAAACTCAACATCTTTAGAGGTATTCTGCCAATTCTTAATGCAGGCATCTATCTGAAAAAGCTTTCTGAAAAAGCTTTTATTAATGACAAGTTTTCCTAGTGGAAATAAGAACTGTTGAGGAAATCTTGATCCGATTTGGAAAAGCTATCCAATTTATTGTTATTGTTAATTCAGGCTAACAACCATTTCATGGAATTTAATATAATTTTTATGAAATGCTTGCATGGATAGATTGGTAAACATTACTGATTTGAGTACAGCCTAGTCCCCAAAATTTTCCTTAAAGCAATTATATATGTCCCACATTTGGCCCTGCTAATTTATGTTTATTTATTTTGTTTCACTTAGCATCTACATTTACACTATTTGATTTTACATGTTGCTTTCTATTTAATGTGTGGAGATCTGAAGGCAGCTGTTATAGAATACTGATTTTTTCTTTGCTTCTGGCTCTGATAAAAGAGGCAATTTAGAAGTTTTCATGTCAGCCTTGCATTTACTATAGCATGCACTCTTAAGCATCCATGCACTGCAAAATTGGGAAGTAGTAAAACTCTTTTTTCATAAATTCAACTCTAAAGAGGTCCCAGACCAGTTTACAGTCATATACATAAAAAAAGAGAAAACAAATTCAAGAGAACAATCTAACAATGACAATAATAATAATAATAATAATAATAATAATAATAATAATAATAATAATAATGGCAAAACCTAAACTACCAAGAATCACTCTCAGTGAAAGTGAAAAATGTTCAAAAACAAAATACGTGCAAAGAGAAAAGGAAACCCCAACACTATGGTATTACATAAAACTGAGAATAGAGTAATACCAATAGTGTTTAGGCTTATATACTGCTCCATAATGCTTTACAGCACTCTTTGGGTGGTTTACAATGTAAGCATTATTTGAATATTGCCCCCAACAATCTGAAACCTCATTTTACTGATCTCGGAAGGATTGAGCACAGTTTTCCTGCAATTCTGTAAACCTCTTTGGACCTGAAACAATGATGATTTTGCTGGTGGCGAATCTGTAAATCTGTTCAGTTGTTGTGCATGTGTATTAGAATAGAACAACAGAGTTGGAAAGGACCTTGGAGGTCTTCTAGTCCAACCCCCTGCTTAGGCAGGAAACCCTACACCACTTCAAACAAATGTTATCCAACATCTTCTTAAAAACTTCCAGTGTTGGAACATTCACAACTTCTGGAGGCAATTGTTCTAACTGTCAGGAAATTTCTCCTTAGTTCTAGGTTGCTTCTCTCCTTGAAGAGGAGTTTCCACCCATTGCTTCTTGTCCTGCCCTCAGATGCTTTGGAGAATAGCTTGACTCCCTCTTCTTCGTGGTAGCCCCTGAGATATTGGAGCACTGTTATCATGTCACCTCTATTCCTTCTTTGTGTGGTTTTGGACACAGATTTTGAAATACTGAATTCTTTGTAAAGAATTACAATTGTCCCATTAAGTGTGTATCGAGACAGTTTTGGGTGCTTTTTTCTACCTTCATTTTGGTTAGTGTTTATTTTTTTGGTACACATTTAATCCTTCCTTTCTCCTCCCTTTCTCTGCCGTTGACATCTAACTAAGTTTATCTAGTTCATGAAGCTATCTGGAAGATGGATCTTGGATGAGGAAAACATATTACTAGGTTACAAGAAGGAGATGGAGACTGTGTTGCAGGTGTCATTCAGATAAGCGTCACTTTGAGGAGTTAATATCTGTATCTGCATTACATTCTAATTGATGGGTCTGTCTGCTGCTTGAAAAGCGTTAAATTGCCACTGCTTATGTGATAGAATCTCTATAGTCAAAACTATGAATGAGAACGAAGCCTCGTACCTGAAGTCAGTTTAGAAATGATTTGTCGAGAATTGATTTTAAATGTTTAGATTAGAGGTTAGAGTTCTACTTTGAGGGCATTTCTATTCAGATAGAAACGGGCTAGAACTGCCACCCCTTCCACTTTGTCATTATAGAAGCCATTTTTGTGAAGAATATCAGCTGAGACATGTGTCACGTTTCCGAAAGATGCCCTAATTAATTCATGATTCATAATTCAAGTTGCCAACATGATTCTGATACAACTAAAATAGGGGGCAGGTGAAAGAAGAGGAAAAAGTATGAACCTCCCAAAAGTCAGATCTGTAGAATAAATTTCAGGTGTATTGATCAGTCAGGAGGAACCATATGTTCAGGTTACAAAATAAATAAAATGAAATGAAATAAAATAAAATAAATTAACGACCTCTTAGGAATGGGGTGGACATCGACAGTAGACCTCAAACAAAGCGAAGCGAAGTGAAGCGAACCGAACCAAACCAAACCAAACCCAGAAGACAGCATTTTATTGAGGAATTGAAGATAAAGGAATATCATTCTGAAATTCCATTTCTATTGAATTTCTATCTTAAGACAGTATTTCTTACTTGTAGATGCCTTAATAACATTGTTTATTTTTACCAGTACAATATTCCTCCTCCTCCTCCTCCTTCTATTTTATGAATATATATGGATATCCTCAGTTAGTCATAAGGAGTCAAGTTCATTTCAAAGCAGTATTTCTCTTTTGACATTAAAAAGAAATGGACCAAGAAGGAAAGAAAACAATGGTTGGTTAGTTCAGTAAATAAGAAAAAATAGGTGGAATTACATTACTGGTCACAATAATAGCAGAAGTGAACTGGTTGATATCTGAATTAGCGAATGGTTATAATAAAGTAATTGGGTGTTTCCAGATATATATTGTCAATTAAATGTTTGATAATTCTGAAAAAATGAAACCCAACCAGTGGTGGGTTGTCCCCGGTTCGCACCGGTTCTATAGAACCGGTAGTAAAATCGGCGGGAGGTGCCGCCCACCAACCCCGACGTCATCAAAATGCTTCTGTGCATGCGCAGAAGAGCACGCACACGCACGAGTGGAGCGAGCGCACATGCATGGTCCCACTGCAAACCGGTAGTAAAGGTAAATATAACCCACCCCTAAATCCAACCATTCAGGAAACGATCCTGACGTGTATCTCTTAGTGGTGGTTATATTCCACCAGCACATTAAGGATTTTTTTTTTAAGGGTTATATTCATCTTCCAGTGTTTTATTTATTTATTAAATTTTATGCTGCCTATTTTGCTACCTGCGATGACTCAGATATGAAAGGAAACATTGTCATTGACATTTAGCATCTTAGGGGAGGAAGACCCATTTTGACCATCCATTCTAAAGTCTGCTCCATTGGAGAATCCAAATTATTATCATCCCAACAATTAATTACACAAATATTCTGTTTTAACACATCCACCTACCCAAATCCCTGAGTAATTGATACCTCCACTTAACTTACTTTTATTCATTTGTCTTTATACATTTATAATTTTATAAATTTTATGTTAACAATATTAATTGTATTATTATTATTATTATTATTTTAATTTGATTTATATGCCGCCCTTCTCCAGAGACTCAGGGCGGCTAACAATGTGTTAAGCAATAGCCTCATACTTTTGTATATTTATACAAAGTCAGCTTATTGCCCCCACAAACTGGGTCCTCAATTTACCTACCTTAGAAAGGATGGAAGGCTGAGTCAACCTTGAGCCTGGTGAGATTCAAACTTACAGTATTTGCAGACAGCTGGTGTTAATCACAATGCTATCAGTCTGTTTTGGGCACTTGGTCCGGAAAAGGTTAGCCATCGGTGGCCTATACCATTTCAGACAAATGGTTGGCCATTCTCTATTTGAACGTCTCCAGTGATGGAGTACCCACAACGTCTAAAGGAAAGCTGTTCCATTGGTTGATTGCTCTAACCATTAGGAATTTTCTCCTTAGTTTTGGGCTGCTTCTCTCCATGGTTAGTTTCCATACATTGTTTCTTATCTTGCTTTCTGGTGCTTTGGAAAATAAGTTGACCAACTCATCTTTATAGGAGCCTCTCAGATATTGGACACTGCTATCATGTCTCCCCTAATCCTTCTTTTCATTAGACTAGATATATTCAATTCCTGTAATTTATTTATTTATATTGATATGTATGTATATATGTATGTATGTATGTACCATAATTTTTGGAGTATAAGACGCACTGGAGTATAAAACACAGCTTAGTTTTTGGGGAGGAAAATAGGGGGAAAAAATCTGCCTATCAGGTATTCATCTGGCTAGTGTCCTTAGTCTGGTCAGCTTCAGCACATTAGTTTGCTGGTTTTTTATCCCCTGCTTGGGGATTAAAAAACAGCTTCTTAGGCACAGCTGAGAGGTAGCAGCAATGAGAAAAGCAGGCAAAGCACTGGGGAAGATCGCTTCACTAGGCTAGTGCCTAGTTAGGGCTGAAAAAAAGCTTCTAAAGAACAGTTGAGAGTCGGAGCAAAGCACGGAGATCAAAGCAAAGCTGATAAGATCGCTCACTTGTGCCTCGTTAGCACCTCGTTAGAGCTAAAAAAAAGCTTCGAAAAAGCTACATTTGGAGTATAAGACACACCCAATTTTTCAGCCTCTTTTTGGGGGGTGGGAAGGTGTGTCTTATACTGCAAAAAATACGGTATGTATGTAACTTAATTGATATATTTAATTTTTAATGACTATTTTTATTTGTTTTAACTAGTTTTATTGGATGCCACCTAGAGTTATCTTTGTGAAATGGGTGGCTGATGAATAAATAAATTGCTCTTTTACTTAGGAAGTTTTTTTTTCTTTACCCCAGCCAAAATCTGCCTTCTTGTAGTGTATTATTATTATTATTATGATTATGATTATTACTATTACTATTATTATTATTATTATTATTATTATTATTATTATTATTATTATTATTCTGTATCCTGTTTTGACCTTTGTCTGTGTCATTTTTTCCAGGCATTTGAACATGGCGATCCTATTCTTCTTCCTTGGTCTTTTCTTCTCAAGGCTGAATATATCACGCTTCTTCAAGCTTTCATCTTAATTTGCAGACCTTATAATTATACATATTTAATGCAACAGGTAAAAGGATGGCTTACCAAAAAGTCCACGGAGATCAGAATGCACACTATTTAGATAGTGAAGACCTTCAAGCCACTTCCCTGGAGTTAGAATGGGACATGGAGAAAGAACTGGAGGAGCTAAGCTTTGACCATTTTACTTTGGATGGAGCAATCCATCAACCAACGGAGAGTAGTCCAAACGTTGACTTGGAGTCCATTCAACCATCAGCATCTCCCAAAGGAAGGTTTGAAAGACTCCAGGAAGATCTGGATTATATTTCTCACCAGACACAGCATCCACCAAAGACCAATTGCTGCAGCTTTTGCTGGATATTTAAGCTATTTTGCACTGCTACGAGTTTATTTATTTTGGGGGTTTTGATAGGCTACTATGGACATGCACAATGCCCATCTTTACCAACATCTTCAGAAGCCAGTAACCCTGCCATCATTCAGGATATTCTTAAAGGTATCGAAGCAAAAGATCTTGCACACATTTTCAGGTAAATACTATGTTTCTGCTTTTTAGTTGGATGATGCTGTCAAAAATATCTTGTTTTATTTATTGCTGTGTTTATCTTTCACCTGTTCTATAGGGGCTCAAGGAAAATGAGGAAAAATATCTCTGTGGAGGTATTTTTCATTTTATCCCTACAGCAACACTTCTATCAGGTAGATTGGAGTATGAATCTTCTGCCAAAAATAAGGGATTCAGAATAGGGAGAAGCAAGACTTAACAGCCACGTTGGGTCCAAAGTCTGATAATATGTCTTTCGCTGAGGGATGTATCTTTTTCTCATCACTTTTTAATCGTAGCTTAAGGGGTGATTTCAAAATTTCTAACCAAATCCGTGGACAGAAATGATCACCAGTGGAAGATGACATATAGCCATCATATGTTTATCATGCATTGGATGATTAATAATGTTTCATTTTCTCCAGCAATATATTTTTTCACATTGTGAGAATATACATCAATAGAAATGACCTGTTGACTATCTGTAGGTGGTGTAGAAGTTTGTGAATCCTTTTGAATTTTCAATATTTCTACATAAATATGACTTCAAATATGATCTGCTCTCTGCACAAGTGTTAAAAGTAGATAAAGGGAACCCAATTAAACAAATGAACCAAAAATATTTTATTTGCTCATTTATTTTTTTGAAGAAATTGATCCAAAGCTACATATTTATGCATGATAAAAGTATGTAAACCTCTAGGATTATCATTTCATCTGAAAGGAAAATTAGAGTCAGGTGTTACAATCAAGGGAATAATGAACAGGTGTGAGTATGGGAGATCCTGCCTTGTTTAAAGAACAGAATTTTGGATATTCATGATCAAAGTTTGGTTTTTACAACCTAAATATATGGAAGTAAGTCACGGTTCAACCAAAGGAGATTACACAAGCATTTCCAAAGAATTGGATTCCACCAGTTCACTGTCAGGCATAATTATATACAAATGGAGACAATTCAATACATTATTAGACTCCCTGTCAGACCTGGAAGCCATCTTTTGCATTTGGGCCTTCAGGCCTGCCACATTACTGTGGGAAAGTAGGAGGGGGGATTGTATAGAGTATGGATGATATGTAATCAAAGTAACATTCCTTTCTCAGAGAGTCAAGGATGCCTTGCCCTGGCACCTGGAGTCAGATGACTGGGAGGCATCTCCAATTTGGACGGTGGATGATTGGACCATGTATTGGACATGTGGGTGTTGGGCAGGGCTTGAACTTTCACTTGGGTGGGGAAAACCTGGAAACTTTCAGATTTGGGTTTTCCCAGATGTGCCAATATGACATCTTCAATAAAATGGAACTTTGAGGAAATTCAAGCCTCGGAGTCTTTTTTAGTTGGAGGTGTTACTTGGAACCCTGACACTCCCATTCCCAGGACTGATGGAATATAACCATACCAAGAGCAAGACATATAATAATCCAGGAGGTCTCAAAGAAAAGTAATATCTATAAAAGCTTAAGGCTTCTCTGACATTGGTAAATGTCAGTATTCATGAGACCACCATTAGTAGGACACTGAACAATAATAGTCTGAAGGGCCAGGTGGAAGAGAGAAAGCCGCTGTTCTCCAAAAAGAAGATTGTGTCTCATCTATGATTTCCAAAAGATCATGTAGATATGCCAGAAGGATATTGGAACAATGTTCTGTGAACCAATGAGTCCAAAATAGAATTTTGGATTGGATGAGAAGTGAAGCAAAGACTATTCCAGCATAAGACCCTTATTCCACTTGCAAAACATTGAAAATTCAAAAGGATTCACAAACTTCTAAGCATCACTGTATACAGTATATAGGCAAATTCGTTCTATCAATTTATTTGCCACTGAATATTTCTACTTAATGGCTTATTTATTGGCTTTTTGCATTAATTTTATTGTTTGATAATTGTTCTTTTTCCAGAAGTACGTTTTGCAAAGATAAAGTTGGTCTTTTATGGAGGAAATTAGGCTGTGTTTACAAAAAATGCATTTAACCAAGTCCATTAAAGATCTGCTTGGAACAGCCACACAATATTGATTTGATTAGCGTTAACTTGGAAGATGTATCTTTGTCAAGCGCGCTGTGCAATCCCATCCTATTTGCTTAGCTATAGTGCTAAAATGTATTGTGCAATTTCAGGAATGGATTTATTCAGTGATCAGGTTAAGTGTGTTTGTGAACATAGCCACTCAACAATAGGTTGGGTAGGGAATGCATTGATTAAACAGTGCCAAGATTTATTGAACATTGCTGAGTGAATCTTCATAGCAATATCTCTAGATATAAAGTTTCATCTCATTGGCAGAAATAAATCCCTTAGGACTATTCAGAAGAAACTCGGGGACTGCAGATAAATAATCTTTATTGAATAAAGTAGGAAGCATCATCAAAGATTTCAGCAACTACTGTAATTCAAGAACACATACTATTTAAAAAAAAAACTGTCTTGCCGTTTGTTTTCCTACCTATCCTGTTGTTATTGTTGTTGTTGTTGTTGTTGTTGTTGTTGTTGTTGTTGTTGTTAGTTGCAAAGTCATGCCCATCCCATCACAACCCCATGGACAACGTTCTTCCTTTCCTCTACTATACTCTGGAGACCATTTAAGCTCACGCCTACTGCTTCAGTGACTCCATCCAGCCACCTCCTTCTCTGTCGTCCCCTTCTTCTTTTGCCCTCAGTCTTTCCCAGCATTAGGCTCTTCTCCAGTGAGTCCTTCCTTTTCATTAGGTGGCCAAAAAATTTGAGTTTCATCTTCAGGATCTGGCCTTCTAAAGAGCAGTCAGGGTTGATCTCTTCTAGGACTGACTGTTTGATCCCTTGCAGTCCAAGGGACTCCCAGGAGTCTTCTCCAGCACCAGAGTTCAAAGGCCTCAATTCTTTGGCGCTCAGCCTTCCTTATGGTCCAACTTTCACAGCCATCCATTGCAACTGGGAAAACCATAGCCTTGACTATACACACTTTTGTTGGCAGGGTCATGTCTCTGCTTTTTAGAATCCTGTCTAGATTTGCCATAGCTTTCCTCCCCAGGAGCAAGCATCTTTTAATTTCTTGCCTGCAGTCCCCATCTGCGGTGATCTTGGAGCCAAGGAAAATAAAATCTGTCACTACCTCCATTTCTTCCCTATCTATTTGCCAGGAATTGAGAGGGTTGGATGCCATGATCTTAGTTTTCTTAATGTTGAGAAACATTACCTCCCCTACACAGTGGTTTATTTGCTGATCTGTTTTTCCTCTGTCCTTTGTTTTATAACCTTCAGATTTGCTGTCATCTTGTTTCTCACTGGCTGTGTGAGAATAAAACCTCTCACTGTTTTTTTTTTTTTAATATAAATGTTTCTGAGGCTAAATCACAGGTTGCTGAATTTGATGTAGGTCAACTTGTTTGAATTATTCAATTATGGAATTTTTTTTAAAAAAGTTGGTTATTGAAAAATAATACTTCGTAGAATTAAATGAAGCCTTTGTTTAGGGTACTTATCTTGCAACTTTTGTGAAGTTCAAGGTAAACTGAAGCCCTTCTCATTTTGTACAAAGAGGAGTGTTTTACAAAGAGATGTACAAAAGAGCAGGGACTCATTGTTGTGGTTACCATTTTGTGTGGAATCTCTAGCTAGACTGGAGGGAAGTATTAAAAAAGGATTTAGCTTAGAATCCTTGCATCACTGAAAGTTTACCCAAGAATCCCTGGTCTTATCTGACCATTCCCAAGGGAATGAAGTTAGTCTGGAGAGATTCTTGTAACATTGGTGACTAACAATGAAGCTGCTGTTTAAGATTATTCATAAGTGGTTTTGGTTGCTTACATCTGATACAGCTTGATCTTTTTAGAAATCCCTCTGTGAATGCCCGAGTCTATCCCTTAGTCCTGTTGAATGTCTGAATTGTGTGTGGTAAATTTAATGTTGCATTGAATTTTTCACTATGTCAACCCACATTCTACATATTCAGAAGTTTATATGTCTGCTTTTGGTATAATATATGCAACTGGCTCACTTTACACTGCACATTTAATCCAGTCATTTAACAACTTCATTCACACCACTTGCTCCCCCTCGTTAATCTGGAAAAGGTTAGCCTGGTTTACTGTGATGTGGGTTTATGTTGTGTTAATCCAGAAAGTGGTTTGGTTAGTTTATAATTCAGTGCATTTTGCAAATCTGGGAAATAGATTAAACCCAATAAGCCATTTGAGTATGTGATGTTAAGCAAACTAATCTGTACCAAAGGAGCTTTTGTTTCCATGAGCTATGTGGGAGAAAATATGCCATTTCTCTCTAGCAAAATAAGATCCTGAGCTAGTGAAATGAACGACAAGATAGAAATAGGAGAGCATTAATTTGTAAAATCATTCAAACTGAACAACCTAAGTTTCCAGAATTTTATCTTTTACCATCATAATAAGTGTCCAATACAAACATCTATTTGTACTGGACACTGGGCAACAATGTGGTGTATGTATGCATGTATATGTTTGTGTGTGCATGTGTGTGCATGTGTATTTTTATCCCTTACTCAATTCCCTATCTGAAGTTCTGGTTGGATTCTGAAACTGCATACTTTACATGTGGTTTGATTTCAATTTAGTGAATGGCTGGAGGCTAGCGACGTTTTTCAGGGTTATCCATCTCCAGGTTTGATCTAGATGTTCTAGATTTTAGGCCATTATATCTGGATTCTGAGCTAAATATCAAAACCATGAGAGCAATGTAAGGGAGAGACAATGGCCTTCTGCTGAGCTGTGCAGACAAAAATCATTTCAAAAATGCTGACAAAAAAACCCAACTCCTTCCTTCCCTTATCCATTCTCCAACAGCTAAAGCAGGTTAGAGGCATATCTGTGTAATTCACTCCGTATTGTTTGAATGAACAGCTTGTGTAGGACACTAGTAGGTGCAGTCCCTCTTTCATAATCTAAGGAAAACTCACTGGTAAACCATGGGAGAAATAAGGAAGGGGTTGGAAACGATTTAGTGGGACACTTTGTTGCAGTAGTTAAGACAATAAACTAGACTGGGAAACTGTGAATTCCTGTCCTGGGTGACTTTGGGCTAGTCACACTGTCTCAGCCCTGGGAAAGAAGGAATGGCAAACTACCTCTTAAATAAAAACTCATCAAGAGAACTGCAAGAATTTATCCAGGCAGTTGCCAGGTGTCAACATTGACTCAAACACACACACATACACAAAAGATTAGATTTGAATCCTGGTCATAGTTTCATGGACATGGTGGCTCAGTGGCTAAGATGCTGAGCTTGTTGATCGAAAGGTCAGCAGTTCAGCGGTTCGAATCCCTTGTGCCGCATAACAGTGTGAGCTCCCGTTATGTGTCCCAGCTTCTGCCAACCTAGCAGTTCGAAAGCATGTAAAAAATGCAAGTAGAAAAATAGGGACCACCTTTGGTGAGAAGGTAATAGTGTTCCATGTGCCTTTGGTGTTTAGTCATGCCGGCCACATGTCCACGGAGACATCTTCGGACAGCGCTGGCTCTTTGGCTTTGAAACGGATGAGCACCGCCCCCTAGAGTCAGGACCACTAGCTCATATGTGCTAGAGGAACCTTTAACTTTACCATGGCTTCCAGTGTCAAATAGATCAGGGCATTCTGGGAGTTGAAGTCCACCAGGCTTAAAGTTGCCAAGGTTGGAGACCCCTGAAATAGATTGAGTTGCCTAGGAGTGTTTGATGCATCAAATGCCATGTTTAAACTACCCTTTCCAGCTGATGTGTTTCTTCAATTCTTCAGAGATGCTTCATCCTGCATTTAGAGTGGCAAAGCAAAGCATGAAACTGTTCTTTCTAGAGTTCTATGATGACTTCATTTTGGAAGTAAATGAAATAAGCTCCAGGCATTGGTATTATTTGTTTATTGAGGCTCTCTGGTCATACCTGCACTTTAACTGTTCCTGTCCTTAAATTGTCCCTATATTGTGTCCAAGAAAATTCACTCCAATCACCTCCTTTGGACTCTTTTCTTGTGGTTGAGCTCTTCCAACTTTCCATTCCAGGAAAGCAATGTATTTATTTATTTATTTTATTGGGGGGGGGGGGGGGGCGGGGATGGACTTATTGCAAGCCACTTCCCTTCCTCTGGATTCATATTACTGTGACTTACATTTGTGTGAAGCAAAATTAAATTAGTATTACATACATAAGGTTAAAACAAAATTCAAAGATCAACTCATCCAACATTTAGATATTTTTATTATGTGCTCTCAAGTTTGTATTGAGTTTAGCAACCACATAATATAGGCAGATCTTCTGCTGGATGATCTGTTCCCAGATTGGTCTTTCAGGCCTAATTGTGAACCCATCTTGCTGCTGTTGTCCTCTCATCTGCCTCAAGAATGTAAAATGGACACCCTTCCCATCTTCATATATGGAGAGATACAAAATGGATTGTGACCAGATCATCCCCAGAAAGGAGTCTGGGAGGAAGGTCCTCTTTCTTCTCCTTCCTTCTGCCTTCTCTTCCAGATGCAACTTCTGTTTAGTTACAACTCTAGGTCACTACTGGATTAAGAACTTAGTGTCAACTCGCAAAGCATCCTGGCCTGCTCTTGAGTTGCCATAGGCCAGGGAGGATGAGAAACTGGCAAAATGGCATGGCAGCTAAAAACAGATGCACATTCCATGCTTATCTCTCTCAAGGCTGTATCCCAGGGTTACCTACAGCAGCTGGAGGAGAGTAACTCTACAACCCGTGAAATTGCTCCGCTGGTGAATGTGATTGATGGGGGGAGGGAGGAAACAGGGTCATAATTGAGGTGTAAATTACGTAGGGTCAGAGCTGGCTTCACTTGGGAACATGCCGACATGAAGCTTCTAAAAAAGAATTGGATTTCTTTTGAAGCTTGGATCAAGGCTCATGATCCGTCGGAACCCTGACATTTAGCCTTGGCTGTAATATGTGAACAATGGTTTACAACCTCTGAGAAACAATGTGGACTTTCTTCAGTGAAGAGATTTGAGATTTGAAGACGGGATGTTTTACTTAACCAAAGAGAAAAGCCATCTTGTTTGTCATGTTGACAAAGGTAGGCCTCTATGTAGAATGGGCTTCTAGCACAAGATGTACAGTATAAGGGACCTGAACTGAGTTCCAGAATAGAGGAAAGCATGATCTCTTATCTTTGCTTCTGGAAACTAGGAGGGACATATTGTTTTGTTAAAAGACCTTCAAGAGGGTGATTCATGAAAAGTTTCCTTGAAACCCAATGAACCTAAATGTATTATATGTTAACTCATTTGTAATATTATGCCATAACAGAATTCTAGAATTCTGTCAAAAAGTTAAAACTTCTGAATTTTGTCTTGGACAGATCTCTTGGCTTATAATGTTTTTCTGCCACCATATGATATTAGACTGTCACAATTATGTAGATAAACTCCAAGAACATATTATTTATTCATAAACCTTGCCCCTTCCTCCCAAAACCTCTGTGTTTGCCTTTGAAATGCACACACGATACATTTCATTCACTCGGGAGCATCCACAGAGTACAGTAAAAAAAGTTGAAGTGGACGCAACAGCTCTGCACATCAAATCCATGTGTAGTTTTGACTGCACTGTTGTAGCTATCATCTGAATGGGTTGTTGTTTTTTTACCACATCTTACAGATACATTTGCAGTCACTGAAAAAATGGCATCTTCTTACTTCCAATTACTTTGGTTTTGACACTCAGGGACTGCTCTTGTAAATTGCGGTTATTTAAAATGTGCTTGTCAGTGTGAAAGTGTGACAAATAAAATTTCTAATGAGAGTGAGATCCCAGGTAAAGTCCGTTGGTTTCTTTTGAAACAAAGAAAACGGGAACCAAAATAGAGCCAATCGTTGCCAAACAGCAGGAACTAAAAATTCAGACAAACGAAGGGGTTTTTGGATGCATAAACCCAAAGAGGTGGGAGGTTTTTTTGGGGGGTGGAAACCAATTTTATTGATACCAGAAATAAAATACTGAGACAAATCATAATCATTAGATAAATCTAGGGTTTATGTGTACATGTATATATTGTATTTACATTAAAAGTTTACTATTGGGCATTGTAAAAATAAAAATTAAAAAAAACACACACTGTGGATTAGTCTTGTTGAGAATTCCATCAAGGTAGTTCACCAGGAATATAGATTCTATTTTGATACCGTGTTTCTCCGAAAATAAGAACCTATCTTATATTTTTTTGAACCCTGAAATAAGCATTTGGCCTTATTGCCATGTGCTCAAAAGCCCAATTGGGCTTATTATCAGGGGATGTCTTATTTTGGGGGAAATAGGGTATTGCAGGACCCATATGTTGATATTTGCCATTTCACTCTCTCTCATTTTAACCACTGTTATGTATTGTATATAGTTGTCAGTTGAAGTTCTCAGTCTGGTCCTCTGTTGGAGCGGGAAAATACTCTCTCCTGATTGGTTGTGGGCTGATCAGCTTCACTATAAAAGGAGCTGTGTCAGCCAGGGAGCAATAGTTGCCTCACAGGCAGTATTGAATAAAGAGCTGTTAGAATTCATTCTGGCCTCACCTCCATTCTTCACCCAGAACATAACTACCACCTTTTCTTTACTTGCTAATAATGGCTTAAAAAACCCACCTTTCCAGTTTTGTTCTGTTCTGTTTTGTTTTTTTCTTCTATAGCAGTCACCCTGTAAGGATTGTGAGACTGAAATCATCCACTGACTTTCCCTGGCTCTCCCATCTCCTAATGGATCTTAATTTCTTAACCATGGTTTTACATACTTTAGAAAAGCTTTTAATTTTTTTTCCCCGAAGGTTCTTTGTATAATTTCTCCAACATGCTGCTTCTCGTATATGGGAAGAAAAATGTAGCAATGCAAATCCGGTTTGAAATTATAGTCTTAAACTCTTTATGGAAGAAATACGACAAAGAAAAAAAAAACAAAATGTAACATGATATGTCATTGTAACAATAATTACAATTCTATATAGACTTGTCTAGTGCAAATATTACTCAAGTACGTATATGTGCCTAATATATACATAAGATAATACATAAAAATAAAAACCTGACATTCTCATAAGTAAGACCAACTCAGCAAGTTGGTAGATTATATGGTAGATTTCATATGCTTCTGCACTGCACAATATTATAAGAAATAATTCATAAAGATAAGATCTCCTTCAGGTCAAACTCAAAAATTGGTGATTTAATAGACTCATCCATGCCATATTCTTGACAACCTGAGTTCCCAGTTTGCCCTTGTAATCTGTAGTCTCCCTTCCAAGTACTAACCAAACTTGATTCTGCTTAAAAATCAAGCCACATCAAGGTTAATGGGTTGCTAGAGGTATCACAGTCAGCTAGATGTGATAAGAGCATGAGTCTTATCAAACTCGCTGCATCATGTTGCCATCACGTGATGTATCGCGAAGTTTTTTCCCTTTGCCAAACTGGGGTGGACGTGGACTGTGTGTGATGCATCCGGCCTGCGGGTCACCAGTTTGACCCACAGGCCGGATGCAGAGGGAGGTTTCACATATTCTTACCACCGGTTCGCCACACATGTGCAAGCTTGCTTTATGCGCATACCT
Source organism: Pituophis catenifer annectens (assembly GCF_029215685.1). Classification (NCBI taxonomy): domain Eukaryota; kingdom Metazoa; phylum Chordata; class Lepidosauria; order Squamata; family Colubridae; genus Pituophis; species Pituophis catenifer. Next base: position 12,178,582 of record NW_027256886.1, on the reverse strand, counting down.
TCCGCACATGTGCCCGAACTTCCATCCATGTGCTTTGCTCACGTGTGCAACTTCCACACATGCGCCCTGCCTCAAAAATATAGCCATATAGGACAGTGTTACACCGGGGCAGGTGGAAAGGCCCACCCGCGGTTGCCACTACCGTTTCGCTCGAACTGATCCGAACCATCACTGCATCCCTGGCATAAGAATATTTGTAGGCTGATCATTCAACAATGGAATTCATTAAAATTATGGACCAGCCTTTTTCAGACCAACTGTTTCTTTGAAGTTTTCAAAAATCAGGTGCAGCTGTGATGAAATGTTGCCTGTCTCCAATCAAGGAGAATGGAATGGAATGGAATGGAATGGAATGGAATGGAATGGAATGGAATAGAATAGAATAGAATAGAATAGAATAGAATAGAATAGAATAGAATAGAATAGAATAGAATAGAATTCTTTATTGGCCAAGTGTGATTGGACACACAAGGAATTTGTCTTGGTGCATACACTCTTGGTGTGCATAAAAGAAAAGGTAAGATAAAGAAAAACAATCATTTGGTGCAGCCAATATGAAAGAAATATAAGCTAATAAAAGTAATAAAGGAATGAAACAATTTGTGAGTGCTTTTTCATCAGAAGGTTAGGAATCATATACAGGTAGTCTTTGACTTATGGCCACAATTGAGCCCAACATTTCTGTTGTTAAGTGAGACATTTGTTAAGTGAATTTTGCCTCATTTTAAGATCTTTCTTGCCATGGTTAAATGAATCATTATAGTTGTTAAATTAGTCACAGGGTTGTTAAATTAATCTGACTTCCCCATTGACTTTTCTTGCCAAAAGGTTGCAAAAGATAATCAAGTGACCTTGCTTTAAGGGTATGAAACCTAGTAGTGGGAGTCAGCCAGTTCACACAACTTCGGGAGAACCTGTTGTTAACTTTATGAGCAGTTTGGTGAACTGGTTGTTGGAAGAAATCATTAGGGCAGAGAACCGGTTGTTAAATTATTTGAATCCCACCACTGATGAAGTTGAACCCCTTAGTTGGGGGTTTCTGCAGAATCACAGAGTATCAGGAAGCATCTATTTCTCCTTGTGTTTCACCTTATGGAAACCTTCTAATAAGCCCAGGTGTTCTCTTTAATAATGTGAAAATAACTAGAAACAGCTCTGAAATTAAAGTTGGCACACAATCTGATATATATCTCAGTACCACTAATCAGCAAAGGCAACTGCACCTGTGCATAACCTCTAGTTAGGCACTAAGATTCGGTATTCTGTTAAACATCTGTAACTACTGCTGCTTGCTATTTTATGTAGGCTAGGCACAGGCAGCCCTTCCTCACCAAAAAGTACAAAGGAAAGTGAAAGCTTATTAAAGCACTTCTAAATAGCAACCTTTAAAAAAAATGCTAGGAAACCAGATTTATTTACCTTTAATGTTAATGGACTTTAATGTTTTGAGATATAATGGTGTTCAGTTGCTAGAGGTTTGTATGTCAGTATATCCCAAAGGTGGGTTCTGTTTTTTTTTTTCAAGAGGCAACTGGACTTTCTTGGTTTTTTAAAAAGATGTTTCACTTCTCTTCCAAGAAGCTTCTTCAGATGAGAAGCAAAATGTCTTCAAATAAAAACAAGAAAGTTGCTAATTGCCTCTTGAAAAAAAATGCACCTTTGGGACAACCATGACCTGGATGACTGAGAATCTCCCTAGACATATGTCAATATATCTACAAAATTATCATTGCCATAACTGATTGTATTAATTTATATCAGTCCATTGCAAGACGGTGGCTCTGAATGAAAGTTATGGTCTACCATGAAGGTTATTAAAGTTATAATCTACTATGCTACTCCACTATGGCTTGGTAGAATGTGGCCGCGCGGGTGATTACGGGAGTGACATGGCGCTCCCATATAACACCTCTCCTGCGTGAGCTGCACTGGCTCCCGGTGGTCTTCTGGATGCGCTTCAAGGTGTTGGTTCTCACCTTTAAATCGCTCCATGGCTTAGGGCCAGGGTATTTACGAGACCGCCTTCTGCTACCGATAACCTCCCACCGGCCAATACGCTCTCACAGAGAGGGTCTCCTCAGGGTGCCGTCGGTCAAGCAATGTCGGCTGGCGGCCCCCAGGGGGAGAGCCTTCTCTGTGGGGGCACCCGCCCTCTGGAATGAGCTTCCTCCTGGAATACGACTGATCCTGGATCTCCGCACTTTCCGTAAGGCCTTGAAGACGTTTTTATTTCAGCAAGCTGGCCTAGCCTAATTAGGTTTTTTATGGGTTAGTTTTTAATTGTATAGCTTTGGGGTTTTAAATTGGGGGCCGATTGATTTAATTTATTTTAGCTATCTTAACTTTGATATTGTATGTATTTTAATTTCGGCTGTTCACCGCCCTGAGTCCTTAGGGGGAGAAGGACGGTATACAAATTCAACAAATAAATAAATAAATAAATAAATAAATAAATAAATAAATAAATAAATAGATAGATAGATAGATAGATAGATAGATAGATAGATAGATAGATAGATAGATACAGTATATATGATACAGTATACAGACACACACACACACTAGAGCAGGGGTGTCAAACTCAGGGTGTCACATTGTGACATGACGTATCACAACTTCTTTTCCCTTCGCTAAACTGGGGGTGGGGATGGCCAGCATGTGATGCATCCAGCCCTGTATTAGAGCTACAGAGCACTTTAGAACTAATTCCCCCAAAAAACCCTTCACTTTGATACATAGAGAAAAACCTAGTACCATTTGTAGCACTTTAAAGCAGTTATGTCTTCTCCTGAAAACACATAGTGATGATGGAGGGTAACCATGCCATCTTGGAAAAGTCCTAAGCTTCATCCATAAATTACTCACAAGAATATGGCTCGGTTCCAGGTTTTTGGAGTATAAATTAGGTATGGGCAGGGGTGGGCTGATGGGGGTTTACAGGGGTTTGGGGGAACCTCTAGCTAAGATTCTCTGCAGTTCAGAGAACCCCCAAATCCCACTCCTGGCTGGCCCTGCCCACCCCGCTCTTCCCCTCCCAGGAGTCCCCAAGCAGTCCATTTTGGATGCAGGTAAGTGCATAAGGCTCAGGGAGGCTGAAAAACAGGCCTATTGGAAGATTGGGAAGGCCAGAAACAGGCCCGTTTCTGGCATGCAGAGAGCCTCCGGAGGCTCTTTTTGCCCTCCTGGAGGCTTGAACAAAGCCTCCAGAGCCCGGGGAGGGAAAAAACGCCCCCCCCCCCGGCCATGGTGTAGGAGGCTGACCAGGCCACGCCCACCATGGCCATGCCCACCCAGCAATCAGGCAGAGAACCCCTTTCTAAAATTTTTGAAGCCTGGGTATGGGGAATTAAATCTGAAGTAATTATACACGCACACATACACAGTATGTGCTGTGTGTCCAGTGGTGGGATTCAAGTAATTAAACAACCGGTTCTGTGCCCTAATGATTTCTTCCAACAACCAGTTTACCAAACTGCTCCAACAACAGTTTTCTTCCAACAACAGTTTGCCAAAAGTTAACAACTGGTTCTCCCGAAGTGATGTGAACTGGCTGAATCCCACCACTGTGTGTGCCTATACCCCCCCCTCCACACACACACATCCTTGGCAGTTTGCCATACAAATACTAACAGATTCTGTTCAGTTTTTTTTTTTTAAGATAGCCACAGCTCTGCCACATTTTCTGTGTCTCTCTGTGTGAGTTTCTCACTCATTTTCATTTGCAGCTTTTGTTTTTCTATATGTTAGTTCCCAGGCACTAAGCCAGAACATGAGATGAAGCCATCTGGAATTAAAAGATAATTTTGGGGGAATGGATGGCCTCAGTTATTCTGTTATCCTTTCACTTTGTTATGGTGTGAGTCTGTTTTTTCAATTCTGAGTGTTTGTTGTGATTGGGTTTTCATTCCTTTGTTTTTCTACTTCAGTCCAATTGTTAAACTGCCCAGATTCACTTTTTTTTGAATAGGGTAACTGTATGAAATTAATAAACAAACAAAACTTTTTCTATTATATGTAATGATTAATGTAATTTTATAAATACCTCTAATGTCAGAGATCTTCTAATCTTATGTATCTGCATACAGGTTTCAAAAATTAACCTTCCTTCCTTCCTTCCTTCCTTCCTTCCTTCCTTCCTTCCTTCCTTCCTTCCTTCCTTCTCAGTGGTGCAATATTAGGCATGAAAACATGGGAGGAATAAAAGACACTGCAAATATAATGACACTTCTTTTGGGTTTTGTTTAAATGAGAAAAAAGGAAATGCAAACTGAGCCCTCAGAGCACTCAGGTTTTGCAAATTCATCCCTGTAAGAAATGCGGCAGATCTTTTTTTATGTTGTAGAAATATATGCAACAGTGTGTGTGTGTGTGTGTATCTCTCTCTCTCTCTCTCTCTCTCTCTCTCTCTCTCTCTCTCTCTCTCTCTCTCTCTCTCATGACTGTATGACTGTAACCTTATATTGACTGTTTCCCTATGACTATCATTAAGTGTTGTACCTTATGATTCTTGATGAATGTATTTTTCTTTTATGTACACTGAGAGTGTATGCACCAAGACAAATTCCTTGTGTGTCCAAGCACACTTGGCCAATAAAAAATTCTATTCTATTCTATTCTATTCTATTCTATTCTATTCTATTCTATTCTATTCTATTCTATTCTATTCTATTCTATTCTCTCTCTCTCTCACACACACACACAAACAAGCTTACTTTATGTAGACAATCATTTGCTTCAGAGGCATACATAATAAAGCCTTACCTGCTTGGTTTTTCAACACCAAACATTTTAAGATGTATGGACTCCCATTTTCATAATTCTCCAATCAGCCCGGGTTAAGTAGTCTTGCAAAAGAAAATTGCAGACTTCTTTGGCTACTCTGTAGTCACATCCATGTGTCAAGTAGTTTTGTTTTATGTCTGACATTCTGCTTGTCCAGAATTGTTACTTTAACTCTGTTAATACATGAATAAACATATAGATTCCTCTTGCTAAATATACCTGGGGCTGCAACTTCCACAACTCTTAGCTCTTGGTTTCCTGCCTCCAGTGAAAACAAGTCATATTACAAAAGATTTTTGGGAGAGGCGTCATTCCACAACTGGAGTTGGGCAGCTAATTTATTCAGATAAATAAAAATAACAGTTGTGTCTAGAGAAATGACTTTGGTTATTAGCAGAAAGTCACACAGCAGCCACGTATCCATTTACTGTATTCCACCTTTCTGCAACCTGCTGACGGATTTGTTACCCTCACTGTATTCATACTGGCAGTGATGAGAATGAAGACTTTTTAAGAAGTGAGAGTTTCTTCGTTCTTTATTTTTCTGCCTCCTTTTCTTTCTCTGCCTTTGAGAATTGATTGGGGATAATGAAATTGACACCATCTGAATTGTAATTAGTTTCTGTGAACAGTAAGTAGCCTTACAAAAAAAAAAAAAAAAAAAGGAGACCAGTCTTTGAAAGCTGATGAGTTTGCTGGGGTACATCAGGATCAGACTGAAATTTTCATAATTGAAACTGATTTTATTCAAGGTCAAATACTTCATTTTCTTTTAACAACACAATCCAGAGCTTAGAAAGCTTAGAAAATGAAACTGGCTGATTTACTCTTTCATAGCAGAGAAGGAAGGACTCGCTGAAGAAGAGCCTAATGCTGGGAAAGATTGAGGGCAAAAGAAGAATGGGATGACAGAGAATGAGGTGGATGGATGGAGTCACTGAAGTAGTTGGCGTGATCTTAAATGGACTCCGGGGGATGCAGGGGTGAAATCTAGCAGGTTCTGACAGGTTCTGGAGAAACAGTAGTGGAAATTTTGAGTAGTTCGGAGAACCGGTAGCAGAATTTTTGAGTAGTTTGGAGAACCAGCAAATGCCACCTCTGGCTGGCCCCAGAGTGGGATGGGAATGGAGATTTTGCAATATCCTTCCCTCAGGAGTGGGGAGGGAATGGGGATTTTGCAGTATCCTTCCCCTGGAGTGGGGTAGGAATGGAGATTTTACAGTATCCTTCCCCTGCCACGCCCACCAAGCCATGCCCACAGAACCGGTAGTAAAAAAAAATGGATTTTTTTGGACTGGGGGGATTTTGGACTGGGGGATTTTGGACTGGGGGGATGGTAAAGGACAGGAAGGCCCGGAGGAATGTTGTCCATGGGGTCGCGATGGATCGGACACGACTTTGCAACTAACAACAACAAAGCAGAGATCTCTACGGAAAAACAAATTGTTGTAAAAAAATTTTTTCCAGCTCAGGATCCAAAAAGATCTTGACTTGAACAAAGGGCCCTATCCAACAACATGGAATTTAATGTGGAGAAAAGCAAGATTTTACACTTAGGCAGAAAAAACCAAAGGTACAAGTACAGATTAGGCAAAACCTAGCTCAAAAACAGTAACTGTCAGAGGGAACCTTGGAGTCCAAGTGGACGGTCACTTAAATATAAGCCAGCAGTGTCAGCAGCAGCCAAAAATCTAATACCAATCCTTGTTTGTATAAACAGAGACATAAAATCAAAACCATGTGAAATATTAGTACAGCTATATAAAGCCTTAGTAAGGCCACACCTGGAATACTGCATCCAGTTTTGGTCACCATATTACAAAAAAGATGTTGAGACTTTAGAAAAAGTGCAAAGAAAAGCAACTAAAATGATCAAAGGCCTGGAGATTAAAACATGAAGAATGATGGCAAGATTTGGGTTTGGCTAGTCTAGAAGAAAGAAGCCCTGGGGGGGGGGGGACATGATAGCAGTATTCCAGTATTTGAGAGGTTGCCACATAAAAGAGGTGATCAACTTATTTACCAAAGCACATGAAAATAGGACAAGAAGCAATGGATGGAAACCAATCAAGGAGAGAAGCAACCTGGAACTAAGGAGAAACTTCCTAACAGTGAGGACAATTAACCAGTGGAGCAGCTGGCCATCAGAAGTTGTAGGTGCTTCATCACTGGAGGTTTTTAAGAGACTGGACAGTCTCTTGCCTGAAATGGTATAAGGTCTCCTGCTTCAGCAGGGGGCTGGATTAGAAGACATCCAAGGTCCCTTCCAGCTCTATTCTGATTGATTCAATGGTGGGTTTCTCCCGGCTCGGCCCGGTTCTCCCGAGACGGTAGCTGCCCCCCCCCGTGCCCCCCACGTTATTCTTACCTTTTCTTTGGCCCCACCCCCAATCTATTGCTGCCTCCTGAGTCCCAGCTGATGACTAGAGGGAAAAAAAACTGTTTAAATTCTTGCCACAGGGCTTCAAAGGGCCGCCCTACAGCTGATCAGTGTTAAAAGAAAACTAATGAGTAGACTGGTGCCTGCAAAAATACATGAGTAGATCAGTGCCTGCAAAAATAAATGGGTAGATCGGTACAGCTCTGCAAGCAGTTAAAAGCCTGGTAGACCAGTACCTCTGCTAAATCCTAAATAATTATCACATGACCATCAAGCCACGCCCACAAAATAAGCCACACCCACAGAACCAGTAGTAAAAAAATTTAGAACCCACCCCTGGATTGATTGATCTATTGTCTCCTTATGATGTGGCTTCTTTCTTCAAAAGAATGTAGATCCTGCAACATTTTAGCTGATGCAATAGAATTATACAGTGTTCCCTCCAGAGATGTTATAGAGCTTACATGTGATCTTGGAGAGAAATGATGCAACTATGGATAGCAACGTAATAGATCTTCTGAATTGTAAACTGTATTGATCAAAAAATGTTGAGAAAATGAGCAGCCATCCTCTTTAGAATGCAGAAGAAATGGGACTGGCTTGATTTTGGTCCATTTTAATATAAAGATGCAAGAATTGGATATGTCTAGTTTAATGAAACAAAGGACTAAGGGTGACATGATAGCAATGTACCAATAGCTAAGGGGCTGCCACAGAGAAGAATGGGTCAACCTATTCTCCAAAGCACCTGAAGGCAGGACAAGAGGCAATGGATGGAAACTAGTCAAAGAGAGAACCAACCTAGAACTAAGGAGAAATTTCTTGACCATGGGAACAATTAATCAGTGGAACGGCTTGCCTTCAGAAGTTGTAGGTGCTCCAACACTGAAGGTTTTTAAGAAGAGATTGAACAATCATTTGACAGGTTTCTCTATCTGAGCAGGGGGTTGGATTAGAAGATTCCTAAGGTTCCTTCTATAGGGATGCAGTGGCTCAGTGGCTAAGACGCTGAGCTTGTCGGTCGAAAGGTTCAAATTCAAGTTCAGTGGTTCAAATCCCTAGTGTCATGTAATGGGGTGAGCTCCTGTTACTTGTCTCAGTTTCTGCCAACCTAGCAGTTCGAAAGCACATAAAAAAATGCAAGTAGAAAAATAGGGACCACCTTTGGTGGGAAGGTAACAGCATTCTGTGCGCCTTTCAGGGGTGGGTTCTAAATTTTTTTACTACCAGTTCTGTGGGCGTGGCTTATTTTGTGGGTGTGGCTTAGAGGTCATGTGACTAGGTAGGCGTGGCTAGCTGGTCAGAGTCATTTCTGGAAGGTCCTCGCACGTACAACCAGTCCTCGCACTTACGACCCGACTCATTTGTTTGCTTTTAACACTGATCAGCTGTAGGACAACCCTTTGAAGCCCCGCGGCAAGAGTTTAAACAGTTTTTTTTTCCCTCTAGTCATCAGCTGGGACTCAGGAGGCAGCAATAGATTGGGGGTGGGACCAAATAAAAGGTAAGAATAATGTGGGGGGGGTGGGGGGCGGGGGGTAGAACTGGTTCGGTGACATCATATCGTCACCGCTACCGGCTTGGCTGAACTGGACCGAAACGGGAGGAACCCACCACTGGCGCCTTTGGTGTTTAATCATTCCGGCCACATGACCACGGAGATGTCTTCGGACAGCGCTGGATCTTTGGCTTTGAAACGGAGATGAGCACCACCCCCTAGAGTCGGGAACGACTAGCACATATGTGCGAGGGGAACTTTACCATTTTAAGGTTCCTTCCAACACTGTTATTCTGATATATACTATTATATTAAAACCCAGCTAGTGGCAGAAGCTACCCGACTTTGAATGAACTTGAAAAAGCTAAGCAAGATTGTTTAATACTTGGATGAATAATTCCCCAGCAAATGTCAGGAATGTAGCCTGAACTACAAACCTACAAAATATACTGGGCATAGACACAATGATGCCAGTATGCCAAAAGATGCTTTGGGATATCAATGCATAAACTCTGCCCCTTATGAACTTTACATATGATGTTGCAACACAAGTACAAAAAGGACAAAATTTGTATTGCACTCTTAAGACTTTTCATCAATTTCCCTCTTTGTCCTATGAAGAAAGTCCAGGCATTAAATTATGATCTTACTGCAAGCACTAGCTTTGTTTTCTCTGTTGCCTCATTTTGACTACTTCCTGCCTTAGGAAAAAAAAAAAAAAGCTTTGGAAAAGTGACACATATTAGTTGCAGCTTTCACTTGCTAGTTCTCAGAGTTACAGATTATTGATGAGTTCCAAGCAACCTATGCATATTTGAAGGGGAGATAGGGATAATTTTGTATGTGTCCTTAAATTATAATATTTATTTTAATTTATTCACCTGCTACATAAAGTTCTTTTTTTTTTCCTCACACCCTCACAAACACTTTCCTGTAAGCATTCAATTAGCATTAGGAATGCTTGTTAGGAATCTATTCAGCACCTCCTTTGTTTTCAGCAGAATGCTAAGAATAAAAATGTCAAGCAGTTCTTTAAAATTTTCATTCAACTTATTAACAAATTCGTTAGTACTGAATAAACAACAATTTCCCAAAAGTCTCAAACATGACCAGCAATTTGTGGATTTGTGAAAGGAGGAGGAGGAGGAGGAGGAGAAGCACCTCTTTTTATAGCTGTTGTGATGACTATCCTCACACATCTAAAAGGTAAACAGTAGTTTTAATGTGAGAAGATTTAAGGACAATGATTAGTAGATGTTCCTGGTCCTGTTTCACCTCCTACCCTGTGTCAGCAGTCAACGGACAAACCATCACCAACAGTGGTGGGATTCGAAAAATTTTACTATCAGTTCTGTGGGTGTGGCTTGGTGGGTGTGGTATGGCTTGGTGGACGTGGCTTGGTGGGCATGACAGGGGAAGGATACTGTAAAATCTCCCTTCCCATCCCATTTCAGGGGAAGGTTACTGCAAAATCCCCATTTCCTCCTGATCAGCTGGGACTCGGAAGGCAGAAAATAGATGGGGGCAGGGCCAGTCAGTGGTGGTATTTACCAGTTCTCTGAACTACTCAAAATTTTCTCCAGAACTGGTCAGAACCTGCTGAATACCACTTCTGGTCACCAATCTCTGTCCTTTGGTGAGTGTGGACATGAGCCTGGAATGGAGTTAGTTAGTTTTAGTTTAGTTAGTTTTCAAGCTGCATAAGATAAATGGCTAGTTTCTTCTGTGTTTGTTATTTTAAATTTTGCTGATCATAGACTGAATATATTATTGAGTAATTGGCTATGTAATCACTAGAACCATGAATTAATAGTAAAAGATATTGAGTACATCAAATGTTCTGTCCTCACTACATCTTAGTCTGTGTGCAGCTCGACAGCTAAACCCACCTATCCTCCAATAAAACAGACAGTGTACGTAGATCTGAATGCTTTATTGAAAGAACAGGATATGGTGAAACAGGGGAAAATAGGGATACATACAATGAGAACCAAATACAAGATAGACAGTATTAAGTTACTGCTGAACTTAACAATTAATAAATACAAGCAATTTAAATCTTACCAGTGATGTTCTATGTGTGGGATGTGGGTTTGTCCTTGGATGACCATGTGCCACAGGCAGGCAGACAGGCAGGCAGGCAGACAGACAGACAGACAGACAGACAGACAGACAGACAGACAGACAGATATGAAGGAAAGGAAGGAAAAGGAGAGGAGAGGAGGGAGGGGAAGGGAAAGGAAAGGAAAGGAAGGAAAAGGGAAGGGAAGGGAAGGGAAGGGAAGGGAAGGGAAGGGAAGGGAAGGGAAGGGAAGGGAAGGGAAAAGTTGGACTATTCATAACTTTGACTGCACTAGATTCTCTAGACAAAAACATTACAAAAATATAGTTCAGAGGTCAACTCATGCAGGGGTTTAGAGGCACCATGGTATCTTTAAAGTTTAAATTCCAATAGTCACAAAGTTACCTTCAAAATGAAATCACCATTATTTTCCAATCAGTGTTCTCCTGGCCAAAACCTTTGTAGCAGAAGTTGCCATATCCATCATAAGACAGCTGGCCCTGATTAGATCTAATTATGGCCTGTAGTCTGTAGGGTAGAACAGCCTACAGCAATAAATATTGCTATTCCCAAGATTATATCATTATCATACTGAATTTTTATTTTGTATAACTCAAGGTGGTATAAAGCTCTCGTTTGTTTTACCTTCCCCACAACAATAACTTTGTGATTTAAAGGTCACATTTATATTTCAGAACCTAGCTTTGTGTTTGCAGAAGCAAGAACAAAGGAAGTTCTTCTGTAAAGATCTCCAAGATATATCCTCCTTCCTGGAAATCAATTAGTTCCTGTTCCTCCTCAGTGTGAGATTCAACCAAAGGAATTACGAGACATCAGAGTTGGGGAAATGTGGTCCTCTAGAATTCTGAATTCCCAATTCCTATCAACTTCAATAAGCAAGAACAGTTAGGAAATTAGAATTCACAAGTTTACTAATCCTAGTCTTCATCTCTGTTTTCAAGACTCACTTTGCCGAAACAAAATTTGGAACAGTAGATGGACCAAAAAAAGAAAAAAGAAAAATCTCAGCTTTTAAATGGGTATGAGTGTCTTCTGAATAATGTTTCCAAACATGCCTTGTGTTCTTTGTATAATTTTCTCTGTGTAGTGCTGACATCATGACTTCATTCCAAAAATTGTGTGTGTGTGTATGTGCGTGTGAAATCAAAAGCAGTCATTAATTGCATGGATATTTTAAGTAAGGTGTTAGCCCATGACATGGCCCCAGAACCATCATCAAGGGTGATGGGATTGATCAGGAGGAATCAGAAATCAGAAAAAAATTCAAAACTGGATCTCCTTAACCACCTCTGTAATTCTGGCTTCTTCAGCATTGGAGGTTCATTGTTGGGACTGGAGAAAATAATATGTGGAAGATATTGAATAGAGAAGATTTAAAATCCCAGTCTCAACATTATTCACTTGGGGAATAATGTCTCATCCATAAAATCTGCTGGGAAGAAAATTAACATGATTGCAGTAAATAGGGGAGTGTAGCAGGAAGAGGAACTGGCTTTGAAAGACAGGTGGAAGTGGTGCTACCAAGATAGCAATAGCAATAGCACTTCTTAGACTAACTGTGTATACCATTTCATAGTGCTTTACAGACGTCTTGGAGTGGTTCACAGAGTCAGCATATTACCTCCAACAATCTGGGTTCTCATTTTATTGACCTTGGAAGGATGGAAGGCTGAATCAACCTTGAGCCAGTGAGGTTCGAACCTGTGGCAAGCAGCAGAATTAGCCTGCAATACTGCATTCTAACCACTGCTTTTGCTGGGAATATGTTGTGAGCATCCTGGAAGTCATTGGGATAAAGCTGTTGGTTCAGTTGACTTCTGTGAACAATAGAAGCAAAGGAGATGCAGAAACCATGATGTCCTTGGGGTCATCTTGGCAACACTTACAGATTAGGTCCAGTACAAAAGGGTAAAAGAATGACCAATACTGCTCTACAAGGAGCTCTCAAAATCTGGAGCCAACATAGCGGAGGGTGAGATATTGGCATCCATAGCTTTTCCTTTCCTGATACCGATGCTAGGTTAGCATCAGGAGCAGCAATAATGGGATCTCCTAACACATATTGCTCGTAGCTCCAGCCATTTTCTTTCGGGTCATTTCTCCCAAATTGGCTGTTAATTTCCCTGACATAGTCTGGCAGCATCACCGCAGAGATGTCCATCTCAGTTTTCCAAATGCAATTATTTTCCAAACCTTTGGATGCACCCTAGTGTTTCCTGCTGGGTTTTTTTTATTTTTATTTTTTATTTTTGCCTCCCCTGCTGATTCTGTCTACAAGATTTGCATAGCATAGCAGGCCCGGATATTGGATCACAGCACACCACCTGCATCTTCTGACATATTCAGAGAATATGGGAAAAAGGCCAGTTTTTTTTTTCTTCCGCAGGACGTGTGCCCACTGCGTACGTGTTTGACAATAACATCTGGCAACACAGATGCTAAATTGGAGAGAGCCGTAATTATTTCATGAGTAGGAGGCAAGTTGTCACCCACAATTATTACCATTCTCCAATCCCAGGTATTAAAAACAGAGAGCATCATTTTGTTCCGAGCTGAGAGCATATGTTTTTGGGGGGAGCCTGACAGGGCTTGCTTTTGTTCTTTGCAATTTAAACTTGAGCATCTAGTTTTTTTTTCATCTGGAGCTGTGCAAGCTAAAAAGAAATGATTCCCCTAAGAAGACGGGGAAAAGAGATCAAATGCAAACAGTGGCTGGGTTTGTTTGCTTGGAACACTGTCACAATACTTTGGGGAGAGAGGCAGCTGCCAAGCTTTGTAGGTGAGTCCATTATAACTGAAGAGAGGCCTATGCTGACTAGTCACCATTACCTTTGAGCCACTCATAAACAAGAGCTATTGGGCCCTGTCCTACTCAAAGCAATCTGGCTTTTCTTTGCTCCTCTAGCCGTTGCTTACCCTTTCCCTTCTTCTCTTTTATTTACATTTTTTGGCATCTGAATCCAAGTAAGGGTAGGGCTAGCTGATGAGAGCTAAATAGCTTGAAATAGATCTATACTAGTCTCCCTTTATTTCTTTATCAGCAAATATAAATTTGATTATATATATATATATATATATATATATATATATATATATATATATATATATATATATATATGTGTGCGTGTGTGTGTGTGTGTGTATGTATGTATATGTATATGTATATATCTTTATATCTCAAATGTATATTTCGCTGATAAATAAGTATTTGGTAAAAAATGGTTTGTTGTGAATGTGACTGCTTGAGGGCTCCTGGATTGGAGCTGAAAGACGAAAGGGATGCAGTATGCTCTCTCCTGCATGCTTTCGGGACATTTTCAAACAATCCTGTTTTTTTTTTGTTTTTTTTTAAAAAAGGTCTTATAATTGTAGACAATTAGGTTGGATTGTGGCATAAATCATACAGAGATTACCAACTGTGGGTGTGAATGAAGACTAGATTCAATGAATTAAGAATCTCTTCAGTACAAAATGTGCCTTGACATAATTAATTGAGACTACTGTAATGCTATCTATATTTATGATACCTCAGTGTATAAGCATACCATAACTGAACTACAATATTATATATAACCATTAGTGACAAGAAATGGGGTCTTAGTTGTCTATATTTTTTTGAGGACATCTAATGGTTCACTAAGAGGAATCTGGTGGCTCAGTGGCTAAGATGCTGAGCTTGTTGATTGAAAGGTTGGCAGTTCAGTGGTTTGAATCCCTAGTGCTGTGTAACGGGGTGAGCTCCCATTACTTGTTCCAGCTTCTGCCAACCTAGCAGTTCGAAAGCACGTAAAAAATGCAAGTAGAAAAATAAGGACCACCTTTGGTGGGAAGATAAAATAACATTCCATGCACCTTTGGCATTTAGTCATGCTGGCCACATGAGTAGGGAGACGTCTTTGGACAGCGCTGGCTCTTCAGTTTTGAAACAGAGATAAGCACACCCCCTAGAGTCAGGAATGACTAGCACATATGTGCAATGGTAACCTTTACCTTTACTTTAATGGTTCACTTGATTTTTGCAGACAAGATCTGGTATGCCTTGAAGCTCATTGGGAACCAACTCTTTGTCCAAAATAAGGTAACCACCTTTGTAACTACTTATAAGATGGCACCAATTGCAGATGCTGCAGTTACCAGTGTACTTCTGGGTACAAACTCATATCTTGTTTGTGATCTTTAAAATTATATATGTCCCGGAATCAAATGTGACTGGTCTGTCAAAGTTTTCTTGAAGTTCCCACTTTGCGTGAAAGCAAATTGCAATCAGGCAGAAGATGGTACTTTAATTGGATGGAGTTCCTCACTATCCGATGTTCTGAATGTAAAAAAAAAAGTATCCATATTAGAAATTAACTGCTTGTCAAAAATGTGTATTTTAGGCAAATTATGGTAAAAGTAATGGAAATATAAGCAACGTGCACGGAAAGACGAATACATTTGCTACATGGTTTTTTGTTTTTTTTGTTTTTTGTTTTTGGAGAAGAGAAAAAAGCATGCAAAAATTGAATTGGATAGAACTCATTTACATTTGGAAATGCGAGACTCAATCTGACAGATTTGGTCATTCATACAATTAATATTCCAGTACATTCAAAGTTCATAAGACGTGGCAAAAAATCTGTTGTTGGGAATAATGTGTGACATTGCCTTTCATGCCTCGGGTGATTAATGTTTCTTATTATTTTCATCAATTTTTCTTATTCTTAGACTAAGATGTTCAGATAATGATAGTTCATAAGCGTGAAAGAGAGAAAGGACAAGTGCTAATAAAATAATTGTCATTGTTGATAACATGTTGCCTTTCCTGTCTTTTGGTGGCTACTAATTCTTGAGTTAATATTCGAGACAGGAAGAGGGAAACCTAGAAACCACGGTTTATCGCAAGGCCACCAACACTCCACGCATTCTGAGTTTCAACAGTAACCATCCACTGTCACACAAAAAGAGTTGCATCACAACACTATATGGGAGGGTGAGAACCAGGGATGGGCTTCAAAAATTTCAGCAATGGGTTCTCTGCCCAGTTGCTGGGTAGGTGTGGCCGTGGTGGGTGTGGCCTAGTCGGCCTCCTGCACCATGGGGAGGGGGGCGTTTTCTCCTTCCCCAGGTTCCGGAGGCTTTCCTTGAGCCTCTGGGAAGGCAAAAATTGCTTCCCTTGGGCTCTGGAGGCCCTCCAGACCTTCCGGGAGGCCAATTTTTCCCCCTGTCCAAGCCTCCATATGGGCCCTTGCATCCAAAATGGGCTGCATGGAGACTCCTGGGAGGGGCAGAGCGGGGGGAGAGGCAGGGGAGGAGGGGTCAGCCGGGGTGGGATTTGGAGGTTTTCCGAACCGGCCATAAGGTTAGCTAGGGGTTCTCCTGAACCCAGGCAAGCCCGTAGCAGCCCATCCCTGGTGAGAACCCACTGTGAGATAACAGTGAGATAACCCAAGATAAACAACTGGACAACAGGTACTTACACAAATATTTCACAATGGATACCCACAAGCTTTTATTACAAGATGCCTGTGCAACACAGAGAAGAGAGAAAGGAAGAAAGAAGGAAGAAAGGAAGGAAGGTACAAGACCAACTATACGGTATACCCAGCCATACATCAAAAACATTTCAGAAGCACTAGAATGCAGTTTCCAAGATTTGCAAGTGGGCATCACGCACTGCCCAGAGGTTACCGTACAAGGACAGATCATGCATTGCAAAGGTTGCTTGGAAGTGGGAGATACTCCTCATATAATCTACTGGATCCCCTGCATTGATTGCCGCTGTGACTATGTAGGACAGACAGGGAGGAAGCTAACTATCAGATTTCAAGAACACAAGAGAGCTGCCAGGTGAGGAGACCCAAACTCATTGGTAGCCTCACATTGCAATGAACGAGGATATACAATCAATTTTGCAACTACTAAGATTGTTGGCCTAGCAGGTAGCATAAGGAAATGATAGCCAATGACTTACTAGCCGGCCATCAACACCCAATCAACACTAAAAAGCCACATACAACCAGGCATCACATAGAATAACCCAAAACACACATTCTGGTGAGAGAGAAGTTTCTTGATATGTCTATGCAGATTCTCAGTCATCCAGGTCATGGTTCTCCCAAAGGTGCTTTTTTCTAGAAGTAATTGGACTTTCTTGTTTTTCTTTGAAGAGTCATTGATATCTGGATGAAACCAGAAAAATCCCCTTTCAATTTACCCTGAAGTTGTCCCCTCCCCACAAACATTCCATAACTCGTAAAGAAGTGTGGTTTTGAGGATAAATGATCCATCCTGAAATTATATCATTATAAGATATAAAATGACCATATCTGGTTATAGATATAATGTTTGTGATGTGTAGTTGATTTTATACAGTACTATTCCAATGTTAAACTTATAGAGCCGTGATGGCGAACCTATGGCACGCGTGCCACAGGTGGCACATGGAGCCATATCTGTGGGCACACAAGTATTGCCCTAGCTCAGTTCCAGCATGCATGTGTGTGCCAGCCAGCTGATTTTCGGGCCTTCCGGTCCCACCAGAAGTCGAGAAATGAGCTGTTTCTGACCTCTGAAGGGCCTCCGGGGGTGGGGGGTGGGGAAGGCCATTTTTGCCCTCCCCAAGCTCCAAGAAAGCCTCTGGAGCCTGGGGAGAGTGAAAAATGGGCCTACCATGCCCACCATGCCATCACATGCCAAAAGCGGGGGGAGTGGGGGGGGTCGCATGCACATTGAACTATGGGTGTGGGCACATACACGTGCGGCCCCCCTGTGTGACCCCCGCTTTTGGCACACAGCGGCAAAAAGGTTAGCCATCACTATTATAGAGCATACTCCTCCTCCTCCTCCTCCTCTTCTTCTTCTTCCACTTCCTCTTCCCCTCCTCCTCCTCCTCCTCCTCCTCCTCCTCCTCCTCCTCTTTCTCCTTCTGCCTTTTCCCCTTCCCCTCCATCTCTTCCTCTTCCCCTTCCCCTCGTCCTCCTCTGCCTCACTTCCCCTTCCCTCTCCACTTCTTCTTTCTATATATTAAAGCAATCAGAAACCTATCAAGCATACTAATAATGTATCATATTTTCTCTGAATATCTAAATTTGTGCCTGGTTGTCAGAAAACTGGACAACCAGTTTTCTGAAACAGAAAACAATTTTTCCTGTTTTCATGATGTCCAAAAGTAATACCTCTATTTTTGTGAATGAAGTACTTAGACTTTATCTATTTTATTAGGATAAAGAATTGACTATGATCTTAGGTACAAATACTCCGAATGGCCTTGCTCTACTCAAGGTAACCTTATATACACAAGTGTACTGAGAATAGGGTAAAGACATCAATATTGTGACCACAGCAGTATGAATGACACACATACACACACAAACACAAAGATGAGCTTCAATCACTCCTTCATGGCTGCCGTATACACTTTTTTTCCCATCATACTTTATGGCACCTTATGTACATTTAGTTGCAGCTACTGACTGCCTTTCTCAGTTGTCATTTTGCAATGCTTTTGTTAGTGAGCTGATTCCGCCATCTCTTTTATTAACTTTCTAGTTGTTCCCCCAGGCCTTTTAATATACAAATAGCTTAATATTTAAAATGTATATACTGCAATTAAGCATTTAACCTAATCGGAAATTCAAGATGTTATTGTCCATATGTTGCATTTTAATCATTGTTTCAGTTTATGAGTTTTTGTATGTGCTTTATAAAACTGCCCTGGGAAAAGGCTTTTGATGAACAGCCTATCAGTTTTAAAAACAATAATAATATAGTTTAATATAACGAAACTGTATGATTTAGATCCTCATCTAATGAGGGTGGTGATTTGGGACAGGTACAATAAAATAGTGGCTGTGTTTTTAGGAGCCATGTAATACATTTTGGGTATCAGGTGTAGAAGCCACAATGCAAAGGGGGTGAAATTATACTGAAAGGAGGACAGTTAAACTTTATTTGTTTAATAAATTTACAAGCTGCCCAAAATGAGTCTGAGTGAGTTGCACTTAAAATAGAATAGAATCGAATTTTATTGGCCAAGTGTGATTGGACAAACAAGGAATTTGTCTTGGTGCTTATGTTCTCAGTGTGCATAAAAGAAAATATACATTTGTCAAGAATCATAGGGTACAACACTTAATGATAGTCATAGGGTACAAATAAACAATCAAATCATTTTAGGAAACAGTCAATATAAATTGTAAGGATACAACCAACAAAGTTACAGTCATACAGTCATTAGTGGAAGGAGATGGGTGATAGGAATGATGAGAAGATTAATAGTAGTGCAGACTTAGTAAATAGTTTGACAGTGTTGAGGGAATTATTTGTTAGCAGAATGATGGCGTTCAGGAAAAAAACTGTTCTTGTATCTAGTTGTTCTGGTGTGCAATGCTCTATAGTGTCGTTTTGAGGGTAGGAGTTGAAATAGTTTATGTCCAGGATGTGAGGCATCTGTAAATATTTTCATAGCCCTCTTTTTGACTCATACAATGTACAGATCCTCAATGGAAGGCAGGTTAGTAGCAATTGTTTTTTTCTGCAATTCTAATTATCCTCTGAAGTCTGTGTCTGTCTTCTTGTGTTGCAGAACCAAACCAGACAGTTATGTAGGTGCAGATGACAGACTCAATAATTCCTCTGTAGAACTGTATCAGCAACTCCTTGGGCAGTTTGAGCTTTCTGAGTTGGTGCAGAAAAAACATTCTTTGTTGTGCTTTTTTGATAACGTTTTTGATGTTAGGTGTTCATTTTAGATCTTGCGATATGGTAGAACCTAGATATTTGAAGGTCTCTACTGTTGATAGATTGTCTAGTATTGTGAGAGGTGAAAGTATGGAAGGGTTTCTCCTAAAGTCTACCACCATTTCTATGGTTTTGAGTGGGTTCAGTTCCAGATTGTAAACCTTTACCTTTACCTTACTAAAGGGGGAAACTTTTACCTTTACCTTACAGTTAAAAAGGGATAGCTAGAAGGAGAAATGTTTAGATTTCTTACACTTACGTCTTACATCTGCAAGAAAACAACCGAGCTCAGAGAGCACCAAGGACCCCTCTGTTTATTGTTAATGGATTAGTCCTTGTTGCCCTGTTTGAAAAATGACCCATCATTTCCCCAGCATTTTTGTGCTTTAGTTTCCGTAGCATTCTTCTCCCAGAAGACCTGTTAGGCAAAGGTTTATGGCAAGGAACACAATATCCTTCTAATGCTTTATGCTACACGGTGCCTTGTGTTTTCTTTTTGGTGGCAGTAAGAAAACAAGTTATTCTGGTATTAAATTAAAGGACATCCCTGAAGATTGTATGTTTGTTTCTTGAGGAATTGACCATCAAAAGTCTGAAAGTCCAGGTACACTCAATACTTCATTCTGCATCACCTTCTCATATGGCTTGATAGACTGCTGTATTCCTGAGGGCTCTCCTTGGACACCTTCCAGGCACCTTTATTCCCATGCAGGGCAAAAATAAAGGTGTGGGAGTTAAAGGAAGAGAAAAGTGCAGGTTTAGTTTGGAAGAAAAGGAGCACAATATACAGTATGTAAAAGTATGAATCACTGTCATCTAGATCAATTTTTGGCAACGTTGATATGTGTGGACTCCAACTTCTGGAATTACTCAGGCTGGGGAAAACTGGAAGCTGTAACCTACACATCTTAAAGTTGCCAAGGTTGAGAAACATAAATCTAGATTGTTGTGGGTGTGCATGAATTAAAATACCTTAGTACAATCGTATTTAAAAGAGCCACATATAACTATTGTCTCACTTCCCACTTGCTTAGGAAAAAGCAGGATCAGTTTCATGGGAAAAAAAAGAATAAAAATAAACATCTCCACATTCAGAATAAACTTTGGAATAGAATAGAATAGAACAGCACAGAATATAGAGCAGAGCATGTCAGGGCGCTGATTAATCCCATTCTGCTTTTGGGTAATCGCACCTTGATTTAGAGACGTGGATTGTGGCATTTTCCTTGTGTATACCTTTGTAAGAAAATAAACCCCGAAGATATTTTTTCTAAGAATAAACTCATTTATTTGTTATAAAGAAAATAAAACATCTCATTATCTAAAATAATTACATTTTGGCAATGTTCCTGCCGACTACCTCTCTGCAGCCGGACTTCTTGGCAAGAGAACAAAGAAAAGTGTGAAGTAGAAAAAAAGGAATGTGGACATGCGTAGTGAATCAGAGATAAGGACTTGGCAAGCTACGGAAAGTCTGATAGTCCAAAAATATGAGCTTATCTGGTAAATACAAAAAATGCAGTGACAGAGCAGAGCAGAGCAAAGCAAAGCAACCTGGAATTGAGGAGAAACTTCCTAACAGTGAGGACAATTAACCAGTGGAACAGCTTTCCTTCAGATGTTGTGGGGGCTTCATCACAGGAGGTTTTTAAGAAGAGACTGGACAGTCGCTTGTCTGAAATGGTATAGGATCTCCTGCTTGAGCAGGGGGCTGGACTAGAAGACCTCCCAGATCCCTTCCAGCTCTATTCTGATTACCTGTACCATTAACTCATTTAGGTTAATGGAACAGAATTTCCTGATGAAATTGGTTGAAAGGAGAACATTTCTCTGAAATTCTTTCAGAGTGTATAGATAGTCCTTGACTTGTGACCACAACTGAGCATTAAATTTCCATAAAATTGCTGTAGCAATGCAAGACAATTGTTAAGTGAGTTTTGTCCAATTTTATGACCTTTCTTGCCATACTTGTTAAGTGAATCACTGCAGTTGTTAAGTTAGTAATACAATTGTTAAATGGATCTGGCTTCCCCATTGACTTTGCTTGTCATAAGGTCACAAAAGATGATCACACGATCCTTGGACACTGCAGCTGTCATAACAAGCATCCGAATTTTAATCACATGACCATGGGGATACTGCAACAGTCATAAGTGTGAAAAATCATCATAAGTCACTTTTTTCAGTGCCATTGTAACTTTGAAAAGTCACTAAACAAACGACTGTAAGTCAAGGAGTATCTGTATGGTATTTCTGTAGTAATCTAATTATGATATGGCCAAGAGCTATGTTATATTACAATCTGCCCAATGGCTTGCAGACTCTCTGACTGCCAATGTTTCAGTTAAATCTCCTTCCATTCTCCCCCATCCCCAGTTACCCCTAAGAATGCACAGCCAGGAATCATCATAAGTGACAGATACTAACTAACAGTAGCATCCTTTGTCATTCCCATCAATGAAATAAGCTCAAAAAGACCACCAATATAAACTCCAAAGAAATTCTCAAGTGCTCTGAATACACGTTTGACGGAAACCTTATTTGCAAGTAAAGTTTTACAAATTGCAAGGTTAGTTTCAGTGCATTTTGCAGCTTAGAAAACCCCATGAAAACAAGGAACAATTGGGGAAAATTCACAGTGTATTTAAGTCCCCAGCATAATTACAGAGCTGAATACTTCCCAGAATTGCCTGGTTATTTTTTGCCGCACGGTAAGAGAGATTTTAACGAATCAAGAAACTTCACGGTGTAGCTGAATTGGAATGATGGACAAATGTGTTTGTTTTTGAGAGTAGCGTGCGAATGGAAATTAGGCAGTAATGTTACTATAAATGGTGTTCTCTCTGAATCTTTGCTTTTAAAAACAGTTTTCATTCCAGATCACTAATATATTTGGTTTGGGGTTTTTTTACATAAAAGAACTAGGCAGCAGATCTAAGCATTAAAAAAATAAATGACAAATTAAAACCCATGCTTTATTTTGCCTGCATAAAATAGCAAATTTTCAGTATTATATCTTCCATTATATAGTGCATGGTTTTTGATCTGATAGAAATTCATATCCGAAATGAGCACGCGATGACATTTGCGAACCAGTAGTGAAGGTAAGTGAATACGACCACTGCTTTGCTTGTGAAAAAATCACAGCAGGCAATCACATGACCTTGGGACACAGCGACGGTCATAAGCATGAACCAGTTTTCAAGCATCTGAATTTTAATCACATGATCATGGGGGTGCTGGAAAGCTCGTTAAAAATGGTCATAAGTCACTTTTTTCAGGGCTGTTGTAACTTTAAATGGTCACTAAACAAACTGTTTTAACTCTAGGACTAACTGTAATTAAATTTTACCTTCCCCCATCTGTTTCATTCAGATGGATGGGACTGAATCTCCAAAAAAAAAAAAAAAAAATGGGGATCAAAATGGGTGGAAACGTGTTGCTCCAAAGGGTGGACACACTGTATCATAGAAGGCTGTTTTCTTAGGTCCTGTCAGTTGACACTATTTAACGGATCTGGAGCAGGGGTGAAATGCTCCCAGTTCGGACCGGATCACCCGATCTGGTAGCGATGGAGGCGAGTGGTTCGGAGAACCGGTAGCAAAAATCCCCGCCCCCCCCCTCCATGCCCAGCTGAGCCGCACAATAATCAGAGGCTCTTTTTTTTTACTTTTAAAAGCATTTTTTCTACAACTTCGGCCAAAAAAATGCTTTTAAAAGTAAAAAAAAAAAATAAGCCTCTGATGATCGCACAGCTCGTCAAAGGCATTTAAAAGAAAAAAAGATTTTTTTTTTTCTTTTAAATGCTCTGACGATCCCAGCTGAATTCCCTGATCGGCAGAGGCTTTTTAAAGCCAAACCTTTTCTTAGCCCAAGAGATTGTAGAAAAAATGGTTTTAAAAGAAAATAAAATGGCCACGCCCACCCAGTCACATTACCCCCCACCCACCAAGCCACACCCACAGAACCAGTAGTAACAAATTTTAGATTTCACCCTGATCTGGAGTGTGTCAGGATGGGCAGAAACTGGAAAAGTTCTGAAGACAGACAGTTCCTCCTGAACAGATGGAAATAAAGTGATGATAAACCTTTCTGGGAAAGAAGAACTACTGCATCATTTGGGCTGTCTTGAGTGAGCACAGGCTGAAGGATGAGTTAAATTCTTAAGCATCTTGAAAATGTGCAATTGTTCAGAATTGCAATGATGGAAGCCCTCGTGAAATTTTATTTTGCAGACTCAGCTCATCATTCCAAGCCCAGTTTCCTTCAGGACTAGGGAAAGTAACATTTATCATTTATTTGACTTTTCATTTGTCATCCTATAACGGAATGTGTGAATGACCTTGGGGGAAAAAGGGGAAGAGACGCTGCTTAGGAAACATTCAGAACAAGAGAAGCAGTTCCCCCCCCACACACACCAGTGGCTTAATGGTCAAAGGAAGAAAGCTAGGAAGAACCAGCCCTAATGGATCAAACAGTTAAAAGTCAGAAAGCTTGTACCTTCAGGTTTGCAAGATTCAGTTAATGTAGCTTTACAATAACGTAGAATAAGTTCATTAGTCCTGTTCCCTGTCTGGTTTCTGACTCTAGAGGGTGATGCTCATCTCTGTTTCAAAGCCGAAGAGCCAGCACTGTCCGAAGACGTCTTCATAGTCATGTGGCCGGCATGACTAAATGCCAAAGGCACATGTAATGCTGTTATCCTTCCCACCAAAGGTGGTCCCTATTTTTCTGCTTGCATTTTTTACGTGCTTTCGAACTGCTAGGTTGGCAGAAGCTGGGACAAGTAACGGGAGCTCACCCTGTTATGCGGCACTAGGGATTTGAACTGCTGAACTGCCGACCGTTTGATCGACACCCTCAGCATCTTAGCCACTGAGCCACCACGTCCCTTACAATAATACACAGTATTATCTATTTATTACACAGTATTATCTACATATTGTATATTTCACCTCCCCTCATCCTGGTTTCAGTCTGTCTTCCAACTTTACCTTCTGTTCTTCGTTGTCATTGTTCCCTGATTGTTTTATTGTAAGCCTCCTTTGATGAATCATTAGATAGGATCAACCTGACTTTAATGTGTAGTTGGTTATTGTTTTATTGCATACTGCTTAGGAAGAAATGCCAAGAGACACAGATCTTGTAACTTCCTGTTAGGATGACTTGTTGTCCCCTGTTTAAACCTTTTTGGCACCCAAGCTTCCTCCTTTGTTCTAGACATGTATTCCTCTACTTGTAAGCTTAGCAACAATATGAAAGCAGGGAGGTCTACAAAAATGTCTGGTAAATCAGTCAGCTGGTTGGGAGGAGAAAGAGGAACTGTATATTTGTGACAAAGAAAAGTGTTATGTTCTCATCAGTCATGTGAATCAGAGGCTCAAGATGCAGATCAGGGAGACCATAAGGCCTGAAGTTTAAGTTTACTTTATTATCATTGCACCTTGTACAATGAAATTAAATGCCATCTTCAGCCTACATTATTAAAATGTGCATTGTGTTTTATAAAAATAAAACACAAACACACATCCTTCACAATTGAATTGAAAACCCGATATTGCATTAGTATTGCACTATACAGTAGAATTCAATATAGTTACTGCCCTGGGATAGAAGTTGTTTTCCAGCCTATTTGTCCTTTTTAAAATTATCCTGTACCGTCTGACATATGGTAATAGTTCAAAAAAAAAAAAAGGGGGGGGGTGCCCAGGATGAGATGGATCTTTAAGAATGTTTTGAATTTTCTTAAGACAGCGGGAGGTATAAAGCTCTTCCAAAGAGGGGAGAGGGCCACCAATGATCCTCTGGGCAATGACATTAACCCTCTGGAGTGCTGTCCTATCTGCCACTGTGCAATTGGCAAACCATACACAGCTGCAGTAAGTTAAAATACTCTCTGTGGTGCAGTGGTAGAAGGTCACCAGCAGTTTTTCATTCAATTGTAGTTTCCTGAGAAGTCTCAGGTATATAATCTCTGCTGGGCCCTTTTGACCAGTGCTGCAATGTGAATGCCCCACGTCAGGTCCTCTTTTATGATAATACCCAGAAACTTAAAACTGGCCACTTTCTTCATTCAGTCTCCATTGATAAGCAAGGGCTGGATGTCTGATCTATTCCTTCTGTAGTCCACTATAAACTCCTTGGTCTTATTGGTGTTAAGGACCAAGTTATTGTCTCCACACTACGAAAGCAACTGGTGCTGAAGATCCTGTGGCTGCTCTATGTGTCCATGAAGTTGTGAAAGATGGACCTGATTCAAATAATGAGGGGTCAGATTCTGGCAAGGTGATATAAAAGGGCAGAGCAACAAGCAATCAGCAAGTGTCCTTGGGAGAACAGGGCAACAGTGCCACCATCTAGTGCTTTAAGCTACGTAAAAGTATCCTCTAGGTCCGTGATGGTGAACCTATGGCACGGGTGCCACAGGTGGCACACGGAGCCATATCTGTGGGCACGTGAGCATTGCCCTAGCTCAGCTCCAGCACGCATGTGCGCACTGGCCAGCTGATTTTTGGGCCTTCTGGGCCCACTGGAAGTCGGGAAATGGGCCATTTCTGGCCTCTGGAGGGCCTCTGGGGGGCGGAGGCTGTTTTCACCCTCCCCAGGCTCCAAGGAAGCCTCTGGAGTCTGGGGAGGGTGAAAAATGGGCCTACTGGGCCCACCATTAACCTTTTTGCCGTCATGTGCCAAAAGTGGGGGTAGCGTGGGGGGGGGGGTTGTGTGTGTTTGTGCGGGGGTGCGAGGTGTGTGGGGCATTGAATTATGGGTGTGGGCACATGCACGCCATGCTTTTGGCACGCGATGGCAAAAAGGTTAGCCATCACTGCTCTAGGTCAATGCTTCTCAACCTTGGCAACTTTAAGCTATATGGACTTCAACTCCCCAAATTCCCCAGTGATCACTGTTGGCTGAGGAACTTTGGAAGTTGAAGTCTACACAGCTTAAAGTTGCCAAGGTTGAGAAACACTACTCTAGGTCTTTTCCCCTGTGTTGGAAATAATTTTCTAGCTCTGAGTTTGTATTTCTATAATTCTTTCTCTCATCCTGGATTCAGACCCTCAATTTGACATTCGGTCAGGCTTGTGTAATTCTCTGGGGCCAAAACCCTGGACTGTCATGGAAAATGCTTTTATCTTGACCTCTGTCTTACACTTACTGCTGATCCAGATTTCAAAGCAAGTCCTAATGCTCTCCGGTGAATTAAAGTTCTTCTGGCTACTCTGGACCAAGTTTATGATGCAGCAGTAAAGGCTTTCAAGTTACATGTTTTTCATTGGCACAAGACCAAAAGGTGATGTTTATAAAAATGAAAGTTGCCTTTATACACTTGATTCTCTTGCATACTTTGCTTTAACTGTTCTGGGTAACAAAGCAGATTTTCCCTTTACACTTAAGTCCCTTCCAACTCTGTTATTGTTATTAATTCCCTCCAAAACAGGATTCAGCTGTAAGATGTAACTACTAATGATGATTTTAAACGTTGTTCCTGCTACAGGACCATTATTCAGTAGAAAATGCCAACATTTGCTTGCGGAATATCTTCTGGGATACGCTTGGATTTTTCCAGCACAAATTCTGTGTTTTTAGATGAAAACCTTTATAGCCTATTTGTTGCTTTCAAAGCAGCTGAAATTCTTTTATTGTAACATTGGGAATAAAACGTTGCCTTCCACGTTTTCAATATTGCTGGCTTCTAAAATGTTATCTGTGGTCGTACAGAACTTTGTAATACTGCAGTATAGTTTGTGCAAATGCATATTACAAATTGCCATTGCTTCTTTATTTCTCTGTGTTACGGCTTAGTCATGATCTCCTTATGGAGTTTCAAAATATATTATCTGGCAAAATGAACGATCAAAGAAAGGGAAAAGTAAAACAAAGCATGGAAATGATACCTTCCTAGGGAATGGTTGGGTTTCTCACGATTGGTTCTCCAACAATCCATTTTAAATTGCACTATGTATTTACTTGATGTCTCACTATGAAGAAATGTAGCAAGACCATACAATCCCCTTTGGGGTCCAATCATGCAATGGCTTAAAACCACGAATCTTTTGATTAAGGGGGCTTTGATCGGTTGTCATTTGCATAGTTAACATGTTAAAGGATTGGAAGGGACTCAAATCCAGTTTATGGATTTGGTGTCCATATGGCTACATTTTGCCATCCTTAGTATTCCTTGCTTCCTCGCCAGGCATCTGCAAATCCTTTTTAGTAGCATCTGGAGGATCAAAGAGCATTTTGGAACATACATACACATACACACACATTCACACACCTTAATTTAGTTTATGATGCCTCCTAATGTTAGTCAAACAAAAACAATTTGCTGGCTCAGTTCTTTTGGACCTCCCCTCTCCCCCCCCTTTTAATTTGCATGCCAAATGCTAAATATGGAGTATTTTTAAGATTTCCTCTTGCCAGCCCCTTTGCAATGGAGCTGCTATTTTTTCAGTTGGCCTGCCTCCTATGGGTAATTACCAGATGCTCTCCAGCTCTCATTAAAGTGAAATCAACACCCTTTCAAAAGCCAGAAAGATATTGGGAGATGGACCTCTTCAACATCGTTTCACTGAATTATCTATAATCAACTCCAAGATCCGCAAAGGGTACAATATGCTGCCAGAAGACATCTTGAATGAATTTGTCCCTTCTGAAATATATATATGCTAAGGAGACCAATAAAGAAATTGGAGAGCAATTTTCAACTGCTGAAAACATTTAGCTACTTAAATCACTGACACAGAGGCTAAGAGATGGCAAGCTTTCTGAACCATGTAGAACCAGCATGCGGTGAGATATTGCAGTTTTTCCACATGTAGCCCATGTTTCTATATAAAAAAATAACTTCCCACCAAAGATAGTCCCTATTTTTCTACTTGCATTTTTTACGTACTTTCAAACTGCTAGGTAGGCAGAAGCTGGGACAAGTAACGGGAGCTCACCCCGTTACGTGGCACTTAGGGATTCGAACCGCTGAACTGCTGACCTTTCGATTGACAAGCTCAGAGTCTTAGCCACTGAGCTACTGCATCCCTTTCCCTGTTGTTAGTAACAGGCAAAATTCTATTTAATCTCCTTTTGGTATTGCATCTCTGGAGGTTTCTCATTTTGCACTGTTGGAGTATACTATGAGTGCACCTAGCATAGAAAATATTTTACAACATCCCTCCGGAATGAGATTTCCACTGAAATTTGAATGGTTCCCACCCAACTGGTATTTGAAAGGGCTCTTAAGACCCGGTTCTTCACCGAGGCCTTTGGAAAGGATGATTCCTTCCTTCCTTTCCATTTTCTTCTGTGATTGACCTCCAAGGTCTCTTCCAACTCTGTCATTCTGTATTCTGCTTTAGTGTTTAAGAGAGATGTTGCACTCATGCACGATCCAAAGCATCCTCCTGTACCAAAGAAATAATACTGAATAAGCAATCCATAAAGAAACCCCAGTTCGAGTTTGCATCAATATTATATTCAGAAAGGCCCACTGTAGCCAACTGGAACTTTGCCTGTTACAGAGCTCCAGGTCAAGGCTTTGAACAAGAATGCCTTTGTTGTTGATAATGAAGCAATGCTCTTAACGCAGGAAAGCTCATTTGAAATTCCCTTCCTTTCCTACAATAGATTCATTTACATCATCCTTAATTTTTGATATGACCTTGTGGGAGGGTCTGCCTTTCCTTTCTGCCTCCCTCGTTTGTGAGCATATTTTTAAGTCCACTAAAAAGTTTTGGATGCTTGCAACTTGTATTAATGAATAATAAGCAACAGTGGACTGCCTTAGAGGGAAAAGTTGTCCTTGGAAACAGAAATTCTTACTTGATACAAAAGGGAGGTCTTGTACTTTTCAGACAGAAATTCCTGGCTTGCTTGCTTAAAAATTAAAAAAAAAAAAAACACACACATTGTTTAGGAGATGGGATGATTCTTATAGCATTTTATTTATTATACAGAGGAATAGCTAGATGGGCATACTTTTTCTTGCTCTTTATAACTTCCTAAAACTAACATTACATTGTTCTCTTTGGAGTTCTTGGTACTCACTGAAATTGGTTGTTTTGGCTTGTGATGGGACACTGGCAGGGCAATTCACTAGAATATAAACTGAGAGAAACCCCCATCCTCTACTAGCACTGATGACATTACCTAGTTTGGTAATGAAACATCTGCAAAAAAATTCAGGGAGCACCAAGGGCTCTGCAATTCAACCTTGTGCTATAAATATTCTCTTCTCTTGTTCTCTTTTTTTCCTCCGTTATCAGAAGCTCCCAAGGTCTTAACTATAGATATAAAGCAGTGGTGAAATCTTCTGAAGTTTGCCACTGGTTCGCTGCGTGCACATGTGCGGTGCATGCCAAATGCACGCTTCGCATGCATGAGCACCGCAGGCGCTACCACACAGCGTGGAAAAAGGAGGCTTAAGAAGGTAAGTACAGCAGTGAGGAGGGGGAAACAGCTGTGCCGCATGATTTATATTCGCTAGAAAGCAGGATTTCCTGCTTTCAGCATATATAAGTCGCACAGCACAGCTGATCGTCAGAAATACCGGTTTGAACAAACCTGTAGCCTTTTTTTACTACCGATTCGCCTGAACCGGTGTGAACCAGTAGCATTTTATCCCGATATAAAGGTTTCCCCTGTCCAGTTGTATCTGACTCTAGGGGTTGGTGTTCATCTCTGTTTCTTAGCCAAGGGAGACAGCATTGCCCAAAGACAACTCTGTGGTCATGTGGCCAGCATGACCATAGGCCAAGGTGCACCTAATGCTGTTACCTTCCTACCAAAGTGATATCTCTTTTATTTACTCTCATTTGCATGTTTTTGAACTGCTAGGTTGGCGGGAGCTGGGGCAAGAAATGTGAGCCCACTCCATTGCGTGGCACTTGGGTCTTGAACCTGGACTGTCAGCTTTCCAGCAAATAAGCTCAGTGTCTTTAATCATTGAGCCATCGCTCCTAGCTATATCACATCTATCTATCTATCTATCTATCTATCTATCTATCTATCTATCTATCTATACATCTCACCCCTAGCTATAGATATAAGGTAAAGGTAAAGGTTCCCCTCGCACACATGTGCTAGTCATTCCCGACTCTAGGGGGCAGTGCTTATCTCCGTTTCAAAGCCAAAGAGCCAGCACTGTCCGAAGACATCTCCGTGGTCATGTGGCCAGCATGACTAAATGCCAAAGGCGCATGGAACGCTGTTACCTTCCCACCAAAGCTGGTCCCTATTTTTCTACTTAAATTTTTTACGTGCTTTCGCACTGCTAGGTTGGCAGAAGCTGGAACAAGTAACGGGAGCTCACCCGGTTACATGGCCATGGCACTAGGGATTCGAACCGCTGAACTGCCAACCTTTCGATCGACAAGCTCAGTGTCTTAGCCACTGAGCCACCATTCCCCAGCTATAGATATAAGTATACTTAATTACTATAGAGATAGGAATACATATTATTATCCTTCTCACCTTGTTATCCTTCTCATCTTTTCATTTCTCATCTTTTCTGATCTTCTTTTCATTCCTACTATCTTCTCCTATTGTTGTCTAATGATTTATCATTTGTTTCTATCTTATGATTAATGATAGTAATTAAGATTTTTGATCTATGACTGACTGTCACTTTGTTGTTTGTATGTACACTGAGAGCTTATGCACCAGAGACAAATTCCTTGTGTGTCCAATCACAATAGGCCAACAAAGAAATCTATTCTATTCTGTTAATTACTGTGTGTAAGAGAAGATAAACCACAAACACTACCACAAACACTATGTCAGGATTGTAATTCTTTTTCTAGAAACAAATGAAGTGGATGGTGAGGTTTCTGAACCTTTATGCAGAAGAGGGAAGTCCAATGGATGTAGTTTGTCACATATTGCACACTATTAAAAATGTAAGTGTCAGGCCTGGAAGCCATCTTTTGCATTGGGCCTTCAGGCCTGCAACATTTACTACTGTGGGAAATTGGGAGGGGAGATTGTATGGAGCATGGGTGATATATAGTCATAATAACATTTCTTTCTCAGGGAGTCAAGGACATCTTGCCCTGCACCTGGAGGGTTGGAGCTGGGAGGCATCTCCAGTTCAGACGGTGGTTTGATTGGGCCATGTGATAGACATGTGGGTACAGGGGAAGGGACTTGGACTTTCCTTTGGTTGGGGAAAATCCTGGAAGCTTTCAGATTCGGGTTTTCCCAGATGTGCCAATATGACATCTCTAATAAAATGGAACTTTGAGGAACTTCAAGCCTTGGAGTTTTCTTTCGTTGGGGGTGTTACTTGGAACCCTGACAGTAAGGAACTGTCTTGCTTCTGACTATTCTAGATGATGATGATGATGATGATGATGATGATGATGATGATGATAATGATGATGATGTGCTCAAATACTTTTTTGTAAAAGTACAGGAAGGGAGATGGGTAAACTTCAAAGTTTGAATTTGACATAATATGAGCTTCATTGATATCAGGTTGATGCTTTGTGAATTCCCCCAGGTTCAAATCAGTGTACCTGACTATGTGAGACAACATGGGGAGAACTACTGGTGACCTTCCATCTACAGTAATTTATGCAGTAGCACAATTTAGGAAGGCTCGTACTACATATAATTTCTCTGCATGAAAATCTGTCTGTCACCTAGTTGGTTCTTGTAATTTAACATTGACTGTTGTTTGGGATTGATGATGCATCTCTGGACCCTATATTGTTGGTGGTTGAATGTTGGCATCATAATAATAACAAAAAATATAGCAAGAGATGAACTCCATCTGCTGGCAAAATTGTATTTATAAAGAAGTGGAAAATAACCCAAGGATTAATAATACCTAGAGGCAGATATAAAACTCTGACTGTTGAATTAACAAGATAATATGTCTATTCACAAATTAAATTGGTAGCCTTAAGGTGTTATTTTGTTATTTGTTTTTCCATGATTTTTCTCTTATACAGAGAACAGATCATTTGTTGTTAAGAACAGTATTTTTTACAGCTAAAATAAATGATGCTTAAACATCTGGTTAAACCTTTTTTCCCCCTCTCATCCATGGAGATCAAAGGAATTTTTCATCTTGATTGTTTCATTATTCCTAGCTGCTATTTGTGCTGTAATTTTTCATATATAAATCCTTCTGGGTTTGGTTTTTGTTTTTCCAAAATAAAAGATGCAATGAACATTCATTTATCTACAAGATAAAAGAAAGCTGCATCTGTGCATAATCCAGGTATGTATTCGAGTTTTGATTTAGATTTATCCATCAATGTCCTCAAGGAAAATTACATATGCCGTTCAGGCTGATCCTAATATTAGGCAGAACGATCACCTCCAATAAAGACATGTAATGTATTACAAATAGGCATACTTTTATTATCTTTCTAGGCTACCACAATCCCAAGACTCTTAGCAATTTTCAAAAATCTGAACATCTACAATACAGCAGTAAAAAACTAAAATGGGAAACCCATAAAATTATTAAAATGAATTTCAACTTAAAACAGCATTCCACGGACAATTAACAATTTGATGTCGTTGGGTCAGTTCAATCCTTAAACCGGGGTGAAATCCAGCAGGTTCTGGCAGGTTCTGGAGAACCAGTAGTAGAAATTTTGAGCAGTTCAGAGAACCGGCAAATACCACCTCTGGCTGGTTCCAGTGGGGTGGGAATGCAGATTTTGCAATATCATTCCCCCAGGAGTGGGGAGGGAATGGGGATTTTGCAGTATCCTTCCCCCAGGAGTGGGGTGGGAATGGAGATTTTGCAATATCTTTCCCTTGCCACGCCCACCAAACCACACCACGCCCACCAAGCCACGCTCACAGAACCGGTAGTAAAAAAAAATGGATTTCACCACTGCCTTAAAGTACTCCAGAATTATTCTATTTTGACCAACTTGCAGAAATTCAGGAGGGGTGGGTCATGCTGCACTTCCTGTGGAAGATATTCTGAAAATGTAGACTGCAGTCAAGAGCATCTTGTGAAAGACTGGGCAATTGGAAGGGAAGGGATGGGACACTAGACATAAACAATGAAGAGACAGCAGGCGAATCTGTTGAAAGTTTATATTATAAACAATAATCCCAGGTGGCCAGAAACCTGGGAAGAAACATTAAAGATCATTCAGACAAATGATTCTACCTTAATGAACTTATTATAAATGAGTTCTTGTTAACAGTTCTCCAGCTTTCAAAAAGCTATATTTACTCGAAATGTGCAGTTCTTACATTCTCAACTCTATGGGGCTTGACACAGATTTTCTTAGCTATAACAAATCCTTATGATACAGTAATATGGAGCTATACACAATTATTCCTACATTCCCATAAGATGGATCAATTTTGGTCACAAGAGGCAATCTGCAGGATTCCAAGTAACACCCCCCACGAAAGAAGACTCCGAGACTAGAGGTTCCTCGAAGTTCCATTTTATTAGAAATGTCATATTGGCACATCTGGGAAAACCCAAATTTGAAAGCTTCCAGGTGTTCCCCACCCAAAAGAAAGTGCAAATCCCTGCCCCAGCACCAACATGTCCATCATATGGTCCAATCAATGCACCGTCCCAACTGGAGATGCCTCTCAGTCATACCACTCCAGGTACAGGGCAGGACGTCCTTGACGTTCAAAGAAAAGAATGTTATTATGGCTAGATATCTCTGCAACTCCATGCAATCCCCCCCCAGTTTCCCACATCACTAAATGTGGCAGCCCTGAAGATCCAAAGTAAAAGATGGCTTCCAGGACTGACAAGGAACCTTGGGATACCTAAATCATGCCAACTCATAGTTCACACTTCATGTTGACCCTTGGGTTCTTGTCTAAAAGATCATTTTAATGTTAAGCCATTAACTTTGGTTTATAAAATACATTTTCTAAGTTCATATACCACATTGAGTTAAAACCAAAGCCCATGGCAGCTCAGTACAATGTATAAATCACATAGGCATGTTCACAAACACATAGGCCATGTTTGTGAGAGAGTCTGTAAAAATTGATACATCTTAGGTGCAATGCCTCGCTAGTGTTTTTCAGTTCATCTCAGATAGTAAAATCTCATGAGGCAGTCCTGCTCCTTGTGCAGGAAAGCAAAATGTGATGTCTGCTATTTTATTCCTTATGGAACTATACATCTATAAAGTTTGTGAATTCTAAAATAGCTATACACGTATCTTAGATGGAAGATTCGTGAGTCAAAATATGTCCAGTGGAATTAAAATCATAGTTACTCAGAAATGTCTTGCCTTGACCCTATAGATCAGGGGTGTCAAACTCAAAGGCCGGGCCGGATTTGGCCCATGGGGTGCTTAGATCTGGCCCCCGGGGTTGCCCTGGAAATAGTGAAGGACCAACCCGCAGTGCCTCTGCCAGCAAAAACAGAGCTCAAGAGGGCTGTGTGCGGCCCTCCTGAGCTCCGTTTTTGCGGGCAGAAGGTTGCAGGAGGCCATCAAAGCCAAAAATGGAGCTTGGGAGCCCGTTTTTGCTGCAGAGCACTTGAGCCACCACAGGTGCCCCTGACACGAATGATGTCAAGCTGGCCACGCCCCCACTAGCCAGCCCCCCCGCCCCCCCAAGGTCAAACACAACCCTGATGTGGCCTCAGTGAAATCAAGTTTGACACCCCTGCTAAAGATCAAAGCCAAGCCACCACTAAGAGGTAGACCATTTGGGGTACTGTGGTATTTAAATTATTGGGCCATGGCTCATTAGATCCGGATTCAACTCTAACTTTACCTATTCTGGACTAGCTAGGGTCATTATTGCTCAGCCCAATTTTAGATCATAAGGTTGTTTTTGCATGGAAAAACTGGAGAAGTGATTGTTATGTGTATCTGTATCATGTCTTATGTACCTGGAGAAAAAAAGAAGAAGCAAGATTTAAGTCTAACACATAGAGAAATAAACAGAAGCCAGAATTAATGTGATTTGACTGAGAAAAGGTAACTGATTGCACTACTTTTTTTCCAAGCAAAAACAACAGAAGGAAGTGAAAATCAGATTCACTTAATTACAGTGTTTCTCAAAAGAGTTTACCTCATTACCCATTATTTCCTAACCCAATGCTCAAAATGTTTTTTTTTATTTCTCTTTAAACATTCTCATTAAGTTTGATGATTTTTTTAAATAAAAAAATCAAAATAATATATTCTTGAAACAAAATCAGAAGAGAAGAAAACTTTGGGAAAATTTATGAATTTAATTATGAGATGCAGAGTCCTTGGTTGTTTTCTTGCAGATATTTTATTACTCAACTAGGTAACATCTTCAGTGCTAGAAGTGAGAGGGGTTTGTTCTGTGTTTGTTCATGACTTAGGACCCGGGTATTTACAAGATCGCCTTCTGCCACCGATATCCTCCCATCGACCAGTATGTTCCCACAGAGAGGGGCTCCTCAGGGTGCCGGCGGCCAAACAATGTCGACTGGCGGCCCCCGGGGGAGAGCCTTCTCTGTGGGGGCACCTACCCTCTGGAACGATCTACCCCCGGAGATACAGCAGATCCCGGATCTTCGCACCTTTCACCGTTCCCTAAAGACGTTTTTATTCCAGCAAGTCGGGCTGGCCTAACCCTTTTAAATTGTTTTAATTTTCAAATTGTTTAATCATGGGTCTTAATATAGGGGTGTTTTAATTGTGGGCCAAATTAATTTAATTGGATTTTAATACTGTATTATCTGTTGGCTGTTCACCACCCCGAGTCTTTCGGGAGAAGGGCGGTATATAAATAATAATAATAATAATAATAATAATAATAATAATAATAATAATAATAATAATATAAGTGGCCTGCCCTGTCAGTGTTGATGCAAGTTTTTCTTCTTGGTAGTTTCTTGATTAGGCTATTGTTTATGTTTGCTTGTCTGAATTGGTAGTTCTTTGATTGGGATATTGCTTATTGTTTAATTGTTGGTCTGGTATTAACCCTGGTGTTAATCCCCCTTATCTGGGTGTTGATTGCTGGGGAGGAGGTGTTTTGGTCTTTTTTTTTCCTTTTTAAGCTTTTTAATTGTCTCTTTGAATGGTGTGTAAATGTTGTTTATCTCTATGTGCCTGTAGATGGCTGATTTCCCTGAGTGCCAGACTTCTGAGAATTCCCTAGTGTTTTTGAACTTAGTTTACATAATGAGATACCTAAAATGAGTGTATTTCATTGTAATCAACTACTGTTGATGGAACTGTAGCCCAAAGGATGACATCTTAGGAAACACCTCCCTCTCCTCTTCAAGGTATTTTTCTGCAAGAAGTCTTCATAGAGATGGACAGCTATATTATAATATGGAACACAGTGCTTGCGTTTGTTTAACAATACAGAACACAAATCAACCTCATTTTAGACTAGTTTGTTGGGCAAGCCCATCCCTTATAGTTTGTTTAAGGATCAGTGTGTCAAAGGGACACAATTATAGGGAGAGAGCAAGGGGATCTCATGATGATGTGGTACCAGAAGTGGGTTTCAGCAGGTTCTAACCAGTTCTGGAGAACCGGTAGCGGAAATTTTGAGTAGTTCAGAGAACCTTCTGACAGGTCCTGTCCCCACCTATTCTTTGCCTCCCAAGTCCCAGCTGATTGGAAGGAAATGGGGATTTTGCAGTATTCTTCTCCTGGATTCGGGTGGGAATGGAGATTTTACAGTATCCTTCCCCTGCCATGCCACCAAGCCATGCCCACCAAACCATGCCATGCCCACCAAGCTACACCCACAGAACTGGTAGTAAAATTTCTTCCAAGGGAAAAATAGTTCTGATTATATTACTTAATTGAAATAATTAAGTAATAAACTTAGAATGAGTTGCATTTGGAAACTGGGAAAGGTTGCAGAATTGCATCTGCAGTCAAGCACTTATAGTTTGTAAATATATGATCTGTAGTGGTCATTGTAAGTTGGGTAAAGTAAATATGTCTCATTTACAAACAAAATTAATGCATAAATATAGCTCATTAGAATCTAAGCAGATGATGGTACTTTGTTGAACTTGGCTCACTCAAAAGAGCTAAGCAAGTCTGTAGTGTACTGATACCAGGAAATCCTAAAGTTTTGACCGGGAAATTGAAAACAAGTAATCTTCCCAAAATTAACAACAACAACAAAAAAAAAACCACTAATCAAGGCAACAGTAAACCATTTCTTTATCCCTGGCAAAGAATTCCGATAACTTTCCTGTTATTCTCAAAAGTAGTTGAGCCCTATTCAAAAGAATTTTTACCTTGTAGAATGCTGATATAGATATTGGCTTCACAATGACAAGAAAATGTTTTGCCAAACAGCGAGTATAATTGCCAAAGAAACTTTTCCACAGTAAAAAAAAAAAGTAAAGTATATTTTGTTTAACTTTTTTTCTATCATTCATAAATTTCTGACAAAGAGGGACTCACGCTGTGAAGAAACTGCTTGCCAAGCTTTTGCTGCATGTAAATCTTATTTTATCAGTCTGGGACTATGTTTCAAAGGGACATTTCACTTCAGTGAAGTTTCAAAGCAAAGTGCTCCTTTAACTGGACTTGTCAAACCTCTAGGGTCCTCTGCTTTCAACCAGTATAATCCCAGTTCCTTGCTTGGCCTCCAAAAAGTGGCTTTTATGCAGGGGTGGGCTGCTGCCGGTTGTAGCAACCAGTTCACCTGGAACTGAAAATGTGAGCGCGCGGCATCAGAAAACCGGCTATTATATAGGACATGATAGCGCTGGGGTGGGGGTGGGGGGCTAGCGTTGGTTGAAACTACCAGTTCATGTGAACCAGTCCAAACCAGCAGCAGCCCACCCCTATGCATGTTTGGTATATGGGCAAACCTGGACCTTGTCTCAGTGCAACAAAGGATTGTAACATGCTTCTTAAGGTGTTACATCAGGGGTGTCAAACTCAATCCCGTTATGAACCGTATCAGGATTTTGTTTGCTCTTGGGGGGGGTGGGCGTGGCCTGATCGTAATGGCCAACTGGGTGGGCACTGGCCATCTCCGGGACAGCCCTGTGAGACAATTCTGGGCCTATCACAGGCCAGATCTGGCCTACAGGCCACCCCTGTGTTAGGTGTTTGTGAGCTGAAGCACATTGCTGATACGGATTAACCACAGCAATTGAATTCAAGCTGGGTCATGTTTGTTTAGAAACTAGCATTCTTTTCTTTCTTTCTTTTTTCAAAATCAGTAAAACTTTATTCTATTTCCATTCTTTGCCATTAACAGAAAAATTGGAGAAAGCAATGTTTGTTTTACAAAGATAATGCATCTCCCAGAGAAGACAAACTCTAAATTGAGAATAGAGGTAACACGGAAAAAACACAGTACTGCCCTCTATTCAAAGTAAATAACTCCTGATCTTTTTGGTTAAAGTAATACTTAGACCAATCATTCAGTTTGCTTGCTTGATAAAGTGTGGCTGAGGGAGGGAAGGGAGGGGGGTTTGAAGGAAAGGAGGGGGAAAAAAGCACACAGACATCAACTATTTCGCCTTGATGAAAGTCTCAATACAGCTATGGAAAGCCTAAGTATTCTTTTACAGTACACTGGGTGTTGGCTGAAAAATATGTATTCACTTCAGGCACAAATTTTTATTTATTTATTTTTAAATCAGTAAAATAAACCGGGTTTAGAAGCTGCAGTGTTGTAAGCAGCAAATAGTGCATTGTTTTAAATCATAATCATATAAGTTTATTTGTCAAGCATATATAAAATAACAGGTAAAAGTATAAACATAATTTGAATACATGAAAAAAGTAAGTAAAAAGGAATATTAGGACAGGGACAGTAGGCACGCTGGTGCACTTATGCACGCCCCTTACAGACCTCTTAGGAATGGGGTGAGGTCAACAGTAGACAGTTTAAGGTTAATGTTTTGGGGGTTTGGGGAAGAAACTACAGAGTCAGGTAGTACATTTCAGGCATTGACCACTCTGTTACTGAAGTCATATTTTCTGCAATCGAGTTTGGAGCGGTTTACCTTGAATTTGTACTGTATCTATTATTTGCTTGTGTATTGTTGTGGTTGAAGCTGAAGTAGTCATTGACAGGAAAGACATTGTGGCAGATAATTTTATGTACTATGCTTAGGTCAGACTGAAGTCGGAGTAGTTCTAAGTTGTCTAAGCCTAAAATTTTGAGTCTGCTGGCAGAAGGTATTTTATTGCGGTTAGAGGAATGGAGGACTCTTCTTGTAAAATATCTCTAGACTCTCTCGATTGTATTTATGTCCGATATGCAGTGCAGGTTCCAGACAGATGAGCTGTATTCAAGAATTGGTCTAGCAAATGTTTTGTATGCTCTAGTTAGTAGTACAACATTACCAGAGAAGAAGCTAACTTTATCTTTAAGTATCTTTAAATATCTTTAAGTTACCACACTGATGGCACACTTTATCCTTATGGACATTCTTATGGACCCAAACTACTTTCAAATAATAGTTTCCATTAGCTAAATATTTGTCTTGTGTAGGTCCTACTTTATTCTTTTAGTACATTAACCTTGCTCACTTTTTGTTTATTGATGACAGACAGACAACAATAGCATTTAAACTTCTATACCGCCCTATAGTGCTTTACTGCACTCTCTGGGCAGTTTACAATGTAGATGCATTATTTGCATATTTTCTCCAATAATCTGGACTTCATTTTATTGACCTCAGAAGGCTGGAAGGCTGAATCAACTTTGAGTCCCATCAAGATCGAACTCCAGGCTATGGGGCAGAGTTTGCCTGCAATACTGCATTCTAACTACTGTGGCACCAGGGATCTACAATTTGGAGACCGCCCGTCTCACTCACAGTAATTAAACATAAAAAGAATAGAATAATAGAAACCACATAAATATTGTGAACTAATAGGAGGCAATTAAAACAGGAATAAAATAATTAAAGTTAAAAAGGCAGGGTCAATTGTTCTCACTATCCTCCATTCTTTAAGGGATAATCTTAAAATCTTGGGGATCTTTTATAGTAGTTTAGATTGTCAATGCAGTTTATAATCCTGAAATTCAGGGATTACCATTGTACAGGCAGTCAGATGCAGAAGCCATGTTCTAAATCAGGAAAACACAAAATACCCATCACAAAACAGAGTAGAACACTGAGCAACGTCACAAAATTGTGGCCAATGTGATATAGCAATGAAAGTGTTAAACTACCTCCAAATTTTTATACTACCTTAACTATGGAATATTACTGAGTGATTTGGGGTTAGTTAGTTATATATATATATGTTTTCGCAGGTGTTTGTATGTAGGTCTTTGGTTATTCGGGTCTTCTCCCACGTAAAATTGGAAGTGTCTTGGCGACATTTCGACGAAGTCTCATTCGTCATCTTCAGGCTGGTGTTCTTGGCTTCGTGCTTCCAGGAGGAAGCACGAAGCCAAAGATGACGAATGAGACTTCGTCGAAACGTCGCCAAGACACTTCCAATTTTACGTGGGAGAAGACCCGAATAACCAAAGACCTACATATATATATATATATACATACATACATACATACATACATACATACATACATACATATATATTAATGACCAACGGCAATGTCTCTCTCCCTAATATATGCAACAGTGTGAGGGTGTGTGTGTGTGCATCTCTCTCTCTCTCTCCCTCTCTCCCTCTCTCTCTCTCTCTCTCTCTCTCTCTTTGAGCCTTGCTGTGAGATTCCGTCTCTTCCATCAGCACAGCCATATAGGCATTAAAAACAGTGAAGTAAACAAACCCTGATGGAGCTAATTCATGCCTGACAAGCTGTACCCTGGACTGGTTTACAAATACAGGAAGGCAGTGAGAAAATTAGTCTTAACAACAGCTGAAACCTATTACAGATCTTTTCCCTCCAGCTTTCTTGGCTGATATTGAGTGCAGAATGAATACCTGTTCAAAGAAGAGGCTGTAAACAGCGAAGTCTTCTGGGGTTCATATTTCACAGCTATGCATGTTGAAGGGTGGGAAAATCAGGCTGTGCTCCACAGGTTGTGGGTTTTATGTTTTCATCAGAAGGTGCCGAGAGCTTTTACAATATTTTGCAAAAATAACAAATGCTGATTAAATGTGCACGGAGAACGGACTGTACTTATTCCCAAACAGAGATTATTCAGAGTGACAAACATCAATTCATTCTGTTCCATGCAGGATAAAATGAGTACAGTCACATAATGTGACTTTTATGTGTTTAAAAGAGCATATTGAAGTCAGTGCAAGTTCTCTCCGCTGTCATTATGCTTCCCCTGTGCTCAAAAACATCAGCAATTTATTTGGGAAATAATGTTAGAATATGGTCTAATACAATAATTTATTCGCCTTCTGTCTGTAGACCATGACAGTGGAGAATAGTTTGCAACACAGCCACTGATGTGATCCATTTTATTGCTAAACACAACAG
Organism: Pituophis catenifer annectens; assembly: GCF_029215685.1. Taxonomy (NCBI): domain Eukaryota; kingdom Metazoa; phylum Chordata; class Lepidosauria; order Squamata; family Colubridae; genus Pituophis; species Pituophis catenifer. The sequence continues at coordinate 12,136,785 of NW_027256886.1, read as the reverse complement.
CTGTAGTTTAGAAATATAGGTGTCAGACTTCGATGCTATCTCAAAATAAATGAATTTCCAAACTGCCAATCTTTAAGGAAATCTTCTCTTTATTCAAGTACAGCAACCGGTTCATGACTCGTGCGGACAAGACTGACCTTTTGCCCCCCAATCCCTCCCTTTCCGATCCCCAATTCTCTGCTTCTCATTGGCTATCTTCCAAGTCACTCTCCTGACTTCTTGTCTCGTCATTTCACAGGAATGTTCCCCCCCCTCTTCATTTCCATGGAGTCCGAGTTCAAAGGGATTTAGCAGGCAAAAGTCCAGGGCTTATCTCCCTTTCTATGTCAGTGCTGAGGCGCTGATATCCGGCCCCTCTCCCTTCACTCTCTCCGTGAGGCCTGCGCGAGATAAACAACAAGTTTAGTACCTTACCCCGTCTGAGGGTGTACCCCACCCCTTCCCAGCTTGTCCGGGTGATCTGCATGGAATTTAGCTATGAGGCGGTCAGCTTGGCCAGTGCTGACAGCAGGTATATTCACTTGCAAACAAGAGCCATATGATCAGTGGTGGACTGCTGGGGGTTTACAGGGGTTCGGGAGAACCTCTAGCTAAGATTCTGTGCAGTTCAGAGAACCCCCAAATCCCACTCCTGGCTGGCCCTGCCTACCCCACCCCTCCCCTCCCAGGAGTCTCCATGTGGCCCGTTTTGGATGCAGGTAAGTGCAGGGTGTGCGCAGAGGCTTGGGGAGGGCGAAAAATGGGCCTACCAGAAGTTCAGGAAGGCCAGAAATGGGCTATTTCCAGATATTGATTAAATCTCCCAAACTAAAGCCTTGGTGTTGGTGGTTATCCATCCCATTACTCCCTAACCTTGATTCTACTTTGTTTCTGAGGATATTCTAAATATGATTATGTGAACTTAGAACAGTGCTTTGTGTAATGCAGGGGTGTGAAACTCAAGGCCCGCAGGTCAAATGTGGCCCACGGGGTGCTTAGATCTGGCCCGTGGGGCTGCCCTGGGAACAGTGAAGGACCGGCCTGCAGTGCCTCTGCCAGTGAAAATGGCTGCGATGGCCTCTTGCAAACCTCTGCCAGCAAAAACACTCTGTTTTTGCTGGAAGAGCGTTTCGGTCACCACTAGGTGCCCCCCCAACATGAGTGGTGTTAAGGTGGCCACATCCACCCCGGCCCGCCGAATATAACCCTGATGCAGCCCTCAATGAAATCGAGTTTGACATTCCTGGTGTAATGGCATGTGGGGATTGTATGTAGGAGAGACAGGAGACAGATTTGCAATCTAGACAATGGCTTGATAAATGAAATTTCAGTCTAAAAGTGATGAGGTGGTGAAAGTGTACCACAAGGGGATCCTCTCTAGTTTTTGGAAGAGTAAAAGTGAGAGACAGGAGGGGTTCTTTCAAACTTGCAAGATTCTTTTAATGTAAGTTTACAATAAAAAAAATAGAGCTAGCGCTTGGGTGTTCTTCTTGCTTGGACTACCTCGCAAGGCTTTGAGAAATAGGAAGCAACATACCATATTCTTCGGAGTATAAGACACATTTCCCCCCCCAAAAGAGGATAAAAATATGGGTGTGTCTTATACACCGAATGTAGCCCCACCCACGCACTGGCCCCCATCCTCTGCCTCCCAGCAATTTGCCTCCTTGCAGCAAACAGCAAACAGCCTGTTTCAGTTTCAGCTTCAGCACAGCCTGATTAGCATAAGCATCTGATTTTCAGTTGTATTGGCCTCCTGACCATTAGCTGTTTCAGGCTGCAGGGATTGCCATTGCCGCCTCCGCGCACCCAATTTTTGGCCTCTGCTGTTTGCTGCTTGCTGCAAGGAGGCAAATTGCTGGGAGGCAGAGGCAGGTAGGTGCGTCTTATAGTCCAGAGCGTCTTTTACTCCAAAAAATATGGTAATTCCTATGCTTCTGGTAAATTGGTATGGTAGACATTGGGACTGTTTTGTTGCTATTGTCTTCATGGGTATTTAGGATGAATTTTATTTAGAGCAGCCCAGGGGTGGCAAAATTTCAAGTTGGCTGGAAAAACTCAGAAGTAAGTTTTGAAATGTGCTTTTGAAGCCACCTCAAAGGCCTCTGAGACTGAACAGCTAGACAATAGGAAATCTTTGATTGGCACTTGCCTGTCAGACATGTAGAGAATTTTGAAAGCACCAAAGAGACTGACATTTGGGTCAGGGCCAATTGAAAGGTCAGCTTTTCAAGAAACGTAGATTTCCTGATTCATATTGAGATTTGGCATTTATGTTGTGTTTGAGGCTTATTTCGGGAACTCCCCAGCATCATTCATCACTGTCAGAAGGAGAGGATGTAATGGGGAAATTCAAATAGGGAAAAAACAAAAATAAAAACCTAAACATTTATAGTGACTTTTCTATGCAATCAAAATACTGGGTTTTTTTAAATCCAGTCTTATTACCTGAAGGCTGTGTATTTTTTATAGAATATTTTCTAAAACATGTATGATAAAATACCACCAACATTACAGATAGTTCTGTACTTATAGTAGAGAGGAAAGTCATTTCATTTAGCTCAAGGGCCAGGTATGTAAGGGAGGTTTATTGGTAGTTGCTTTGTGGCTTCAATTTCATTCAATCAGGTGCTAGGTAGGGTAAAATTTGTTTCTTCCAACCTTTGGACTGTCTGAAGGTTTAGTTTGAAAGCTGTTTGACATACTGAGTTGTTTCAGTGCAGCAAATTGAATCAACAGCTGTTAAATCATTTTGAATATTTGATGGATCTTGATAGACCACACATATGTTTGATTATCAGATCAAATTGACTCTTTAAACCAAAAAAGTCAGCTTCTTGAAAAACTGACTTTAAACCAGGGTTGAAATCAATTTACCTCCCCAACCGGTTCGGAAGTCACGTGTGCGCTTGGTCCTCAGCACATGGGCAAACTCTTCTGCGCATACGTAGAGGGTAAAAAACAGGTTACTTCCTGGTTAAAACCAGGAAGTAATGACGACCGGGCGGGTGATGGAGCCTTGTGCTGCCATTGCTACTAGTTCTCCGAACCACCAGCCACCATCGCTACCGGTTCGGTTGAACCAGTCCAAACCGGGAGCATTTCACCCCTGCTTTAAACCTTCAAACCATGTTGGAACCCTGTTGCAGATTCAAATCCAGTTGAAGGTTAAGCTAAAATCTTAAGTAATTTACTTGGGAAATTTAATAAATCTGCTCTCCCGATTGGCCTGAGGCCCTAAAGGGGCATTCCATGTTGTAGATCAGGAATGTGAAACTCGCGGCCCGCAGGCCAGATGCGTCACGTTCTGGCCCCGCCCCCACTCTGTTTAGTGAAGGGGGGAAAAGTCCCAATACATCATGTGATGCTGCTGTGACGACACGAGTTTGACACTCCTGTTGTAGATGGTCAATAGACTACGAAGAAGATCCCACCTCCACACTGTAGTACTGTTTTTTTTAAGTTATTTATTCTTTGTTCATTTTTAAAAAAAATATTTTGTACTTTTGTTTTTATTATTGTAAGCCACCCAGAATCCCTTCACAGTAAGGTGAGCAGCATATAAATTTAATTTATGGACTATTGCAATGTGCTTTTCATAGGGCTACTCTTGAAGAGTATTTCGAAGCTACAATTGGTACAGAGTGCAATGGTGAGGGCAGTTCTTGGGGCCCCTAGGATGGCCCATGTACATAAATAAATAAATACATTTGCTTTTCCCAAGTTGTTAGAAACATGTATATATTTAATCTTGGATGTGCAACAGGAAATTGTCAAAGTGAATCAGGATGCTGGCTTTCTGTTTTTTTTTTTTTTTATTAAACATTTTTTAAAAACAAAAAGAAAGCTTTAACACTTTTTCTGTTTCAATAGTTTCACATCAGTCAAGAATTTCATACTTACATATTTTTTCCTCCCTTATTTCTACTATATCTTTTATACATATACTTCTAATATTTATTTACATATATACGTAACAATACCCTTGTACCGACTTCTATTTCTACAGTTTTTGTTTCCTCATATTAGCAATTATAGTTCAACTCCTATTTCGACCATTATTTAATTTTCCCCTTCCTTTTATCTCTCTCCTCCAACCATTCATACCATTTCTCCCACACTAAATAATATTCTGTTTCCTCTTTTTCTTGTATCTCCTTTGTTAATTTGTCCATCTCCGCACGTTCCAAAACTTTTCTGATCAGATTATCTTCTGATAAATGGTATATTATCATTTTTCCAATTCTGAGCGTAGATTATTCTTGCTGCTGTAGTAATATGGATAATTAAATATTGTATTCTTTTTTTGTATGACCCTGGGAGTATTCCTAATAAAAATGTTTCGGGTCTCATCTCTATCTTTTGTTTGGTTATTTCTTCTAATTGTGATCTGATTCTACTCCAATATTGTTTCGCTTTGTGGCTGGACCACCACATGTGGTAATATGTTCTCTTTTGCGGTTTGCATTTCCAACACGTTGGTGAGGTATTGGAAAACACCCTTACCAATCTGGCTGGTGGCAAGTGCCACCTGTAAAACATTTTATACAGATTTTCTTTATAGGATACAGACATTGTCAATTTATATTTTTTTGTTCCATAATTTCTCCCATTTATCTAATTCAATGTTTTATCCAAATTTTTTTGCCCAAATTATCATATTTTCTTTAACTACCTCCTCTTCCAGTTTGTATCTTAATAAATAATTGTAAATTTTTTTGATCAATTTATCTTCTGTACCTTGGAGGATTTTGTCTAATTCATATACTTCTCTTTGAAATCCATATTGTGTCAAATCTGTCTTATATCTAGATTTTATTTGCATGTAAGGTCACCAATCAATGTCTGTACCCTGTTCTTTTAATTCCTGCCTTTTTTTCAATTCCCCTTGACTATTTAACAAATCTTTATATCTTTTCATTTTGTCAACGTATAATGCATTTGGGTAGATTTGTGCCTCCATTGAGGATAACCATTCTGGAATTTTATCGTAATGATTCTTTTTTATCCCTTGCCATGTTTATAATAGTGCATCTCTGATTAAGTGCCATTAAAAATAGTTATGTTGTCTATTTTTTCCTTCCCATAAAAAGGCATGCCACCCTCTTTGCAAATCATATCCTTCTAATGTTAAAATTCTTTTATTTCGTAATTCGTAAAGGATGCTGGCTTTCTAACTGAAAAAATCATGCCACTTATTCAGTGGACCTGAATACAAAAAAAAAAAAAAAAAAAAAAAAAAAGACTGGGAATTTCATTTGTGATTGAAGGTCTGCTCATTAAAACACTTCTGAAACATTTCCATTACTGTAAATTATACAGGTTCTTGGAAGGCAATTAAAAACCATTGAAGATAAAAACACCTGAAGTTTGGATAGCTAAAGCATCTAATTGCTGACCTCTAATTTATCACATTCAGAAGTTTCTGCAGAGGTATGTCAAAAAAAAAAAAAAAAGGAAAGATAGTGGCCAATTTTGTATGACGCAAATAAAACTTGTGAAATTTTGATCACACCAGCTTGATCTTTAAAAAAAAAAAAAAACTGCACCCCTTACTAGACTAATATATTATCTTCAAGTATACAAAACTATCAACTCCTACGCATGACAAATGAATTGCCTTTGTTGAACCCGGAACTTGTACGTTGTGAGATGGACGGCATAGAAATTTAATAAATAAACAAGGTTCATTTACGGTGAATGTCTGTATTGCTCTTTCCATAATGTGTGAAAGTATAATAATAATGCTATAATTTGGACCAGACAACTAGTGAACAGTTTGGAATGTTTGTGTCAGGCACGAAAGACCAGGTCCACGCATGAAGGTCCAGCTAAACTGATTTATTGCTAAAAACTCTATGCAAGTGGTGCAGTGGCCTAGAGGTGGAGCTTTCGCCTCACGATCAGGAGGCTGTGAGTTCGATCCTAGGTAGCGGCAGCTATTTCTTTCTCTAGACTCAATGAGTTATTATCTGCTGTGAACTCTACATTGGCAACAGGAAGGGCATCTGGCCAGTAAACGCTCAGCTCCATTCAGTTGTTTCAACTCCACCCTGGTAAGGGACTCTAAAAGACAAAAAATGGCTAAAAACTCTGTGCACAGGAATATTTACAGCTAATGGATATCACATGATTGAGTTAGATAAGGGACCATGGAATTCAAGGGAAATTTAATAAATAAATATATAACATTCTCAGCATTATAACCATAGATGTCTGTAGACCATGAAATGTGTGTGTTGGGAGATATTCTGGGTCTCTTTGTAACTACTTCCTGTCTTTCTGGAATTAACTCATGTTTCTTCTCTACTTGGTGTTTCTCTAATGTCCCATCCAAGGTGGACATGCGTCCAGCTGCCTATTATTTGTTGCTCCATCATCCCAGGATCCCCATTGCTTGCAAATCACAGAATCTTCCTTTTATGTTATTGTATTTCTGTTTTATTGTATTATGTTATTGTATTTCTGTTGATAATCTACTGAACGGTTGCTGTGCCAATTCTATTTAAATTACGTTCTTGCTTGTACATTTCTAAGTCTGTGTTTATACGTATAACATATAATGTATACATTGCATGCAAAAAGGGGCATTCCCCCATTTTTCTTTTGATCATTCTTGCTTGCTTTTTCCTTCCTCTTTTCAGACAATGTGCTACAAAACAGATAACAGACTTAGAAGGGGCCTTGGAGGTCTTCTAATCCAACCTCCTGCTCAAGCAGGAGACCCTATGCCATTTCAGACAAATGGTTGTCCAATCTCTACTTAAAAACTTCCAGTGATGGAGCACCCACAACTTCTGGAGGCAAGCAGTTCCACAGGTTAATTGTTCTCTCTGTTAGGAAATTTCTCCTTAGTTCTAGGTTGCTTCTCTCTTTGATCAGTTTCCATCCATTGTTTCTTGTCGTGCCTCTTCTTTGTGGCATCCCCTCAAATACTGGAATACTACTATCATGTCATCCCTAGTCCCTCTTTTCACTAGATTAGATATACCCAATTCCTGCAACCGTTCTTCATATGTTTTAGCCTCCAGGCCCTTAATCATCTTCATTGTTTGTTTATGATGTAAAAGTCACCACACTTCTACACTAATTGTCTCTTTGGTTCTAGCTTGTATCACCTTTGCACTAAACCAGATCTCACTGTCTTGAGTCAACCCTCCAAGCCAGGTCTTGCAATGGTTCTTAATGTGAATGGATGCATTCCTCTTTGCATTGCCAGTTTACCAGCTTCATGGTTTGGAACACTAAGCCTTTCTGAAATAAGTAGAACTATGGAAATAAATATGGGAGGAGGAGGAAAATTGTTGTGGCACAAAGATAAACTGCTATGATCAGTGTGTTATATGCTTTTTTTTAAAAAGCAGATCTTCACATTTTTTTTAAAGAGATCTCTTTTTGTTTATATATCCTACCCTTAAATTTCCTATTATGAGTCTAAAAGACTATTGATTGTTTCATACCTTGGGTTTTTATTCACTGAGCTTGAAAAGACAGGAAAAGACAATATTAAATTATAGCAAAGCAGTAGATTCACTCTATAGAATTCAGAATATAATGGCCATTAAAGTAATATCTGATTTCTAGAATCCCTCTGTTCACCAGAGGGCCGGTAGAGGAATTGTCTGCCTTAAGGAAGGTAGAAAAGTAATAAAAGAGAGCCAGATCAATGTTCTGGACTATCTGCAATACAGTCATACAACTTCCTTGTAAATCTGCCTTTCGTGGAATATCACTTGTGTGGATGTTCCTCGTTTCCCTCTCCTTTGTCCCTGTTTGTTTTCAAACATGTCCCTGTAAACACCATCAGAGGAAGGTTACATTTAGCTTTGATAAATGATGGCATTGTTTTCTTTTTCCAAAGGCATAATTGATACTGCATTTTCTGAGTACCGGTAGTTTCTGTTTTCTCTTTAATGCCTAGCAACTGCTACTTACATCTGGCCTATAAGATCAAATATTCACATTCTACGTTGACCCATTTCTTTCTTGGATAGAGAAATTCCGGTGATTGCACATTAGAATACATTTAATTCTATGGGGGTGGGGGGGGCATCCTGAAAATGTTACTTTGATATTCTAACATCTGAATGTTGCTGTCACTTCTTTGAATATTTCTGGTTACTGTGGTTTTATATAATCCCACTTTGAATTAAATTCTAATTTTGAGAGTACATCTGATATTCTGGCAGAACCTTTCTACTCTTGCCTTCAACTTTTCATTTTTATCTTTCATAAATAAATAAGCAAAAAAGCTTTGGTGTGGAAATGAGAGATTTTGGAAAAAAATATTCTCCATTTCTCTTTAAAACACAATCCAAAATGTGAATTGTCTCATATACGGGAGATAGGTAATTATTTGTCCCTGGCTTTTCCATAAGTCTTAGCCTTGCCACATTGGGACATGTTCTGAATTTATGATGATAATTAAGTTGCTAACTTAATGTTTCTGATCAAATCTGAAAGTGATAACCAATGGAATATTATCAGTCTTGGGTCATCTCTATTTCCAACTATAATGTCAATGCAGAGAAGCATTATTACTGTGAAGTGTTAATAATATATTTTGATTTCTCCTTCATATTAAGAAAATTTGAGAAGTTTAGACTGATTCTGAGCTGGCCTTCTTGTTTTTCACTCTTACTGAAAAAAGAAGGGGACAGGATAATCTTCACATAGGTTCAAAGTTTTTCCTGCTTGTGAAAATTGTAGGTTTTCAATTCCCATCGCAGAGTCATGTGCCAACCAGTCAAGAACAGATCTTGCAGTGCCCTGACCATAGTCATGGTGCCAGGTTTTGATTAAAAAAACAAACAAACTTGGGGTTGTTCCTTGTTGGAAGTTTCTGTATGAAACCTAGTATTAGGTACTGTGAAAACTGGCCACCTTCGGGGCACCTCTGCTGTCATGATTAAGGAACTCCTGGCAGCTTGTAAGAGATTTAGGTATTATCTTGCTTGGTATGCATGCTTTTTATGTTGCATTTTTTAACCCTCTTTCCTTGAGCTTAAAATCTTAAAATAAAGCTTAAAATCTCCTTATTTATTGGTTTGCTTATTGTCTCTGGATCCAAAAGAACCAATTGCTTGGGCATCTGCCTGACACTTGGCAAAACATCAGGTTTTTCATGAGCTATTGGATGAAAATATAGAAATCATATCTGCAAATGATACTAAAATGTGTAGCGTGGCCGATACCAGGAGATATTGGTCCCCGAGCTGAAGGAAAGATACTAGGCTACTTGGAAGGAAAGCTAAGTAAAGTAAAGGTTCCCCTCGCACATAAGTGCTAGTCGTTCCCGACTCTAGGGGGCGGTGCTCATCTCTGTTTCAAAGCCAAAGAGCCAGCGCTGTCCAAAGATGACTCCGTGGTTATGTGGCCGGCATGACTAAATGCCAAAGATGCACGGAATGCTGTTACCTTCCCACCAAAGGTGGTCCCTATTTTTCTACTTGCATTTTTTACGTGCTTTTGAATTGCTAGGTTGGCAGAAGCTGGGACAAGTAACGGGAGCTCACCCCGTTACGCAGCACTAGGGATTCAAACCACTGAACTGCCGACCTTTCGATCGACAGGCTCAGCATCTTAGCCACTGAGCCACTGCACCCCTGGAAGGAAACCTAATTACTAGTTAATTGCTTCTTGCTGTGGACTCTCATCCGAGTAAATCAGATGGAAAAGTCAAGTGGGCCAAGATTTTATGGTCTTATTCCAAGCCAGGAAAGGTGGACAAATGAGAGAGGAACATTTCAAGCAGGAAAGACTTCATCCTGTGCTCCTCTCTGGGAAGGAGTAACAGTTTAACAGTAAGCTGTGAAACTCTATAGATATAAAATGAAAGAAAATGTGCTTTGCAGTGTGTCTATACATGCATGGAGCACTTGTTGAACTTCTAAAGCAAAATCTTGTGTTGGCATCATGCAGCAACTGCAGAGAGAACTATGCTATTCCAAAAACAGATTCCAGCTTCTTGCCAACAGGTGCCCCCATGCCTTTTTGAGTTCATTTTTCCCCTTTAAATGTGATATAAGCCTCTAATACATAGTGCTAATTTGTCTAAAGGCATCAGCCAAAAGCAAGCATTACTATTGGTGAAGTTTTTTCTTCATTATTTTAATGAGGCGAAAAAGTTATTCTATTCGATCATGCAACAGAATAAAACAACCATATGTAAAAACAAGAATGATTATCAGTATAAGAGTTAAATGAGATTTCTTTTTACTTAATTGGCTTATCATTTATAAGAAAAACCACACATATCCAAGTTGATATCAGAATAACCTCAAAAGCATTACGAAATCAAATTATGCCATTTGAATAAATTAAAAAAAAAAGATGAATATAACCACAACACAAGTATTCCACCAAATATCGTTCAAAGCTATAATCCTAAATTCAAAATGGCTGGAAAAATTCAAACAAATTAAAAAGTTATCAGGATTTTACAGTAGCTAATACACATTTGTGATGATATTAATCTCTCTTTTAACTCATTCACCTTCTGTATTGTAATTTCATTATTGTTTTTGTATGTTATTCTGATGTCATTTTGAATTGGAATTGGGTGGCCAATTTGTATAAATCACTAATGATCATTTTTAGGACCATTTTGCATATCCCTAAATGAGGAAATCTGGCCAATCTGAAAAATCCACCCAATAACAACTAGTGTGTGTGTGTGTGTGTGTGTGTGTGTGTGTGTACACACACATATACTACAGAATACTTGCATAATCTTTGTGAATTCTGCTAAGGACTGACTTGATCTGCACAATTGTGGATATCAATTTTGTTAAACACGATTTCTCTGACTTTTGCTTTGTTATCTAATATCACTAGAACATAAATTTCTGAATGGCCTATACTTTTATTGTAAAGGCACAAGCTTTTTCTACTAATGCTTGAAATTTGAAGAATGTGGTCCTTCCTTCCTTCCTTCCTTCCTTCCTTCCTTCCTTCCTTCCTTCCTTCCTTCTTCCTGTCTCCCTCCCTCCCTCCTTCTTTCCTTCACTACTTCCCTCCTTTCGTGTCTTAGACTGAGACAATAGCATCCATCTCACATCTGTTTAGCTTCGAAACCCAGATGAGGTTAACTAGCAACTGCTCCCTGCCCTATGTATGCATATAATGGCACGATGGCATGTATATAAGTGCCTATACCCATGTATTTCATATACAATGCAGTTTAGAGGGAAGCGTGTTTTGAACTATTAACAATACCCTATCAGACCATAAAGTTCTTAGAATACCTTTTAAAAAGGCACAATGGGGCTTTAAATTCCAAAGGAGAAGTTATTGTAGAGTGAATGAATACAATGTAGTTACAGCAGTAATAAGCCATCAGCAATGTGTCATAGAAAAAAATAAAGGAAGAGGAGGAGAAGTTTATTCAGAAGTCATCAAGGGTAGAGAATGAGGATGTTCTATATTTGCCATACTTTAATTTACCACATACAATAAAAGTCTGAATTAGGATCATCTTCATTCCCAATGTATCTGTAAATATTACCCATTGCCTGACATATATAAATTTATGTTATTATATACTGTACTCATAAATCCTAAAATATTTCCTAGGCAGCTAGGAATACTTCCTAAATACACAAATATTGAGGTCACTGTGAATGTTTTGCACTGAGACAGGAGCTAAAACAACATCTTTTTAATTCTTTTTCTTGATTCCTCTCTCTTTCTCAAATTCCGATTAGTAGACTTGTCCTATTAATTCCATTAGCCTTTATCAATGGCCAGGATGCTCTTTGAAAACAAGAAATAGCTAAATCATACAATTTAACAATCTCCTTCCAAAATATATATGACCATTAGCTAACGACCTAACATCTCATGCATTTGGACTTAGCAATGCAATCTAATCAGCTCTCGGTGAAATGAGGAAATGATGAGGAATTCAAATTGACAAAGCAATGCCACTAGGGAACCCAGAGGTTTTATGATTAGTGGCGGATATACTTACAATTCCTCTTCCTGTCCCAGCTCTTTCTGCATATAAATAGAAAAAACTGCCACCACTCTTTGGACATTTGAAAAAATCAGTTCTGACTTCCTGAAACTATCAGTTTGGAAACAAAAGATGCCATAAAATTATACCATTTCATTTTTTTTTTTTACTTGAGTGATTGGCATGTTCTCTTTGGTTTTGCAAAGAAGCAGAAATAGTAATGCATTTTTGAAGGTCCCCATCTTAAGTTTGAAATGGGTGAGTGGAAACCAGGGATGAAATCCAGCAGGTTCTGACAGGTTCTGGAGAACCGCTAGTGGAAATTTTGAGTAGTTTGGAGAACCGGCAAATACCATCTCTGTCTGGCCCCAGAGCGGGGTGGGAATGGAGATTTTGCATTATCCTTCCCCCAGGACTGGGGAGGGAATGGGGATTTTGCAGTATCCTTCCCCTGCCACGCCCACCAAGCCACGCCCGCAGAACCGGTAGTAAAAAATTTTGGATTTCACCACTGGTGGAGACACAACAAAACACCTGCCTTGTATTTTATATCCTAGCAATCTACTGCTCTTTGTGTCTTAACCTAACCAAAAATGCTTTGTGCAATTAGTCTACCTCTCTAATCTCTGCCCCATTGACTTGACCACAGCTCCTCCCTCTCTCCCTACTTCCCTCTCCTTCCTTCCTTCCTTCCTTCCTTCCTTCCTTCCTTCCTTCCCTCCCTCCCTCCCTCCCTCCCTTTTTCCTTCCTTCCTTCCTTCCTTCCTTCCTTCCTTCCTTCCTTCCTTCCTTCCTTCCTTCCTTGACCAACACACTTTTGTGCTTTGTTAGGATATTGATTTTAGTAGCTAGAACAGTAAAGTGTACAATAGGCCAAAACACACAATTGTGGTTAATTAGTTAGAAAATGCTGACTCATGCATGATGCATTCTAAGCTATGGTTGAAAGCTATAAGTATAAAGGGCAAGTTTTCCTTTTCTCCCCTCCTTTTTCTTTGTGTTCTCTATACTAATTCCTTTTCCTCATGATGTTCCTGTATTCCTGACTAGCTGCTGTGCAATTCCATGACATGTTTCTGTTGGAAGAAATGTCCATCTGGGTTCAATTCCAAGGGAGGAGAAAGACACTGGAAACATGGAGACTGCTTGGAAGGATGGTTTAATGGAGCAGAACCATTAAGCACATGGTCCTGGTACAGTTGACCAGATGGAGTGAAGAATGAGATATATTTATACCAGCGGTGAAATGCTACCGTTTTGCTCTGGTTCGGGCAAACCGGTAGTGATAAAAACTACCAGTTCGGTCAAACTGGTAGTATAAAAAAGCTACCAGTTCCTCTGAACTGGTATGTCCGATGATCAGCCGTTCCACGTGGTTTAGCTTTGTTAGAAAGCAGGAAATCCTGCTTTCTAGTAAGCTAAATCACACAGCACAGCTGATCCACCCCTTGCTATTCTACTTACCTTCCCAAGCCACGCATGCACGTGCATGCAGCGTGCATCTGGTGTGCACTGTGCATGTGTGCACGCAGCACACGCTTGGCGCACAGCATGCATACACTGCCAACGAACTGGTAGCAAACCAGTTCAGATTTCAACACTGATTTATACCCTCTCTTGGCCTTGCAAGAAATATATCCTATTGGTTATCAGATTCTCATGGGGCTATGCAGTCATAGCTGAGTTGTCTGTATCCCAGGCTTGGTTGAATCTTGCTGGGTGATGTAATGAAGGGCAATTTCCTATTGTGACTGAATGGCTTTGCCCTGAAGGATAATTCCATCATCCTGGAGCTGAGGTCTTTTGTTTTGTAGATAGACTGGCCCAGTCTTTTCTCTTGTAGATAAGCTGCCACCAAAATATATGCTGGGGGCAGGGAGCTGGGATCTTTTGTTTCTGTTTCTTTTTAAGATTTTTATTTCTCTTTTAGGAGAAATATTCTGCCTTTTTAATATTTCCTAGAATATTTCATTCTAGGAGAGGGGTGGGTGCTAACTTTCTACACTTCCATTCCACCAACTTTTCAGTTTTAAACCTGCTCTCTCCTAGAATGTGTCCTTTCAATAGAAAAATATCCCATTTGTAGCCTTCAGCTTCCAAAATGCGCCCTATTTTCTCTTTATTGTATGAAGTATAAATAAGTACCCTACACCTACTTTCTGAGAATGCAGATGGCTTGAAGTCATGGGTAAAAATGTGTTCAATTATATTGGTTAGATTAAGAGTCCAAGACCAATAGATTGCTAGAAAGTAAAATATAGGCGAGATGTTTGGGTTGTATCTCCACTCACCACTCACCCATTTGGTTGTATCTCCACTCATCCATTTCATATTTAAGACAGAGAGCGTCAAAAATTATACAAATATCACCCTGCAAACCCTATCACAGCAACCAGTAATGTTTCAGAAGAGTTCACACATCTTCAATCGTGGTCTAGGATAAATATGGTATGGATGATGACAGAACTTAGAAAGGAAATAGAAGAAGTGGAAATAATGACTAATACATAGGTGGATCATAATCCATTAAGAGTAACATGGGAAGGCAGAAGAAAAGAAAAAGGTGGAGGTTGAACAAAGAAATATTAAAAGATAAAGAATATATATCCAAATGATTGAAAAAGAAATGATCATATTTTTTAGGATAAATACAAAAGAAGAAATATCCCTCCAAAACCCATGGGACACTGCAAAAGCATATATAAGAGGTCTAACAATTGCTTACACAGCGAAGAAAAACAAAAATAAAAAACAAGAATGAGATAATTTGCTAAAAGAACTTAAAAAATGGGAGCTAGATTTACAGAAAGAACCCCAAAACAAAAGAATTAAAGAAAAAATACATTTGATTAATAAAAAATCAAATACCATTCTAATATTTTCTGGCAGGCCAAGCAGATCAATTTTGGCATTAAACTTTTGTGAACTAGGCAGTTTAGTAGCTACCATCTAATAAGGTGGACTGTAATCCAAAAATTCTAATGCAATTATAATTTTGTAGGCTTTCAGGTGCCAAAGGACCCTTTGTGTCACCTCTATATAAGAGCCATGGTCCATGTGAGATATCAATCATCAAACATGCATAGTCAGCTGTAAATGATTTTAAAATTGCTGACACCAGGGTAATAATTGCCTTTCATCAGTAGTCAATATCCCTGGTCATACTGATTGGTTCATATGGTAATATAATCTAATTATAAGAAAGAGAATATAATGGAACAGTTTAAAAGGTTCAGGCCAAATGGTCAGAAATATACACAGCCATATGCACTTAATAACCAACATGATTTGCAACTGTAATTCTGGGCTTAATTATGGTCGTACATTGAGGACTACCTGTATACAGTTTTTAAACTAAACAAAATGCATTCCCAAGCTAAAGCCTATAGACCCCTGAACTAAGAACACCTGAGGAATTATAAGAGAGTAAAGAGGATGGCCAACAATGAACCCAAAGGAGTTCTCTGCTTTTACTGTCCATAACCATTTTCTCCTTCTTCTGTCTGAGCACAGAGTTGGACTAGAAGACCTCCAAGGTCCTTTCCAGCTGTTATCCTATTATTCTGCTCCTCAAAATGGCTGTGACAGTATATGTGTCCTGCAAATATCTGCATAATACGGAGTAAGAACGGTCCAGATAAAGACATGTTAGAGAGAGACAGGGTATCTCTTAATAGCATATGGTAGAATATTGAGAAAAAGTATTGTGTGATAATTATTATTTCCTGCATCCACTGGATGGCACAAAAGAGAGGTCAGACATGTTAAGCTGTGTTTTGAAGCTTTTCAAGGGACACATTTTGATGTATATTGGCTTGACTTAACATAGCAAGCTAGGGAGCTTTTCCAGGGCATTTTGATGCCCAATGGAGCAAATTTTATAGTTCTGTTCTGTCCTCACTACACGTTAGTCTGTGTGCAGCTCGACATGCAGCTAAACCCACCTATCCTCCAATAAAAAAGACCATGTGCGTAGATTTGAATGCATTGTTGAAAGAACAGGATATGGTGAAACAGGGGAAAATAGGGATACTTACAATGAGAACCAAATACAAGATAGACAGTATTGAGTTACTGCTGAACATAATAATTAATAAATACAACCAATTTAAATCTCACCAGTGATGCTCTGTGTATAGGATGTGGTTTTGTCCTTGGATGACCATTTGCCACAGATTAAGATGGATTCTTCTTTGTGCTTCTGCCTTCTCCAAATGGTAAAGGAAATGGAGTCTGGCTTCCAAGCGTTATTTTGAGAGTGCGGGCTGATGGGTAAAGGGGTGAGGTCAGCTTCAAACAATATACTTGGTATTTGTCTCTACGGCCACTAGATGGGGTTAGAGAGTAACAAGAGTATATAAGGATCGTATATTGGGGCATATTTGTCCCTCCGGCCACTAGATGGGGCTAGAGAGCAACAACATTATATAAAAGTTATATGCTGGGGCATGACAAGTTCTGTCCTACTTTTAGAAACAGAGCGGTCATTCATTGTAAAATAATCTTGGTCTTTTATGAGATCTAGTACAGTTGGGCTGACTATAGTGTGCTTTGAACCACAGGAACAATAAAGCACCAAAACCGGCTGATATTAAAAGCAAAACATTCAGAAATCCGAGTGACTATATTTAGATTAAAAGTCTTTATGGATTTGTGCCACTGTAGATGCTGAGATCTGTCTGGATGGAGAAATAATGCATTTGCATGGGGCTATTCGCTGATAGAGATTTATGTTTCTAAATGGCAATTCTGTGAATTAATTGCGGCGCGTTGTTCAAATGTCAGTTATCGGCTTTTGATGGATCAGGCTGTGTACTTTTTTCTGTTGGAGGAGAGTTAAGATATTGCTTATCATCTGTCTTGTGTATCTTTTGCCTGGAACAAAAATGTACAAGGAAGAGATGGTGGGGGAAGAAAAAACAACAGAAAGAAAAAAGAGCCATCCTTTTCTGTTGCCAGAGGCTTTGACATGATAGGAATGAATGCTGAAGATATTTGCATTCTCTCTTTCTGGAAAGGCATGCTGTCACTCCCTCCCCACCCCTGAAATAAAGATCAGTTCATTTGCAACACATATGCGTGCTAATTCCCTACTGTTATTTCTCGAGCAATTAGACTTCGGGAAGAGGTAAATGGAAAACACCAATTTAAGTTGTGGGCCTGATGGAAAAGCAGGGAGGGAATTAAAACACAAAGACAAGTAATATTTGAAAAGGAGGCACACAACTGCATGTGTGTATTTCACCCCAGGATGACAGCTTGTGATGGAATTTCTGCCCATAAGGCTCTTTTATAGGAAAACAATCGCTCCGTGGTTGGTTGCAAATGTTTTCACCGAGGTCTTTCCCTGTGCCACTCAGACAGAAATCCATGTGAATAAATATATTTTCAGAGCAGTAGATTTACAGGATTCACCACTAAGTATTATTACTAAGGTACAGCAAATTCACATATCACATTGTTGTTAGGTATGAATCAGTTAAATGACTATGATGAGGTGTCACTGTCACCTACCCATCCATTCAGCGACAAAGGTTTCCCGAAGTAACATTCAGGTAAAATATGTAAATAGTGTTCTTAGATGGGTGATTCAGCCCATCCAAATGATTATGGTTATTCTAGTTATTAAATGTTTCTTCATTTCATCCAGTGGAGGGCTGTATATTCAGACTAACATGAACAAATTAGCTTTCAATGTTGGTTCAACTAAGAATAAGAATAGTCTGTTTTAAGAGCGGGTCACCTTTGCATGTTTTTCCTCATAAATCAATTTCTGATCAATTTGTGCATTTAAAAAGCTGCCTAAGCGGTTGGTTGGTTAGTTATTTCTCGTATTCATACGCAATTATGCTGAAGTATCTATTTCTGAATGCAATTTTCTTTCAAAGTACGTATTTCCAAATATATTTTTTTCCAACATTCCAAGAATTGTGAAATCGAATGCACAGCTCTATTCTAATCTACTGATTAGATTTGTCACTTTGTATTAAAATTTGGAGGTGTTGATTTCTCCAGCATTCCTAAAATGGAGGATAAAACTTATTTACAGCTATAGATGTGGTTTGCAAAATCCAGATGACCAGGAGATGGCACCAAAGAGTGCGTACCTGGGATTTGCAGTTCTATAGGCAATGTGGGTGTTGCTGAGAATTTTAGAAGTTGAAGTTCTGAGGTAGGAACATAAAGGCATACTCATTCAAAATTAGAAATGTTTTAGACATTTGTCTAAAAGTCAAAAAGAATAGAATGGAATGGAATGGAATGGAATGGAATGCAATAGAATAGAATAGAATAGAATAGAATAGAATAGAATAGAATAGAATAGAATAGAATAGAATAGAATAGAATAGAATAGAATAGAATAGAATAAGGGCTCTTTTTAGGTGTGGCTAATGACATTTTGCACAATCCGACAAGATTCACTCTGCTCCTGTCCCTACTATTGTTAAAGTTGTGTGTAGAGTTGAGATTCCCATCATATAGTTTAATTTCCTGTTCAGATTGGAACAGATCCTTTGGGAATGCAGTATGTCCATTCACAGAGGAATGGTTCTTTCGGGTTCATTGATCCTCATCAAGAAAGTTTCCTGTTTTATGCCATCTCTCCTCCACTCCAAAAAAGATCCTTCCCTTATTCTGCAGCACTGACATCCCAAAATGATTGCTAACTCACATTCAGGCACAGTCTACAATTTAGTTCTCAGCAATCCTGGTTCTATCTTTGACCTTTGAGTTATATACCACAGATGAGGGTATTGTTTGTTAGAGCTAAGCCTTTCCAAATTAGAGAACAAGAACTGCTTCTGTTTGCCATATGCAATTTGACACTTTTATGAAATGATAGTGCAAGATGTCGTATTTTTCGGAGTACAAGATACACCTTTTTCCCCCCTAAAAGGGTGAAAACACCAAATGCCCAGCCTCTGAAACGGAAGTTCAGAGTCTGAAAAAAGCCTCTGAAATAGAGGTTTCAGAGGCTGGAAAAAAAGCCTCTGAAACAGAAGTTTCAAAGGATAAAAAAAGCCTCTTAAAGGGAGGTTTCAGAGGCTGAAAAAAAGCAAGGCACAGAGCTCACAACCAAGGAACCTGTTGCTAAAATTCACCTCTGGGAACAGCTGATTGGGGGTATTCCAGGAAGCCGATCCACCTGCTAATCAGCTTTTTTCTTATTTTCCTCCCCAAAAACTAAGGTGCATCTTATACTCCTGTGTGTCTTATAGTCCAAAAAATACGGTAATCCTTTGTGATTGAAAATTCAGGTTTCTATCTCACATCTTTGAACAAAAAAAAAAAAATACCCACACTGAGTATATGGTAGCAAAACATTAGAAGTTCCACAAAAATGAAATTGACATAATTTATTCAACGTCTGTGCCAATAATCAGCCTGCATCCTTTACCAGCCATCCTGATTGATCCATATCACACTTTCCATTCATGCCTATTTGATATCAAAATGCTGGCTTCTATCAGTGTTCATTTTTCTATAGAGACAAGTTCTATCCTTCTACCATTAGGGACTATCACACTGCTGGCCTGACAAGAAATACTAGCATTATGATTGTTGTGAACTGATGAGCTGTATAGACAAATTGCTTTCTCCCCTTCAGGAACTTTGCAGCTTCTTTCCTGACTCACACAATTGCAGTCCGATTGCTGGAGCTTTATAGTATAAATTGTGAACAATGATACCTTGTGGTATATCTCTGGATAGATTGAACCAATGGTTTTCAACTTCCTTATCTTACAAAAACATCTTATATGTGAATGTGTAGGCCACGGCGCTGGAGCAGAAGATTGGGGAGAATCATTCCATTCATGTAGGGTTGTTTGTAGAATTGTGATTCCATGCCCAATGTGGTGCCCTATGATGCTTGTTTGCTACCGGCTGCCATAGTAACGGGGGGGGGAAGATTGGCATTTGGGTGGGGAAGTGAGCTGGAGAGAGATGGCCTGTGTGAACAAAAAGGGAGGATTGCTCCCATGATGTACTGCGTAGCTGAATGGACTTGTTTATACCCAGTCAAAGTCAACCATCCCAGAATACCAGATGGGTGAAAACACCTGAAGATGCGTCCCACATGACACCGTTATATTGGACATTCAGCCTGGGTCCTTTTGGGGGGACGGATTTGGGGATATTTTCAATATGTAACTTTCGTGCCTTTTGCTTCAGATCTTGCTTTTCTTTCGTTGCTATCATTTCAAACTCAGTAAAAGTACTTCTTCTCTACAAACATGGAGTCCAGGGGATTTCTTTCTTGGGTTTTGAACGGAGGTACGCCTGACACCCAATGAGTAAATAGGGCCAACAGGTAAAGAGAACAATATATTCAAGGCTGATAATTGGATCTCTTCCACAGCAGGATTTGTACTGATTAGATTTCTCATTGATTTAATATGGTTTTTCCTTATATGGTTAAGAGACAGACAGACACAGACAAGGGCACTTGGTTCCATGTATAGTCCTTTAAAATGATGATGGTCACTTTACCATCCTAAAATGTCCTGACGTACATAAAGGATTATAACTTTTGTATGTGATTTATTTATTTAGAGATAATGGAGAAGAACTTTTACTTCTCCCGTCTTTAAGAAAAAAGATAAAGATAAGATGTCTATTTGTCTATCCACCTCACTCTCTCTCCATCTATCTTTCTCTCTTTCTAGCTACCCATCTATCATCACTACCTAGTTATTTATCACACTTAAAAACATTATGAAAAATCGTTAACATCCTTCCATAGTCTAACAGACAAGACCGCCAGACAGATAGAATAACAGAATTGGAAAGTCTGTAGAGATTCTCAGTCATCCAGATCATGATTATCCCAAAGGTGCTTTTTCTGGAGGCAACTAGACTTTCTTGTTTTTTTAAAAAATGTTTTGCTTCTCATCCAAGAAGCTTCTTCAGCTCTGACAGGATAGTGGGGAATGAAAAGATATGTATTCCTTACAGACAGCTGGTCATGTGATCCTTTTAGAGGGTCATTGAGGCACTTGGAGGTTTATCTGTGTCCTATAAATGACCAGCTGTCTGCAAGGAATATCCTTCCATTCCCCACTATCCTGTCAGAGCTGAAGAATTGTCCAAACTCTGTAACAAAAGTCAAATTAAACATGGATGAATAATGTTTACATTCACTCATAAGTAGCGAGAAAGCAAAAATATGGTATTATATGCAGTTGGAAAACTCAGCAATTACCATTGAAAAGATTGGAACAAATTGTGACTTCGATGCTTTCTAAAGGATCTAGTTAAATCTTATTTTTGCTGGATTAAGGATTGAAGGACATAACAAAAACTTTAACTTTCAAGTAAAATCTGCTCCAGAGTTGGAAGCTGCTTAGAAATTTTATTAATTATAGGGTATCCACCTGGAGTTGCTTGGAAGAAACTTCAGGTAGACTGATC
Source organism: Pituophis catenifer annectens (assembly GCF_029215685.1). Classification (NCBI taxonomy): domain Eukaryota; kingdom Metazoa; phylum Chordata; class Lepidosauria; order Squamata; family Colubridae; genus Pituophis; species Pituophis catenifer. Next base: position 12,115,436 of record NW_027256886.1, on the reverse strand, counting down.
TGATATACTGAGATATAACTTAAGTTCACTGACCTAATCTTGCTAGAAATTTTACTAGCATTTTTGTGTGTGTGTGTGTGTGTGTGTGCAAGATTACATTATCCCCAAGACTAATTAAAAACACTTCATATCTGCAGATGGGCTTTAATAAAGCTTAAGGCATGATTTGCACTTGCATTTTAATATTCTGAAAATAAAATATGAAGTAAATAAGGAACGCAATGCTTTAAAAAAAATCAATCAAGTATATTGTCACTGAAGTTTTAAAACTGTTTTCATTTAATTATTGAGTAGAGAGCATATTTCATTTTGCAATGAAAAAAAAAAAACAGATTCTATAATTGTAATCTTCTTTTAAAATTACCCCCTGCAATGAAGAATATGCTTATGACGTGGAAGTACCTAGATCTTGTTTGTAATGGGGTGGCTTTTCTTTCATTATTCAGTCTAATACTGATGGGAAATGTGGATACTCCTGGAGAATTTGTGTTAATCAAATGACTTGGCACGTATTGGGACTGTCCAAGTTCATGTCATTAAAGGGCACAGCCGATGAAATCACTGGCTTGTAATGTACTAGTGATTGGATTAACTTGTCTATTTTGTGCAGACTATTTGAAGACTTATTGGAGATAAAGTGGAAAAGATTAAGTCCAAAGAGCTGACCTTTGGCTATTATTCCTCTTGAAAAGAGCTCCCAAGCCTTTAGCGTAAGCCTACTCCTCTTGAAAAGTGTGTGCTGTTAGAATAGATCAGAGGTGATGAATGTCTTGCTAATTTGTCTGAAAATAATCTCTGTTTTTCAATTAAATGGGCACCAGAAGACAAATGCAAAGTCCAAAGTGACCAGATTTGTGGCTCCTCTAAGCTTGACATCTAACCTTTACTTCATCATTCTGTACTGTCCAACTGACACTATGACTCTGAAGGAGCACAGCACTTTGGTAAAGTAACTGTCAGGTCTGCCTCCATTCAAATCTTAGGAAAGGAAACCCCCAACTCCATAGATTTAGAGAAAAGGTACTTTTACTAAGAATGAACTGATGGCGGCAAAAGCAAGGCAAGATAGTCCACATGAAAATTACACATTGGAAGTCAGTTCAAATCCCTACCCCCAGGGTCCAGCCCATAAAAACCAATCAGTGTCCAATATGATGTTATGGGAAAGCTCTTCAGCAGATGTTGGATGCCTCCAGAGTCCCAGGACAGTTGGCCTTGGAAAAGTCCAAAGAACTTTTGAGTACTCTTCTAGAGATATTTTACTAGAAGAGTACTCAAATCTTCTGCTCGAAATACAATTCCCTATATCACCAGGCTTGAAATTTTAGGCCTCGATATAATTATGCCTTCTACATTGCGACCTATGCTTAGCTCATAAGATTATTTACCAAAACGTCCTACCTGTAAATGAGTACTTTAATTTCAACCGAAATAACACAAGGGCTATCAATAGATTCAAACTCAATGTAATTCGCTCTAATCTTGATTGTAGGAAATATGACTTCTGCAATAGAGTAGTAAATGTCTGGAACACTCTACCTGATCCTGTTGTTAGTCTCTCCACTCCCCACACCTTTTACCTTAAACTGTCTACCGTGGACCTTTTTAAGAGGTCCCTAAGGGGGCGTGCATAAGTGCACCAGCTTGCCTACCATCCCTGTCCTACTGTCCCCATTTATATGTACTCATTTTATGTGTTTATGGATAAGGATAAGGATAATTTTATTTCTATACCGCCCTTCTCCCGAGGGACTCGGGACGGTGTACAGCCAGGTAAAACACAATACGAATATCACAAGTTAAATTTAAAAATTCTTAAAAGTATTACATTTAAGGCTAAAATTAGCTTAAAAACCCAAAAAAATTAAGAACTCTGAATTTAAAACTCAATTATGAAGCTGGCTATGTTTTGCTTATTCATTTCCTTTTATTTGTGCCAATTTTTTTTCATGTGTCCATGTCTATGTTGATACTGTTACTTGTTTCCTTGTACTTGTTGACAAATAAATAAATAAACTTCATTCCATTGATAGGTAGCATCCCCGATTCTCAGGGGAACACTTCACACCAGCTTACTTCCCCACCCTCAATTCCAAAACCACCCTCCCTGTTTCCATGGCAGTTGAGGGCAAGCAAACTGCAAATCGCATTCTGCAAATCCGGCTGACAGTAACCAACAGAGTTTTTTTTTTTTTTGGGGGGGGGGACTAATGGAGAGACAACTAGGGGAAAAAATCATGGAACATTGCATTCTTGTATATGATAATCACAGCAAGATTATTATATGTTCTCAAGTGGAAAGGTTCAGCTGGTGACAGGAAGGGCATCCAGCTGCTAGCTCCATTCAGTTGTCCAGACTCCACCCTGCAAGGGATTATGTGGTCCAGAGGTGGTATTCAGCAGGTTCTGACCAGTTCTGGAGAACCGGTAGTGAAAATTTTGATAGTTCAGAGAATCAATATATACCACCTCTGACTGGCTCCGCCCCCATCTATTCTCTGCCTCCTGAGGGGGTGGAGGGACACTGCCAGAGCGTGTTTGAAGCAGCTCCTCTTGGTTTTATTTTATTTTATCAATTTTTAGTATACCCATTGGATCCTTTTTATTTAAATAATACTTTTCAGAGACAATAACAGCGTAGACCACAACACAGACAAAGTTTTGGCTGCTGAGGACTAATAAGGCATGGGGAAAAGAAAGAAGTGCCAGCCCGGGATCTCTCCCACCAGTGAAGAATGCAAAACAACCATAAATTGAGGAGCACTTTGCTGACAAGAGAGTTGCAAGTAAAACTATCCCCCCCCCCTCCATTTCCAACAATCTGGAGAGGTTAGAACGGGACCTGCAAAGAGATCTGACAAAACAGCAGATACTAGACTTTCCCGATCTGGGGGGAGGGGAGCAAAATGACAGCCAGCTGTTTTCACAAACAATGAGTCCAGCTACAGCCGATATGGAGACTGAGATAAAGACTAAAAAGGTTAACAATAAACTAATTCAGAGTGTGGAGAGCTTACCGTGGGAGAATATGACAGAGTTTATGGTAAAGCAATGCCTTCTCTCAGCGCAAACAGTTGTTTCAATATTTGAACAACTAATAACCATCTAACATGATGTAGAGACACTGAAAAAAGATATAGCTGTTTTTTCTGCCTCCTGAGTCCCAGCTGATCGGGAGGAAATGGGGATTTTGCAATAACCTTCCCCTGGAGTGGGGTGGGAATGGAGATTTTACAGTATCCTTCCCCTGCCATGCCCACCAAGCCACGCCCACCAAGCCACACCCACAGAACCGGTAGTAAATTTTTTTGAATCTCACCACTGATGGGGTCATTAAATGATGATGATGAAGTGGAAAGGTTCAGCACTACCCATAATGGGACAATAGTTGGTGAAAATGATGGAACGTACAGAGATGGCTACATTGACTTCCTTGTTTAAAGAAAAGGCATCTACATTTACTGCTGATTGGAAAACCCTTATAAACATTTTTGCATGAAACAGAAAATTGACTTTTTAATTTCTGGTTTTGAAGATCCGAAAATATTAAATACTAGAAAAAAAGAGAGGTCTTTTTTGTAATCATAGAGTAAGAGATAACTATGAATTCATACCTGTATTTGCTGCAAAGGAAATTGGAAGCTTTATTTTCCTATTTCTCTTTCTCTTTTTCTTTTGCACTTTTCTTTTTTTCCTTCTTTTCTTTTTACTTTTATTAGTTTTTGTTAGTTTTTATCTTCTTTTTAAAACTTTTAATTAAATGTCTACAAAAAAGAAAAGTAACCTTCTAAGAAAGAGAGAGGCAGGATTTGAAATGGGAGACAGATGACCTCCAGTAAGAATAGACGCGTATTGTACCATTCGTGGATTGACATATAAATGACAATTGACAATAGAGACATATGGGAAAACAAATACTCCTCAGATTGTGACAATGTCACATATAGTTTCTGCTATGGCATTGCATATTTCTTAGCAACATGGTAAATGTGGTATAGAAATAAAAGAAGTATTACAAAGTTTATAGTAACTTTGGTGGAGAAATCAAGCTCAGGCAATTAATGATATGGTTTGACATAATTGTTATTTTTCATAAGTAAATTCAGACAAACAGAAATAGCAATAGCACTTAGCCATACACCGCTTGTTGTGGCCCCCCAGCGGCCAGCAGAGCTGGCAGCAGATTTGGACAGTGAGGAGGTTGGGGAGGAACATGGGCCAGTCCTGGAGTCTGGGAAGGCTCGGATGAGGGCTCTGAGTCGGAGGCAGAGAGGGGGCCAAGACCATCTGGTAGTTCTTTGCTGCCTCCAGAGCCTCCACAGTCTGACATCAGCGAGACAGAAGAACAGTGGGAGCCTGTTCCCAGTGTGCATATGTGTAGAGCTGCCAGAAGACAAGAACAATTAAGAAAACACAGTTGACTTGGGAGTAAGGCTTGGAGATGACTGGCCCCTCCCATAAGACATAAAAGAGGAGCAAACAGGATGTGAGCTTTTGCAGGAAGCAATTAGTTCATCTGGTCGGTTCAAGCTTTGGAAAGTTCTGTTTGACTCTGTGCTAAGTTTGGCCTTGCCCTGCATTTGGCAATTAGTTCTCTGGCAGCATTCCAAGGGAGATAAGGTGGGTGTTTATAAACATTCTCCTGAAAGACTGTTTGTGAAGCCTTTCAGACTGAGAGTGACAATAATTCACAGCCATATGAATAAAAGAGGTATGCCGGGACTAAGATTGTGCTTTATGCTTTCTAAGTAAGCCTAGGTCAGAATACCGCTTCATAATGCTTTACAGCCCTCTCTAAGTGGTTTACAGAGCCAACATATTGCCCACAACAATCTGGGTCCTCATTTTACCAACTTTGGAAGGATGGAAGGTTGAGTCAACTTTGAACGAGTCAAGACTGAACTCCTGGCGAAAGATTTATACGATCTGAAGAGAAACCAGAGTATGGACCTCCAATGGAAACCTGAGATATATTTACTAGGTATTTGCCCAGAGGGGCTGAGCAAGAAAAAATGGTATCTCACGCTACATATTTTAGTCGCAGCTAGAATAGTGTTCGCCCAACAGTGGAAAAGAAAAGGGATACCAGCTAGTGCCCAATTATAAACAAAGTATTAGAGTGCGCTGAGGCGGATAGAATGACGTATATGTTGAAAGAAAAAGAGGATTCTGAATTTTTTCAAAGTTGGGACAGTTGGTATCGGTGGTTGAATAAAAGAATTGAAATGAAGTGAGGGCCTATGTTAATATGAAGAGAGATATACTTATTTAGATTGAAAGATAATTGTATGAAAATCACATTTGGGGATTACTTACCTTATTCTGTGTTGTGGGCATAATTATTTACCAATGAGGGCAGGAACAATATCTACCGGGATAGACGTGTTTTTTTATGTTTAGTGTTATGAATGGGGGAGGGAGGGAGGGGAATGTATGGTTTTTGTTTGTATGTATAAACAATGTTTTTGTCTTGTGTTGATTGTAATTTGAAAAAAATAATAAAATTTATTTAAAAAAAAAAGATTGAACTCCTGGCAGTGGGCAGAGTTAGCCTACAATACTGCATTCTAACCACTGTGCCACCACGGCTCCTAAATTAAAATCCTTGGGAAAACCACGAACAAACTTCTTTCTTCACAATAGTTTTATGGTGCTCAATTTTATTTATTTATTTTTATTTATTTCTATTTTTATCTTGCCTTTATTACTTTGTATGTGTATGTATATTGATAACTTTAAAAAGAAGCCACGCATGAGTTGTGGTTGTTGTGGGAAAAAATAGAAGGAGGAAGGAGTAGTAGGTATGTACCTACTCAAGTACCACCTTGAGTTTCATATATGTATGCCTTGCTTCTTTTTAAAGTTATCTGTCAAGATGGCATCAATGGTTTCCCTTAACATAATTTTGTGACTCTGGATGTTCATGTTCCCTAAACTTCCTGCTGCCATCACATTTTTTGACATCTGCTTATCTGGCTTCTGAGAATCATGCTTGGAATATCTAGCCAGTTATTATGTATATGCCACTTCATACTTTTATGGTTTAGTTAACTATATATTTGTTCTGACCCAGCCCTAGCAGAAGCAAGGAACTGACTCCTGGTCACAAAAAAACCCTCTTTATTTACCTTTTGTGAATTAATTGCAGTCACCCACTGAAAAGTCCAGGCAATAGTCCTTCAAGGAGTTAACTGCAGTAACAGACTTTATCAGTTCCTTGCGATAATTGCAAGGCGGTGAGCTCCCAGCTGAAAGGCTGCAAATTAAGTTCTGGCAAGCAGTCTTTGTGACATGAAACATAATGAGCAAAATCTTCAGAAATATGAACTGTTGTCTCCTACGACAACCATTCCCCTTTCCTTCTATTTATTCCCCAGCCAGGGAGGGATCATTCAGCGTCCATGTGTGATTTGCTTCCCGAGTCGACTCCTTGTCCTCCGTTGTTCACCTCTGCTAACTGCTCTGTGCATACATGCATCTGGAACAGGCCCCAGCTGTTCTTCCTTCTCACTCATATCAGCCTCCAAAGGCAGCTGCCTCTCTGCTGGCTGGGAAATGTTGGATGGCCCTGGCTCTATGTCTGTGTCCGATGCAGAGCATCCATCAGAGCCTTCCTCAGACTCCAGAACTGGCCCAAGTTCCTCCCCAACCTCCTCATAGTCTGAGAATGCCGTCAGCTCTGCTGGCAGCTGGCAGGCCACAACAATATTTTCTTAGCTCAACTTCCCTAGTATCTAGTCTGTTTCCATTAAATAAACTATCTATCTATCTATCTATCTATCTATCTATCTATCTATCTATCATCCATCCATCCATCCATCCATCCATCCATCCATCCATCCATCCATCTATCTATCTATCTATCTATCTATCTATCTATCTCTGAACTGTCCTTCTCCCTCAGAGAAAGAGACAATGTTGTTTTTATGTGTTTATACTGGTCCAACATAATGTCTGGATTTTTATATCATGATAAGTCATAATTTGGCTCAGATCTTAGTTAATCTGCTGGTTGAAACCAGCAAATGTGGTTTTTTAACCATGGGTTTAACATGCTATTGTGCAAACTCAGATAATTATGGTTTATTCTCCAATCATACTTAGGTAAACAATGACTTAATACAATAAGTAAACTCATCTAGTAGATATTCCTAGAGCAACGTTTTTCCTTTCTTTCTTTGATTTATAAACAAAACATAGATTCCAAGTTACCTACGTATATAATCAAAAGCTTAATTTTTATTGGAAAAGCTAATCCGTACACCCAATTTTATTTGTTATTGTTTCTTGTAGAGACTTGATGCAGCAGAATGGAAAAGAAGATAGAGATGTTGCAACAAAACTTCTGGGTCAGTGGACATCCTTTGGTCTTGAAGATGTCCAGCTCACCAATTACACTGTCTTGCTTGACCTGCCAGGCTCTTCTCCAAATACAGTGATTCTGAATAACACTGGGGAATGTTATTATCCTAATGGACAGCCATGTAACAAGGAGACCCAAACTCACTACAGTCAAGACCTTCCATACTCCTATGCTGCTTACTCTGCCAAAGGAACTCTCACGGTAATATGACCATTTGTATGTGTTATCTATCTATCTATCTATCTATCTATCTATCTATCTATCTATCTATCTATCTATGGCTGTGTGTGTGTGTGTGTGTGTGTGTGTGTGTGTGTGTGTTCCAGCATAACTCTGGAACGCCTCAAGCAATTTCAACCAAATTTGGTATACAGATGACTTACTCTGGAAAAAAATACTGTGGGGTAAGACAGGAGTATTTTTAAGGGGTAAAAAATACTCCTAACACCCCTCAGTGTGTGTGTGTGTATGTGTGTATGTGTTCCAGCATAACTCTGGAACGCCTGGGCCACTGAAATGAAAAGGAATGAATTATATCTATAGTGTCAAATCACAGTACTTTTGACAGTGATCGTGTGCATTTTGGATTCAAGTCCTGTTGTGCCTTTAAATGGCTTCTACTGTACAGCACAGTGGAGTTACCATGGTAATGGCTTCACAGAACTCCGCAAGGGGGCTCCCTCTGGTAAAGGGGATTGGTTCTTTAAAAAAAATCCACCCTAAGCCCTCAGCTTCAAGCAAAGAGGGCAAGTTGTCGGGGGAGGTGCCTGCTAATGCAGATAATCACCTCAAAGGCAGGATTGGGATAAATTTATTTATTTATTTATTTATTTATTTATTTATTTATTTATTTATTTATTTATTTATTTATTTATTGGACTTATATGCCGCCTTATCTTCAAAAGGACTCAGGGCGGCTCACAACAATAAAACACCTACAGTCCAATCCTTCCTTTAAAAATACCCAATAAAACTATAAATACCAGGGCAACACCGAGTTATCAGCTATTATTGGTATAAAAATCAAGCAGAAGGGGGGGGGAAGCCCCACTTAGATGTAAGCCTGTTGAATGATATTCTGTTACAGTGGCACAAGAATAAGAGGACTTATGGAGGTCACCAATAACAATCATGGAACCCTGTGACCAGGTCTATGGAGGTTCTCAATAATCCATGCAATGGTTGACCCAAAGGTGCTTTTCCAAAGGCAACTGGACTTTCTTTCTTTTTTTTTTCCCTTGAAAATGTTTTGCTTCTCATCCAAGTAGTTTTTTCAGTTCTAACTGACTGAAAAAGCTACTGGAAGGATTTGCGTTCTTTGCAGTCATCTGATTGTTAGCACTCTGAAGGTCAGTTGTTAGGACTCTTGAGAGTTGTTGAGGCCACTTGGGTGGTTTATCTGTATCCTCAGAGCCGTGGTGGCACAGTGGTTAGAATGTAGTTCTGCAGGCTATTTCTGCTGACTGCCAGCTGCCTGCAATTTGGCAGTTCGAATCTCACCAGGCTCAAGGCTGACTCAGCCTTCCATCCTTCTGAGGACCCAGATTGGGGGCAATAGGCTGGCTTTGTAAATTGCTTAGAGAGGGCTGTAAAAGCACTGTAAAGCGGTATATAAGTCTAAGTGCTTTTGCTATTGCTGAGAGTCACCTGAAGCAGAGTGCAAATGGGTGTGGAACAGGGGTGGGTTCTATTTACCTTTACTACCGGTTTGCAATGGGATCATGCACATGCGCTTGCGTAGATTGCTGATGACGACATCCAGGGTGGGCCTCCCGCCAGTTTTACTACTGGTTCTTGCAAACCGGTCTGAATCGGGGGCAACCCACGACTGGTGTGGAACCTTCTTGGGACTTTTGAAAGGACTGTGTTGTTAAGAGGAGATAGGTGGTGTCATATCCCTCTCTCTCTGCTGAGTTCGGTTTTAACAAAATGACCTTTTTAAATCCTCAAATCGATGGTCCTCTCTGTCCAGAATGTGAACTTTGCTGTCTTCAGAAGAGTGACCTTTGCCTTTCAGATGCAGATGGACTAAACAACCAATTGCTTGCTAGTTGCTGTTGCAACTGCTGTCGCAAGTGGGCATGGTCACATGACATCATGCTTTGCAACACCCTCACTTTGTGACGGAGTTACTTGTCCCGATTACCATTGTTAAGTGAGGGCTGCCTGGACCCCAATCAAGATAGACGGTTTATACTTTCTAAACTAACCAAAGAAGTGTTCCTAACCACTTTGTAGTTTAAAGATTGTGTCATTTATACACAACAATGACTATTTGGCTTGTTTAAATTAGGAATTGTCCATCAAAGAAAAGATATCCATGTATCTTTGAATAAAAAAAAAAAATCTGACTCACTTTCTGCTTTCAGCCAGATTCAATGCATGGCTTTTCTCAACATGGAGTAGAATGCACTCTTAATAAGGAGACATCTACTAATGGGATTATTAATTAGAAGCAGTATAATTCACCCTTCCCCCTTAAAAAAAATCTCCCCTCAGGCAATGTGGATGAATACAGCATGAGAGGATTAAAACATATAAACCTTATCTACTTTATTGCTTGGATAGATTAATTGTCGATATTGTAAGACAATTCAGTTTATGAAGTAATTTGTGAATTTTTTTTTTTAATAAAAAAGAAGAAATCCACATCTATATATTAATACGTATCTAGTTTGGTCATCAGAGCCCACATTTAAACTATCCTCATTTAGACAAAATGATTATTTGTTCTCAAACTGTACGGAGTAGAACTCACAGAACAATTTTTCATCTGAAACTGCTGCATGATTATACATCCCCAAACTTTCCTGCTACTTGTATTTAACATTTATTTTGTCTTAGGTGAGAACTGAGCGTCGGTGTGAAGAATCTAAACCCAAAGGAATTTGTGATCTATATTTGTGCCTAGAACAGGAGCATATGGGGAGATAAATTTACAAGCATCCCCACCTGTTTTTGAGCATTGCCTGCTCTGGATATATGTAGGCCTCAAAAACTGAAAATCCATCTGGTGTTCATACTGTATAATTAAACTTAGCCACCTGCAAATGTAAAAAGAATTAAGGCTTTCGCTAGAGACAAAGCCCTATTAAGTTTACCTAATTATGCATCTCTACCATCTGAGTTAATGTAATCAATGCTGTGATGGTGCAAACTTTCTACAAGATGCCATAACTACTTGTATCTTTAAGATGAGGAGGCTAATTCCAATAGTAAGATTTCCTTTTAAAAACTGTAGCCTGATTGCATATAATTTGCAATCTTTATATATTACATTGATGATGTTAGCATCCATGGTTCTGGATGCTAAAATTCCATTGTCCCTAGTTACACTTTGAATCATAGCGAATATGTGAGGGGAGAAATTCATCTTGTATCATAATTATGCTGTGGGGAAGAGAGACAAATGACAAAATGTGCATTGTAATGTCAAAACACAAAGCACATGGCTTACAGGTTTGCTTCAAGATGTCATGATCAACATTTTGTTATTTTCACGCTATCCAAGTTTATGCTTCCAACTATTAGTGGTGTCTCTATACAATAATAACAACAAAATAACAGAGTTGGAAGGGACCTTGGAGGTCTTCTAGATCAACCCCCTGCTCAAGCAGGAAATCCTATACCATTTCAAACAAATGTTTGTCCAATCTCTTTTTAAAAACTGCCAGCGTTGGAGCACCCATATCTTCTGGAGGAAAGTTGTTTCACTGATTAATTGTTCTAACTATCAGGAAATTTCTCCTTAGTTCTCTTCTTGATAAGTTTCCATTCATTGTCTGTGGAGATTCTCAGTCATCCAGGTCATGATTGTCCCAAAGGTGCTTTTTGAAGAGGCAACTGGCCTTTCTGTTGTTTCCTCCAAGAAGCTTCTTCAGCTCTGACTGGTTGGTAGGGAATGGAAGGATTTATAGTCCTCTGCATGGCACAACATAGGAGAACAAACCTCTCCGCTCTAGATTCAGCAGTCCATCTGCATTTAAAAAACAAAGTCCACTCTTTTGAAGACAGCAAAGTCCACATTTCGGACAGAGAGGACCACTGGTTTGAAAGAAGGGTCAAAGAGGCCATCTATGTTAAAATTGGACAGCCCTTTCTCAACAGAGGAGGAGGGATACAACATCATCTATCTCCAGTCTACAACACAGTCCTTTCAATAGTTCCAAGAAGGCTCCACACACCCATTTGAACTACTCAGGTGACCCTGAGGACACAGATACAGCTCCAGGTGACCTTAACGACTCGCTAAAAGAATGCAAATGACCAGCAGTCTGCAAGGAGTATAAATCCTTCCAATGCCCACCATCCAGTCAGAACTGAAGAAGCTTCTTGGATGAGAAGCAAAATGTCCTCAAAGAAAAAAAACAGAAAGTCCAATCACCTCTTGAAAAAGCACCTTTGGAATTTCCATCCATTGCTTCTTGTCCTCCCTTCAGGGACTTTGATTAGCAAGATACGAAGATGCCTAAAGGTAAAAGGTAAGAAAAATAGTCACTGTTTTTGGTTCCAAAGAGACCTGCAGAAAAATTGTGGAAAATTTTCCCATTTGGGAAAAGTGTATTTTTGAGTTTTGGTGGCTAATAACACCACTTTTATTTTGGAGTTTCAAGCTAATCATGCTCCACTGCTGAAATAGCCCAGACCTTAACCCAATTGAAAACCTATGGAGCCAACTAAAGAAACTTGTTAGTCAGAAGCGACCCAGCAATAAAACCCAGTTAGTAGAAGCAATCATAATGTGAAACCAAGATTAAATAATAGCTGCAGAACTAAAAGACTTGGTTCACTCCATGGGAAGACGTTGTAAGGCTATAAAGGTTACCCAACTAAGTATTAACTGACATGATAATTTTAGTATATCTCATTTTTTCTATGGTGATAATTTTTGTATATCTCGTTTTTGTACGTGTTTCACTTTTCTTCTTTATACTCTAACTGCTATTCTAATAGCAAATCCTTCATAAAAGTTATTGCATTACATTCTTGATTAAATTATCTTTCCAATGATATATAATTTTATGGTACTACTCCAAATAAAAGTGATGTTATTAGGTAGTTTTGGAAAATACACTTTTCCCAAAAGGTTGCAACAATTTTGGCCACCACTGTACTTCTGCTTCTTCCCTTCTTTTGTCTTACTATTCTAATGGAAAATTGAAGATGAACCATTTTGTAAGTGAAAGTGCTAATCTGACTCTCTTCTCTATGCATCAAAGATGCAAAGACTAATATACCCTAAATATGTTTATATAGCTTAGGTTTGTATATTCCCACCTGTAGAATGAAATCATGCTGTATTTTTAACACAGTCTGTATAGGCATGAGAAAGAGCATCTCTATAGGACAATAAACTCTGTGCTTCTGAAACACTGTGTGGATATTGGATATTATAAATATATCTCCATTTGCATGAATGTCCATGGGAGACAAAGGGGCTAGGTGACTTCACCTGTATCATGATGTCATCATGTAAACTATGCAAAGTATTTTCTGTACATAATTTACTTATTAACATTATGACTCAGCTAATGGAAACTGATGCCATAATCAGAATGGTATCTTCCAGATGCCTACATATATTTTTTTCCATTTAATAACCCCGTAATCCCTTACATTGGGGTAGAGTCCGAGCATCTGAATGGAGCTGAGTGTTTACTGGCTGGATGCTCTTCCTGTTGCCAATGCAGAGATCACAGCAGATAATTACTCATTGTGCTCAGAGAGAGAAATATCTATCGCTACCTAGGATCGAACTCACAACCTCCTGATCGTGAGGCGAGAGCTCCACCTCTAGGCTACTGCACCACTCATCCAGATGCCTACCTTTGCTGTTTCTAAATGATGGTAGCAGCCTTTAATAGGGAGAATATGCAATATTCTCAACAGTCTAACACAATATCCCAGATTGTGACGTTGATTTGAATTTTAATCGCTACCTCCTATTCTGATTTGTTTATTACTAATTAAATTTGTCCAGCATGAAACAAACAAATCAAGATTGAAATGTGCATTCTGCATGCAAATGTTACTTATTAGAGTCATAGTCTACCTTTCCTTCTCAAATTCATAGATCACCATGCCTTCCATTCACACCGACAATTAACCTGGGAGATTGGTTGGTCTGAGAGATAGTGACTGTCCAAAAGTCATCTGAATAAATTTCATGGCTGAAGGTAGCCTTGAACATGGGTGTCTCCCATCCTCATCTATCCATCACCATATTGAGCTCAGACAGACTTATCCTATAGAACAGATTATTGAGGGAAAAGTTAATGATCTAAACACAAAGTAGAACATGGTTAGCTGTATTTCTTGAAACAACCAGAGGGATACTTAAAACATGATGAACAGGATAGATTTTTCTACATATCTTTTCCAAAGTGTAAAGTAAAGTCAATGCTTGGATTGAATCTACTTCCTGGTGACTTTGTAAACATCCATGTTGTATTTCTTGGCAGCTGTAGATGTAGGATGTGCACTGCCTTTTCCCCACTAAATCATCTGGGCTTTCCTGATGCCTCAGTTCTGCCTAGTTTTTCAAGTTTAGCCAAGAGTACATAGATTCTGCCACCTCATGAGATTTTCCAGAATGTCGAAGAACAGAATTTGACATTTGGATTGTTTTATACACCTCATTGATAATTGAGATCCCAAATGTTATTTTTCAAAACAGAGATGATTGAAATGGATGATATCAGATTTGAATTCCAAACCTGTAAGGCTAACAGGACATAACAAAGTGAAATCCTTGATTAATAGGGACCACGACTTTATTCACCTTTGCAGGCAGGTGATGTCTGGGCTCTGAAATAGCAATAGCACTTAGAATTATATACCACTTCACAGTGCTTTACAGCCCTCTCTAAGCGGTTTACAGAGTCAGCCTATTGCCCCCAACAATCTGGCTCCTCATTTTACCGACCTCAGAAGGATGGAAGGCTGAGTCAAACTTGAGCCTTATGAGATTTGAACTGCCAAATTGCAGGCAACCGGCAGTCAGCAGAAGTAGCCTGCAGTACTCCGTTCTAACCACTGCGCCACCACGGCTCAAATAATATGGATTATCCTTGCCGATTAAATGAGAATGAGCCTAAAAATCCCAGAATCCAGAGCAACTACATAGCTCATGTAGCTTTTAAACATGACTTTTGGTATTGAAGGTACCTCTGACTAGCCCCAGAGTGGGGTGGGAATGGAAATGTTGCAGTATCCTTCCCCTGGAGTGGGGTGGGAATGGAGATTTTGCAGTATCCTTCCCCTGCCATGCCTACCAAGCCACACCCACCAAGCCACACCACGCCCACCAAGCCAAGCCCACAGAACTGGTAGTAAAAAAAATTGGATTTCACCACTGATATGTACGTATGTATGTATGTATGTATGTATGTATGTATGTATGTATGTATGTATGTCAGGGTTCCACATAACACTCCCAATGAAATCAAACTCCGAGGTTTGAGTTTCCTCAAAGCTAATTTTTATTAGAGATGTCATATTGGCACATCTGGGAAAACCTGAATCTAAAGGCTCCTGGGTTTTCCTCACCCAAAGTTCAAGTCCTTGCCCCTTCACCCACATGTCCACCACACGAACCAATCGGGTACCCTCCAGACCAGAAGATACCTCTCCATTCTTCTCAGCACAGCTGCAGGGCACAACAGCCTTGATTTTCTAGAAAGAATTTTATTTTGACTACATATCCTCTTCACTCTATACAATCCCCCCTCCCATTTTCCCACAGTAGAATTTGTGGTACATATGTATGTACGTACATACATACATACATATGCTAGAGCATTTTCATAAGTCTTTTATATATATTTAGCATATGTAAAATGGCAGGTGGAATTTTTCAGATCTGAATGTACAGAAATATACAATACACAGACAAACTTTGTCCACTGCACTGAAGTCTGCTAAATTAAAGTCCACTAAATCAAAGGTCCACTGTTTCTTAGAAGAGATTTTTCACTGAAACGTCCACTAAGGAAAATGTGCATATATCAGATAATGCAATCAGAAGGATTTTGTTTTCACAAAAGAATTTTTGGACAAATTACATTAACAGTCCTGTGAAGTTGCATACCAAGTCTCCATATGTTACCAGGCATTGTGAATCTAAACAGTTACGAAATGTGCCATCATTTCTTAAAGCAGAAAATCATTTTTTTAATAAAACAACTTTCATCCATATGGTTCCTATGGCAGTAACAGTGCCTGGGGATATTTTATGGGATGGAATAATTTTCCTGGGCAAGTCTGGCAGATCCTGGTATGATTCCTGAAGATGGAATTGGGAATGTTTCTTTCAATCCCTGACTGCATTTCCCTTTGTGGTTTGTTTATTTTTCGGAGCACATGGCAATGTGTGAGATTGTTTCAGTTACTTAAACTACTCAGGGGTTTGCATGCTCCCTGGCTGTGGGAACTCCATCTTCAGAATGACAACCACAATCTTTTTAGCTACGTATGCTTCTTTTCCAAAGGGTTGAAATGGGGAGAACCAGACAATCTGCCATGTATTTTCACAGGAGAATACCTGGATAGTCTTCACAAACATATCTCTCAGATGCACAGAGCAGAAGCTGAGCCAGAAGGAACTTCCCCCAGGTATAACACAACCCCGAGTAATCTTCCCTTGTCCCCTCAAGCATAATGAACAGGATGCATATGGTAATGTTAGAAGTAAGATGCTTGGGGATGTGAATGTAGAATGTACTTTTGTGTGCAGATAATGCTGTGTTGCTGGCTGAGAACACAAAAGATTTGCAGAGAATATTAAGTAGATACTATGGGGTAATGAAGATCGTGAGTTTGAGAAGTAATGTATCAAAGAGGAAAGAGTTGTGTTAGTAGGGAAAATGCAAGTTATAAATGAAGGGAAGCAAAACTGCACTTATAATGTGCAAATGTTGATGTGTGTGTGTATGTGTGTACCCTGTTTCCCCTAAAATACTACATCCCCTGATAATAAGCCCAGTCGGGCTTTTGAGTGCATGCGCTAAAATAAGCCCTCCCCGAAAATAAGCCTTCCCTGAAAATATTTAAACACATGTGCAGCCGGTCCCCACCATTTCCTCTAGTTAGAGTTAGGAAGACAGCTGGAAATCAAGTAAGACGGCAAGAGGAGCCCCTTCTTGCTCCATGTGCCCCAAAGTAATAAGACATCCCTGAAAATAAGTCCAAGCGCTTATTTTGGGGTTCAAAAAAATATAAGACAGGGTCTTACTTTCTGGGAAACACGGGACATGGGGAATGCATATGTAACATGTAAGCAGTGGGTATAATGTACATAAGGAGCATGTCAGTGGTGGTATTCAGCTGGTTCTATCTGGTTCTGGCAAACCGGTTGCGGTGGCTGCGGGAGGCTCCGCCCACCTGCCTGGATGTTATCACATTCTGTTTTTGATGCTCTGCACATGCGCAGAAGGCTCTGCGCGTGCACAGAGGTGGCGCATGCACATGCTCACATTTGCGAACCAGTAGCGAAGATAAGCGAATACCATCCCGGGAGCATGTATGTATTGGGTCAAGAATAAACATGGAAAGAAAATAAAAACGAACGATCCAGTATGGAAAAGTAAATTGAACGACTTTGATTATTTAAAGAGAATGAATGAAGATGGAATCACAAAACAAATATTTGAAGGAAATGTAAATCAATGGGAGAGAAAGCGAAAGACTGAGAAATTCGTGGTTGGACTGCACTGATACAATACTGGAGGTGGTGGTGGGGAAAGTAAGATGATATATAAAATGGTGCGAGCAAAGAGGGTGTTTGAGAACAGAAAGGTATGGAGAAGGTTTTAGTATAAGGGGGTCCCTGCGGATTTTATTGCTGACAATAAGGGGGCTGTGCTTATCTCCATTTCAAGGCCATTGAGCTAGCTCTGTCCAAAGACATTTCCAGTGGCCAGTGCTGTCAGCTTCCCACCAAAGTAATACCTATTTATCTACTCACATTTGCATATGTCCCAAAGATGCTTTTTCAGGAGGCAACTGGACTTTCTTATTTTCTCTTTGAGGCCGTTTCACTTCTCATCCAAAAAGCTTCTTCAGCTCTGACAGGATAGTGGGGAATGGAAGGATTTATATTCCTTGCAGACAGCTGATCATTTGCATCCTTTTAGAGGGTCATTGAAGCACTTTTAGCTATACAATTTGGGATGAACACTCTTTGAATGTTGTGAGAGTAGGAATCGATTTCCAGAGGAGAAAATTGCAGACTACAGGAACCAGGAGCATTGCTCAGGTGATCCTGAGGACACAGATAAACCTTCAAGTGTTTTAACAGCCCTCTAAAAGGATTCAAATAACCAGCTGTCTGCAAAGAATATATATCCTTCCATTTCCCACTATCCTGTCAGAGCTGAAGATGCTTCTTGAATGAGAAGCGAAACATCCTTAAAGAGAAAACAAGAAAGTTTAGTTGCCTCCTGAAAAAGCACATTTAGGACAACCATTACCTGGATGACTGAGAATCTCTACGGACTTTCACATTTGCATGCTTTCAAACTGCTAGGTTGGCAGGAACTAGGGCAAAGATGGGAGCTCACGCCATTGTGTGGCTCTCAGGACTTGAACCTGGGCTGCCAGCTTTCCAGCCAACAAGCCCAGCATCTTAACTGTTGAGCCACCTCACTACCCTACAATTTAGTTCTGTATAATGAGGCTGATATTGGAATAATGTTAATCTATACTACACTTGAGAGCCAATTTGGCATAGTAATGAAGGCATCAGGCTAGAAACTGGGAGACTGGCAACTCTAGTTCTGCCTTAAGCACAAAACCAACTAGGTGATCTTGGGCCAGTCACTTTCTCTCAGTCCTAGGAAGCAGGCAATGGCAATCATTTCTGAAATCTTGCCAAGAAAACTTCACTGACTCGAAGGCACAATAATATTCTTTTTAAAAGAACCAGCTACAATTAGCCATATTTTCTTTCCCCTTTCTTATCACACTGTTCAATTCTTTAGTTTACTATTTCTTCTGTCTGCTTTCTTGGATTGTTTACCCTGAAAATGAATAGTGTGATCTGGAAGTTGTTATGCATGTATGTATGTCTAAGTAAAGTGTATTAACATAGTGTGAATACAAACATAATTAAGAGAAATAACACCCTATTCACAGGAAACATATTAAGCAAATATTTTTAAAACATTGTATTAAAATAATTTGCACAACCCTCGTCTAGGCTTTGAAACACAGTTATATATCAAGTACAAAAATCCTGTGTGATAGCAAGTGGGTAAAAAAACCCCTCGGGATAGGAAGTAGGAGGCATTCTTGTCATAAATGGAGCCATTGTGATGCAGTGGTTGGAATGTTGTATTGCAGGCTAATTCTGCAACTGCCAGCAGTTCGATTTTCACTCAGCCTGCCATCCTTTCAAAGTTGGTCAAATGAAGACCCAGATTGTTGTGGTCAATATGCTGACTCTGTAAACCATTTAGAGAGGGCTGTAAAGCACTATGAAGTGGTATATACATGGCATGGGCCTGGGGTACCTGCAGGACCACCTTCTGCCTGCCTCCCACCGCCCTGTGCGCTCACATAGGACTGCTCTCCTCCAGGTGCCACCGGCCAGACAATGTCAGCTGGTGGTGCCCAGGATGAGTGTGTTCTCTGTGGGCGCATCAACCCTCTAGAATGGGTTACCCACGGGGCTCCGGACGGCCCCCGACCTCCTCTCTTTCCGCCGTGACCTGAAGACATGGCTTTTTCAACAAATTTGCTGATCTGATGGGTGATTTTTAATTGGGAGATTTTAATTCATTATTTTAGTAGCTATTTTTATTGTTTTCATCATTTTAATTTCTGTGAGCCGCCCCGAGTCCTTTGGAAGAAGGGCGGCATATAAGTATAAGAAAAATAAATAAAATAAAAATAATATAAGTCTAAGTGCAATTGTTATTGCTATTCCTGTAAACGTTCAACACATTGTCTCTATCCACTAGTGAAACACCTACAATATTATCCTATAGAGTGTGGTAAACTATTACCTCTCTCTGATGGACTTTAAGTGCTATTCTTATGTATGATATATGACCATGTTTCTCAGGCTAAATGAAGGTTGTGTACTTATGACTACATAACATGCTTAATAAATGGGGAGAGCCTTTAACTGTTAACACTACATGGGTGGGATTCAGAGAAATTTAGAGAGAGGAAATGGGAAATTTACATGCTGTTCTGTGACACCCTTCTAGGGTCTCATCAATGAGCTATGAATTGAAAAAACATTTCCATTTTATTTTATTTTTATTTTATTTTATTTTGAATTTGTATACCGCCCTTCTCCCTGAGGACTCAGGGCGGTGAACAGCCAAGTAAAAACATCAAGTACAAATATTAAAATACAGTTAAAATATACATATATAAATTTGGCCCCATTAATTAAAAACAATAAACAAAACACTTAAAAACACTTAAAAAATTAGGCCAGCCCGGCTTGCTGGAAAAGGAAGGTTTTAAGGGCACGGCGGAAGGCACCGAGGTCTTGGATTCTCCTTATCTCTGGAGGCAATTGATTCCAGAGGGTAGGTGCCCCCACAGAGAAGGCCCTCCCCCTGGGGGTCACCAGCCTGCACTGTTTGGCTGATGGCACCCCGAGGAGGCCCTCTCTGTGGGAGCGCACGGGTCGATGGGAGATTGTTGGTGGCAGCAGGCGGTCTCGAAGATAGCTAGGCCCTATGCCATGGAGCGCTTTAAAGGTGATAACCAACACCTTGAAGCGCACCCGGAAGACCACTGGGAGCCAGTGCAGCTCGCGCAGGAGCGGTGTTACATGGGAGCGCCAGGCTGCTCCCGTCACTACCCGCGCTGCTGCATTCTGGACCAGTTGGAGCCTCCGGGTGCTCCTCAAGGGGAGCCCCATGTAGAGAGCGTTGCAGTAGTCAAGGCGAGAGGTGACGAGGGCATGAGTGACTGTGCACAGGGAATCCCGATCAAGAAAGGGCCGCAACTGGCGGATCAGGCGAACCTGACAAAAGGTCCCCCTGGTTACAGCCGTCAGATGTTCCTCCAAGGACAGCTGCCTATCCAGGAGGACTCCCAGATTGCAAGCCCTCTCTGTGGGGGCCAACGACTCGCCCCCAATAGTCAGTGATGGAGTCAACTGACTATATCGGGATGCCGGGAGCCACAGCCACTCAGTCTTGGAAGGGTTGAGCCTGAGCCTGTTCCTCCCCATCCCATTTACAGAAATAAACCTGCAGATCGTTAACGATGCAATGATAACAATATGGTGGTATTGCTGCAGCTGGCTGTGCATCCTGCTTGTCATGGGTATACATAAGCTGTTTAATGTGCTCATGCAAATGATGTCCATGGGAATAAGATTGTGAATACATATGACAAAATAACAGAGATGGGTTTAATCACATGTAAAGACAAACAGGTGATTATCATATCAGTAATGTGAATAAAGCAAATGTCTGGAAACCATCTGCCACTTCATTCCTAATATATAGGAAAAGAATATGCTAATCAATAATCCGTCTTTCTGTTTTTTCTAGGCTGAAGTCTTTGATGTACAATATGGAAGTTCAGGAGATTTGCTCAGGATTAAACAGTTTGCTAACGTGTCCAGCAAAATTGCTCTTTTGAAACTTGGACATAAGCCTTTGCTATATAAGGTTAGTTCTGGATTTTCCCCAGTGCATTTTTTTTTCTTTCTGATTTTTGAATGGCAAGTAATAACTTGCAACCTGTGGTGTGGTTTTGTAAAGCTGCATTTAATTGTTTCTTTCTTTATTTTTCTTCGTTCCCAGTGTTATAAATGTTATAAACCTTTTCTCTAATGAACTGATTTTATTTTCCCAAAAAGAAAAAAAGTCAGAAAAAGAGCACTTGGCTCTAATTTATCAAATGATTCCTATGATCAAATGGAGACTTCAATGTATACCTCATTTATATACCTCTGATACTTTAACCACTTTACTATATTTAATCTGTTGACCAAGAATTTAAAGAAGAGGCAGTAACAGTTCTTAAGATGAAAATCTTCTTCCTGTCTACAGTAAATGTTCTCCTAATAGAAGAGATTTTAAAAATAGACATTGGGTTAGGAAGCTTTCTGGAGCCCTTAGAGAATGAACTAAACCAATAATTTCTATCAGAATTGCAAGGAATAGTTGAGATAACTATTTATTATTTATGTAGATTTTTGAATAACAGTTATGATTATCTCTTTTTATATCCCAGTGAAAGGTTGCTTAAAGCATGTGCAATTAATCTTTGTTTTAAAACCTTCAAACATATGTTCTATAGCCCAGAAAGACTGTTAGAAAATCCATTTCTGGAGATTAAACAATAGGTCACATGATTTATACTTGTTCTATTATGCCGTATTTGGGGTTTTTTTTTAAATTTTATTTAGCATATGGCATTGTTACATTAGTCAGAAGACTGTCAGAAGTAGTAGTTTGGCTGCCTGTTTACCAGCTCTGTTAGGTACCCGCTTGCGTGTTTCACAAGAGGTCGAGCCTATATTCACACCAGAAAGAAATATGAGTGACTTTTCCTGCAAGGCCCTTTTCCCTCCACTGAAGCGACTTTGCAAATGGGTGCCCCAACCGATAAGGTTCAGAGCCAGCATGATCCTAACCGCTGCAAGAAGCGCTGGCTCATCTCCCCACCAAAGTGGTACCTATTTATCTTCTCACATAGAACATGCTTTCGAACTGCTAGATGAGCAGAAAATGAGGTGAGTGATGGGAGCTCACCCCACCACGCAGTGCTAGGACTCAAACCACTGGAGCAGAGTGTCAAGGTTCTGACTAACGAGCCCAAGCAAATCAGAACTCTGAGACTGGAATCTTCCTCAAAGGACTTCTTTTGTTGGGTACATCCTATTGGCACATTTAACTGTAAAACCAACTCTAAATATCCCCCCGGGTTTCACAATAATTATAATAGTAAATGATCTCCTCCTCAATGTGTCACTGGTCACATTGTCTAATTAGGTTAATTGGCGGGCTCCTTAGGTACTCCCCTCCTTCTTCATCCAACACCTGTGGAGATGACCTTGGTTCCCACGAGATAGATTGGTGGTGTGTCTAGCAATGCATTCCAACCTCTTTCCCCTTCCCAAACTGTGTGGCAACTGAGAAACAAGAAAATGGCTTCTGACAGGTTCGGTTTGAAGCAGCGTTGAAATCCACTTACCTTCACTACCAGTTCGGGATCGGAAGTACGTGTGTCTCTTCTGCGCATGCGCAGAAGGTAAAAATACGGACGTAATGACATCCCGGTGGGTGGGTGGAGCCTCCCGGCACCAGCACTACCGGTTCAGCAAGCTGGATAGAACCAGGCGGATTTCACCGCTGGTTTGAAGTTGACACGGAGACTATTTCCAGTGTCATTAAGCCACCACACCTCTAGATTTGGGGTTGAAATCGATAACATTTCAATATGACTTTGCCGCTTGTCAAGAGTACCTGCGTTCTCCCTGGTTAAATCTCTTAAAAGGATACACCCAGAAATATAAACCATTACTATAGTCATAAGATCACAACAGCCATCTTGACTTTTCTGACTGTCCTCCTCACATAGGAACCCCTGATTTCAGGCACCCTTGCCATGGATGGAATCAAAAGTGGGATAAAAGCTTGAAGGCACTAAAATGCCAATTAAGCTTTAGGAAAGGTATTGCACTCTTAATTTCTTTGTGTCTGCATGATGGTGCAAAATAATGAGAAAATTTATGGCAAAATGATAAGGAAATCTATGCTACAAAAGAGAGATGCAGCAATAGCAGATGATGTTTTATTGCACATTTGTCTTTCTTCAAACATGGGCTCGTAGAGGGCTTATCTCCCATTTCTAATTTTTTCGCATCCCACTGCTTCTTCCATCTGTTTTCTTTCCATAAAATAAATGTTAAGGAAGCAAAAATGGAAGAGCTGCACAACATATTTTGATTGATCACACTAGGAATTGAAACAGCCAATAAACAGGAGCAAGGAAGAAAACTGATCTGGGGAATATTAGCACAAAGCTTATAACAGTAGTCATTTTGAGATAGGGCTGAATCTCAATTTTTGTCAGCTTTTCATTTTTCTAGTCATAAGCCTGCATTCATTTGAAAATAAAAAATAATCATAAAACAGCAAAACAAAAAAATGTCTGCCTATCCTGGTGCTCCTGTTTCCAAGGCACACTTTTGTCTCACATGCGTTATATTTGCAATTATGTATTTTTTTCTCCTAATGTATCACATTATTATTCTGTGTTATTTTCACGCAAATGTGATTGTTTGTATGCGCTTTTCTCTAGTAACGACCATTTCATATCTTTGAGAACCACATGTTACATGAAAAGTTCAGAGAAGTTTTGGAGAGTATTGAACTTTGGGGTACCTATTGGTCTGGAAATGTGGTAATTTTATGAGCCTTACAATAAGGTGACCCAAATAAATTTATCCCCAGTTCCTATTTGAGAGCAATTTCATGTAGCTGTGTATTTTTCCTCCTAAAAATATTCCTTGCCTTTCAGAGTTCTGATTTCAGGACATTGCACAATTGAAACAAATCCATTTTATAGCACGATAGCATCATTTTATAAAGTCCACAGGAGCAGGAAAAAGAAAAATAACACATACATACATACATACATACATACATACATACATACTTACTTACATACATACTTACATATATAGAATGCCCCCTCCCACATGTTGGAATAGACCAGGTGTCTCGGTAAACACTTAATCTTTCCCCTAGCTCAAGCTGATGAAGGGAGGAGAACTTGTGGCTCAGAAGGTTAATTCAACTACCTAACATGCAGGAAGCCCAAGTTCGAATCCAAGTAAGGGTATGGCTAGCTGATGAAAGCTAAAAAGCTTGAAATAGATCTATATTAGTCTCCCTTTATTTCTTTATCAGCAAAATGTAAATTTGGTATAAAATGGTTTGTTGTGAATGCGACTGCTTGAGGGCTCCTGGATTGAAGCTGAAAGGCGAAAGGGAGCAGAATGCCCCCTCCCACATGTTGGGGTAGACCAGGTGTCTCAGTAAATACTATACACACACACACACACACACACACACACACACACACACACACGTATGTATGTATGTATGTATGTATGTATACATATGTAGGTCTTTGGTTATTCAGGTTTTCTCCCACGTAAAATTGGAGATGTCTTGGCAACGTTTCGACAAAGTCTCATTCGTCATCTTCAGGCTGGTGTTTTCGACTTCGTGCTTCTAGGAGCAACCCACAGTGTGAGCAACCCACACTGATAATGAGCCACGACCAAGGACCAGAAGCCAGACCGCAGCTGCATCATTAGCCACTTTAAACCCCTCCAATCCATACATGAAGCAGACTGACACCCACCATGAAGAGCTCGCACGGCCACAAACACGAAGCCAAACAACAACAACGCAGCTCACCAGCTCAAATCCCCCTGCAACTCAGACTAAGCTGAGCACAACCAAGCCCCCACCCAAACAGAACACAACCCCAGCCAATCAGAGCACAGCCAAGCCCCTAACCAATCAGAACACACCTCCACCCAATCAGAACACAGCCAAGTTCCCACCCAATCAGCTCACACCTCCACTAGCAGTTAAAAGGAAGAGACAGCTGCGATCTCACATTGCTCCTGGAAGCACGAAGCCGAGAACACCAGCCTGAAGATGACGAATGAGACTTCGTCGAAACGTCGCCAAGACACTTCCAATTTTACGTGGGAGAAGACCCGAATAACCAAAGACCTACATACAAACACCCGCGAAAACCTGAGAAAACAAATATATATATATATATATATATATATATATATATATATATATATATATATATATATATATATACACATATAGATATATATATATATCTCACAGTCGTGTAGTTAGAGATACCCATGCTGTTTTCTATTGTTATGTGATCGGAGATCAGATTCTTCAACATCATTACTTATCCGATTGGAGATTTAACCATGCCCCAAGGAGAAGCTCAACATAACACATTGTCTGTCTAACCCTCTCAAGTTTCAGGATCTTACTAGGCTTGTTGGATTGTCTCCAAAAGTCACTGCTTCCTGCTGTACTGAAATGGTGTGTGCTTTTTAAGAATAAATGCTATGAACTGTAATAGAATAAAGTGTAGCAAAAAAAAAAAAGCAATAAATACACAATGCATTGCGTACTTTTAAAGCCATTTAAAGATACTCATTGTTCTCCCTTTTAACTTATATCACCGTTCACTGATGTAATGGAATTTGCATGGTTTCCAGGTCTCTGCCAACCAGAAAATGTTATAATGTTATAACATAAAACATCACATATAAAATGTTGTAAACTACTTTTTTTTTTCTTTTTATGACCCTGTAATTCCTTAATTCAGGGTACAGTCAGGGCAACTGAGTGGAGCTGAGCATTTACATGCTGGATGCCATTCCTGACTATGCAGCGTTTGCAGCAAATATTTTCTCTTTCTGTCCTTACCTTGAATCGAACTCTCAACCTTCTGAATGGGAGGCAAACGTCTTCACCACTAGGCCACTCTGCCATTATGTATAAATCATAACACTCCTGATAGGGGGAGGAAAAAACCCATAATTATAGCTCAGGGTGGAATTGGAGGGGTCGTTGGTGCTCTCCGAGCTTGATGGTTTTCTTGTAGACATTTCATTACCAAACTAGATAACATCATCAGTGCTAAAAGGGAGTGGAGGTTCTTATATTTTAGCGGCTTGCCCTGTCAGTGTTGGTGGGAGTGTTCTTGGTGGTTCCTTGGTTAAGCTGTTGTTTAATATCAGCTTGTTTGTCTACATTGGTAGTTCCTTCATTGAATTATTGTTCCCTTGACTGTTGCTCTAATGTTAATCTTGGTGACAATTTCTGCTCATATGAGTGTTGATTGCTGTTAAGGAGGTGTTTGATCTTTTTGTTTCCTTTTGGGCTTTTTGATTGTCTCTTTTGTGTGGTATATAGATGCAGAGCACCTCCTTATGCCAAGGGGGCCAGTTTGCTTTTGGGTGGAGTCCCCCCAAGACATCCCGGGCACCTTACAAGGGAATGAAAAATCAACATTGTGGTACAACTCAGAGTGCCTCCTTATGCTTAGTGGACCAATTAGCTGTCCCTTCAGACTTCCCAGGGGTTCTAGGCACATTGCATGGGAAAACCCCATTGGAAATGATAAAATCCTCTGGATTAGGGTTAGGATTAGGGTTAATTCCAATTCCCCTCATGAGATCTGGTGCCACAGCCAATGTCTCAGTTCAACTCAGATCTTAAGGGGGCCATTGCAATTTTCAATCAGCCCCCAAGATGTCCTCTGGTGAAACACCATTGGAAAAGTCCGCCGAGGTGATGATAGGGTTAGGCCTACGCTGTAAAAAGCATAACACTGCCTTACATCAAAACAGAAATTTACCAACAAACCATTACAACCACAAATGGACAACCATTGGTCTGAAATAGTATAGGGTTTCCTACCTGAGCAGAGGGTTGGACTAGAAGACCTCCAAAGTCCCTTCCAACTCTGTTGTTCTGTTCTGTTCTGTTCTGTTCTGTTCTGTTCTGTTCTGTTCTGTTCTGTTCTGTTCTGTTCTGTTCTGTTCTGTTCTAGCCTAGCCTAGCCTAGCCTAGCCTAGCCTATGCCTATGCCTATGCCTATGCCTATGCCTATGCCTATGCCTATGCCTATGCCTATGCCTATGCCTATGCCTATGCCTATTCCTATTCCTATTCCTATTCCTATTCCTATTCCATTCCATTCCATTCCAGCCTGGCCTATTCCTATTCTATTCTATTCTATTCTATTCTATTCTATTCTATTCTATTCTATTCTATTCTATTCTATTCCTACTCCTACTCCTACTCCTACTCCTACTCCTACTCCTTATTCTACTCTACTCTACTCTACTCTACTCTACTCTACTCTACTCTACTCTACTCTACTCTATTCTATTCTATTCTATTCTATTCTATTCTATTCTATTCTACATGGCATTAGATAGCACACAAATCAACTAAAGCCTTCCAAAACAGCCTAGGTAACCAAAAATCCCAGCAGCCCCAGAAGAGGGGGGAAATGCATAGCATACAATGCAAGGATTGTAACAGCCACTATGTAGGACAAACCAGCAGGAGACTAGCAGAGCCCATTCATGAACTCCAACTAGCAGCCAGAAGACATGATGAAAACTCTTTAATTTCACAACACCCGGACACACTGAACCATAGTTTCAACTGGGAAACTGTGAGCATAGAAAGTAACAATTAAAACAATCCTGCTACACCTGATTTTAGTCAATGGCTAGGAAATGATGTGAAGACAATCTTTGCATATAATCACAAATACAGTGAGTTTCTGGATATCATTCTTTTGTCAGGAATCGCTCTACTATCCTGATAGAATCTACAAATAGGTTCCAGGTCCATGTTTTAATCACCGCATCGAAGGAATCACGAAGGAACTCTAATTTGAAAATGGGTTTTTATAAAGACTTGTTTAGAACATCAGCATAGGATTGCGGGCATATATACATCACTTTAATGAGGCATAACTAAATTTCATGGACATCATATTTTTAGTTCGTTGAGTTATTTGCTAAAAAGTAACTTATGTCCAGGTAGCTGAATTTGGCAGATCACGAGAAAGTTAAAACTGATAGTTCTGTTTCATATCGATCGTCACCGAATCCTAAGGAAATAAATTCCCTGAACATTTCATTTTCATTTTACTGTCGATAAAACTACATGGCCTCATAGTAAGCGGGAGTCAAACTTAATTCAACAACTTTTAATGTATTACTTACAGCATTTCTCCAAAGATTATTATATTGCATTTTCTCGGAGATGAAAAAAGATCTTTTAGTGTCCTCAAAAGACATATATCTAGCACACATATATCCCCACACACCCCTTTAGTAATTTCTCAAGCATATCTTTTATCTTCAATCTAATCTTAACTTTTCCCTCTTGGGAAGTTGTTTACATCGCATTTCATAGCAGCATGTACTAGTTATAAGAGATGCAATATCAGTAAATAATTTCCATCTCCCCCAGAAAAAGTACCTTATTGGGATTTCTAGAGTCATTTCTCCAAACCATAGTTTATATCATAGTCTTCAAGGGGAGGAAAAAAGATGATATTTAATTAGCTGTACAACTTGACCTTGTCGCCTGTCATATTAGAACTGGGGGTGAAATGTTTGCTGCGATGTGCTGATTTAAAAGATACCCCAATTCCATTTTTAAGACTCCTTTATGACAAATCCAAGATTAATTAATCAAGGGAAACTGATAGCTGGACAAATTGCTTTTCTTCTTCAATAACCATATTTATCATCTTAATGTCAAATTTGCTTCCTAGTTGAATCCTATCGATGTGCAGTGCATTAGACCTGCTGCTTTAGGCATCAGATAAGTTTTAAGTCTGCAATTTTTTTTTAAATTGGTATTTGCAGGGTCTTCCCACAGCAAAGAGATTTTTATGTGGAGATCTTTCCCAAAAAGAAATTTCCCAAAGAGAAATCTGCATAACAACTGCAGCTACTGACTGGATCTCCAAACTCGACATTAAACTTTGAAATGTTATTTCTGTTTTCCTTTTAGGTTTTCTTACTGTTTTCTTATTGTTTTTATTGTTTTTAACCTGTAAAAACGAAGTGTTTTAATACTGTGTGTGACCAGCCATACGCTAAATAAAGAAATCCCAAAGAGATCCTATATATATAAAATCCTTTGTAAAATTGGGGTGGAAAAAGCATTGGTTATTCAGAAGCTTCAGTGGGCCCTAGATAAAGGGGATTATTTGGATCCCTTCCAGGCAGGATTCAGGCCTGGTCACTAGATGGAAATAACATTGGTTGCACCCTTGGATGACCTCTACTGGGAGCAGAAGAGGGGTAGTGCATCTGTCCTTCCATCTGTCCTTGAGAATAGAATAGAATAGAATAGAATAGAATAGAATAGAATAGAATAGAATAGAATAGAATAGAATAGAATAGAATAGAATTCTTTATTGTGATTGGACACAAGGAATTTGTCTTCGGTGCATAAGCTCTTAGTGTACATAAAAATACATTCATCAAGAATCATAAGATACAACACTTAGTGATAGTCATAGGATACTAAATAAGCAATCAAATCATATTAGGAAACTAAATAAAACAATATAAATCATAAAGATTCAAGCAACAAGGTTATAGTCATAAATAGGAGAAGATAGGTAATAGGAAGGATGAGAAGAATAATAGTAATACAGTTTTAGTAAATAGTTTGACAGTGTTGTGGGAATTAGTTGTTTAGCATAGTGATGGCAGGCGGGAAAAAAACTGTCCTTGTGTCTAGTTGTTCTGGTGTGCAGTGCTCTCCTTGACTCCTTATTCTCCTTGATCCCATTGATATAATTGACCATGGTGTCCTTCTGAATCAGCTTCATGGGTTGGAAGTAGACAGCACAGTATTGGACTGGTTCTCTTCTTTCCTATCAGCCTGGTACCAGACAGCAGTGTTGATTGGGAATAGGAGGCCCCACCAGTGGCCCTTAATGTATGGGATTCTCCAGAGTTAGTACCATCTCCATTTATATTTACATGAACATCTGTTTAACATCTATGTGATCATTAATCATCATGGGGGTGAGGTATCATCGTAATGCTGATGATACTCAATTGTTCATCTCTACCTTGGTGAAAATAAGTAACACTGGTGATGTCTTGTCCTTGGCAAGGATTTTATCTTGGCTGTACACCCCCCTGAGTCCTTCGGGAGAAGGGCAGTATATAAATTTAATAAAACTAAACTAAACTAAACTTGTGCCTGGAGGCTATAAAGGTCTAGAAGGGGAACAACTACTGAATCCTAGAAGAACTGAATAGCTTTGAATTTTTGGGCTTTTTGGATCATGGACTTCACCATGACATGGCAATACTCCGGACAGACACACTGTGATATCTGAAAGTCTTTCTATACTCATAAGTGCTGCTCAATGAGCAGGTAGCAATTGTGGGTAGGGTGTGTGTCTTTGAACAAGGCACCAGTTGTGCTCTTTCTTGGGCCATGAGGGTTTACCCTGTGAGTCACTCACACTCTGGTCACCTCCAAGATGTATTACTATAATGTACTCTATATGCGGCTGCCCCTGAAAAGTATCCAGAAGCTTCAACTAGTCCAGGATGCTAGTTATTTGTGCCTCTACAACTGGCCATGTTACACCTCTGTTCCATGATCTGTATTAGTGCTGGTTTAATTTTTAAAGCCCTACATGGAATGGGTCCAGTTTATTTAAGGGACTGCCTCTTTCCAATCACATGTACCCATTCCATTAGGGCCATTAAGAGGAATATGTCGCAGGTTCCATCTGCTAAAGAGTTTCATTTGATGGGACCCAGATGACACAGCTTTTCTTCTGTGGCTTCTGCACTCTAGAACAACATTCTTCCTCCAAAATTACCTCCATCCCTGTTAGATTTTTGGGAGGCTCTGAAAACAGAGTGGAGAGGGAGGAGGAGGGGTTGGATTGGATGGGTGGGGGTTTGGACTAGATGACCTACAAGGTCCCTTCCAACTTTGTTACTCTGTTAAGAGTAACATAGTTCTTCCACCAACCTTGGGGATCCCATTGGGAATCTGTACAATATTTGTTTGTTTAATTGTACAAGATATGTATTTTGTTAAGATGAGTGTTTTATTTATAGTATCTTATTTATCTTGTTTTTATTTATTTTTAAAGTGTTTTGATAGTCTTGATATTATTTTCAATATTGGTTGTATGTTGCCAAGAGTCACGTTTAGTGAGATGGACGGCTATATAAATGTGATAAATAAATACTCAGAAACCTGAAGGCAATGTCTTTCATGGAATATCATGAATTTAAATCAGCCTTCATTCCAAATTGCTGTACCAATTTCTCTAAATGGGAACTTTTAACTAATCTCAAAACTGAACTGATGTTCCCAAAATACTAATTCTTTTTGAAAAGTAACAATATTTTTTTTTTAAAAAAAATATGACAGACAAAAAAATCTCACATTCTAGTCAGTCGTGTGTTGTGATTTTCATTCTGCCCTTAAGTCGAAGTGCACAATCTCTTATCTTGGACTAGACAAGCTCTTTCATGAAGCACCAAATCAAATCTCGGATCATAGTGTATATGCTTTACATGGGGATCCTTTGAAGAGCATCTGGATGCTGCATTGGGGTGAAAATGGGCAATTTATTAGAGTTTCTTGATTTTTACATATTAGAACTCTGTTTACTAACCAGCACTGATGATCATAATGTTTATGGGTTCAATTTAATTCAAGGTGCAGGTGATCTTCATGGCTTGGGGCTGGCCTAGTTGTGGGGTTTGCCTCTCCTTGATTGTCCCTACTGTAGCATTAACAATAGCATTTAGGCTGATATACTACCCCATAGTGTTTTATAGAATTCTCTGGGCAGTTTACAATGTAAGTATATTGCCTCCAACAATCTGGATCGTCATTTTATTGACCTTGGAAGGATGGAAGGCTGAATCAACCTTAAACCCGTCAGGATCGAGCTCCAGGCTCTGGGCAGAGTTTGCCTGCAATACTGCAGTTTAACCACTGCATCACCAGGACGCCATCCCATCAGAACCAGCATAAGAGGCATGCTGTGGGACTCTTATCAATTAAAGAGTTTATCTTTAGATGCTATGAAGGAGCCTTTTTGTCAGGGTACCTGCTTTTTTGAATCATTGTCTCATGGAACTTAGATTGGCTTTGCTCCTGCTGGCATTTTCTAAAGTCCCAAAGGTGTAGCTGTGTTCCTGGTCACAGGAGTCAGAACATCAGATAGAGTCTATAAGATAGTTATTGATGGTTGTTTGTTGTTTGTTGTTTGATCATGACTGCCCATTTGATGTATTCACTGCTTGCTATGTTGTGTTTTAAATGATATAGCCTCCCAGAGTCACTATGATGAGATGGGCAGCCATGTACATTTCAATAAATAAATAAATAAATATTTCATCAGGTTTGATTGACAAACAATGTTGAATTTTTTGTTTGGCCCCTGTTTGTTTGTTTTTGTTTTTAAATCTATCTCCTTTAAGGCAATCTTAATTGATTCATTTCTGAATAACTAACAGTAACAGAGTTGGAAGGGACCTTGGAGGTCATCTAATCCAACCCTCTGCAGGATTGCAGGAGGCCTGTACTAGGGATTCGAACTGCTGAACTGCCAACCTTTCTGATCAACAAGCTCAGTGTCTTAGCCACTGAGCTTTACCTTGCCCTCTCAGCCTCATGCTTGTTTATATTTTCTCTTAACAGTTGTACTAGGTTGCATGCTAGATGATAACATGGTGAAGTTTTGTGATGGGTCTTGTGATAGGGAGGTTACATCAGGTCAGGATCATTGGGAGGTGAACTGCTGGTGGTGGGGTTGTGTGGGTGTTGTGGCCCATCAGCAGCCTCTGCAGCTCGTAGCTGATTCTGACAGCGAGGAGGCTGGTGTGGTGCTATGCCAGCAGCCTGCGCAGCTGGCACTCGAGTTGGACAATGAGGAGCTGGAGAAGATATGGTGCCAGAGGCGGGGATTCAGCCAGGGCCTTCAGAACCCCCAGAAGCTCCCATAAGTGAAGAGGAAGAAGAGGATGAGCCTCTTCTCGATGCACAGGCGCGCAGAGCTGCCAAAAGGCAGGAGTGGCTCCTCAGGAGGAGGTCTCCTCAAGAGTAAGGCTTGGGGCTAATTGGCCACTCCCTTAGCCTATTTAAGGAAGGACGACGACTGAAGCAATTTGCAGGAAACAACTTCTTTCACTCTCCTTTGTGTCTTGATCTTAGTTCTCTGCAAATTGCTTCTGGGCTTTCTGCCAACCATAGTAAGATTATGATTATTTATTCTTTGGATTCTTGTAGGCTGTTAAGAAAGTTAATTAACAGCCTTTGTTTTGAAAAAGACTGATTTAATTTTGTAAACTAAGGTTTGTACAGAGTTTGTGTGTGCTGCGTTCTTTGGGGTCCGTAGCTGGGGCAGAACAGTGGGTTAATTGAATGTCAGTGCTGTCTCTGGTTGGCTGTGTGGTTGATTTGGATTCTGAGGGATTCGTAGGCTGGCTGTAGGTCAATGTGTCTGTTGATGGAATTGTTTGTAGAGTGCCAGACTTCGATGAACTCACAAGCGTGGTTCACAAAAACATATTTTTGTGTTGCTCTTTGGTGTCAGTGTGGGTAGAGATTAAGGATTTAATCTTCCGATTAAGGGTAAAATGAGGACCCAAAATTGTTGGGGGCAACATGCTGACTCTGTAAACCACTTAGAGAGGGCTGTAAAGTAGTGTAAAGTGGTATATAAGTCTAAATGCTATTGCTATTTGGGGTCATGGCATTTGACTGCCATCCAGTATTCATGAATTCTGGTTTTTCATTGATGAGATGTTTGTCCCACGTAGAATTGGTTGCAATGGTTACAGTTGATTTTGTAGATTTCATTGTTTCTTTCATCTTTCTGTATAAAAATAAGTAAAATGTTAAAAGTATAAAAAGTTGAAGTATAAAAGTAAGTGCTAGAAACCCCCTGGATGAGCATCAGCATCAACCAACTTTCAATGCAGCCCTAGGTTTCATTAAGAGAGGGATAGAATCAAGATCACATGAAGAGTTAATACACTTTATAATGCCTTGGTAAAATCACACTTGGAATGCTGCATCTAGTTTTGATCTCCAAGATATATAAAAAAAGGATGTTGAAACTCTAGAAAGAATGCAAAGAAGAGCAATAAAGATGATTAGAGGACCATTCCTATCATCTAATTTTGAAAGTTTGTTTGCTGAAAAGACTCCATTAATGCTTCATGGGGTTTGCCTGGGTAACCTTAAGTTTAGAACTTTTCAGTTCATACAGCCACCCATTCTTCTTTCATGCCAGAAAGACAAATTAATCATTCTTGCAATTTTTCAACCATATGGCCTACCTACAAAAGAGACATCTCTTTCTTAACTTTATTCTTGAGGTACTTCAAGATTTTCTTTGAAATTCTCTTCTTTCTGATATATTGAAATTAGGTGGCAGCAAAGAATATGATTTTTGTAGGACCGAAAGCCCTACTAAGCCCTACTAAGCAGGTATAGACAAAAGTATGAACGCTATTGCTTAGCACATTGTAAGCCGCCCTGAGTCTCCGGAGAAGGACGACATATAAATCGAACCAATAAACAATTTTTGGTAATGTTTTTTTTTTGTTCTGCTTCCCCACCCCCATCATTTCCAATCCAATTTTAACAATATTTTACAATTTAATTTTTTTAAAAAAAAATCCAGTGGAAGGAATATGTGCATGAAAAGGGGTGCTTTCATGGAAGAATGGTAGGGCAGCTGCAGTCTTCTGAAGGCATACTTGAATATGCTGTTCTTTGGCCACCTAGCAACCACTAAAAATAACATTGAGTCTATATCAAGAACAGTATAAAAACAATACAACAAATACCATACTGTAACTATATGATCTCATCCAAAACTGTGTTCTCCTTGAGAAGAAACTTCAAATGCAAATTCTTGTTCATCAAATTGAATTTTTTTTTAAAAGCTGGTAGAAAATAAAGACAGGAAAAAAAAATTTCCTCATCGCACTAAAATAAAATGCATTTAATTAAAATGACACTTAATCCTCTCTCAGAAACAATTAGGATTAGAAGAAAGAGCAGCTCTTAGTATGTAAATCTGAAGTAACTTCAAAATTCTTATCCATTTGCCGAACAAATAGTAATTTAAAGCTGCATTGGATTTAAACTAGCAGAATGATTGAGGAGAATTTACCCTCAAAATCTTATACCAGATCAAGGGGTGGTTCTTGATGATGGCCAATTTGTTATTGGTAATTGTTTCTTGTTTATACTGATTTCTAGTTCCTCAGCATCTGCAATCGAGACAGGAGGAAAACCTGCTACCCATAACTGGTTTAAAATCCACAGACTGGTGAATCTAAAACATTGTTGTAGTATCACAGAATAAGTTGGAAGGGTCCTTGCAGGTCTTCTAGTCCAACTCCTGCTCAAGCAAGAAACCCTATACCATTTCAGACAAATGGTTGTCCAATCTCTTTAAAAATTTCCAGTATTGGAGCAACCAACAACTTCTGGAGTTGTGATTGACTGTTAATCTGATAGGAAGGATTAACTGATTAAATGTTCTGTCAGAAAAGTTATCCTTAGTTCTAGGTTTAGTTTAGTTTAGTTTAGTTTAGTTTAGTTTAGTTTAGTTTAGTTTAGTTTAGTTTAGTTTATTTGATTTGTATACCGCCCTACTCCCGAAGGACTCAGGGCGGTGTACAGCCATAATAAATACAAATACATATAGAAGTTAAAAACTATTAAGAAACAGATTAAGTAATTTAGGCTCAAAGATTAAAAAACATCCAAATTTATCTAAAGAGGTTTAAAACCCAATTTAAAAGACAGTTTAAAAGCCAATTAAAATATGTTTTAGCCTCCAGTCTTCTGATCATAGCAATAGCACTTAGACTTATATACCACTTCATAGTGCTTTACAGCCCTCTTTAAGCGGTTTACAGAGTCAGCATATTGCCCCCAACAATTTGGGTCTTCATTTTACCCACCTCAGAAGGATGGAAGGCTGAGTCAGCCTTGAGCCTGGTGAGATTTGAACTGCCGAACTGCAGCTAGCAGTCAGCTGAAGTAGCCTGCAGTACTGCACTCTAACCACTGTGTCACTTCATCTTTGTCATCTTCTTTGCACTCTTTCTAGAATCTCAACAACTTTTTTATATCATGGCAATCAAAAGTGGATTCAATTTTCTTATTTTGTTTCCTTCTTTTTTAAAGCTGGTTCATCAGTCAACTGCTAAAGATTTAAATCCTAATTGCACATTAGATAGCACTGCTATTTTTCTGGGATTAAAAAGTTGTTTGGTTTAAAAATGTACATTATTCTCATGTTATTCTGTGTAATTGCACTGTCCTTCCCTTAAAGAAAATTATATATTGATTTTGTTTCTTTTCAAGGGCTGAGATGCCCACAGCACAAACAGTTTATGTGCATAGGTGAGTGATAGCTTGATTGAATACTGCAGCAAAGAAATTTAATGCTACTTGCTCTGGGACCTCGGCTTTATTTCCTCAGAAGATGAAGGCCTTTCAGGGGACTTTTCTGGATATTAAAATTCTCCCTTTTCTTCCAGTGGTCCCCATAAGGACCAAAGCCTCAGTCTCAGATGGAAAAGGGGAAGCAGTATAAAAATAATATGTTAGGTTCCACATTATTTTCTTGACCTCCTGGAGGTATGCTGACAACTACATTAAATTTAGATTGCAATGGCAACCTCCCGGTCTGTGACTTATGACATATATTTAGCCATGAGAACTGCCATTTACATTTTCCGTAGAGTGAAATCCACTTGACCAGTCTGAAAAATTAATATGGCAGCTCGCAGCAACCTAAAGCCACAATCCAATTAAGTGAGGAAAAAGCCAATCAAAAGGGTCTAATTATGGCACCATTTGAACGTTTAGATTTCATGCCACTGTGGGAAATGAATAATGTATGCCGGAAAACAACTATGGGACAAATGTTGGCACACAAATTCCATAAATAAATCCTATAAAAGCATTCCCTATACATGCCAATATTAAGATAAGCAGCCAAAAAGCCTACTTGAATCTGCTTTTTTTCAGTCTCCTTCTGAATGTTATTATCAAAAGTTAAAGATGGATGTATATAGAAACAATCACATCAGCTATTTTCCAAAGCACCTGAAGGCCAGGCAAGGAATAATGGATGGAAACTGAACAAGGAGAAATTTAACCTGGAAATAATGAGAAATTTTCCGACAGTGAGAACAACCATCAATGGAATAGCTTGCCTTCAGAAGTTGTGGGAGCTTCAATACTTGAGACTTTCAAGAAGAGATTGGACTGCCATTTGTCAGAAATGGTGTAGGGTCTCCTGCTTGGGTGGGAGATTGGACTAGATGACCTACAAGGTCTCTTCCATCTCTGTTAATCTGAATACATGAGACCTAAAAATTATTGAAACAATTAAAAAGTGAAAGAAGAAAAAATTCACTGCCTTCCACAATTTTACCTCACTATGTAAGAACAACATTCTTTCCTTCCTTCCTTCTACTGTTCTTCTAGTGAGGAAAAATTCTGGAAGGCAGTGAATTTTTTTTTTTTATTTTATTTTGCTTCTTTCACTTTTCACTGCAACAACATTGCAGTCTTATTTATTTTGATTTTATCAGACTCTCCCCCAAAAACTTATGTTTCAGAAAATTGTGTCACTTTTTAGGTATAAAATGTGGCTATTTGCAGAGTTTCAAATCTTACAATTCAGACAGTTTCTGGAAACAAGTTCTCTCCCTTCCTCTTTATTCCTCTAAATGGCCCCAGTGAGAAAAGCAAAGTCTATGGAAGCTCATTGCTTACCATTCTGATCTCTGATCTATGACTATAATAAACTGAATCTGAAATGGAACTTACCATTCTGAATATAATTCTTTGTACACTTAGCCACACATATTTTTTTTCCAAAAGTTACATCCACATGGACTTTTAATTTGGGGACAATGGAAATTAGGCAGAACGATTTGTAAAAAGTGAATTCCTTAAGCATCAGAAACAAAATGGTGGAATCTCACTTTCTGAACAGGGCATAATAGACTTTTTAGCAATTTATATTAGTTCAACATTTCAACCAAATTAAAAAAACTCCCTTCCTCCCTCCCTCCCTCCCTCCCTCCCTTCCTACTTTCGTTCCTTTCTTCCTTCCTTCTTTCCTTCCTTCCTTCTTTTCTTTTGTCCTTCCTTCCTTTTTTCTTTCCTTCTTCTTTTCTTCCTTTTTTCCTTCCTTCCTTATTTCCTTCCTTCTTTTCTTCCTTCCTTCTTTTCTTCCTTCCTTCCTTCCTTCCTTCTTTTCTTTCTTCCTTCTTTTCTTCCTTCCTTCCTTCCTTCCTTCCTTCCTTCCTTCCTTCCTTCCTTCCTTTTTTCTTTCCTTCTTCTTTTCTTTCTTCCTTCTTTCTTTCCTTCCTTCCTCCCTCCCTCTCTCCTGAAACAACTGCAAGCAAAGAATCAGCTCAGAGAGCACTAAGGACTCCACACCCTCAACATTCTGGACTACCTGAAGCTCCCAAATATTCTTCAAGGCCCGCCCCACGTATAATGTACTGTGGCAGCCCACTTGGTGCATACTCAAGGCATGAGTTTTCAAGAGCACTCGGATTTTACACAGAATATTTTATTATTCTCTGTTTGTGTTTTTAAAGAAAAGGCCGAATGATATGAAATGACAATATCAGCAGGGACAAACACAATGCAAATTTCACTATAATCTCTGAATATAATTCCCATGCATATTAGCATGTGCCATAAATATAATTGAACAACATAAGCTGTATATGAGCATTAAAACCATATGGATATGGAAATTAATTGCAGAATATAGAATCATATTTAAGGGGAATTGCAACAAAAAGAAAAAAAAAGTGTAAGTTTACTGGGGGAAATTTCCTTTTAAAAACTTTTGCAAAGAAACTTGCTTTCTTCCACCCATAACTCTGTCATGTATAATTTAGGACTAGTGAATACTTAAAAATAAAACATGAATTCAGTATTTACATGCCTCCTGTTGATAAATACATCAGGACATCACAACTAGCTCCAGTCTCCTGCTGGATATATACTTGAGGGCAAACCTAAATTTGCATTGCATGATGCGTGAAATAACATTCAGAATTACTGATATGATTTAGGATTCAAGGCATCCTTATTAGTATTTAGTAACAGATGAGTAGTTGGATTTCTAACTGCGGAAAGAAAAATGCACTTATTTATCTATTTATTTGTTTATTTATTTATTCAAATAACTCAAGGCAGAGAACCTATCCACCACCTTCCTCTTCCTATTTTTCCCTACAACAGCAACTTGGTGAAGTAAATTGGACTGAGAGAGAGGGACTGGCCCAAAGTCAGCCAGCTAACTTTCATGGTTAAGGCAGGACTTGAACTCACAGTTTCCCTTTTTCTAGCCTGATGCCTTAACCACTAGACCAGCGATGGCAAACCTTTTTAGCTTTGAAAAAGGAGTGTGCACATACACGCTCATCTGGCCCACAATCTGAAAGAGGAGCTGGCCAGGGCGCATGTGTGTGCCCAAAAATGAACTTCCGGTTTCCGGCACGCACATGCGTGCCAGCCAGCTAGTCTTCTGGGTTTCTGGCGCTCATGCACAAGCGCTGATCAGCGGGCCAGTGAGCATGCTCATGCAAGAAAATGGAAGACCAGCTCTTCCAGTTTCCAGCACTGCTGCACACATAAAGTCCAGCTGATCATCGTGCACACATGTGTGGCAGAAACTTGGAAGAGGAATAGATGATGTCGCATGTGCCAGGCGGCATGACTCCGCGTGCCACTTCGGGCACACATGTCATAGGTTTGCCATCACGGCAAACTCTATTGA
The DNA here is from genome assembly GCF_029215685.1 of Pituophis catenifer annectens. Classification (NCBI taxonomy): domain Eukaryota; kingdom Metazoa; phylum Chordata; class Lepidosauria; order Squamata; family Colubridae; genus Pituophis; species Pituophis catenifer. The sequence goes on along the minus strand of NW_027256886.1, from coordinate 12,075,661 downwards.
GGCAGATATTGGAGAAACCAATCTGACATCTATTAAGGGGGAAAGATAAGCTGGCTGAAGTACTTGGCAGCGTATCAGATCTGTATCTTGGAAATTTCCCCATTTCCCATCTTTTTTTCCCCCCTTTAGATTAAGCTTTCAAGATCTATGAATCAATAAACTGAATCCAGTCTACCAGTTAGACCTGGTGAATTGGCAGAAGCACTTTGAAAAATGTTCAGGGAAGGACACTAAATTTGATCAGTGCACTGGAAACTAAAACTCTCAAGGAGAGACTGAGAAGAAGAGAATTTAGTCCAAATTTGTTACAAGAGCATTTTATATACTTGAGGGGAGGCCCTGTTAACGAAGACCACATCTGTTCACCACCAACTTCAAATGCAGGTCCTGAAATAATGAGCATAAGTTGCAGGCAGAGAGATTTTGTCAGTGGAAACATTTATTAAAGAATTGATGGGTTTCCACTTATTTGTTATGTTCAAACAAAAGCTGGACAACCATTACCCAATGCTGGTTTTAGGGGCATGATTCTTTATAAAATCTATACAGGCATGTTTTAAGATTTCATTCTCATCAGAGGAATAGTGGGCCTCTTTGTGAAAAGGGTGCTTGATTGTATCTACTATCCATGACTGCAGAGAGAAAAGCATTTTAGTATGTTCTAGAGAAGACTGTGTAGTTTTATGATTCTCTATAACTCTATGATACATTTGGATGAAGGAGGACTATAGTTATGTTAAATTCTAAAAGGTGGGATTTCAACTAATTCTAATAATTCCATAGTTTTATAAAACAGAACAGTTGTCTGGCAATTCAAATAAGGATAGCATCGTCTACTTCTCAGCAATGCTTATTTAAACATGGATGTAACTTTGCTCTGGCCAAGAGCAGAAGTTTTCAGCTCTTACATTCAGTAATCCTTCAGCAGATGAAGTTCTGGTTCCCATAATTTATAACCATTCCAAGCACTTTAGAATCTTTCTATCAGTCTCACCAAGTGTGTCTATAGAAATCCATTTACTATAGAGGTGCCATGCAATGCAGAACAATACATCTCGGCTTATCTTATTTTCTGCAGTGACCTTTATCGCAGAACCATAGGCAAACTTATACATACGATGATGATGTTATCTGTTCAGTTGTGTCTGACTTTTGACAATTCTATGGACCACATCTCTCCACATCTTCTGATCTTGCACTGCTTCTTTAAGGTATTCTAAGCTCTGGCTGGTGTCAGTTTGATGGTACATATCCAAATAATAATAGCATAGCATAGCATAGCATAGCATAGCATAGCATAGCATAGCATAGCATAGCATAGCATAGCATAGCATAGCATAGCATAGCATAGCATAATAGAGAGTTGGAAGGGACCTTGGAGATCTTCTAGTCCAGGGGTGTCAAACTCAAGGCCTGTGGGCCAGATCCCACTGGGCAATCCTGGAAACAGTGAAGTACCAGCCCACTGTGTCTCTGCCAGCATATTGGAGCTCGGTTTTTGCTGGCAGGGGTTGCAGTAGGCCGTCCCAGCCAAAAACTGAGATCGGGAGCCCATTTTCACTGTCAAGCACCCCCGACATGAGTGATGTCAAGATGGCCATGCCCACCCCAGCCCCCTGAGGTCAAACACAACCCTGATGTGGCCCTCAATGAAATTGAATTTGGTACCCCTTGTTCTAGTCCCCTGCTCAGGCAGGAAACCATATATCATTTCAGACAAATGGTTGTCCTATCTCTTCTTAAAATATATGCTTATGTAGTGTATATTGGAGGTGGAGACCCTTTGAGAGCTGAATGCAATGAAATTTCATTTTAATATATGCCAATTAGTGTACATTCAAAATGACAAAGTTATTCTAAGTCTAACTCTAAAAACTTCCAGTATTCAAAGTTGAGAATTCACAACTTCTGGACATATATACATATACATATACATATACATATACATATACATATACATATACATATACATATACATATACATATACATATACGTGGTGAAATCTAAAATTTGTTACTACCAGTTATGTGGGCGTGCTTGGTGGTGGTGGGTAATGTGACTGGGTGGGCGTGGCCATTTTTTTTTAACTTTTAAAACCATTTTTTACATGTAAAACCATTAAAAAAATGCTTTCAAAAGGCTCTGAAGATCCCAGCTGAGTTGCCTGATCGTCAGAGGGTTTTTAAAAAACCCTCTGCCAATCAGGCAACTCAGCTGGGATGGTCAGAGCTTGGATCGTCAGAGCCATTTAAAAGAAAAAACTTTTTTTCTTTTAAATGGCTCTGACGATCCCAGCTGAGTTGCCTGATTAGCAGGCAACTCAGCTGGGATGGTCAGAGCTTGGCTCGTCAGAGGCATTTAAAAGAAAAAACCTCTGATGATCACGCGGTTCAGCTGGGCATGGGGGGCAACAGCAAGGATTTTTGCTACGGTTCTCCGAACTTTCCGCCACCATCGCTACCTACTTGCCTGAGCCAGTCCAAACCGGGAGCATTTCATCCCTGATACATATACATATACATATACATATACATATACATATACATATACATATACATATACATATACATATACATATATTGTACATATACATATATTGTACATATACATATACATATACATATACATATACATATACATATACATATAGTTGGCAGTTTGAGACCCAAGCACTGCATGATGGAGTAAGCACCCATTCTTGCGCCAGCTCGTACCAACCTATCAGTTCAAAAGCATGTACAGTAAATGCAAATAGATAAATAGTTACCAGTTAGTGGGAAGGTAACAGTGTTCTGTGCGCCTCAACATATAGTCATGCTGGTTACATGACCATGTAAATATCTTTGAACAATGCAGGCTCCCTCATCTAAGAAACAGAAATTAGCACTGATTTCTAGAGTTGGACACGACTGGATAAGGGAAACCTTTACACACACACACACACACACACACACACACACACACACACACACGAACATGTACATACATATACATATAAAATTCCACTTAGCTGAAGTGACCAATAATACGGAGAATCCAAGACCTCAGTGCCTTCCGTCGCGCCCTTAAAACCCATTTATTTAAACAAGCCGGGCTGGCTTAAGATGAAATTTTTAACTGTTTTTTAAATGTTTTAAACGTTTTTAATTGGTAATGAGTTTTAATTGGGCCAAATTTATATATCTTTTAATTGTTTTTAATATTTGTTCTGCATGTTTTTTAATCTGGCTGTACACCGCCCTGAGTCCTCAGGGAGAAGGGCGGTATAGAAATCCAATATAAAATAAAATAAAAATAAATAAATAAATAATGTTTACAAGCAAATAATTTTTTGGTATTTTGAAAACCTGATAAATTGATAGGGTATAAACTTTAGAGACCATCAGATTCACGGTAGATCATCCTGAATTAGAAGTATCTGTACACACTTGGTTAGGAAACAATAATAAACAATGATGTAAGGAAAAAATATGTGAGAAACATAGTGACTGGGGGAAAAACATTTTGTGAATGAGAAAAATGATTAAAAAGAAGTTTTCCCTCTCCCTCAGATATCATAGATATCACGTCTCTCTTTCAAAAATTATAGAATAGAACAGAACAGAACAGAACAGAACAGAACAGAACAGAACAGAACAGAACAGAATAGAATTCTGGCTAGACACACAAGGAATTTGTCTTGGTGCATACGCTCTCGATGTACATAAAAGAAAAGATACATTCGTCAAGAATCATAAGGTATAACACTTAATGATAGTCCTAGGGAAATAGTCAATATAAATCGTAAGGATACCAGCAACAAGGTTACAGTCATACAGTCATAAGTGGGAGGAGATGGGTGATAGGAATGATGAGAAGATTAATAGTTATGCAGACTTAGTAACAGTGTTGTGGGAATTATTTGTTTAGCAGACTGATGGCGTTCGGGAAAAAAACTGTCCTTGTGTCTAGTTGTACTGGTGTGCAGTGCTCTATAGTGTTTTTTTGAGGGTAGGAGTTGAAACAGTTTATGTCCAGGATGCGAGGAGTCTGTAAATATTTTCACAGCCCTCTTTTTGACTCGTGGAGTATACAGGTCCTCAATGGAAGGCAGGTTGGTAGTAATTGTTTTTTTCTGCAGTTATTAGAATAATAAATTCCCCATTTATCCAATGAAATAGACTGTAACCAAGAAAAGCACTTGCCACTGTTATTTTGTTTATTTTAGGATACAACGGGGTGGTTATTTTTGCAGCAACAAATTAATATGGATAGTGTGGAAATAGTAACACACTGAGTTATCTTGCCACTGTGACTATGGTAATGAGAAGATGGATCTAGGCATTCAGAGCTCTCTTAACAGTTCTTAAACCTGCTTAAACAGATTATGTAGTCTAAATCCACTCCACAGCAGAGTCACATTTATCTTACAACATCCAGTTTTTGGTATTTTTTTCTAAAATAAAAGATCTGCATTGGTTGTTGTACACAGCTTTCCATAACCGACACCATTTTAAATGCAATTCTATACTGTATACACAGAACTATGAGGCTTTAGTAAAGTATCTTCATTGTCACCACCCAAGTTTTTATTAGCAGATAGTTTCATTTCACTCTAAAAGATAAACTGTGAGCTTGTTTTTATGTGCCATTAAAAGGAAAAGCTATACATCTCAGAAATCATATTTAGGATTGATTGTATACATCTTTTTATGACAACATTGGTATGCGAGGAAATTCTTATCGCCGATGAAGGAATTTGCAGTGTTGGACCACTTCAGAAAGCAATATTTATTTAAAATAGTGCAAATTTCAAGTATAATAAATACTTGGAATCTAGCAATCCACACAACGCTTTTGAGAGAAAAATATATATTCCATTTCTGTTTGAAAGCAGGATCAGAATTCTCTTAAACCAGTCTTATATATGTTCTCTCACCTAATTTATTTTCACAGCAAACCAGTAAATCTCATTAATATGAAAACTAGACCTACAGAACATAGAATAATAGAGTTGGAAGGGACCTAAGAGATCATTTAGTCCAACCCCCTGCTTGAGCAGGAGAGTTTATACCCTTTCAGACAAATGGCTGTCCAGTCTCTTCTTGAAAGCCTCCAGTGATGGGGCACTGAAGGCCCCATCTGAAAGCAAGCCATTCTACTGCTTGATTGTTCTCAGCATTAGGAATTTTTTCCTTAGTTGTATGTTGCTTCTCTCCTTGATTAGTTTCCATCCATTGCTTCTTGTCTTGCCCTCTGGTGCTTTGGAAAATAGTTTGCCCTCCTCATCTATGTAGCAGCCCGTCAAATATTGAAACACTGCTATCATATCACCCCTAAGCCTTCATATCATTAAACTAGACATATTCCAATTCCTGCAACCAATTCTTCATATGTTTTAGCCCCCTAATCATCTTTGTGGCTCTTCTCTGTAATCTTTCCAGAGTCTCAACATCTTTTTTTATATTTTGATGGTATGTATTATATGTCAACTCGCAAAGCGTCCCCGGCCTGCTCTCAAGTTGCTATAGGCGAGGGGGGATGGGAAACCGGCGAAACTGCACAGTAGCCAAAGACAGATGCACATTCCACGCTTATCTCTCTCAAGGCTGTATCCCAGGGTTAACTGCAGCAGCCAGAGGAGAGTGACCTCTACAACCCGCGAAATTGTTCTGTTGGCGAATGTGACTGATGACACACTCTTGAGGGGGGGAACAGGGTTATAATTGGAGTGTAAATTATGTAAGGTCAGAGCTGGCTTCACTTGGGAACGTGCCAACATGAAGCTCCTAATAAATGAATGGATTTTGAAGCTTGGCTCAAGATTCATGATTTAATTAGGACATCTGTTGGAACCCTGACATATGCAGGAACAAAGTGCACCAAATTTCATAGAAATCTTGGAAAAGACTTTCTTTTTAATTGCACTGGCTTATGATGTATTCTTGTGTTTTAGATACATGTTTGCAATGTAGGTGCTTGGGTTAGAATAAGTTAAATTTTGCAACAATATGGTGAGGACACCATGTCAAATTTCAAAAAGAATGTGACAGATTATCAGGCCCAGCCCAAGAATGACAAAGAACAATCCATCCAAGTTCTGTTCTTTATTTGCTTCCCCTATATAGACAGAATCTTGCCAGACTAAATCTATACTACTCTCGTCCTAAAGGATATACCCTTGGAGATTCTAGGCAGTGAATCTCGTTTTGTCTGATCTAATTCTAGACTGTGCCATCTCTTGTATCACTTCCCTCAATGGAATGTGAAACTATATCCTTCCTCCTTTCTGGGAAACTGCTGTTTCACTGTAGTCTATCACTCCATCTCCCCCTTTGTAGACAGAATCCGTCATAGAGATTGAGTGATTATCTCTGGACACAGAGATGTTTGCAACAAACAATGATAATGCAACAGACTTGACTCTTGAAGCTGAAATAGTTGATAGTTTTGCATGTTTATTTGTTACAAAATTAATCTGTGACTAGGTAGGCCAGCCATTTCCCACAAATACTCAGAAGAAACTGGGAAAAATGAATTGAGTGAATATCACTGTTTCAAATCTTACAATGTCTCTATGATTGTGATTGAGAAGACTTCTAATTTCGGGTTGACATCTCAATCTTCCCTTCAGAAGTCATCGGTGCTCCATCATCGGAGGTTTTTAAGAAGAGATTGGGCAATTATTTGTCTGAAATGGTATAGGGCTCCCTGCTTGAGCAAGAAGTTGGATTAGAAGACCACCAAGGTCCCTACCAAATCTGTTATTTTATACTGTTCTGAATTACCTTGCTTGACCTTGAAATATAGACAGTGTCCAATCTTATGCCTCACTTCATTATCTATCTATCTATCTATCTATCTATCTATCTATCTATCTATCTAATATATTTACCCTCCCATTGATATTGTGAAGAAAAACAAAATTATGAGATTGTGTTTTGGTAACAATCTCTTTATGATTTGATATATTTATAGCTGGATTTCCTAATCCAAATTCAGAATGCTCTCTCAACCCAAAAATATTGTATAATATTGACACTGGTGGAGCAAGAAGCTGAATGAGAGGATATAAACTTTGTTAATAAGATTTGTTTTTAAACTTTGTTTGCTGCATTAAATAAATATCTCTATTCCCTGGCCTCGATAATATTTCCAAATTAATACACTGAAACTTGCATTCGTTTTTATCAATTTACACTGTATATAATTGTTAAAAAATAACTAACTAATGTACGCTGGGAGGGAAATGGATTGGAGTGTAATCACTCATGTGTAAATGCAAGTAACACTTTTTTAATATGCTTTTTGGCATAATGAAGAACATGCTGTGTATCTGCGTGGCTCACCTCAAATCCTGCATCACATTACCATTACAAACCTTAGTTAAAATATAACAGCCATTTACAATTTTAAACCTTTAGAGAATTGTCAAATATGAAATGATTAAATCAGCGCTGAATGTGCTATGAGAGTAAAACACCATCCCTCTTATTTCTTGTATAAAACAGATATAAGGTGTGGGGGAATGAAGTTACTATATTGGCTTTCAGACTTTCCTAGCTTTAAGTAATCCTTTTCCAGAATAGTTCATCTGACGCAAAATGACAGAGTAAATTTATATGGGAGTTCAGTCCAAACTGAGCATATGGGGTATGGTCAAACTGCAAATAAAGAAATCCCTGAGGAGAACACAATCAATGCCAACCCTCATCGAATATGCAAAGATTTCTTTGTTGGAAACTACATTTGCCAAGAAACTGTAGTTCAGAACTGGGATATTTGATTTAAATGCTGACAAGCTCATATTTAATCCCTGTGGTCTCCAGTTTAAACAAATCTCGGGCAGCGGATGTGAAAAATCTTGGATTCAAGTCCCAAGACCTGTTGCCAGACAGATCTATTATGGTAATTTAGATCATAAAAAGTCAGTCCATTTATAATGGGCCATTTCTGGGGCCGTTATCCCACTTCATCCTCCTTTATGGGGTTACCTGCCCCTCTAGGAGCCATGTCTCTGAATTATGGTTGTCGACCACCAAGAAATGTAGAAAATCAAAGCAGAATTGTGTGAGTGGGGAAAAAAAGTCTCAGCAACACCACAAAAAAAGTCAAATCATTGTCTTAACAATGCAACCATGGCTGCACATTTTTTAAAACAAATGATTTAAAACTGAAAAAAAAATGTATGTAGATGAATGGACCAAGATGTTGTGACCTAGGCTTCCTGAGTTATTAAGACACATGAGTAGTCCCAAAAACCTCTTTTATTGCAACAGCTGTGAATTACGTTCATTCACAGCCAAGTCCCAATTAGTTGCAAAAAGTCCTTCGGGAGAAGTCCTTCGGGATAATCACCAACCTTTATCTCCCTTGACACTTTGCCGAAGACCTACTTGGCAAAGCCACATGGAGTCTAGAATCAAATAGAGATGCCGACTGGGAACAGAATTAACAATGTTGCTTTCCTGCAAAGGGCCCACATGCCTTTGCTCCTCTTTTAAGCCTTATGGAGGGGCCAATCATCTCCAGGCCTTACTCCAAAGTCGTCCCTTTAGTTTTAACTGTTCTTGCCTTCTGGCAGCTCTGCGCATGCGCGCACTAGGAACAGGCTCCTCCTGTTCCTCTGCCTCTCTGATATCCGACTCTGGAGGCTCCAGAGTCCGCATATAACTCCCAGATGGCCCTGGCCCCATGTCTGCCTCTGACTCAGATCCCTTGTCCAAGCCTTCCCCAGACTCCAGGACTGGCCCATGTCCCCAGCCTCCTCACTGCCCGACTCCGCTGCCAGCTCCGCAGGCTGCTGGCGGACCACAACACAAAAGTATACCCATTGCTAATCTCAGCAGATGCATTCTGAAGCTTTTATGACTCCTATAATATAAGTGAATAGGTTTCATTCAGTAGGGCAGTACAGTGGTGGGAAAGCTGGTTGGTGCTTACAGCATGCAGCTTCCTATTAGATGAACAATGAATGACACCTTCCTTTGCCTATGTCAATATTAAAGACATATCACTACGAACATTCTAATTCTGCTTCAAATTTCCTTCCCAGGCAAGGAAGTTAGAAATAGAAGTAAAATGCCTTTTTAAAAGGTACATAATCAGAGGTAGGCTGCTACCAGTTCAAGCGAACTGGTAGTTCCAACCAACGGCTGGGCTTGCCCACCTGCCTGGTGCTATCCTGTCCTATATAATTGCCATGTGTTTAATGCCATATTTTGGGTTCTGGGAGAACCGGTTGTTACTTTATGTGACGCCCACCTTATGTACATCTGTACATAATATATGGTTGGACTTTATTTTCTTGTCCTCTGTTCCTCTCTGCAAGCTCCTCAGAGCTAGGAGATTCTAGTAAAGTCCTAATAAAGTCCAAAAGATCCTTTGTAAATAGCATGGAGCTTGTGTGAGCTGGTCAATCAAGGAGAATCAGAATACTTCCAAAAGTTAAGAATATGCCTAATGGAAAAACAACATTGGTTGCTATCAGGGGTGGGTTCTACTTACCTTTACTACCGGTTCGCAACAGGGCCACACACGCACTCTTCTGCGCATGCGCAGAAGCATTCTGATGATGTCGTGGTCGGTGGGCGGAGCCTCCCATTGGTTCGCTGGTGCGAACCGGGGGCAACCCACCACTGGTTGCTATAGAATATTCCTTTCTTGTTGAACATATAATTGATTGTATATGGGATATATGATGTATTCCTTGATGTGCTTATCTAATATACTGTAGCAGATTGTTTTGGTACTTTTATTTTACTCCGAATTAGTGTTTTATTGCTTCAGTCAATGGCTGAAGCCAATTATGGATTACATTATGAGTTACAAAATATTGTTTACTTCAGTTCATGCTCATTTTTAAGAATCATATTTGCCATCACCGTGGTAAACTGTTAGGATTCTGATGAAAAGGAAAAACAACATACAACCAAACATTATATAATATACATAGCAGTTTTTAAAGAGTAAGCATGAAATTAAATAATACAATCAAAACTGGTCTTCTATATTTGTATATTTATTTACTACATTATTTATATTTCTGCCTTTTACATAGAGCAGCACATTTGAAAAGAACAGGACAATTTTTAATTGTCAGTTATTTATATTGGTATGGCTATAAATGCAGGCACAAAGAAAGCAGCCATTGAAAAATAGGATGTGAGTTTCTAATTTGAAATAAAAGGCACCTTATAATTGGAACTAATTTATTTTAATTAACTTATAGTCATGTTATGATTAATGCTTATGCTGAGAATTTCTCATGGATACTTCAATTCTCCCTCTCTTTCTCTCTCTTCCTCCCTCCCTCCCCCTCTCTCTCTGTATACACACTCATGCAAATGTATATATGCACAGGCACACAGATCAAAGCTCTGATCTTGGAATTTTTCAGACCACAATTCTTCCTGAGTGGGAAGGGGTGCTATGCAGGTCAGGGAAGGCATGTGATGGGTATAGTTCAAGAAAGGTGCATGTGGGTGCCCAGCAGTGCCATGTGGGTTGCGGAAGTGTGTGGGAGGGAATGGCATGGGTCAGAAGGGTGTATTTGGGTGCACAAGAGGTGAAGATCAAATAAGGCATACAGGGGGGCAGCACAAATCAGGGAAGTGTGCAGTAAAGGGATGGCATAATCAAGTAAAAGTACACTGCAGTTCCTCCTTTCCCTTCCCTTCCCTTCCCTGCCCTTCCCTGCCCTGCCCTGCCCTGCCCTGCCCTGCCCTGCCCTGCCCTGCCCTGCCCTGCCCTGCCCTGCCCTGCCCTGCCAGTCAATGGCTGCTGATGAGTGGTGGTCAAAGTAAGGGATTGCAAGACTGGCTGGGAAACTGTCGCAGAATGTTGAAAATGCAGATCATATGACCACAGTAACAGTACAGCAGCAGTCAGTAGAACCGAACCAATCACAACTTTCCAATGTCATTCCCTCATGAGTCAAGAATCCCAGATGCTAAACACATTTTGAAACTTAGCCCATTGAGATACCTTGGTTCAAAAATTGTTGCCCTAAAATGCACTGTTATAGCCAGTTAAGGTTCATGGCAGTGAGAATTTTAGATACCCAGATGGATTGGATTGGATTGGATTGGATTGGATTGGATTGGATTGGATTGGATTGGATTGGATTGGATTGGATTGGATTGGATTGATAGATAATAGACATCCATCCATCCATCCATCCAACCAACCATCCATCCATGGAAATATTGGCCCAATATCCTCTATAATGCTTTATGGCTGCATGCAAAGTTGTTTTCTGCCTTCTTCTGTCTGTTGTCCATTTAATTAATGAGGATCTAGCATGCTATAAATTGCTTCTCCTGAAGTCTCACCTAATGATGTCCCCATCACAACCATATGTTTTAGATTGAGATGGTAGAAAGAAGAATAGCCTCAAATTACCCACGAGGTTCTATGGTTGATTGTAGCTTGGGTCACCATGTTCCCAGTGTAGTATCCAGGTCTATCTTTCTAGCCAGATAATACCTGAGATACTCTATGTTCAATTATTTGAAGGTCACACACCGGGGTTCCCATCTCTAACAATTCACTGTTTCTACAGCTTTCCCTTCAGACTGTTCTTTGCTTTAACTTCTCACCCACACAATATGCACATAGCAGCTGGATGAGCAGATGCTTCCTGGCTGGACTATGTGTCTCATTCAAATATCAGGACATGATCAGGCAGGTCATGTGTGGGTGTGGGTTTCTCCTCCATCACACTTTTGACCTAACCTTGATTGTGATTAATTTGTGCTGGGTTTTTGGGTTTTTCTTTTTGCACGTGTCATATACATCCATCATTCTTGAGAATCAGGCAGTAGCTTGATGAAAACAGGGTTTAGCTTCATGTAGGGGTAGACAGAGTATTGATTGGTGTGCATTTCCTCAGAGTGAAGACTGTAACAAATGGTATTTATGTCTATGTATCATTGATGTTTGTAAATCTTCTCAGCACTTCAGAGCACCCGTGAAAATTGCCCTAACCAAAAAATGTTTAAGAGAAGGAGTTTACTTTCTGAAGTTTCAGAGAGGATAGGAAAAATAAATGTGTGTACAGTACAATCTGTCTATTATCTTATCCCTGTCTTATGACAGGAAGTTAATTATTTGGTTAGTGGTTTTTTTATTATAAAAGCTTTAATTCAGATTCTTGGGTTTTATTATTTATTATTATTTGATTTTAACTGGTTTTAATTTGGATTTTTATTGTATGTTTTTGCTTGTGTTCGCCCTGAGTCCTTTTGGAGAAGGGCGGCATATAAATACGTGCAAATAAATAAATAAATAAATAAATAAATAAATAAATAAATAAATAAATAAATATTTTTATTTCTCATAAAACATATATAAATGTACAGTCTCTTTAACCATTCTTATCACACATATTTTCTTTTGGTTTCCATATTGGTTTATTCATCATAAAACTTTAAAATATATTCGGAGTTGCTCTTCTACCATTCCATATCTCCCTTCTTCCACAACAACCATTCCTTTCCTTCTTTCCTCTTACCCTTCCCTCCCTTCTTCTATTCTTCTCAACTTTCTTCTTTCCTCCACTCCTTCCCCTTCTCTCCTTCCCCTTCCTTTCCCCCACTCTTCCCCTCTAACCCTCTCTCCTACTCTTATTTCCCCTCCCTTTGGTTAGTGTTAATTGATTGAATTCTTTCCCATTTTTATTACTGGTTCTCATTCATTTTGACAAAAGAGAATTTGCTTTTTGAATTCTTTCAAAGGAAAAAAAATAACATTTCAAAGAAAAAAATAGGATTACAATTACCTAAAGACTGCTCCCTTTCATGAATATTTAAAATATATACGGTATGACATGAAGCAATAGCTGAGTGAAAGATTTTGTGTTATCTACAGATACAACATAAAGGCTTTTTTTCTTCCTGGATTGTACTGGGAAGTAAATTATTTTAGTACTGAGAGAAATTACGTAGAGCACATTAAGTCCAAACAACTTTTCTTTATGGGGAGTTGTAGTTCAATTTTATTTTTAATTGGAATTGAATGCTTTGGACTTTTTCAGATCCATAAATAAGATCCAGCCATAAAACTGGCACACTGAGATATATTAAAAGTCCCTGAAAAATAACTGCAAAAAGCTGGCAGCATATATATTTAATTTTCTAAGAAATCTTGTTGCTGCTATTATTATTCCTGTTCTAATTATGTTAAGTAACCATATTAACTATGTAGTTTAAGATTACAGTTACTTTGAGAATAGGCAATAAACTGGAGGAGGAGGAAATTTTTATTTCACCACAGCTAAGATGAAAAATTGTGGAGTTTATATTGATGATTGATTGATTGCTTTTTCGTGTTTTTTTATTGGCATCGTCGAGACAAAATATCTGTCTCCTTTCATAGGAAAAGACGGGTTCTCTATTCAGAGGATTTTTGCCTGAAAATGTTTTAGCGAAGCCAGATAACAATTTTAACTCGTTGCTGAAATATAAGGTAAATGTGTGGTCTGTTACAAGTACCACGAAGAAAGGGCAAGAAAAATCCCATCTTAAATGCTAACATTGGGCATTGGTCTTATAGTGGTCACATTGGTGGCCCACTACATCTGTATTGCATACTCCATGGTGTTGTGGCCCACCAGCGGCCAGCGGAGCTGACAGCAGATTCGGACAGTGAGGAGTTTGGGTAGGAACATGGGCCAGTCCTGGAGTCTGGGGAAGGCTCTGACGAGGGCTCTGCATCAGAGGCAGAGATGGGGGCAGGGCCGTCTGACAGTTATCAGATGCCTTCGGAGTCAGACATCAGTGAGGCAGAAGAACAGCTGGGGCCTGTTCCCAGTGTGTGCATGCACAGAGCTGCCAGAAGAAAGGAACAGCTAAGGAACAAGGGTCAACTTGGGAGTAAAGCCACAGGTGGACGGTGAATAACCCCTCCCTTCGGGAATAAAAGAGGAGTGAAAGGGGAGTGGGGTTTTGCAGGAGACTATTATTTCATTTGGGTGAAGATCTTGCCTGCATTCTTGCCAAGTATTGTCTGTTACAGTGTGGAGTCCGAAAGATATCGGCCTGGCCACTCTCCAAGCCTGATAAAGGTCGGTAATTGTGAACTATCTTGAAAGACTGTGGGAGAGGAAAAACTTTGCTAGAAAGGAATTCACTGTAAATTAAATAAAAGGGGTTTATTGGGACAAGGACTTGACTTCATGCTGCTGGGGAAGCCTAGGTCAGAACCCACAGGTAAGGAATTGAGCAAAAGATCAGGAGGGGAAGAGGCTTGTTTATTTTTTAATGGGACAAAAAAACTTCAGAGATTTTTGGATACATGGTGATGATTTAAAGATGTCGACTGAAGGGGGCACCAGTGGAATTTTCAAGAAATTTTGTAGCTTGGGATACTTTTGTTTTTTAAAGAAGTGTGTTAGCCAACCAGAGGTTTGTAGACGATAATTCAACACTAGGCAGTGTTGGTGGTAGAAGATACCACAACATTGTGGAGCTCTGAGAGACATGCACATACGCACTCTGCAGGTTCCCCAGAGTTTGAAAACTCTTTGTAGACTGACCTGGAGATGGAAAAACTGATGCTGCTCCCCTTGAACTCAACTTTTCTCTCTCCCTCCCTACCACACCATGTAATTATGACATCCCTTTAGAAGAAAAATAAGAGTCGCATATACTGGTGGAACTAGCACCACAATTTTATTTTAACTGTTAAGAGACAATTGGTCAATCTCACTCCTCTCTGGCATAGAATTAAACATTCTGACCTACTTTTATGGTGCTTTGAGGAAGTTCAGCCTTTTTGCTGATATAAATTGTTCCACCTTCTAAGCAAAGGAGATAACAAACCATCATACCTGATAAAAGAATTAACAAGGATATTCGAAGTTTAACTCTAGTGACAGTTTTTAAATGTATATGGTGTGTGTGTTTGTGTCTGTGTATGTATGCATTGTTATAATTGTTGATTGGGAGCTGCTCAGGGTTCAATACATTTATATAGCTGCCTGTTTTCAATAAAATAAATACCTTCAAGTCCCATGATTTGAATACAGGATCTAGAACAGTGGTTTTCAACCTTCCTAATGCCATGACCCTTTAATACAGTTCCTCATGTTGTGGTGACTCCCAACCATAAAATTATTCCTAAAACTATTGAAAATATGTGTTTTCCGATGGTCTTAGGCGACCCCTGTGAAAGGGTCGTTTCACCCCCAAAGGGGTCGCGACCCACAGGTTGAGAACCACTGATCTAGAAGGTTTCCAAAGGGTTTCTTTATCCTTTCCTAGACCCCAAATGTAAGGAATTGTCAGTATGCCACATCATATTTAATAAAATTAACATGCCGGTCTTCATCCTGCACAATTTCAATCATAAGTATTTAAATATGGCACCACTTGTCCTTCTGAGGTTTGTGAAAAGTAAATTAACAATGCAAGTTGTTTTGTTTTTTTTAAATCACACTGATGAAAACTTTCCTACTCAGCTACATAACAATCCATTTAAACTTCCAATTGTAGCATAATAAATAAAAAAACACTTCAAATTTGCATCTCAATGTTGAATATAAATCCGTTTGTCAGATGATTTGTGTTGTGACATCACAACACATGTTTTATTATTTACTGCCTGCAGATCCCTATGGGAACAAAATAAATAGGTCTATTAAAATGAGTGTATCTTAGATAGATAGATAGATAGATAAATAGATAGATAGATAGATAGATAGATGATAGATAGATAGATAGATAGATAGATAGATAGATAGATAGATCGCCAAGATACTCTCAATCTTACACGGGAAAAGACCTGAATACGCCAAGACTTGCATACCTGTACCCGTGAAAATCTACAAAAACAAATAGATAGATAGATAGATAGATAGATAAATAGATAGATAAATAGATAGATAGATAGATAGATAGATAGATAGATAGATAGATAGATAGATAGATAGATATAGGTATAGATATAGGTATAGGTATAGGTATAGGTATAGGTATAGGTATAGGTATAGGTATAGGTATAGGTATAGGTATAGGTATATATTTGTAAAAAAGAAAAGGTAGTTTAAAGAAAATTGTCCGGAAAACCTGGATACAAATTGATATAAAATTTTAAAAAAGCTTTAGGCAAGTGAAGTGGAATTAGAATGCAACTAGTCTGTGCTTGAAAAGAAATGTGATCATGAGAGAAACTGCAGATGTCCATTGCCAAGTGAAATACAACCACTTTAGCAGACAAAAATAGCAGTAAAATGAAGTTTTAATATTACAAACAATAAGTTATGAGAACAATACATTGCTAATTCACATACCAAACAACGCTGTCCTTTTCTTATTCTTATTTCACTCACATATAACTATATTTACTCTAAATATAGGAGATGCAGAAAGAACATTATTTGAGAGTAGTTAAGAAGGTTTCTTTGTGTATGTATTTTAGGCAGAGGCGAGGGAGAGGGGGAGGGGGAGGGGGGAGATAGAGAGAGAATAAATCTTGACAAAATACTAACAGAAAAACAGAGTTAGAAGGGACCTTGGAGATCCTAGTCCAACCCCCTACTCAGGCAGGAAACCCTATACTATTTCAGACAAATGGTTGTCCAATCTCTTCTTAAAAACCTCCAATGTGGAGCACCCACAACTTCTGGAGGCAAATCATTCCACTTATTAATTGATCTAACTGTCAGGAAATTTCTCCTTAGTTCTAGATTGGTTTTCTCCTTGATTAATTTCCATCCGCTGCTTCTTGTTCTGCTTTCAGGCACTTTAGAGAATAGGTTGACCCTGTCTTCTTTCTGGCAGCCACTTAAATATTGGAGCACCACTACCGTGTCACCCTTAGTTCTTCTTTTCATTAAACTAGACATTTCCAATTCTGGCAACTGGCCTTTGTATGCTTTAGTCTCCAGTTGCCTAATCATCTTTGTTGCTCTTCTCTGCACTCTTCCTAGAATTTCAACATCTTTTTTATATCGTGGTGACCAAAACTGAATGCAATATTCCAAGTGTGGCCTTACCACGGCATTAGAAAGTGGTATTAACACTTCACATGATCTTGATTCTAAACCTTTGTTAATACTACTTTTTCCCATTTTAGAAAAAAGTCCACAGAAATAATTTATTGATGTAATCAATCTTCTACAAGTCTCATCCATCTAATAAATAAAATTGCAGAGTTGAAAACATTGTTGTGTAGCAGCACTCTATTGGATCATAGTATTGTTTCAATTCCAGTTATCACAAATTCTTGCCATATGTTTGGGCAGGTGGGAATAGTAGTTGAAAAAGCCTATCCTCAATTCTTATGTCCTATCACCAATATGTATAATGCAATGATTTACCTTGATGTACAAAAATGAACAGGATGACACATACAGATTTCCCCTATCATCTTGAGCTGATGAACATTAAACTAGCTCTGCCTGGCTTCCTGAATGTCATACTTTCAGGATGTTTGAATCGTTAAATTTTGATTCTGTGCCATTAAGTTAGTATCAATTCTTAGTGGCCACATTTCTCCATCATGAATACAGCTCATCTGTCTGGAACCCGCACTGCATATCAGACATTAATACAATTGAGAGAGTCCAGAGATATTTCACGAGAAGTGTGCTCCATTCTTTTACCCACAATAAAATACCTTATGCCACCAGACTTGAAATTTTGGGCTTAGACAAGTTAGAACTACGCCGACTTCGGTCTGACCTAAGCGTAGTACATAAAACTATCTGCCACAATGTCCTACCTGTCAGTGACTACTTCAGCTTCAACCACAACAATACATAAGCAAATAATAGATACAAACTCAAGATAAATCGCTCCAAACTCGATTGCAGAAAATATGATTTCAGTAACAGAGTGGTCAATACCTGGAATACACTACCTGACTCTGTGGTTTCTTCCCCAAACCTCCAAAACTTCAATCTTAGACTGTCTACTGTTGACCTCATCCCATTCCTAAGAGGTCTGTAAGGGGCGTGCATAAGCGCAACAGCATGCCTTCCATCCCTGTCTTAATGTCCCTTTTTACTTATATCCATTTCATGTATTCAAATTATGTTTATACTTTTATTTGTTATCTTATATATGATAGATAGATAGATAGATAGATAGATAGATAGATAGATAGATAGATAGATAGATAATGACCTGTCCCTAGTTTTGTGTTTCAGGTTTTCCAATGGTGGAGTTATCACTGTAATTGAATCCATTCACTCTGCTACAAGTTGCTCTCTTCTCTTTATTTCCACTTTTCCTAGTACTATGGACTTCTCCAAAGAACTAGCTTTTCACATAAAGATGTCCAAAGTATGATAAATTGAGCCTCATCCTTGGTCATTTAGTTAAAATTGAGTTCACTTATTTTGATGATCCATCCATGTGTTTGTCTTTTTTGGCTGTCCATGAAAATTCTCAGAAGTCTTGTCCAACAGCAGATTTCAAAAGCGCCAATACATTTTGTACCTAGCTTCTTCAAAGTGCAACTTTTGCTTTTGTAGAGTGTCGTAAAGAATACCACAATTTTCACCATTCTGATCTTTGTAAGAACAGATAGATTTTCTGGCACTTAATACCTTTTCTAAGGCCTTCATGGCTACTATACCAAGTGCTAGTCTGGGGATCATTAAGTAACACAAGATTTTTTTCCCTATAAGATCTCATTGAATTTTGCTCCCTCTAGCATCCAGTGAGAAGAGTGACAGCATGATTAAACATCTAATGTAGTGCTCCAAAATTAAGCCTGAGCCAAAATGGGCCTACTAAAATAGCACAGGATGAAAGATTTCTATAGAAACAGAGATGTGTACATTGCTTTCCTCTTATTCGGGCGCTGTTGATATAACAGCTCACACAAGCACACTGCCTTGTAACAACAGAACAAGAGCAGGTGACATCTAATTAAATTCTTGCAAGGCGAGGCAGTTACTCCTCTCTCTCTCTCTTTCTCTCTTTGTTACCGATAGCATAAGCAGCACTTTGCTTCCCATAGGTAATTTTATGCATTGCCAATTAGTACAGTGAAAAAAAAGTGATTGCTAACAGATCCTTACGGCCCTAATTGGGACTTCAGCATGAATTCAGAATAAATATCCAGGAACTCAGCTTTTATCCAACTAAGAAAGACAGATCTTCGTTCATTATTATTGGTAATCTGGCTATCATATTTTGCATTATGAATTGAGGTGAGTGCTTATGCCACATTCTTTTGGATTACTTGTGGTGCAAGGTGAGATAGTCCTTAATTTTGCCACAATTTTCATGCACACATTTTTTTTTTTAATCAGGTTTAAGTGTTAGGATGTTGAGGATTTTCAAACAGGAAAAAATTACATTGTGAATTCTCTATCTTCTTATGCTTTCTTTAGAAATATCAAGGCTGTATCTGTACAGATTCAGCTATTTATTTAATACCTGTCCAACTGATCCTATCTTCCCTGATCCCATTTATTCCAACAATAGATCTAGGAGGTGGGTTTTCAAGAAAGAGACAGGCAGACAGGCATCAAAATCTAGATCACCCATTCTCTTCGGGGACATGAGATCATATTTGATGTGTCTGCAAGTTTTCCAAACTGAGGAAAACTTGCCACGGAGTAATGAGCTGAATGTTAGACATTCACAAAACAGAATATTCCATTCCAATTAGATGGGTGCCATTCTTTTGCATTCTATTTTTCTTTACAATCATGCTCCCATCTATGCTAACCAGATAGACACTAGATTCCTTCATGATTTGGGAGATCAACAAGACTGCAAGCTGCTGAATGAAAACCAGAACCAGTCATCCACCAAAGGAGGACTTTTCTCCTCCTGCTCTGCCCCTTAAAATCAATCTTGCCTAGCTTTTTGAGTATCTAAGAAGCCAGTTTTGTCCAGGGGTTAAGGAATCAGGCTATAAACTGGAAAACTGTGATTTTTAGTTCTCCATGAAAACCAACTATTTTATGCCAGTCACTCTCTCTCAACCCAACCCATTTTATGTGGTTGTTGTGGATAAAAGGGGAAGAGGAAGGAGTATTGGCTGTCTTCATTGCCATGAATTATTTAAAAATGATAATAAAAGAAGGATATAAATAAATAAATCTCTGTAGCAGATTGCTTCCCTAATAAGTCTTAACCACAAGTTAATATAACTCTATTCTGTTACCTTAATTACCATGGGTCAGAAAGCAGCTGAGAACATATCTACAGACCCCTCACATCCTGGACAGAAACTCCTTCCCTCAGGATGCCACTATAGGGTATTGCATGCCAAAACAACTAGACACAAAGACCCCTCATGCCATCACTCGGCTGAACACCTAATTACCACAGTACTGTTGTATATCTAAAGATATTAACCCATGTAGTACAGCTGTATTACTGTTTTCCTTCAGACATGATTGGACATTGGAAACCTTTATGTATATTTGGTTCAGAGCATGTGTAGTGGTCCGAAATATAGATAGAATGGCAACACTGTTATTCCTAAAGAATGGCTGATTCTGGCAATACTGGGAAGAAATCAGAGGTGGTATTCAGCCGGTTTGGACTCGTTTGCCCGAACCGGTAGGGAAAATCATGGGTGGGCCTGCCCACCAGCCCCAGCTCTATGCCATGCTATTTAGGCATGTTTTTGAGGCCAGGCACATGTGTGGAAGGTACACACGTGAGCAAAGTCCATGTGTGGAAGGCAGCCACGTGGGTGCATGCACAAAGCGAGCATGCACGTGCGGGGTGAACCGGTAGTAACCTATTAACCACTGGAGGAAATGTAAACTTTGGGAATGGATAATGGGAAGGCTGGCTCAAGTGTTCAACAGCCAGAGATTCAAGGCACAGTTATACTTCTAATTTAAAACTTAACATTTTTTTCCTATTGCCCATAAAGTGGAATTTGTAGATTAATCAGCTTGGCTTTCCCTCAAAAACAAATCAAATTATGGGCTATGTATACCTAACATTAATCCTGGAAGAATGATCATATGTTTGAACAATGCATTTCATTGACTAAAATAGTCTACAAAATAGTTTTGTATTCAGTATAAGTATCAGATTAGAAGAGAGTGGTAAAATACTCATAAGACTACGTTATTCTATTGACCTTTCAAAACAGCTGCCACTTGAGAAGAAAGACTTCTGACTTGAAAAGCAGAGTTAGATTTCTTTATGTGTGCTGAGTTATTCATCATTAGACAATATGAGGACATGTTTCAGATGTCAGCTCTTAAAACTATAACATTTAACATGTCTTTACATGTCAGCTGCTGTCAAAGCAGTTGGTCACATCTTACTACACTACAAGTATCTCATCCATTTTTAGGTCAACCAGATGACTTCTGAATCTCTTTCCTATTATCAGAAGGGCATTCAAGTATAACACTCAATGTAGCAAAATTCTGGGCTACAGCATGTAAACCCTGATACCAAAAAATAGCTTCTTAAAATAGTAGCAAAAAATAAATAGTAAATCTGGTTATACGCAACATTGACATTATTGATATTTGATACTGTGTTGTTGAGGTACTGCTGGTCCACCATTCCTTGAGCTGGCAGATAACTATATCAGCATAATATTTACTGCTCCCACTGGATATTTTTTATTACCCAAGGCATCATATCAACAAATGTTGTTGTTGTTCTTATTTATATTGTACAAGGGATTTTAAGGATCAGAATTGATTGATTCCCCCATTTTCATTACCCTCTCTTTCCACAAACATCACCAACCGGAAATAAACTACTCACAATTGATGATGATGTTATTCATTCAGTCACGTCTAACTCTTGGCAATTCTATGGGCCAGGTCTCTCCATGCCTTCTAATCTTGCACTGTTTCTTTGAGTTGTTCTCTGCGCTGGCTGGTGTCAGCTCTTATGGTGTCCAGTCACTGAATTCTTTGGCAGTCTGGTTTCCTTTTACTGCTAACTCTTCCCAACATAATTGCTTTCTCCAGTTACTTACAGTTAACTTCCCTTATTGGGAGCTTAGATGAGTTTGGAAAAAGAGACCACATTTTATAAATGGTTAGACTGATAAGTTTAGGTGTCCATCAAAACCTGTTCTAGTTTTTATGATGGTTTTGCATGGATGTATTTGGGTGGGACGTAACTTATCAGTTGATTTGCACCTGTTGTCATTAGGCTGTTTTTGGACATAAATTTAGCATTATTCCTCAATGGTGCTATTTTCAGACTTTGGAATAGCAATATTCTGGAATCATGCTAAGCTCTCAATCCATAGTCAAGTTTCTTTTGGACATAGATTTAGCACAATTCCAGAAATGTACTGAACTAGTATTCAAAAGCAACCTGAACAAGAGATATTATAGAAAGTTGCAAAAAGAAGCATTGTAGAGAAAACCAACTCTTTGTCTTCCCTACTTCATCATGCCATATCTTTGTTACCTCCATCCATCAAGTTCTAATGGGTTGATCCAGTTTTCTGAATCAGATGTCAGTAGTTATCTGACTGAGGATTGACTTGTCAAGCGAAAGCTGTGGAGGGAAAGCTTGTTGTGAATTAATTTGACCTTCCTTCTGCCTAAAGCCGAATAGCTTGGAAGGCTGTGCAGGCATTGAAGAGGAGTTAGAGTTAGGGTAAGGGTTAGGGTTAGGGTTAATCATGCCCAGATCAATAGGCACTAGGTTGTTCCCATCTCTTAGGAACCACTTGATACTAACACTGTACAAATGAACACTGAAATATAATCTGATTATATCATCAACATTCCATTGATTCTTACTATAAAGCTTTTAGTATATGTACACACAGCATGTATGCACAAGAAAAAGAATTAACATATTGGTTTGCAGAGTTTGGCATTAATTTTAATCCCAAACAAGACAGTTCTACAGGTAAAATATAATGATGATTTTCCATTCTCTGAAGCCATGGAAAATTCAGGTGAAGGTGATACAATCCAAGCCAAAGAAAAATCCAATTCCTTTCTAAAACTGGTCTGTTTTATTTAGTCCTTTGAATAAATTGTTCTTGTGGGAGTGAATCCCATATATTAATAATATTTTGCAACTAAAAGTCATTTATATCTGAGCTTCCAAATAATAAGCGTGGAGCATCTTCCAGAAACCGCAGGAAATGCCAATCATTTCAACATACAAATAGATTCTGGAAATTTGGCTGCAAGTTCCCAGTTCATAAGGAGTTTAAATTGGTTGGGCAGGAATATTTTTTTCTTTATTGAACATAAAAATACAGCAGGTAAATTTATAGGAATGGTCACATAGGTCTGAAGGAATGCTGCAGTGTTTGTTGCCAAGAAACAGGATTTGTCTTTTAAAGCCATGTTGTAATTTTAGCAATTGAACACCTTCTTCTTTAAATGGGTTGTGTAATAACAGAGCAGTAGGCTATATGCTCTGTTTCTTGGTTCCTGAAGTCTGTTTAGGTGAAACAAAAGACATGCAACAAATGATATAAAAAGGAACTAAATATATGTTTTGCTTACTGTATTATTATCTTTTAGTATATCTGGTATTATATATTATATTATATTATATTATATTATATTATATTATGTTATGTTATGTTATGTTATGTTATGTTATGTTATGTTATGTTATGTTATGTTATGTTATATTATATTATATTATATTATATCATATCATATCATATCATATCATATCATATCATATCATATTATATTATATTATTAGGTGTGGTGTATGGTGTGGTATCATTGCATTGCATTGCATTATTATATATATAGCAACCTTGTCCTCATGTTTCAAAAATGCCCTTTAAAAATTGTTATCAATACAGGGCAAAGTTTATTTATTTATTAAATTTATATGTTTCATTTGCCAGGTCTAAAGAAAATATGTATTTCATTAATTAATTCACGTGTTGCCTCACTCACCAGTAAAGTAACTTAAAAAGCATTGAAAAAAGAAATAAAAAGAGTTATTCTTGTCTCCAGCTCATACCAATTTACATATCAAAACAACGCCCCATCTGCAAATGTATTTGGCTGCAAAATTGGTTTACTTTGGAGGCAAAGGAAACTGTTAGAAGAGTGCATTTGTCAGGCCTGGAAGCCCCCCCTTTTTTTTTGTTGGACCTTCAGGCCTGCCACCTTTACTACTATGGGAAATTGGGAGGGGGAATTATGTGGAACCAGGGTGATATATATAGTCTTAATAAAATTCCTTTCTCAGAGAATCAAGGACATCTTGCCCTGCATCTGGAAGCCTGGAACTGGGAGGCATCTCCAGTTTGGACGGTGCATTGATTGGACTATGTGATGGACTTGTGGGTGTTGGGGCAGGGACTTGAACTTTCCTTTGGGTGGAGAAAACCTGGAAATTTTCAGATTCGGGTTTTCCCCAGATGTGCTAATATGACATCTCTAATAAAATGGAACTTTGAGGAACTTCAAGCCTCGGAGTGTTATTTCATTGGGGATGTTACTTGGAACCCTGACATTAACCCGAATCTCTTCTAAAAAATTCAGCTGGCTCCACAAATACTGGGGTGCTGTCTGGGGTTCTGAGCCCCAAACGTTGACCTGAAACAGGGTGACGTGAAGACTCAGGGAAAATGACAGCATTTGGATTTTGTAACTATCTTAGGATTCTGGTTTGTCTCCTGGAAGAGTTAAGGTGGCACAAGTAAACTTTTGAGAGCCAGTGAAAAGTGTTCAAACTTGTCTTTGTTTGACTTGTGGATTTCCCTCCCCCCCAAAATAAATAAATAAATAAATGCACAGATGCACACAAGCAAATACATTACAGAAGAGTGAAACAGCTTGATAGCTATATCTATTTTCTAACACGTGGTCAAGCATACTATTTCTAATAATTATAGCAGAGAGATACTGAATAATGGATATTGGGGTGATTATAACTTAGATTATGAATTTAAAATACACATGGCCTATGGATTTAAGCATAAATATAACTATTAATGTTCTAAAACTCTTTACATGCTGATGTTTTGCAAGTTTCTGGCACTTAGGGAAGAAGAAAGAGAAAAACATGGTGGTCTTGGTTACCACCTTTAGAGCGCTCCATGGCTCAGGACCAGGGTACTTACGAGACCGCCTTCTGCCACCAGTAGCCTCTCACCGACCAGTTCGCTCCCATAGAGAGGAGCTCCTCAGGGTGCCGTCGGCCAAACAATGTCGACTGGCGGCCCCCAGGGGGAGAGCCTTCTCTGTGGGGGCACCTGCCATCTGGAACGAGCTCCCCCCGGAGATACGGAGGATCCAAGACTTACGCATCTTCCGCCGTGCCCTAAAAACGTTTTTATTCCAACAGGCTGGTCTGGCCTAACTCTCCCTTTTAAATTGGGTTTTAAATTGGGTTTTAAATGTTTTTTAGATAAATTGGATGTTTTAATTTGTTTTTTGAGCCTAAATTATTTAATCTGTTTTTAATAGTTTTTTAACTTTTGTATGTCTTTGTATTTTATTTTGGCTGTTCACCGCCCTGAGTCCTTCGGGAGTAGGGCGGTATACAAATATGAAAATAAATAAATAAATAAATAAATAAATAAATATAAGATTTGTCTAATTTTCCCTTTTTTACTTTTATGTTTTCTCAGCTTTCACTGCTAGAAGAGGCAGGTTTCAAAGGTGCTCTTCTTTACATTGACCCTTGCAATTTACCAAAGTTTCAAAACCTGAGCAATAAAGCATTTATGGTGTCATTGAACAGTGGTGGTGATCCTTCGACACCTGGATATCCCAGTATTGGTGAGTACTTTTCTAAGAGTACTTTTTTTACATGAAATAAACAGTAAGCTCTTTATTGCAGAAATGGTTAGTTGAAAGCATAAAACAAGTGTTACAAGGGTTTTGATGTCTGTAACTGTCTGTGTCAGTTGCCACCTTGTGCTCACTTGTGCTTCACTGCTATGTGGTGACAGACTGCCATGAACTGTGGGGAAGGATAATGAAGGGGGAAAAGCTTGGGGAAATGAAAGTAAGATCTGTGCCTTCTCGAGATGCTGCTTCAAGGTCACCCAGCTGGAAGGAGGAAGGAGCTGTATACGAAACTGTGCTTGGACCAACAGTTATGAAAACATCTTCTCTGAACCTGATTGATTACACAAGGTGGGCAGCAGGAGACAGTTAAGGGTGGGGGAAGTAGAACTTAGGGATTTTGGCATGTGATTCTCAGTTCTGGCTTTGTAATATTGCAATATACTTGATCTCTAATAAATTATACCTTTCTCAACAAATGGAGTCAAGGATCATTTCTATTTAGAGGTTTAAGCTGTGGCAAGTCTGACAACCTGTGTTCTTCCTTCATGCTTCTCAGGACCCTATGTATCATAGTCATTGGCAAACTGTGAATGGCGTAAATCAGAATTGTTTAGGTTGCACATTTAAGCATGATTTAGAGATGTTTTGGGCTTTGCTTGAATGCAACGTGTACTCTATGATTCCTGAAAGCAATCCTCTTTTTTTTTTTTAAAGGCTTTATGGAAATCAGTTAAACAGAAATGTACATGTGTCCCAATTATATTTTCCATGTTCTGCCAATGGAAACTGTAGAAATGTATATGAAAACATATGGTAATGCAGTCTTTGGGGAAAAAAAATAGATTGTAGCATAAATAGTATCAAACAAAATTGAGATTGGAAAGTGATTTTTTTTTTCATTTTTTAAAAGCAGATGTACCTAAGGACATACTGAAAGTTATGAAGAAGATTTGGTCAGATATGTCTACTCCAATAAATAAATTATTTCCGCACTGCCTTTTCCTTGGTAGAAAAGTGAGAGTCTGGATGTCCACTGTTCCATATTGCTAGAAACAAAAGGCTGAAAAATAATATTTCTCTCCATTTCCCTCAGTTTCAGAAAGAATCTATCTGCCGCAGTTCAGATACATAAGACCCCGTCATGCACTGTGCACTATGATAAGGCCTTGTTTTTGTGAAATAAAACAACCTCTTTGTCTATGGATTTCATGGTAGAGTTCTTTCTTGTCTAATTTTAGCTGCATGGAAAATGTTGTCATGGATTATCCCTGGATTGAGACTTGGAAAATATTTAGTCACTGTCTTTTTACAGTTGTATCTAATTGAAAAGGACAGACAGCAAGTTATAATGTGGCCCTTTGCCACTAGAGATGGAAATATCACTTATAAATATTGATTATTTTGCTGGTAGGTTATTGGCAAAATGTTTTGTAAAAGAACTTGGTAGCGCTACTGTTATGAATCTAGTTCAAGATCTTGAGATGTCTGCAGGGAAGGGTCAAGGGAGCAAATGATGAAACCTTCCATGTACCATCATGAGCCGTGGTGGCGCAGTGATTAGAATGCAATAGTGCAGGGCTAACTCAAAGCTCACTCCAGGACTTCAGTTCTGAGCGATTCAAGGTTGACTTAGTCTTCCATCCTTCCAAGATCAGTAAAATGAGGACCCAGATTGTTGGGGGCAATATGCTGACTCTGTAAACTGCTTAGAGGGGGGTGTAAAGCACTGTGAAGTGGTATATAAGTCTAAGGGCTATTGCTATCATGCAAATTTGCCATGTGAATACTGAATGTGCATAAAAAAGGAAAACAACTTGTAGTGTGATGGTGAGACACCTGATCCACCTTGGACAGAAGTATGTCTTTCTAAAAAAAATATTGAATGTTGGTATGGATGGCAAATGGTATCTATGAAATGTGTCTTTAAGGCCAGGAAATCAAGAGCTTCAGGCAGTTCAAATGAATATAAAGATTTATTGAAAGTTTAAGGTCTCTACAAGAATCTGAGCTACTAACTGTCAAGGGAAAAGAATGGGAATTAAGAAGTCATTCAAGATGGGCTGGACTTAGATATCTTATGAGTGTGCAGGGACTCATGACTGATAACCCCTTCCTCGGGTTCAACCTGAGTATCTCCTACACACACACACACACACACACACACACACACACACACACACACACCTTACTATGAATTTACAATCTATGAATGCTGGCAACAAAAGATTCCCTTAAAATTTCTGTGTTTTTTCTTATCTTTTTCAACAACAGAATATGCCTTTCCAAAGTGAAACAGTCAAGTGGACTGCATCTCATGTGTTCTTTCCAATATATAATGGATAGGACATGCATTCATGCATGTTTAAAGTTATCATTTTAAAATTGTTCTTCAGACACTAACAATCTGAATTATACAGCTGACTCTAATCTCTTAGATGAAAGTAAAGAAAACTTAGAAGAGCTCATTATGAAAGTCAAAAGGGAATGTGAATTTTCTGAGTGAATGCTAAAATATGAAGAAGAGAAAGTTAACACTTTGCGAATTCGCAGTTGATAGTGGTTGAAAGAAATAAAACTGTTCCTATATATAATTTGCAGCGCACATATTCATTATTAATGTACTTAAAGCTACATGTTTAAAATGTGTATTTTAAAACAGGCAGCTCAAGTTAATAATTTGACGTATAGTATGCAGACAATGCCACTATTCATCAAAGTGAAGAAGGCTTAAAACAGCACATTAAGAAAGTAAAATGAAAAGTGAAAATATTGAGAAAGATAAATTAGTGAATTTATAGCTGATGGCAAATAGCAATAGCACCTAGATTTATATACCACTTTACAGTGCTTCTACAGCCCACTCTAAACGGTTTACAGAGTCAGCCTATTGCCCCCAACAATCTGGGTCCTCATTTTACCCACCTCGGAAGGATGGAAGGCTGAGTCAACCTTGAGCTTGGTGAGATTTGAATTGCCAAATTGCAGGCAGCCGGCAGGCAGCAGAAGTAGTCTGCAGTACTGCACTCTAACCACTGCGCCACCGTGAAGATAATAATTTGTTGTCTTGGAGTAGATAAGAGGACAGGATTATGGAGGAATTGAGGACTTTAATCCTAAAGAGGAAGAGAATGTCAAACTTGGAAAAGAGAGGTTCTTGATGCTATGGTTCTATTCTTGCCGATGTTTCATTACCCAAAGAAGATAACATCATCAGTGCTAGTACTAGGCACTTGTTCTTGGCATTGGTACTTGGAAAAGAGCTTGAAAATAAATATATTTCAATCGGGTGGGCTGCTGGGGGTTTGCAGGCATTCGGGAGAACCTCTAGCTAAGATTCTGTGCAGTTCAGAGAACCCTCCCCAAACCCCACCCCTGGCTGGCCCCACCCACCCCACCCTGCCCCTCCCAGGAGTCCCTACGTGGATCACTTTGGATGCAGGTAAGTGCAGGGCGCTTGCGAAAGCTCAGGGAGGGTGAAAAACAGGCCTAAAGAAGTTCAGGAAGGCCAGAAATTGGCCCATTTCTGGCCTCCAGAGGGCCTCCAGAGTCTGGGGAGGCTGTTTTCGCCCTCCTGGAGGCTCGAGGACAGCCTCCAGAGCTCGGGGAGGGCAAAAATTCCATCCCTGCTGTGGGGTAGGAGGTCGACTAGGCCATGCCACCATGGCCACGCCCACCAAGCAGAGAACCCCTTGTTAAAATTTTTGAAGCCCACCCCTGATTTCAATGCAATATGTACTGGAACAAGCTGAAGAAGTAGCATTGCCTGTATTAATATACCGCGATCCAAGCTGGACATTTAGAAGGAGTAAAAGAAGGAAGGAATATATCTTTAAATTATGGATTTAAAAACAGTTATTAACAGTACCATGGATTCCAAAAGAACCAATTAGTCAAATTTCTATGAAGTAAAGACTGACTTTTCCTCTGAGGCAAGGATTAGCAAGCAGTGAATCATGGGCATGTGATGTGATTGTATGATCCACTAGAAAAAATACAATGGGATGTTTGAAGGAAGTACAAAAAGAGGATAGTCCCTCCATTCCCTCACCATCACCACCATTCTGTCAGAACTGATGAAGCTTTTTGGATGAGAAGCGAAACATCTTCAAGGAAAAACAAGGTCGGTCCAGTTGCTTTTTGAAAAAGCATCTTTGAGACAACCATGACCTGGATGCCTGAGAACCTCCATAGACAGAAAATAAATTGAAAAGGGTGGATTTACCAGTTCAGAAATAGTATTGAAAAGGCTTTGAGTGTGCTGCATTTTGTCAGTTGAGACAAGTTGAGATGGAAGGCATTTTGACATGCAGTCTCAGAAGCTAAGTTTGACTTGATGGCAACCTAACTAAACATCTCATTTGGGAAGAGGTTTTGTTTTAATGTGCAGATGAATATGATTACAGATTGACAGAGTTGGGAGGGACCTTGTAGGTCATCTAGTCCAACCCCCCACCCAAGCAGGAGACCCTACACCATTTCTGACAAATGAAAGTCTTGAGTGATGAAGCTCCCACAACTGCCGAAGGCAACTTCTGTTCCATTGGTTGATTGTTCTTACTGTCAGAAAGTTCCTCCTTATTTCCAGGTTGAATCTCTCCTTGATCAGTTTCCATCCATTATTCCTTGTCTGGCCTGCAGGTGCTTTAGAAAATAACTTGACCCCCTCTGCTCTGTGGCAGACCCTCAAATATTGGAAGACTGTCTCCCCTGGTGCTTCTCTTCACTAGACTATCCATGCCCAGTTCCTGTAACCATTCTTCATATGTTTTAGTCTCCAGTTCTCTAATCATCCTGGTTGCTCTTTTCTCTGCACTTTTTCTAGAGTCTCAACATATTTTTCATAGTGTGGTGACCAAAACTGGATGCAGTACTCTAGGTGTGGTCTTACTAAGGCTTTATAAAGTGGTATTAGTACCTCACTTGATCTTGATTGTATCCCTCTGTTAATGCAATTTAAGATTGCATTGGCTCTTTTGGCTGCTGCTACTGCACACTGTTGGCTCATATTTAGCTGGTTGTCAACTAAGACTCC
The DNA here is from genome assembly GCF_029215685.1 of Pituophis catenifer annectens. Taxonomy (NCBI): domain Eukaryota; kingdom Metazoa; phylum Chordata; class Lepidosauria; order Squamata; family Colubridae; genus Pituophis; species Pituophis catenifer. The sequence continues at coordinate 12,044,962 of NW_027256886.1, read as the reverse complement.
AAGGTCCCTCTCATAGTCACTGCTATTAAGCCTGGTTTCACTCAGTCTAGTTGGTGAAACCAGGCTTAATAGCAGTAACTGTGAGATATGGAAAAGATATGAAGCAGAAGTATGACTAAAGATATGTGAAAGAAGCAGGAATTTAAAAAGAAACAACAACAAATGGCTTCTCCTTGATGTTCTCTGAGCTTCATTGTTTTCATGCAGGTTTTTATTACCTGGCTAAATAACATCTTCAGTGGTTAAAGGGAATGGGTTTTGCTCTCTGTTTATTATTCCTTGTTTATCTGGGTACAAGTTTAGAGCATAGAATCATAGAATCATGCTGGAGATCCGGCTGACACATAGGACTGGAAGGGACATGGGAGGTCTTCTAGTCTGACCTCCTGCTCAAAGCAGGTGGTTTTATACCATCCCTATCAAATGGTTGTCCAGTCTGTTTTTGAAAACCTCCAGTGGTGGAGCACACACAGCTCTGGGAGAAAAGCTATTCCATTTCCATCCCCTCAACATTGTCAAACTATTCACTGTCTGCATTGCTATTAATCTTCTCATCGTTCCTATCACCCATCTCCTCCCACTTATGACTGTATGACTGTAACTTTGTTGCTGGTAACCTTACGACTTATATAGAGGATTTCCTAATATGATTTGATTCCTTATTTGTACCCTATGACTATCATTAAATATTGTACCTTATGATTCTTGATGAATGTATCTTTTCTTTTTATGTTCACTGAGAGCCTATGCACCAAAGACAAATTCCTTGTGTGTCTAATATTGGCCAATAAAGAATTCTATTCTATTATTCTCACGGTCAGAAAATTCCTCCTTATATCTATCGCCCTAGCACTGGAACATGGAAACAACGAAGCTCTGAGAACTTCAAGGAGAATCCATCTGTTTCCCTCCCCCATTTGCATGCCCTCTGAAGTGTTTTGATGCCCATATGTGGCACCAATACAAGAGAATATATTAGCTGAGGGTTAAACTCTGGAGTCCTCTCCAAGGATGCTTGTTTTTGTGCAGACATTTCATTACCCAACGAGGTAACATCATCAATGCTAGAAGGAAGTGGGGCTTGCTGAATGTTTATTGTTCCTTGGTTGAGGTATGCTGAAATGTATAGATGAAGATTTAAGACCCTAGCATTGAACTGATGCAGCGCACAAGAGCCCAGGTCACAGACTGAAAAGTGTTTGCGCTCTTTTCTCTATCTTACAGCATCTTTTTGGCTTCTAGCTCTACGAGGGTGGGGGAGGGCGACATTAAGGATCAAACTGTGAAATTGTAACAAGGCACCCTCAAGAACATTAGTTGCAGTGGTGCATCCAGACCCTGAAAATCTTTTTCTTCATTGGTCACCAAATCAGTTGAAGGGGCAGTGCTGTGACGCGATATGACTGGAATGGCATAAGGAAAGCAAGCAAACCAGAAGTATTTGTCTCCTCGTCATGGATGGGTGTTAACTATTCACAGCATGAAATGCCGTGACAGCTCGGTGGGACGGAATTGAGCAATTTCTCAGCATCTCAGACTACCTGACCTAGTGTTTCTAGTATTGCTCTGGGGAGTGACAGAAGTAAATGTAGCATTCTCCGGCTTAATTCTTGCTTATTTCACAGTGACGTTTGAAAAATGGGTTGCTGTTTATCGGTTTGCTCAACTCCACAATGCTTTAGGCACCTTCTATGAAAAGTAAAGTTAATTGGAAATGGTTACTGAAAGTCTGTGAAATGTTGGTTCAACGCCTAGGTCTGATCTGCTGACTTTCTTGTGAAGGCTTGTGGGGGCACTCACAAGGGGAAGTTCCAGGTGGATTTTTTTCAGGAAGGAAAATTAAAGGAAGGGGGACAACATGTGTAGGTATGGTGGACTTGCATGGGACTGTGTGAAAAATATAGTTTATTTCTATCACACCCCACAAACCATGTACGATACATGGAGTTCTGAGTACTTTCTTCATTGTTGTTTGCCTACAGACAGAATCTTGCCAGACAAAACTACTATCTACACCAGAGGTGGTATTTAGTCGGTTTGCACTGGTTCGTGTGAACCGGTAGTGGAAATTTGGCCTGGGATGCCGAACGGGTAGCGACCGCTGGCTGGCCACACCCTCAAACCGGTTGCCTGCTCACCGCTCGTTTGCCCCACCCGCCTGCTCACCCCACCAGCTCACTCACCCCGCCCTCCTGCTCGATGCTCACTCAGCCTGCCCATCCCAGCCCTATATATGTTGCCTTTGCTTTGCCCTGCGGCCCAGCTACACACCTTGCCAGTTGCCTCTGCACCTCACCCGCTCTGCTAAGCTCACCAAAGGTAAGTATGCCACCCGCTCACCCTTTGCCTTGGGTTGGGGGCCGGGGCCCCAGGGATGTGCCATTCCCTGAGGCCCCAGAACTGCTGCCCGCCTTGGCTGGGTCAGGTAATGCGGCATTCTCCGGCTCCGGCCTTGCCCCAGACCCACTGCTCACTTGCCACCCATTCTCCCTTCGCCAGTCACACATGTTGCCCCATTTCCCTTCCTTCAGCAGCCCTGTCCCTAGCCCCGCTTCCTCCCTCCCCACCACCTCTTTCTTTGGGTTGCTTACCTTCTTCCCACAGTGGCTGGTCTGGACTCCAGAAGTCAAGCTGACCTCTGGTAGTTTTTGGTGGCCAAAGCTGCAAAATGGCTGTCAAAGAGGCAGCTGGCCACAGGCTGCTAAAAACTACCAGAGATCACCAAAAAAGCCGCTGCTGTCACCACCCTGTTCTTCATGCCAGTTGTGCATGCACATCCCATTGCCTCCTGCATCGCTCCGCTATGACTTTCCTGAGCAAGCTCTCTTTTTTGATGCAACTACGAGAAGCCTCTTTGCCAGCTGCTTCCCGGCAATGGCGGCTGGCTGGAGGCTGCTGAAAACTACCAGAGGTCAGCCTGCCTTCCAGAGCCCAGACCAGCCACCGTGGGAGGAAGGTAAGCAGCCCAAAGAAAGAGGTGGTGGTGGGGGAGGAAGCGGGGCTAGGGCCAGGGCTGCTGAAGGAGGGTACATGGGGCAACACGTGCGACTTGCGAAGGGAGGGCGGGGCAGCATGCAGGAGGAGGTCTTTGACAGATTATGCCAGGCCTGGGCAGAAAATAGGTAAATAGGTAGAAATTCAATTTTTTCCCACGTTTTTGTGTGAGCGTGTGGCTTGGGGGTGGGGTCATGTGACTGAGTGGGCATGGGCGTGAGTGACCTCAAGTTGGCCATGCCCACTCAGTCACATGACCCCCCCCCACTAAGCCTCTGAGTAGGAGTTTCTGCCTAATGGGACTCTAGACTATATGCCACCATAATATCAAGGCACACATGGACATACATACTTAAATTACACATGTAGCTGTATTGGGTTGTTGTTTATTGTTACTCTGTTTTAATTGAGGGATTTTAATGTCATTGTTTGTTTTAACCTTAACGTGGATGTTTTAACTGTTTTAATTCTGTAAACTACCAAGTGGTCATTAGATTGCAACCAACCAGTCAAAGTACTATTTGAACTTTATCCTCATATCCTGAAGCAAATGTTATCAGACCTTTAAAAAAATAACACATTTAATTGTTTTAGAAAATGAGGAAAATCCCAAATTATAGTTTTGATTAATGTGATAATTTAATTAGGTATAAAATTCTTTTTATTTTAGCAGGACAAATCAAAGCTTGTTCTGGAAAAAAGGCAAGTAGTATAGCAAGAAAAAAAATGTCTTTGTTCATTCTATGTGACTTAAGAGTCCACTGCCACCCTATAAAAATAAATGACACAAAAATTGCATATGGATATGCACACATACACACATACACACACAAACAGATGTGCCTGTTTTGGCAGTTTGCTATCTTCTCATTCGCTTGGTCTGCTGCTGCCAAGGAATTGTTTAGCTTCACATGAATACTATAGTTCCAAGTTTATTTTTTAAACTAAAATCTTTCATCTGATAGGAAAATGACTTGGTAAATGAAGATATGGAGAAAAGCTGTATCCAGACTGCCAGACTCCCTAGTATGTAAATAGCAAAACATCTGTGCTATGAGAAGAACTCTATTCCTAAGATAAGCCACTTGGTAATAGGATTTCTATCACCGTATTTGGAAAAGGACAGAAAAATGAGGAAATTCTCAAGCAGCTTTGAAGATGGGGAAAATCTTATCAGTTTTTAAAATGCTAAAAATGCAACAATCTCAACCCAAGATATACAGTAGCTCATCCTCTTGCCAAAGTTTCTAATAAAATACACTATTTGAAGAAATAATCTAATGAAACTGGGAAGAGGATGCTCTAAGCCAAACTCGGGGCCCGAGATTGGATGCGTCACGTGCTGGCCACGCCCACCCCCATTTTAGCGAAGGGGGGAAAAGTGGCAATATGTCACGTGACGACAACGTGACGCCGCAAGTTTGACACCCCTGCTCTAAGCAAAATAACCAGTTTGCCTCTTCTATCAGCCAGGGGTGGTATTCACTTACCTTCCCTACCGGTTCACAAATGTGAGTGTGCGCGTGTGTGCATGCACTTTGCTTCCTTCCATGCATGTGCTTTGCTGGCACATGTGCCTTCTGTACTAGCGCCTGGCCTCAAAAACGTGCCTAAATAGGACGGCATAGAGCAGGCCCACCCACAATTTCCGCTACCGGTTCGGGTGAACCGGTCTGAACCAGTTGAATACCACATCTGCTATCAGCCCTATTCATTGGAAAGGTGAGAATTATTCATTCCAGATGAAGAGCCATGACAAGTCTTGGAACTTCATTAAGATATAAGTTGATACTGCTCGAATACCATCTCAGATTGAATTGAAAAAGAAAACAACAAGGGAGAGGAGAAGGGGAGAGGAGTAGAGAGGGGGAAGGAGGGGATTTGGGAGGTGAGAAGAGGAGAAAAGAAGAATAGGAGAGAGGGTAAGAAAGGGAGAAAGAAGAGAGGAGAGGGGAAAGAGGAGAGGAAGTAGAAAAGGAAGGAGAGGAGGAATGAGGAAAGTAGAAAGGGATAGAAGAGAGAAGGGGAAAAGAAAAGGAAAGGTTGTATTAAAAAAAAAGAAGGAGATGGTAGAGAGCCTGTAGTACAGTGGACTAAAGCACTGTTATTAACATCTGCTGCTTGCTATTACTGCAAGTTCAAATCTCACCAGGCTCAAGGTTGACTCAGTCTTCCATCCTTTCAAAGGTAGGTGAAATGAGGACCCAGATTGTGGGGGCAATAAGCTGACTTTGTATAAATATACAAAAGTATGAAGGCTATTGCTTAACCACCCTGAGTCTCCGGAGAAGGGCGGCATATATATATATATATATAAAAAGAGCAGACCCGAACAATTAATTAGCAAATAGAAGTTAAAGAATAAGATGAATGAACAATGATGAATGATGAACAAAAGACTGTACATTTAAATATGTTGATAAAAAATAATAAAAAAAATATTTAAAAAAAGATATAAATTGATGAAATTCAAACCTGGTCATAAGTGTTCATGAAGAGGGACAAGTGATATTATTTGTATCATAATGACACCAGACAAATGGCATGGATCTTATCCAAGGATATACATGTAAATAAATAAATAAATAAAATTATATTATTATGGTCACATCAATGGATACAAATTACATAATTGGTGTTCTTTATGTGATAATGTCAAAACATGCATGGTATCAGCATAGCTATTAGGTTTTCTTTTTCTTTTTACAACCCTTTAATCCCTTTTATTCAGGTGGAGTCGGGGCAACTGATTGGAGCTGAGCATTTACTGGCCAGATGCCCTTCCTGACACCTACATGGAGTTTGCAGCACATGCAATATTTTTTCTTTGCTCCCTGATAGAAAAATATCCACCTCTGCCTAGGATTGAACTCTCAACCTTCCAAGGGGGAGATGAGAGTTTTCATCTCTAGACTACTACACCACTCAGCATAGCTATTAGTTATTCATTTGAAATACCTACTCTGCCTGGGTTATTATTTTTGTACAGGAGCTCTCGAGTGGTATATTTACTGCTCCTTCCTCTTATATTTCCAAACAATAACCTTGTCAAGTAGATTTGCTTGACAAGGCAGTGACTGTCCATAAGAGAACACTTTTAGTCTAACATATAAAACCTTAGAAAGGAGCTCACCACTCATCCTAACCCATGGGGGGAGGGAGATACATTTTAAGACAATTTTAAAATGCTTTTAAACCTTATAACAGATTTCCAACAAGGCTTGGAAAATAAGAAGAGTTAGGCTCTTAGTCAGTAATGGAAGCTTACAAGACTATAGATGTATAATCACCAGGAGTTGACTCAACTCAGAATTAGCATTACCTTCACATATTTCTTTTTAATTGAGGATAGTCAATTATTCTGCAAAATTTGAGAAGATCATGTGCAATTTACATAAGCACACATACAGTGATTTAAATGTACATCCACTTCCTTTTATAGTAATAAGACCGTTAATTTGTTTTTGACATATCCTGCCTCTCATTAAAGATTGTCTTTTGTTCTTGATGTTTTTATGATCCTTTATTCCAGTGGTGAAATCCAATTTTTTTTACTGCCGGTTCTGTGGGTGTGGTTTGGTGGACATGGTGTGGCTTGGTGGGCGTGGTAGGAGAAGGATACTGCAAAATTTCCATTCCTACCCCACTCCAAGAGAAGGATATTGCAAAAACTCCATTCCTACCCCACTCTGGGGCCAGCCAGAGGTGGTATTTGCCGGTTCTCTGAACTGCTCAAAATTTCCGCTGCCAGTTGTTCAGAACCTGTCAGAACCTGCTGGATTTCACCCCTGCTTTATTCTTTTAAGGGACTGAATTGTACAGTCAGAATTTCCTGGAAATTCAATCTGGTTATTTTACCAAGTTTTTCAAAAAGATTATTATAAACCCTTTTAGTTCAGTTTAGTTTTGTCGTTTTTGTTGGCTGTGTTTTATATGTATAGTTTCTTTTATTTTGTTTGCAAAGTGCCCAGAGTCATTGAGAAGTGGGGTAGCATCAAAATGGGAATAAATAAATGTTGTATATCAGTTTAATCATGCATGTGCTCAGTGAAATCAGATCTTTGGTGAATGATTTTGAATTTCCTAATATTTCTATAGATTTTATTGGTGTACTGTTTCATGGCAGTATGTAACACAAAAGTTGGATTTTAGAAGCTGCATCCTTTCCATGCACTGTTTATCATTATTTACGGTTTGCCATACATTCAGCCAGATATTTAGACTGGATTTGTCATTTTTTTTCTACCTATCCTGTTCTTCCCAAGCATCTGAGATAGGCAGATGCTGTTGTATGATGATTTTAAAGATACTGTCCCAGGATGTAATAATGTTCCAAGTAAAGCTGCCTTTTGCAATTGACTGGTGGTGATTTTGTCAATGCCTATGGTATTTAAGTGGTGCTTCAGTTGTTTTGGTATTGTACCCAAGGCACCTATTAATTGTGCTACTACCGTTGCTTTCTTTTGCCACAATTGTTTGATTTTCATTTGCAGGTCTTTGTATTTGGTTATCTTCTCCAGTTCTTTCTCTTCTATTCTGTGTCCTGGTATTGCCACATCCATCTTTTTTGTCTTTCTTATTGACAGTTGTTAACTGTGTGGGATTGTGTGGGATTGTGAGGTGAGTGCTTACCTGTTGAATTCTAAAATCCTAGAGCACTCTAGTTTCTTCATTTTCTATGGCTTTCTCTATTTTATGGTCCATTGAGTTCTTGCTTGCAGGCAAGTGGTATATATTGCAGATGCCTGTCAATCAATGCACCATTGTTGCTACTTTATCATGCCGTTGTTTGTTGTCTGTCTGTCCACGATTCCTTCAACTTCTTTGCAGAGGGGATATTTGCTATTTTATAGACAACCATGTGAAATCACAGCTTCCAGGTTTCGTGAAGCTGTTGGACCTTCATATGCACTGAGTGCTTCCCAAGGACCCAGGTTGTCATAATGTATCAAACGCCATGACTCTGGATGGCAAGTAAATGAGAGAAACTCGGTCACAAGCATTTAGAAGGCAAATTTGGAATAACAATAAAGCATCCTATTGACTGGAAAAACAGTCAAGTTTTCCATGACTTTCTGAATGACATTGTTCAGATTTCTGAGTGATGCTTTTCCAACTGTGATAGGGAAGGTATGCTTTTGGAAGCTATTCAATGATGCTGCCCAGGGAACTTAAGGTATCCATGTTGTCCGATCTCACTGGACAGCCAGAAGTAAGTGGAGACAGGAGATCCCTCAAATAGTCTGACTTTATGCCATATTCAGTAAATCGCTTTCTGGGTCATAGCATGTAGTTCTCTGTGGGCCTCTATATTATTAGACCAATTCCAAAAGCTCCCAGCTCTTCTTTTGTTAGATTCCTGTCAATCAGAGCCATCCATATTTCCTAGCTTTCCTTCACATCCCCTCTAGACATCCATACCGTATTTTCTCATTTTATCTGTCTAAAACCCAATTAAATAGATATTCCCCTTGAGTTTCCACGAGCTTACACGAGGCAAATAGATTTCAATGGCACTTATTCATTGGGGGGGAGTGGAAATAACCTTGAGGAAAGTAAAACAGGAATGGGGATCCTAGAAGGAGCCTATGTAGGTTTGTTTCCAATTTCTTTTCTTTTAGACTGTATCAATGCTTGATGCAGACCGCGTGAAGTTATTATGTGGAAACTAAATAGAAATGTGTGTCCTGGTGTGTGCCATTCCAGAGAAAATATACAAGCTGCCTGGAACCTAGGAGATTTTCTTCATACCCTCATCTACCTATCCTTAATACTTCAGTATCTTGAGTATGTAAGGCTTATTACGCTGCTCTGCCATAAGCAAAAAAAGGGAGACTTCGTGTGTGTGTGTGTGTGTGTGTGTGTGTGTGTGTGTGTGTGTGTGTGTGTGTTTGATACATGTATACAACAGAAGTGGGTTTCCGGATTAACAATGGATTAACAGTATTTCTGAGGTTATATTCTGAAGAATGTTTTATTACAATCAGAAATTGGCAAGTGGTTTATGAATGACCAAAGAGGATAAATGTTTAATTTAGAATTTTACTAGGGAGTAATGCTGAAAAAGAAGGTATGGAAAGGATTTTAGTAATAAATGTGAAATGTGATAAGAGAATTTATAAAAGGAAGGTTGATGAATAACTTTCAAAAGGGGAGTTAAAGGAACGTGAGGGAGTTTTGAATCTTGTAGTAAGTTAGCATATTTTAGCTTAGGTTGTTAAATGTTATACCCTGTTTTTGCTCTGGGAAGTCGGGGTGTGTGTGAGGAGGGGGGGTTGAAGGTTGTGTGGGGATGAAATTGTTGTAAAATTTTTAATAAAATAAAAAGATAGATAAGTGTATTAATAGAGAAGTAAGAAATGTGGGGAAAATGTTATAATAAATGAAATGATAATATTAAGATATGATAAATATTGGCGGAGCAAGAAGAAGACACAAAAGATGTATTTAGATGATACAGTGAATGATTGATTATGTATTGTTTGTTTGTTTGTTTGTTTGTTTGTTTATAAAAAATAAAAACTTTTTTTTATGGGGGAAAAAAAACAGAAGTGGGTTTCAGCAGATTCTGACCAGTTCTGGAGAACCGGTAGTGGAAATTTTGAGTAGTTCGGAGAACTGGTAAATACCACCTCTGACTGGCCCCGCCCCCATCTATTCTCTGCCTCCCAAGTCTCAGCTGATTGGGAGGAAATGGGGATTTTGCAGTATCCTTCCCCTGCGATGCCCACCATCCACGCCCACTAAGTCACACCCACAGAACCGGTAGTAAAAAAATTTGAATCTCACCACTGGTATACAAGGATGAAGGTACTTGCTTACTGCAATTCATTTATCATGCTGGAAACACTCTCTCACACACTCTTTCCTTGATGTGAAAGATTTGTCTCTTAACTCTGAGTGGTACTTTTATAGACTGAGAATGGATCAGAAAGGGGGTTGAAAGATACGTGAATATTGGAGATTGTTGACTATAATATGTACATGAAATGCCCATTGCTGTAGAGATAATGCACTATGAAGTAGTATATAAGTCTAAGTACTATTGCTATTTATTTATTAACCAAATTTAGATAGCTGCCCAACTCATCCACAGTGACTATGGCTGGTGTTAAAAATCCACAGATAAACATTTTCAATTGAATAGCAATAGCAATAGTGTTTAGACTTACTGTATATACCACCCCGTAGTGCTTGACAGCACTGTGAATGGTGTGATGGCCTAGTGGTAATGAAGCTCACCTCCCATTTGGAAGTTGTGAGGTCAATCCTAGGTAGCAGCAGATATTTCTCTCTTAGGGCTCAAAGAAAAAATATATGTGACAAACTCCACATGGCATCTAGCCAATAAATGCTCAGCTCCGTCCAGTCAGTTGCCTGAGTCTACCACAAATTAAGGGATTACAGGGTCATAAAAAATGGATGCTTTACAGCACTCTCTGGGTGGTTTAGAATGTCAGCATTATTTGCCAACAATCTGGGTCCTCATTTTACCAATCTCAAAAGGATGGAAGTATCTTGAGCCCCAACAGGATCGAACTCCAGGCTGTGGGCAGAGTTTCCCTGCAGTACTGTACTTAATCACTATGCCACCAGGGCTCCTTCATCCCACCCAGCCATGGCAGCAACAACAGAATCAAACAAACCACTTGATCAGCTCCAAATGGGGTCCCAAAGCCCTTGACAAAACCATGTTTTCACGGCCTTCCTTGCAGAAACCCGACAAGGGCCTGGTGGCTCAGCAGACTGATAGCATTGTGATTAACACCAGCTGCCTGCAATTACTGTAAGTTCGAATCTCACCAGGCTCAAGGTTGACTCAGCCTTCCATCCTTTCTAAGGTAGGTAAATTGAGGAGCCAGTTTGTGGGGGCAATAAGCTGACTTTGTATAAATATACAAAAGGATGAAGGCTATTGCTTAATGCATTGTAAGCTGCCCTGAGTCTCCGGAGAAGGGTGGCATATAAATCAAATTAAAAAAAAAAAAAGCTGAGAGCCAATTTTATCTCTGGGAAAAGATTATTCCAAACAGTGTGAGCCACCATAGAAAAGGCCCTTTTCCTAGGTCTCACCAGATGTACTTTCTTGACAGATTCAGCCTCTATAGAGCAATGTGTGAATTGATAAGCTATAGGTTTTATCCTACTTCATTGGGTAATCAGTTAAGAAATGTGAGTTTCTTTTTACTTATGTCATGATATACAAATAGACCAGGGGTGAGCTTCAGATCTTTTAGCAATGGGTTCGCTGCCCCGTTGCTGGGTGGGCATGGCAATGGTGGGAGTCGCCTAGTCGGTTGCCTGCACCACGGCGTGGAGGGGTTTTTCATCCTTCCCAGGCTCCAGAGGCTTTCCTCAAGCATCTGGGAGGGCGAAAACTGCTTCCCCTGGGGGGGAAGGCCCTTGGAGGCCCTTGGAGGCCAGAAACATGCCCATTTCTGGACTTCTGGAACTTCTGGGAGGCCTGTTTTTCGTCCTCCTCAGGCTCTGGAGGCTTTAGTCAAGCCTTTGGGAGGACGAAAACAGCTTGCCCCGGGGTCTGGAGGCCAGAAACAGGCCCATTTCTGGACTTCTGGAACCTCCGGTAGGCCCGTTTTTTGCCCTCCCAGACCCTCCACGTGGCCCCTGCACTTACCTGGAATGATGAATGGGCTGCATGAAGACTCCTGGGAGGGGAAGGGAGGGGAGGGAATGGCCAGCCAAGGGTGGTATTTGGGGGTTCGCTGAACCCCGACGATCCTTGGCTAGAGGATCACCCAAACCCTGCCGAACCCCCAGGAGCCCATCCCTGGAGTAGAGACCATATGATGCATTTCTGATGCAGGTTAAGTCTTATTCATATGAAGCATAGAAGAGCCAAGAGTTGGGAAGGAAGACTTAGGTGTGTGCAAAACTAGAATCAAATAAAACAACAAAGAAACAGAATTGAAGAATCAGTTCAGGATGGACCTAAATTAGAAAAGTCTGCATAGTGTTTCTTGTCTAATGCCCACAAGCCAAAGAACTAAGGATTCCTGATGCTCATTCAGGAAGATCCTGAGGGTAGAAATGCTTGAAGGTCAAAACATCAAACCATAAATTATAGGGAATGAATCAATTTTATGTCATAGTGTACTTTAAAGAAAACAATCTGTGCTTCAAAGAAGGGAAGGAAATATAAAGCTTAATTCAAGATAAATGCAAAAGACATTTGAAGGATTCAAGAATAAATGAATAAGTGCTGAAATACTTCCATTGACCACAAACAGTGCATAATATGAAAAAAGGAAAAAAAAAATAGTTAATGGTAAGCGTTTGCAGTTGCTCATTCATATAAATTCATTAACAGGCACTACAATATCACCTAGTTAAATCAGCAAATATTTGGGATGCTGGTGAGCTTCTCTGAGCTGAGGTTCAGATATAAATAATGGGGGCTCATAATGGTATAGGTTTTAATACAGTACTGCTCTGCAAGCTGCCCAGGATAACAGCCTTGTTTCAACCTATTTCCCCATGTTTCTTCCTCTTTGGGAGATATCATGGAAAGCTATTGTTTCCTGATATTTCTTTTAGAGGGAGATCTTTTAGAACAGAGGTCTTCAAACTTGGCAGCTTTAAGACTGGTGGACTTCAACTCCCAGCTACGCTGGCTGGAGAATTCTGGGAATTGAAGTCCACCAGTCTTAAAGCTGCCAAATTTGGGGACCCCTGCTTTAGAAGAAGGAACAACTATCACCTTTGTTAGCTGCCACCAGAAGTATTTGCAGGCTCCCATACATCTATGACAATGATTCAAGCAGCATTACCCATCATACAGATATCTATCCTGCTGTAAGAGGTCATAGCTGTCAAACAGATGAAGTAGAATAGCTTTACTTGCTAGAGAGGCTTGCTGGCTTCGGATAAATCCAATAACTTTCTGTTGTTTCAGAGGCTTAGGAGAGAATACCTTGCAGAAGGTATTCTCTGTCATTTCTCAAAAAAGGCTGATCCAGTAATAACAATAGCTTTTTAAAAAAATAAATAAAATGCAATTGTTAAGAGAAGTCAAATAGTCTAAAAGTAAATGATGAATTAAAATGCAGGTTAGAAAAAAAGGTTTTAGGAGGGCTCCTATGAAGATGCCTATTAATTAAATAATTAAGTGTGGAGAGGGCTCTCAACTTGGGCATCCTCCTGGACTCACAGCTGTCCTTAGAAGACCATCTGACAGCTGTGGCCAGGGGGGCTTTTTATCAGGTTCACCTGATTTACCAGTTGCATCCCTTTCTGGACCGGGACTCCTTACGCACAGTCACTCGTCACTTCCCGTCTGGACTATTGTAACGCTCTCTACATGGGGCTCCCCTTGAAGAGCACCCGGAGGCTCCAACTGGTCCAGAATGTGGCCGCGCGGGTAATTATGGGAGTGACTCGACACTCCCATGTAACACCGCTCCTGCGCGAGCTGTACTGGCTCCCGGTGGTCTTCCGGGTGCGATTCAAGGTGTTGGTTGCCACCTTTAAAGCGCTCCATGGCATGGGACCTGGGTATCTTACGAGACCGCCTTCTGCCACCGATAGCCTCCCATTGACCAGTACGCTCCCACAGAGAGGGGCTCCTCTGGGTGCCATCGGCTAGACAATGTCTGCTGACGATCCCCAGGGGGAGAGCATTCTCTGTGGGGGTCCCCACCCTCTGGAATGAGCTGCCCCCGGAGATTTGTAGGATTCCTGACCTGCGTACCTTTCGTCGCGACCTAAAAACATTATTATTCCAACAAGCAGGGCTGGCCTAAATAATAATAATATTTTTACTATTGTAATGGGTTGTTTTATTAGAATTTTCAGCCAATTGATTTAATTGTTTTAAATTGTTTTTAATTTTTATATTGTCATGGTTTTATTTCTGGCTGTACACCGCCTTGAGTCCTTTGGGAGAAGGGCGGTATAGAAATTTAATAAAATAAAATAAAATAATGAATGAATGAATGAATGACCTGCCCTCTACCCTTTTTTTTAAATATAAGTTTTATTATTTTTCTTTCTTTCATCATACATATTTTATGAACAGAATGTTGACTGGATCACATCTTATACATAATCATAATCATAGTTATAATGTATTTTAATCTTCTCCTTTTTTCAATATTCATCTCTTTTATATAATTTTATATCGCAAATTAGTCATTTTTCACCATATCTTATTATTTCAACTTCTGCCATGTTGTTCCCTTTCCATAATTCTTTATCGTTTTCAATTTTACTTACAAATAGGATCATTTTATGCCTTATATTTCTCCTCAGTTTCAACTATTCCAGTTATTTACCATCTTTCTTTATTTCCGGAAATATCTCTCTAATTCCTGTTTCCCAATCATTAGCATTTGAATTATTCATCTTAATTTACATTGTTATCAAAATTAATAATGTTGTTTAAGTACTTATTTTCACATTTCCATCTGCTGAGATTTATCACAAACAAATTCTATTTGTTCTTCTTTATAATAGTGATCACTTACATGATTTCAACATTGTTATTCTCTTTACAATTGATATTTTAAATAGTCATCTTAATGTACATTGTTATCAAAATTAATAATGTTATCCAATTACTTATTTTCACATTTCTATCTGCTGAGATTTAATATAAACAAATTCTATTCACTCATCTTTTTGATATAATTGTTTAGAGTCATTTTTCACCATATTATTTCAACTTCTGCCATATTATTCACTTTATCATTTCATATTCAGTGCTTTCACCTGAATAACATTACAGTATATCCTATAATTCTTCTTTCTTACCAATGCAATAACAATTTAAATACAAGGCTATCAAAATCACTATTATTGTTATATTGTCTACTTTCCCATTCCCATTCATTAATCTACCTTATTATATATATTTACTAATATTTACCTCATCATCATTCATCTTTAACCATCATCTCTTAATCTTTTTCCATTTTCTAATAGTTTTTTTGCTCGACCCTTTATCTCGCTCTAACTTCTCAATTCTCTTTTTTCTTTTTATATATGTTACATTTCATTTTCTGGATTCCTTTTATATTTTTTTGTTGTAGTTTTTGAGCATCCCTCACCAAGACTTTCCCTTGTCTCTCCCAGATATTTCCCTTTTCCCCTTTTAACTGTTTCTTTTTTAGGGGGAATTTTCCCCCTTTCCTCTCTACTGCTTTTACATTCCCAAAAATTTCTATAATATTATCTATCTGATTTTTATTTTTTAATATTTTCTCTTCAACATTGTTAACTTCTTGCTTCTCATTTACAATTCCCTCTTCAAACTCCCCTTCGCTTTCTTTTTCTATATCTTTCAGTGAATTTTGTTTCTTTTTTGCCTAATAAAGACTCACACTTACTTTTAAACATCAAACTTAACTCTCCATATATCTGCAACTCCATTTTGTAGCAATTTAAAAGATTATTAAAACCTCCCCAATTGTATCTCTTTGCAATTAGCCACAATTTAAAGTCTATTTAATTTTCTTATATCTCCTCTTCTTTTCTTCTTTTCCTCTTTTTCTTCTTCAACTATTCCTTTGTTCTTCAAATTTAAAAAGATCTCAATTATTAATTGTCCAAATTCAGCAACAATCAAACCAATTAAAAGGCTATCTTCCATGAGAGAAGGGAAATGAAACAAACTCTCAGATGTAAAACACAGTCACTCCTTAAATGTTCTCACAGTGTCCAAATAATCTGCTTCCATATGACCAAGGTCAGGGCTTCCAGCTGCTATTTCTTCTGTTTTGTCTATTTAAGTAGAGTATTACAGTACTTTTTCTTTCCTCCAGCAGATGGCATTCTCCATTTCTATTCCGTTACAAAATAGTCTATTAAGTCCAATTAATTATCAAAATATTCAGAAATTTTTAAAAATCCTCCTATAAATTGTTGTTTTCTTCCAAAAAATCACTTTTTCTCCCTTTTGAAATATTTTGCTTTTCCCAATTTTCCAGATCTAAAACTTCTTCTTAGGCTTTTTGTATTACAGTACCCGCTTTTTCTTTTTTCTGCATGTGTCTTCCCCCCCCCCAAATGCCACATAGTTGCTAGTCCAAGCTCAGGGATTTCTTTTAAGTCTCTAATTTCAATTTTTTCTTAGTATAAATTGGCAATTATCTCACCCAGTTCTAGCACTCTGTCCAAATGCTGCTCCAGCTCATTTCTTAGGTCCAGTTGTCCCAGTTTCAAGGTGGCCACCATAAGATGGCCGCTGCCCCTGCTGCTGCTTCGGGACAGCCTTTTCTGCTCCAGCAAGGAAATTGCCAATTCCTCGTGGTCCACGAAACACATCTCCTTTCTTCACCATCCCTGTAAGATGGCTATGGCTCGAAAGCCTCCCGGCAGCAGTTCATCTGGCTGGATTTTGTGCGGCTCATCAAAGCCCACTATTTTCCAGTCTGTTCCCGCTGCAACATCAACCGGAAGAGACCTGCCCTCCACACTTGTCTCTCATCATGATGCATTACAAAGAGAGATTTTGTTGTGTGTGGCTCCTTTTGACCCCATCCACGAAGATACTTCTAGCTTCCATGTTTTGCTTGATTAATTATTTAGATGCATATTTTTTTATACATTAAATAAATAAATAAATAAATAAATAAATAATTTTATTTCTATACCGCCCTTCTCCCGAAGGACTCAGGGCGGTGTACAGCCAATTTAAAAACACAACACACAACAATAATTAAAAATTAAAATAATTACATAGATTTGGCCAATTTAAAACCCCAAACATTTAAAATACCCCAATTAAAATTATTAAGTTGATAGCCCTGCCTGGCGGAATAACAGGGTCTTCAGTGCGCAACGAAACACTCGGAGGTCGGAGATCTTGCGTATTTCCGGGGGCAGTTCATTCCACAGGGCTGGGGCTCCCACAGAAAAGGCCCTCCCCCTGGGCGTCGCCAGCCGACATAACTTGGCTGATGGCACCCTGAGGAGACCCTCTCTGTGGGAGCGGACTGGTCGGTGGGAGGCTATTGGTGGCAGAAGACGGTCTCGAAGGTACCCGGGTCCTATGCCATGGAGCGCTTTAAAGGTGGTAACCAACACCTTGAATCGCACCCGGAAGACCACTGGGAGCCAGTGCAGCTCGCGCAGGAGGGGTGTCACGCGGGCACAACGAGTTGCGCCCATAACCACCCGCGCGGCCGCATTCTGGACCAGTTGGAGCCTCCGAGTGCTCTTCAAGGGGAGCCCCATGTAGAGAGCATTACAATAGTCCAGCCGGGAGGTGACAAGGGCATGAGTGACCGTGCGCAAGGCGTCCCGGTTCAGAAAGGGCCGCAACTGGCGGATCAGGCGAACCTGATAAAAGGCCCCCCTGGCCACGGCCGTCATATGCTCTTCTAAAGACAGCCGTGCATCCAGGAGGACACCCAGATTGCGAGCCCTCTCTGTGGGGGGCAAAGATTCACCCCCAATAGTCAGCGATGGCACCTGCTGACTATATCGGGACGCCGGCAGCCACAGCCACTCGGTCTTGGACGGGTTGAGTCTGAGCCTGTTCCTCCCCATCCAGACCCGCACGGCCTCCAGGCAGCGAGACATCACATCAAGGGCATCGTTGGGGTGGTCTGGGGTGGAGATGTACAGCTGAGTATCATCAGCGTACAGATGACACTTCACCCCAAAACCACGGATGATCTCACCCAGTGGCTTCACATAAATGTTGAACAGAAGGGGCGAGAGGACCGACCCTTGTGGCACTCCCCATGCGAGATGCCTCGAGGTCGACCTCTGCCCCCCTGCCAACACGAACTGCGAGCGGTCGGAGAGGAAGGAGGAGAACCACCGCAGAACGGTGCCCCCTATTCCTAACCCTCTTAACCGCCGCAGCATGATACCATGGTCGATGGTATCAAAAGCCGCTGAGAGATCTAATAGGACTAGGACAGAGGAGCAACCCCTGTCCCGAGCCCTCCAGAGATCATCCACCAACGCGACCAATGCCGTTTCTGTGCTGTGCCCCTGCCTGAAGCCCGACTGGCACGGGTCTAGATAGATAGCTTCATCCAGGTGCCTGGGCAGTTGTCGTGCCACCACACTCTCAACAACCTTCGCCACAAAACGAAGGTTGGAGACCGGACGGTAGTTAGCTAATTCAGCCGGGTCCAGGGAAGGCTTCTTGAGGAGGGGCCTCACCACCGCCTCTTTCAAGGCGGCGGGAAAGGCACCCTCACTCAGAGAAGCAGTTATAATCCCCTGGAGCCAGCCTCGTGTAACCTCCCGGGAGGCCAGTACCAACCAGGAGGGACACGGGTCCAATAAACATGTGGCGGCACTAATCCTACCCAGAACCCTGTCCACATCCTCGGGAGCCACAGGATCAAACTCCTCCCAGATAATATTCTCAAGGCCTGCCCCTGTCTCCTCCCCTGGACTCATCCAATCGGAGTCCAAGCCATCCCGAATCCGAGCGACTTTATCATGCAGGAATTGCACAAAATCCTCAGCGCGGCCTTGTAAGGGATCTTCCCGCACTCCCCCCCGAAGAAGGGAGTGGGTCACCCTAAACAGGGCGGCTGGGCGGTTCTCTGCAGATGCGATAAGAGCGGAAAAATGATTAGATTTCGCCGCTTTTATCGCCACTAGGTAGGTCTTGATATAAGACCTCACCTGTGTCCGGTCGGAATCAGATTGACTAGTCCTCCAAATGCTCTCTAGGCGTCTTTTCCGACGCTTCATCTCTCTCAGCTCCTCAGAGAACCAAGGAGCCAATTGAGATCGGCATCGGGTCAGAGGCCGCAAAGGCACGACGTGGTCCAAAGCTCCGGTGGCCGCACTCTCCCAGGCGGCCACCAGCTCTTCAGTCGAGTCGTGTGCCAGAGTCTCAGGAAATGGCCCAAGCTCCGTCAGGAACCTTACGGGGTCCATCAGGCGCCTGGGACGGAACCATTTGGTCGGTTCCGTCTCCCTGCGGCGGGGGAAAGCGGTAGGAAAGTCCAAGTGAAGGAGCGAATGATCTGTCCATGACAAGGGTTTGATGTCTAGGTCCCCTCTACCAAGATCATTCAACCACTGACCAGAGACAAAAATCAGGTCCAGAGTGTGTCCCCCTATGTGAGTCGGGCCTTGAACTAACTGGGTCAGGTCCATGGCCGTCATGGAAGCCATGAACTCCCGAGCCGCCTCTGACGCCTCACCCGCAGACGGAAGGTTGAAATCCCCCATGACAATAAGTCTGGGGGTGTCAACCGCCACCCCGGCAATGACGTCGAGTAGCTCGGGCAGGGTCGCTGCCACGTGGCAGGGAGCCAGGTACGCAGTCAGCAAACCCATCTGCACCCCACGGCCCCACTTCACAAAGAGGGACTCACATCCGGCTATCTGAGGAACAGTGGTCTCCCTCGGACAAAGACTCTCCCTAATAACCACCGCCACTCCCCCACCCCTCCCCTGGGCCCTTGGCTGATGAAATGCACAGAAACCTGGTGGGCACATTTCAACGAGGGGGACCCCCCCCTCGTGGCCCAACCAGGTCTCCGTAATACCTGCCAGGTCCGCACCCCCCTCTAAAATAAGATCACAAATGAGGGGGGCTTTATTAACAACCGACCTGGCATTACACAACATCAGCCGCGGACCCTGGGCCTGAGACTCTGCACAACCCAGGACACGAGTCGCGCATTGGGGGCCGGGGTGTGTAATTACTTGTAAACAGCATGTGCGCACCCCCAGCACATGATATGGCCCCCTGCGCCCGTCATACCTGCCCCTCCCACTCATTGTTTCAATTACACAGCCCTTCCTATCGTCCCCCTGCTCCCCGGTTAAATTTCCTTTCACGACCCCTCTGTTGCAGCCAATCGACCCATCACCCCGCTCAGTTGCTATCTGAACCCCCCCGGGTCCACTTTTACAACCCCCTCCCTTCCTCCCGGGTCCCCTTAAAATTTTGGTTAAAAATTTAGCTAAAAAACCCCTCAACCCCCTTCTCGCACCATGCCACCTCTCGGGGTTCCAAAGCCCGTCATTAAGGTAGGCCCTTGATAGACATTTAGAGACTGCCCATCTCCATCACAAAGCAACTCTTTTATATTAAATTAAGTTAAATTATAACATTTCTGACTGAGACTTTGTCCTGCCTTGCCCTATCTTGGAAGATAGCATCTTGAATGCAACATGAAGATCTAATGCTAGCTTCTGTAGTATGTTGTTACAGGTAATCCTTGTCTTATGACCGGTCACTTAACAACCTTCTGAATTTATGACCTGGTTCTGAAGGTTGCACACTCCCCACTCTGTGGTCCCATGATCTCACTTCAGTTGCTTGGCAACAAGACTGCAGTTACATCAATTGGCAGCATCCCACAGTCATGTGACCATGGTTTATGATGGTTTTTGCTGAAAACTGGAAGTTACTTCCATTTTTTGATACAACCACACCATAACAAACAGTGATGACTGCAGTCTTCACTTTATGTCCATCGCACCAAAAACTGACCCAATTTATGGCCATCATGACATATGACTGCAATGTGCAGGCTCCGTTACAGTCATATGTTGAGGACTACCTGTATTATATTTCTATCTATCTATCTATCTATCTATCTATCTATCTATCTATCTAAATGGCTATGTGTGTGTATGTTCCAGCATAACTCTGGAATGCCTCGAGCAATTTCAACCAAACTTGGTACACAAATGGCTTCTACTGTGCAGCACAGTGGAGTTGCCATGGTAACAGCTTCACAGTAGTCCACAAGGGGGCTCCCTCTGGTAAGGGGGAAAATCCAACATTAGAAATTACATTTGGTCTAGATATTGTCAACAAGGCTTTGATTATTCCTGAGGACAAATGTATGGCCATTATCAATAAAACCAAGTTCAGAAAAAAAAGCATACCAAATGATCATGGATCAGCTAGCAAAACAACAAGGTGGTATCATTTTACTGACGCTTCCGGGGGCACAGGGAAAACATGTTTAATTAATTTAATTCTCGCCGAAATCAGGGCTCAGGGTGAAGTTGCTCTTCCTATGTAATAAAAGGAATGGGATAAATAAATACCCGGGCAACGCTGGGTTATCAGCTAGTTGGGAAATAAATAAAGAAACTAGCCCCCTTAGAGACAGTTTTGTTTGATGTGATGTTGTTGTCTAACAGAGAAGAGTTGCTAATTTGCATGCAGATAAGGGAGTCATCCTGCCCAGTTGTAGCTAGTCTTGATGTATGAGTGAAGGCATGCTGGAATTTGGCTCGCATTTTTCAAGTCTTTTTCCACAAAAAAGAAATCTTATCCCCCACCCCCACCCCTCTATTTAAACATTTTCTGGTAACACTTGAGCTCAATCTATTATTGAAGGAGGCTGGTTTTATTTTCTTTTATGCAAGTTTTCTGCACTTTGAAACCTCCCTGTGTGTATTTCCCGTCTGAAAGCCCCATGGAAACAGTGCTCACACAAAGACTTCCTTGGAGTTAATTGATGTGTGGAAGGGAACGAGTGTGAAATCAGCATGTTGATATGGATATCCCTTGGCTACTTCGTAAGTCAATGTGTACAAGAACGCCACAAGAATTTCTCCTTTGAATAAAATTTCAAAAGTGAATGATCTTTTATCACATTGAATGACAAATGAATGGTGGGGGGGGGGAAGGAGCAGACTTTGGGACTGCAAAGATGTCTATTCGAACATAACCACTTATGGTTATGCTTTAAATGGAGTCGGGGCTGAGTTTGTTCTGAGGGGTCTTTGGTGCTCTCTGAGCTTGGTTGTTTTCTTGCAACATTTCATTACCAAACTAGGTGACATTGTCAGAGCACCAATGGTGTTACCTGGCTCAGTAATGAAACAT
This sequence comes from Pituophis catenifer annectens, assembly GCF_029215685.1. Classification (NCBI taxonomy): domain Eukaryota; kingdom Metazoa; phylum Chordata; class Lepidosauria; order Squamata; family Colubridae; genus Pituophis; species Pituophis catenifer. The sequence goes on along the minus strand of NW_027256886.1, from coordinate 12,023,178 downwards.
CTGGATAATGAAAGAGCACTGATGATGTGACTAACTAGGTAATGAAACATCGGCAAGAAAACAACCAAGCTCAGAGAGGACGAGGTAAAGGTAAAGGTTCCCCTCGCACATATGTGATAGTCGTTACCGACTCTAGGGGGCAGTGCTCATCTCTGTTTCAAAGACGAAGAGCCAGCGCTGTCCAAAGACGTCTCCATGGTCATGTGGCCGGCATGATTAAACGCCAAAGGCTCACGGAACACTGTTACCTTCCCACCAAAGGTGGTCCCTATTTTTCTACTTGCATTTTTTACATGCTTTTGAACTGCTAGGCTGGCGGAAGCTGGGAACCCGTTACGTGGCACTAGGGATTCGAACCGCTGAACTGCCAACCTTTTGATCGACAAGCTCATCTTCTTAGCCACTGAGCCACTGCGTCCCTATAATGAAACATCTGCAAGAAAACAACCAAGCTCAGAGAGCACCAAGGACCCCTCATTTCACCTCTTTTCCTTTATGAAGTTGTTCTTTCAGTTTCTGTTTCCTTCATTTGGTGTGCACATGAGTTGACCATAACAAGATTTTGCAGGGTATAACACTCTGGTCCAATAAAGGAAAAAGCTGGAGATGTTGCCTCTTACCATAATTACAGATCTCTGATCCTATGCAGCCCCTCCCCCATACTCCCCTCCACAACTCTCTTGACTCAGATTACTAATCTGGGATTTAGAAAGTCTTCAAGCCATTCAAATGACCCACAATTTTCCTGTTCCAACAGACAGGCCCTTTTCTCATATCACCCTCTACAAGGCTTCTTCGTCATCTCTGCTATATTTCTAGCAGAAGATGGTGTGGTACTTGATGCTTCATTGCAATTGGAAGACTTTTGTGTGAGTTCAATTGTTTCCAGTCTGCATTGTGGTGATGATTAAAAAAAAGTCTAGCATTCTTATTGTTTCTCATTGTGATGGCTGCCATTTTTCAGAGGTTTGGAGGGTTTGTTGTTGTTGTTAGTTGTGAACTCGTGTCCGACCCATTGTGACCCCATGGACAGTGTTCCTCCAGGCCTTCCTGTCCTCTACCATCCTCTGGAGTCCATTTATGCTCATGCCTACTGCTTCAGTGACTCCATCCAGCCACCTCGTTCTCTGTTGTCCCCTTCTTCTTTTGCTCTCAATCTTTCCCAGCATTAGTCTCTTCTCCAGTGAGCCCTTCCTTCTCCTTAGGTGGCCAAAGTATTTGAGTTAGGCTATTCCAGTGAGAATGTGCAGCTTTTTGTAGGAAACGTTAGACAGTCAATGTTAATTTGGCTGCTACTGTCCAGCAAGGTATCATTCCAAGACCAATCTATTCATGTAACAGGATAAAATGACTTCTAGCCCCAGGAAATGTTTCTGTGGTGTGTGTGTGTGTGTGTGTGTGTGTGTGTGTGTGTGCGCGCCTGTGTGTGCCTGTGTGTGTGTGTGTGTGTGTGTGTATAGGAGATTGATGACAAGAGGAATTGATGATCACAGTTGTAGCATGGAATGGGGTTTATTTAATTTAGATTTATTTTATTTTATTTACAGTTGGTGAGAAATCAGTTTGGTTTTCAAGGCATTGTGAAGCTACCAGATTCATATCTCCCAAATCAGGCAAATTGGGAAAGCATGATTTAAAATGTTGGCATCTGTCTTGGGAATGTTGTCTGGATTCCCAGGAGGGAGGATTGCATTCCAGATACTCAAGACACAACACAGTTTAGACCATCTGCATGAGAGAAAGAGGGTGAATATTCCCCCTTCCCTATTAGTTACCAAAGTATATGCTTTATAGGGCTAGTAGCCTGCTTAAGTTTGGCAAGATTCTGTCTATAGGTGAGGAACAATAAAGAAACGTGCTTAGAAGAATCACAACGTGTCCTGCTTGGCTTTGGAAGCCTGACAGCATTTCAGAAAAAAATGTATACATTGGGGAGATTAGAAGAAAACTAGGTGAAGTGAAATGGAAATTGACAATCATCCCCTTATCAATTATTCCCCTGGCATAATTAGGTCCTACGTTTTGGACAGGATGATGTCTTGAACTGGCACTTTTCCCTTATCTGAAAGAGAGGTGTCAGTCTGTCATTTGCTTTTTACAAAAGAATTGATGCAAGTGCCTTTGAATTTTTAAAGCTAGAAAATATCACTTGTATATCCAAAGGCCAGATGGAGATGGCAGAATGAAAAAAAAAAAAAAAAAGAAAGGTGTTATTTTTCTTTTTTGGGGAGAACATCAAAATCGATTCAGTGAATCATAAATCATATTCCAATTGGCCATCTCACTGAAGGACTAGCCTCTCAGCAGATAGTGTTGCCACTGTGACTATTCTTATCAATATCTATCTTTTTCAAAGTGCTAACAATGAATCACCACTGAATTGTACTCTAAGTGGAATTTAGATGGTCTGTTTTGGTAGGCTGGCATGAGCAGGTTCCAAAATACACCTTTCTGATTTCTGTCCTTGTCTACACATGAATTGGCAGAAGGTAACAATTACAATAGCAATAGCACTTAGACTTATATACCACTTCATAGTGCTTTTACAGCCCTCTTTAAGCGGTTTACAGAGTCAGCATATTGCCCCCAACAATCTGGGTCCTCATTTTACCGACCTCGGAAGAATGGAAGGCTGAGTCAACCTTGAGCCGGTGAGATTTGAACTGCCAAACTGCAGCTAGCAGTCAGCTGAAGTAGCTTGCAGTACTGCTCTCTAACCACTGCGCCACCTCGGCTCCATGAGATGAAATAAATAAAGGCGTTACCTCTCCAGCAATGGGCATTTCATGTACATATTATAGTCAACAATCTCCAATATTCATATATCTTTCAACTCCCCTTTCTGATCCATTCTCAGTCTATAAAAGTACCACTCAGAGTTAAGAGACAAATCTTTCACATCAAGTAAAGTGTGTGTGCGAGAGTGTTTCCAGCATGATAAATGCACTGCAGTAAGCAAGTACCTTCATCCTTGTATACCAGTGGTGAGATGGAAGGATGGAAGGCTGAGTCAACCTTGAGTTGGTGAAATTTGAACTGCCAAACTGCAGCTAGCAGTCAGCTGAAGTAGCCTGCAATGCTGTACTCTAATCACTGCGCCACCTCGGCTCTACAAACAAAGTTAAAAAAATGCCCAGGTGAGATACTGAAAATACTTTGACTAATATCTGAGATAGTTTATATGTATGTGACTTTCCACAAATGTCCAAAGCAGTGCATTCATGTGAGGATAATATTTTCAAGACTTTTTCTGGTCTCAAGGCAAGATTAGAATTCAATCAGTCTTCTGATTCTGGGTGTGGTTAACCATTAGACAACACTGGTTCTGGATTTGGGGACAAAAGCTTGGAAACCAGGCAGAAAATGGAGAGATAAATCAGTCAAAATAGATGCAAAGTCAAAGAAATATATTTGAAACCAGAATCTAAATACAGACATGGCTTTCTAAGCAGGGTGGTTGCTTGATGAAGGAACAAGGGCTGGTACATGAGTGACTAGTTGATAAATATATTTAAAGACAAGGAAACCCCTTACAGCCAGTTCTGTACAATGGTTAAAAAACACCAGGGATCAGAAGACTGTTGAATTCTAATCTTGCCTTACACACGAAGCCAGTTAGGTGACTTTGGGCCAATTACTTTTAACCCTAAGAAGGAGGCAATGGCTTCTGAAAATCTTGCCAAGATAACTGCAGGGTCTTGTCTAGGCAATCACTAGGAATCAAGACTGGTTCAATAGCATACAAGAAGAAAGAAAAAAAAATCTTTGAAGCAGAAATCTGTCCTGCACCCACTTTTGGATAAATAACACTTTTTGCAGCTTCAGAAAATGCAAAAGGATAGGAAAGAGACATTTGTAAGTAAAGCATTGAACAAAATAGAACAGCCTAAGTACAGGTACAGGTTATCCTTGGGTAATGACCACTCATTCAGTGGCCATTTGAAATTATGACGGCACTGAACAAGTGATGATCCTCGAAGTTCTGGCCAACCTAGCACCCCTATAATCATGTGATTGCAGTCTGGGTGCTTGGCAGTGGTAGTATTCAGCCAGTTCTATCTGGTTCAGGCGAAACGGTAGCGGCAGCTGCGGGAGGCTCCGCCCACCTGCCTGGACATCATCGTGTACCGTTTTTGACACGCTGTGCATGCTCACATTTGCGAACCAGTAGCAAATGTAAGTGAATACCACCCCTGGTGCTTGGTAACCAACTCAAACGTTCAACAGCTGTAGTGTCTTGCAGATACATAATTGCAATTATGCACCTTTTTCCACCCAGCAGCAGCCACTTATTTGCCTGTGGGATAAGAGCCGTTGTGGCACAGTGGTTGGAATGCAGTATTGGAGGCTAATTCTGCCAACTGCCAGCAGTTCGAATCTCATTAGGCTCAAGGTTGACTCAGCCTTCTATCCTTCTGAGGTCGGTAAAATGAGGAGCCAGATTATTGGGGGCAATAGGCTGACTCTGTAAACAGCTTAGGCAGGGCGGTAAAGTACTAGGATGCAGTATATAAGTCTAAGTGCTATTGCTATTGCTTGTGAGACACCTGGGACTTGTAACTTCCTGCTGGCTTCCCCACTGACTTTGATTGTTGGAAGCCAGCAGGAATTTGCAAGGAGTTGCTTGCTTAATGACCCATGATCTTCATTTACAACTACAACAGGGACTGTAGGGATTGTCATCAGTAAGTGATGCAGTCACATGATGTCACTTTTTACAACCACATCATTTAATAATGGGAATCCCAGGCCTAGTTGCTCTCTTAACTGAAGGACTCCCTGTACAGTGATTATCACAGAAGGAAAATGTGGAAAGCTGTTAAGCGAAAGACCATTGAAGAACTAAGTTTATTTCATGTCAGTAGAAAATTCCACTTCTTCCAAAGTCTATGAATTGCTTTCTGATGTAGCTTTCATAGAGGGAGGGTCACAGTTTGAGCCAAGTTTTTTAAATTTTTGGAAACCATATCACTTCCTGATTTATCTTTAACATGATTTTTTAAACCTCCCTCCCTCCCTCCCTCCTTTCCTTCCTTCCTCCCACCCACCTATCTACATGATTTTTAAACCTCCCTCCCTCCTTTCCTTTCCTTTCCTTCCTTCCTTCCTTCCTTCCTTCCTTCCTTCCTTCCTTCCTTCCTTCCTTCCTTCCTCCTACCCACCCACCTATCTACATGATTTTTAATCCTCCTTTTCACCCACCCACCTACCTTCCTACAATACAGAATAACCAGAGGGTTTAATAATCTATGTCCACTTAAATATAACAAAAGCAGCATTGAAAAGGCTATTAACAGATAGAAGCAAGGCAAAGCAATTATGGCAGTCTATTATGGCATTATGTAAAAGGTAATTTTCACTTTTTTTTAAAAAAAAAAAAGCAGTGAGATATTTGGGAAAAGGGATACGTGGAACAATGACTCATCCCCCATGCTTTGTTTTCACACTCTTTTGGGAACATTACCAATAATGTGACTCACAATGCACAATCATGTTTCACCTATACTTATAATGAATAGAGAACAAACAAGAAAAAGGAATTCTTTAAAAGTGTTGTTATTGATCCGTGCATAGTTCCACCTTCAAATAAGATAGATTGGAAGCGGTAAAGCATCTATCCTTATAGCCACAAAGGGGAAAAAAAGCGTGGGAGATGGGAAACATTAGACACAAAACCTAACTGTGTAGAATTGGAAACAGTTATGTTGCCGAAGTACGTAACTGTACATCCCAGCCTTACTTTCCTAATATGAACCCTTATGTCGACCAAACATTGTCTTGTGTATAACAGAGAGAGAGGAATCTATGGGCATGGCAGAAATCCCTTGAAAAGTTTTCATAATGCCCTCGTCAGAGCCTGAATCTGGGGAGGAGGATAAGTCGGAGCTGGGGCATACAGAGGTCGAGGTGGGCGGCCTTGTTGGCTATGGAGGAATGTGGGGAGTAGCAGGATGAGGGAGCCCTGGGCCCCTCAGGCTTGGGACGGCTTGCCAGCAGGGAGGAACAGGGGCAGGATAACTGAGAGAGGACAGGTAGTGGAAATGACGAGCGACGGAGCTCAGGTGATGAGCAAGGGCTGCCCCCTCCTGATCCCTGAGCACGGAGAGTGGAGAGGAGGCAGGAACAGTGCAGGTTGACCTGATGATTCCGGAGGAGAGTGCCCCACCCCTCTTCACAAGACACACCTGGGGACTGAGACTTAAGGAGACACTCTGGGAAGGGTTGTTTGTTGAGAACAAACACTGAATTTGTGGAGTTTTGTGTGCTGTTGCTGATGTCTGTAGTTTGCAGGATTTCTTGCCTTCTTCCTTGCTTTGTGGACTCATTGTCTTGTTCCTTGATTCGTGGATTCATTGACTTGTTCCCTTGCCCTGCTGGCCTTCTTGCCTTGAAGCCGTTGTGCTAACAGCGTTTTGCTGGACTACTTGCAGCCAGAAGCTGCTGGAGGTGTGTGTGTGTGAGTGCTTTGCTCCAGAACTTGGAGCATTTGGAGGAAAGTTGGAGCAATAAAGGGGCATTTTGAACTATCAGCTGACTATGTTGCCTCCATGCCTTGCCCTGGGTCATCACTGTTTTAGGAGGAAATCTCATAAAGGGGGTTTATTGTAACTTAGTTAATTCAGAACTATTGCCTAACAAAGGGAGAGAGCTTGAATATGTTGTTGAATATTAAGTTGCAAGTGGGTTGCTAAATGTGATATGAATGCTATGAGATGGAAGTGAGGCATTAGAAAAAAACATAGAAAGCTTGGTGAATGGTTTAGTATAAGATGTATGTGAAAGACTGCATCAGCTAAGCACTCTCTAGCTTGTTACTTGATTATCCACCTCTTCTAGGAAAGCATAGAATAAATAAGAGTTCTGATAAAAGACAATATATGTAGTTTAGGATTGAACTGCAGAACTCATAGTGCTCTCTATGCTTGGTTTTCTTTTCATTGCAGATGCTCCATTATCCAACATCTGTAAGCAAACAACCAAGCTTAGAGAACACCGAGTAAACCACAATAAGAATTTTTCACATGCACGTGTGTGATGTCCTTTTTGTTGTTTAATACATTTATGAAAAACTAAATAGATTGCCTTTTTTAGAATAACAGATTTGGAAGGGACCTTGGAGGTCTTCTAGTCCAACCCCCTGCTTAGGCAGGAAACCCTAAACCACGTCAGACAAATGGTTATCCAACATCATCTTAAAAACTTCCAGTGTTGAAGCAGTCACAACTTCTGGAGGCAAGTTGTTCCACTGATTAGTTGTTCTAACTGTCAGGAAATTTCTCCTTAGTTCTAGGTTGCTTCTCTCCTTGATTAGTTTCCACCCTTTGCTTCTTATCCTGCCCTCAGGTGCTTTGGAGAATAGCTTAATACCTCTTCTTTGTGGCAGCCCCAGTGGTGAAATCCCCCCCTTTTTTTTACTACCGGTTCTGTGGATGTGCCTTGGTGGGCGTGGTGTGGCTTGGTGGGCATGGCTTGGTGGGTGTGGTAGGAGAAGGATACTGCAAAATCTCCATTCCAACCCCACTCTAGGGGAAGGATGCTGCAAAATCTCCATTCCCACCCCACTCTGGGGCCAGCCAGAGGTGGTATTTGCCGGTTCTCCGAACTACTCAAAATTTCCGCTACTGGTTCTCCGAACTATCAGGTTCTCCAGAACCTATCAGAACCTGCTGAATTTCACCCCTGGGCAGCCCCTGAGATATTGGAACACTGCTATCATGTCTCCCCTAGTCCTTCTTTTCATGAAACTAGTCATACCCAGTTCCTGCAACTGTTCTTCATATGTTTTAGCCTCCAGTCCCCTAATCATATTTGTTGCTCTTCTCTGCACTCTTTCTAGAGTCTCAACATCTTTTTTACATCGTGGCAACCAAAAGGGAGTTCAGTATTCCAAGTGTGGCCTTACCAAGGCATTATAAAGTGGTATTAACACTTCACGTGATCTTGATTCTATCCCTCTGTTTGTGCAGCCTAGAACTGTGTTGGCTTTTTCAGCAGCTGCTGCACACTGCTGGCTCATATTTAAATGGTTGTCCAACAGGACTCCAAGGTCCCCCTCACAGTTACTACTATTGAGCAGGTCTTTCTTAGGTAAGAAATAAGTGTTGTAAAATAAGAAGAGATAGGATCACATATGAATTGATTCTGAATGAAAGCAGACTGAGTACAAAGCTAACTGACCAATGTGAAAGAAGATGATGTTCCTGTGCTTTGGTCAGATCAAGATAATGAATGAGTATTGAATTCAAACAAATATATAAAAGAAGTATGAGCGGATAGAGAGGAAAGGAAAGACTTCCATGGTTGAATAGAGTTGATGAGAACCTGAAAAACACAGTGTTTATTGAGCAAGTGGTCATGTGTGAAATACAGTGAGGAGACATTATTGTCATTCATAGAATTGCAGAGTTGGAAGTCAGCAGTAGCCGACAGTCCAATCTCTACTTGCACATATCCAATAAAGAGCATTATTTCGAGTCCCGATATAGCCAGCTGATGCCATCGCTGGCTATTGGGAGTGAATCACTCGCCCCCACGGAGAGGGCTCGTAACTTGGGCGTCCTCCTGGACGCACGGCTGTCTTTAGAAGATCATTTGACGGCCGTGGCCAGGGGGGCTTTTTATCAGGTTCGCCTGATACGCCAGTTGTGCCCCTTTCTAGATCGGGACTCCCTACGCACAGTCACTCAGGCACTCGTCACTTCCCGCCTGGACTACTGCAACGCTCTCTACATGGGGCTCCCCCTGGGGTGCACCCGGAGGCTCCAGCTGGTCCAGAACGCGGCCGCGCGGGGGATTATGGGGGCGACGAGGCGCTCCCATGTGACACCTCTCCTGCGCGAGCTGCACTGGCTCCCGGTGGTCTTCCGGGTGCGCTTCAAGGTGTTGGTGACCACCTTTAAAGCGCTCCATGGCTCAGGGCCGGGGTATTTACGAGACCACCTTCTGCCACCAATAGCCTCCCACCGGCCAGTATGCTCACACAGAGTGGGCCTCCTCAGGGTGCCGTCCGCCAGACAATGTTGGCTAGCGACCCCCAGGGGGAGAGCCTTCTCTGTGGCGGCGCCCACCCTCTGGAACAACCAGAGATACATACAATAACAGACCTCCGGATTTTTCGTCGGGCCCTGAAAACCTATTTTTTCAACTAGCTGGGCTGGCTTGAGTCAAATTTTAAACTGATTTTAAATTGGAATTGTTTTAATTACGGCCAAAATATTTAATTATTTTAAACAGTTTTTAGATTTTGTATGTCTTGTTTTTACTTTGGCTGTTCACCGCCCTGAGTCCTATATTGGAGAAGGGCGGTATAGAAATTTAAACAAATAAATAAATAAATAAAGTGTTTATCCTATTGGAAATGTTGCATTCCCTAACATTCAACAAGAATTTGCCTTCCTGAATTCTTTCATGGCCAGCATTCTTCCTGCAGCAAGTGAATCTTAAGATTCTACTGAAGAACAAAAGAAGGCAATTTGATGGTTTAGAACACAGCTGATATCAGGTGATGGCTCTATGGATTAATGCTATCATTAATGGGGCTGAAAGAGGAATTAAGGCACAAAGAGGAATTAGCACCTGGTATCGGACTGACATTCATTTAGAATTGATAATATTCATTTAACTGCTAATGACTTTAAACATGGTAATGTTACAATTGCTTCCGCCATTGATTTTCTGGGACACAATAATGTGTCCTTAGCTATTGAATCTGCTATGGCTGGTGATAGCATTGTTGATTTCTAGAGGCTGAGACTCATCCAAATGAAATCCCTGCAGAAATACCATTTCTTAAATAGGATGATCTGACTGGCCCAGCTTCAGATGTGGGGAATGAAGTCGCTGAACAATGGAGTCTGGTGTACATTGCATGGCATCCAGGAGTGGGTTCTACTTACCTTTACTACTGGTTCGCAACAGGATCATGCATCCACATGAAGCAAGCATGCACGCCTTGCTTCTGCACATGCACAGAAGCTTCTGCGCATGCACAGATCGCTGATAATGACATCTGAGATGGTGGGTGTAGCTCCCACTGGTTTTACTACTGGTTCTTGTGAAACGGTCCAAACCAGGGGCAACCCACCACTGAAGTAGGACCCACCCCAGCCATATATGAAAACATACCCACCAGGTATGTATGCGCACATTGCTTATGATGACATCCAGGGTGGTGGGCATGGCCTCCCACCGGTTTTACTACCAGTTCTTACGAACCGGTCTGAACCAGGGACAACGCACCACTGATGGCATCAAACTGAAAATTCAGACGTTATCTTCTTTACACTTTGATTTGAATCTTCCCTAATCATTTATTACATTTGATCAATCAACCATTGTTATTTGTAAACCATGCTTTATAAGCTTGACTTATTGTTTAGGTATGGCTGCCATTTCCGATGTCCAAAAAACTAGACAAGTCTTAATGGCAAGAGACAGCTAATGTTTTCTATACATTAGCTGTCTCTTGCTAATACCTTGTGATTGTCCAGATTATAGTAGTTCCAAGTGGTGGCCCTACTTTTTATACTCGTAGAATACTGTCATGACCCAACCGCAACAATACACGAGCACACAATAGATACAAACTTAAGGTAAACCGTTCCAAACTCGATTGCAGAAAATACGACTTCAGCAACAGAGTGGTCAATCCCTGAAATGCACTACCTAACTCTGTGGTTTCTTCCCCAAACCCCCAAAAATTTAACCTTAGACTGTCTACTGTTGACCTCAACCCATTCCTAAGAGGTCTGTAAGCCAGCGTGCCTACCATCCCTGTCCTACTGTCCCCATTATCTGTATCCATTTCCTGTACTCATAATCGTGTTTATACTTATATCTGTTATCTTATACATGCTTGACAAATAAATAAAATAAATAAATAAAATAAAAAATAAACCTGTTATCTAGGTTTAGACCTAGACATATGTTAAATCAATAACCAAATACAATATGTTATGTGAATCCAGCTACTGAGTAACCCAAGGATTCATAGCTACGGTATAATACTGTAGACTTCTTTAGAGTATAGGATTTGTGTACTGCCATTGACTGGTTTAAAGTATCAAGACTGAAGCCGAACAAAAATGAAGAATTAAAGATTACCTATAGAAATGTAGAAAGCTTCCAAGAGGATTTTTTCTTTCCAATGAAAGAAAATCAGCCCGCAAATGTGCTCAGAAAAATCTTTCTCCCTGCTTGAAGTTGTTGGCTGAGTTTTGTATTGTGTTTCAAATCAAACCAAACATGTATTACATCCAGAATGTCAACAGATGAGAGAGTGATCTGGTGGCAACATCTGTCATTCCATAGGCTCTAAAGGTGATCTGGCTGACTGGAAAGAACTGCAGCTAAAGAACTGCAGAAAAAAACATTGCTACCAACCTGCCTTCCATTGAGGACCTGTATACTGCAGGAGTCAAAAAGAGGGCTGTGAAAATATTTACAGACCCCTCGCATCCTGGACATAAACTGTTTCAACTCCTACCCTCAAAACGACACGATAGAGCACTGCACACCAGAACAGCTAGACACAAGAACAGTTTTTTCCCAAACGCCATCCCTCTGCTAAACAAATAATTCCCTCAACACTGTCAAACTATTTACTAAATCTGCACTAGTATTAATTGTCTCATTGATCCTATCACCTTCCACTTATGACTGTATGACTGTAACTTTGTTGCTTGTATCCTTATGATTTATATTGATATTGTTCCTGATTGCTTATTTGTACCCTATAACTATCATTAAGTGTTGTACCTTATGATTCTTGATGAACGTATCTTTTCTTTTATGTACACTGAGAGCATATGCACCAAAGACAAATTCCTTGTGTGTCCAATCACACTTGGCCAATAAAAAATTCTATTCTATTCTATTCTGTTCTGTTCTGTTCTGTTCTGTTCTGTTCTGTTCTATTCTATTCTATTCTATTCTATTCTATTCTATTCTATTCTATTCTACTCTACTCTACTCTACTCTACTCTACTCTACTCTACTCTACTCTACTCTACTCTACTCTATTCTATTCTATTCTATTCTATTCTTGTTCTTGAATCCTGTATTTTGTTTAGTTGCTCTTCCTGAAAAGAGTGGAAGATCTCAGACTGTCATGCTGCTTTGCATTAAGCCAAAGTTCACAGCAATGTTGGTGTAACAGAATATGTATATGGCCACTGAGTATAGCCCAATCTACTTTCCCACATGCACACACATTTGCAATTGTTACTGTGGCTCTTCAGTCACCATTACAGTGTATCAATGCAGAGACTCCACTGCTACATTCCAAAATACAGGTAGTCCGGTATGGGTGGACTTACAACAGTTCATTTAGAGACCATTCAAAGTTACAATGGCACTGAAAAATGTGACTTCTGACCATTTTTCACACTTGTGACCGTTGCAGCATCCCCATGGTCATGTGATTTACTTTCGGATGCTTGACAAACTGACTCACATGTATGATGTTTGCAGTGTCCCAGAGTCACATGATCCCCTTTTGCAACCTGCTGACAAGCAAAGTCAATGGGGAAGCCAGATTCACTTAACAACCGTGTTACTAATTTAAGAATTGCACTGATTCACTTAACAAAAGTGGCAAGAAAACTTGTAAAATGAGGCAAAACTCACTTAACAAATTTCTCACTTAGCAACACAATTTGGGGTCTCAATTGTGGTCATAAATTGAGGAGTACCTGTACAAAAGAAGCAGGTTGATGTATGTTCCTTGTCTTATTCATTATGGGTGGAGCTAGGTTAAGGCTCATAGGCTAGTTCCTTGATAATGGCTGCATTTCAGATCTTTGAACACCATCCAACAAAATGTTTATAATAGCTTGTTTTACTTTTCTTGCTGTGGAATATTTTGATGCTAGTAAATACAGTATGAAGTCCTTAATCTGGAAAGTAACCAAAATAACATATGGATTTTTCCCCCAAACTTACTGTTTCATAACTATAGACAGAATCTTGCCAGACTGAAGGCCTCTACTAGCAGTGGTGGGTTTCAATTTTTTTTACTACCAGTTCTGTGGACGTGGCTTGGTGGGCTAGCATGGCATGGCTTGGTGGGCGTGGCTTGGTGGGTGTGGCAGGAGAAGGATACTGTAAAATCTCCATTCTCTCCTCACTCCAGGGGAAATTTACTGCAAAATCCCCATTTCCTCTCGATCAGCTGGGATTTGGGAGGCAGAGAATAGATGGGGGCAGGGCCAGTCAGAATTTTTACTACCGGTTCTCTGAACGACTCAAATTGTCCGCTACCGGTTCTCCAGAACTGGTCAGAACCTGCTGAAACCCAACTCTGTCTACCAGCTGCATCTACAATATACCAATGAATTATTCAGGAGAGATTATCTTCAGCCTCTTTCTCTCACAGATAATACCTTGGCTGAGTTGCCCTGTATTCCTCTTAAATGCACCTGAAATCCACCTCCTCATTATTTTCCATCACACAATTATCTGAGATTACATTTCAGACTTATTCAGGTACAAATATAAGGAAAATCCAGTCAATCAGGACAAAAAAACAAGCATGTTCCCCTTATCTGCCTGTTAGCTACTAAGCAGGTTGCCCATTGAAGTAGAAACAACCAGAGTACCAAAGGCTTATCTTTCTTTGGTTGATATAAACAAAATTTTGGTTTTTTTTATTGCAAAAATTGTGACAACTGTATTAATTTTTTATAAGTTTTTGTCCCAGGTGGGCAGTCCGGAGGGAGCTGACAAAACCCTTTTTTTGAATAAAAAGACATTGCCCTTTAATTCCAAAGGAAAGTAATATAATTCTTTGAGAATATAAGCTAGAAGCCTGAAGCCAAATGCCAAAACAAAATGAGCTCTTCTGCTTGGGTAGGACTTGATAAGTTAATGTATCTCAGGTGCCCTTTAAAATTTATCAGATATCTACCAGGACTGAAAATCCTCTATTCTCTTCTATTCTCTGCTATCTGAAAGCCCTGTGACCTTTAAAATACGGAGTGTATACAAAAATAAAAATAAAGGAAAACAAAGAAATTGTTCAATCTATTTCAGCTGGCTTTATGAAAGGCATAGCTATGACTGTTTTGATGCAGAGAGTACTAGTGATGGCTAACAAATTAAGTATGCACCTGATTGTATTAGCATTTTCCTTATGCAAAGCCTAAACAGATTCTTAAGTAAAATTTTAACTTAAGATCAGAAAATGATTGGTTACAAGTGTGTGGTTTGTTATATGTCTGGAATATCAGAAAAGTTATTAGAACATCCTGGTTAGGTACTTTAACACTGCAACCATAATAAATATGAACCAGTTACCAAGCATCTGAATTTTGATCACGAGATGATAGGGATGCAGCAATGGTTGTAAGTGCCCCTGTAACTTTGAACAGTCACTAAATGAACTGTTGCAAGACAAGGACTACCTTTTATTTTATTTATTTATTTATTTATTTTGTTGAGCACATATTACATAATATACATAATTACATAATATATATATAAGTATAAGCATGAATTGAATACATAAAATGAATACAATTCAAGGGAATATTAGGACAGGGATGGTAGGCACACTGGTGCTCTTATGCCCCTTACAGACCTCTTAAGAATGGGGTGAGGTCAACAGTAGACAGTTTTAGGTTAAGGTTTTGGGGGTTTTGGGATGAAACCACAGAGTCAGGTAATGCATTCCAGGCATTGACCACTCTGTTGCTGAAGTCATATTTTCTGCAATCGAGTTTGGAGTGGTTCACTTTAAGTTTGTATCTATTGTGTGCTTGTGTGTTGTTGTTTTGTTGAAGCTGAAGTAGTCATTGACAGGTAGGACATTGTAGCAGATGATTTTGAGCTATGCTTAGGTCATACCGAAGGCGGCGTAGTTCTAAATTTTCTAAACCCAGAATTTCAAGTCTGGTGGCATAAGGTATTTTGTTGTGAGCAGAGGAGTAGAGGACTCTTCTTTTGAAATATTTCTGGATGCACTCAATTGTATTAATGTCTGATATGCAGTGCGGGTTCCAGACAGATGAGCTGTATTCGAGAATTGGTCTAGCAAACGTTTTGTATGCTTTCTCTCTGTAGCATCTCTCCCCCCCCTCTCTTCATAGCTTAAAGTCACCATCCCTGGGGAGTTTTGAGTCTAGGAAAATAAAATATGCTAGAACTTTAATGTCTTCTCTGGAAGTGGGGGCATTTTGGAGTGGGGCCCTTTTTCTTGTTAGCATAAAGCTATCAAGCAGCAAATCTGCTTTTTCATTCTTCTTTCACTTTCAACAAGAGATTCCTTAAGTCTTCCTACATTCCAGTCTGGCTGGTATCAGTAATTACTGAATATCAATTAAACAAGGTAGTGATTTACAATTTAGGGGCACTCCTATTCCGATTTTTGACTATTTAATTGCTCCCTATTCCATTCTAGCTATTATCTCTCAACTTCTTACAATTTTTCAGTACAGAGCTAAGGTCTATCCATAATTTATCTGTTTCTGCACAGTCCAAAGCCTTTACATAATAAATACAAGAAAAAGCAAACATGAGAATTCCCTGGTCTTTTCATTATCCCTTAGATTTTAGCAATGCGAAATTGGAGTGTCCTTACTTCTTCTGAATCTAGTTTGTACATCTGACAGGTCTTGTTCTGTATATTGCTGAAGTCTGCCCTTTAAACTTTGAACATTATCTTACTGGTATATGAAGTATATGCAGATGTTTGATTGAGTGAGCATTCTTCAGCACTGTCCTTACTGAAGGTATTTTAGTACCACTGTCCTTGGTACTGAAATATAAACTGATTGTTTCTAATCTCTTGGCCACTACTGAATTTCCCATACTTGCTCAAAAGCCACACTTACAAGATTTTAAACATTTCTTCCAGTATTTAATCAACTCCTGGTACCTTTTGCTTTATGTCTTCACCTATTTTCAGTGTATCAGCAGACATTTTTCTTGCTTTATTCATTGCAGGATATTTTTGTTGGATTCATCTTTAACCATGACACAAAATTCAGTCCATAGTTCTTCGTCCAATCCATTACATCTATTCTTTTCCGCTCACCACCTGATCACGAGAAATATTGCTGACTTGTATCTTGTTGGTCTGATGATTTTATTTATTTTCTTTAGTTTAATCTGTCACGTTGGAAGAGGACATTTTGTGTAGTCAGCACAAGGTCTTGTTCTTGCTGAGCGAATAGAGCTTTGACATCTTTGCTTGCAGAGTATAGAGTCAATTTGATATCTGAAACTAAAGAAAAACTTAAATGAAATTCAAAAGCATCTTGAGAATGAGATAAAAGTATTGAAGTATATTTTGTGACTGTAGAAATGGTAACTTTCAGAAAATTGACTGATTCGATATAGTAATATATCTTTAGTAATATATCTCTAGTAATATATTTTTAATTATTTTAACTTTTATATTGTATGTTATTTTAATTCTCGGCTGTTCACCGCCCTGAGTCCCTTCGGGGAGAAGGGCGGGATATAAATTAAATAAATAAATAAATAAATAAATAAATAAATAAATAAATAAATAAAGATGATGATGATGATGATGATGATGATGGTGGTGGTGGTGGTGGTGGTGGTGTGGTGGAATATGGACCAAGGATGCAGGGGGGAGGAACCCTTTCCCAGGGAGCAAAGAGACAATCTTTGGTATGCAGAAAGAAAGTGAAGCAGTTTCCCCTAGCAGTTCATAGGATATATCTAATTGTTATCCAGATAAGTACTTTAGTCAAGCAAGATGTCTCTCTATAGGCCAGCAACAATAATAAAAAAAAAATTTTTTTCAATCTGTGCAAGTTATCTATGGAGATTTTCAATCATCCAGGTCATGGTTGTCCCAAAGTGCTTTTCCAAAAAGCAACTGGACTTTCTTGGGTTTTTCTTTTCTTTTCTTTGAAAACATTTTACTTCTCGTCCAAGAAACTTCTTCAGTTTTGAAAAAGTTTCTTGGTTCAGAAGCGAAATGTTTTGAAGGGGAAAAAAACAAGCAAGTCCAGCTGTCTTTTGGAAAAGCATCTTTGGGTCTGAGCAAGTTGGTTAGGGGGACCACATATATGTCCTCCAGGAAGGTTTCATTCCTCATTTTTCACCTAATTTGGATAGGCTCTTTAGGTGAGTAGGCAGAAAGTCATTGGGATGAAAATGTTCCAATTCCTAAATGCTTGACCCTAGATGGGTCATTAAGTGTTGCCTCCCTGGTGAACATGTGAAATGGTCTTAATCTTCCAGGGGAAGTATTTTCCTACATGGAGCTCTTCCTTGGTATCTGTACCTACAGTACATCCCCTGATCTATCATATTATCTCCTGCCATTAATTTCTATCCCCTTCGACTGTATAAACACCTCAAATAGGAAGATGTATCTCTAGTGATCAGCTGCCAGTACCAAGCAGCAGTTCTAAGAGTGGCCATACGTATGAGACCTGGAAGATTAGCAATTGTCAATGGTCTAAATCTCTTGGTTACCTGTCTGGTTTTTTTGATTAAATTATGCTGCTATGTTGAGTGCTCTGCATCTTATCTAATTTTGTGATGAATCCACTTTCTGCCATATTGCTCCCAAGCCTTTCTCTTAACCTGACAGTTGTGATTTGCCTTGTCTACCCAGTGATTGTGGAAGAGCCTTCTTCATTTAGGATGTCAGCACCAGAGGAGGAAAGCAATTTAGTGGATTAAACTGCTCTGCTCTCTAGGACAAAGACATATAATGGGCTGGAGAAATTCTCTGGGATAAAAAAAAAAATAAACATATCCCCGGGGATTCTTTTAGAAATATTTTATGAATCCTGATGGGATGAATCTATTTCTTTATTGTCCCTCTGGAACTGAAATGGCTGAAGAACAAACTGTTTGCCAAGTAGTTGATGTGCAAAATTCCAATATATTTTCTGCAAAATACCTGTTTATGTTCTTTTCGGAGCTCAGTTATTAAAGAGACTCAGGACAAGGATTGTTGCAACTCCTTTGATCTAGTCCTTTCAAGTTGTTTTTATGTTTTGAGAAAAAGAGTCCCTGCCACCACTTTGTTCACCATGACAGAAAGGAATGGAAAACCCCTTTTCAAATTGGATTGCATTTACAGCTCAAATAGGATTGTTCATTTTGTTTCAAATCCTTGTCAGGTTGTTCATTGCACTCCATTTCTTCCTATTTCTGCATTAACCTGAAACTGATCTGATCACATTTTTTTAAAAGAAAACATTACTTTTGATAGTTTATATATAAAGTAGCTATTTACAAGGATTTTACCCATAAATACACATAGTTGGCTCACCTGGGACCTGTTTGTTAATTCTAAAAGAGGGTGTAATAGCAATTAGCAATAGCACTTAGACTTATATACTACCTTACAGTGCTTTTACAGTCCTCTCTAAGCAGTTTACAGAGTCAGCATATTGCCCCCAACAGTTTGGGTCCTCATTTTACTGACCTCAGAAGGATGAAAGGCTGAGTCAACTTTGAGTCTGGTGAGATTTGAACTGCCAAATTAGAGGCAGCCAGCAGTCACAGAAGTGGCCTGCAGTACTGTACTCTAACCACTGAACTACCAAGGCTCATATCAATTAATATCAATTAAGATATTATGCCACCATAATATCTTAATTGATAAAATTAATAATTTTATACATAATTCATTCCAAAATAATACCTTTTCTATGCCTTTTGCTTAGATACACAGTACACAAATTCACACATAAGATAGATCATGAGCTAAGAAGAAATCTTATCACTCAGCAAAGAGTGGAAACCAGAAACATTTCCAAAACCACAATTGTGCAATGTTTTTATCAGCACTAATTAAGCTGATTCAAATAACCTTCAAAGTTCTGGTTTCTTTACAGCTTGTAACTTGAGCTAAAGATCAAAGATGGAAAAGAAGCAGAAGCATTAGACAATCAGACCAAATGTTTTTAGTCATGATGTTTGCTGCTTAGAGTGACTGTTATATGAAGATGTGGAAAGAATTTTAATAATTGTATAGTTTTAATTCAAAATTAGATGTATTCCTATACTAACTCTGACTTTTCTTTTGATCATTAAATTGAACTAATAAATTGAACTAATAAATAAAAACATGATCTATAAATAACTGAAACTAGAAAAAACTATTTTGCAAAGATTGCTAAACCATTTCCTCCTCTGGTAATTAATGACCAGGCTAAACTAATTAAACAACAACAACAACAACAATAATAATAATAAAAAACAAGGAAAATTCTTTCACAAAACAGAGTTTCTCTAAGTACACAAAGATAACACCCAGAGTCAGACGTAGGCATACACCAAAATAAGATAAGGATATTAAAACCAGAGTTATACGTCCATCAAATTAAACATTACAAAGGGCATAAACATACACCACAACATACCACTTTCCCTATAAATACTACCAGCCTGGTACCTCAATTTGTAGCTACCTTTGAGTGTTTTTATGCTCCTTAATAACTTCTTCCTCTTAAAGCTGTTGAGTCTGATATCATTTTTACACAATCCTGGCTTGGATTTGGATTGTAAGAATCCTTCTGACAGAGTTTATAAACTGAATGCTTTTGGCCTAGTAGGCTCTGTAAGGTGGTGTATGGTTATCCCAAGCCACTGAGTCAAAGAAATTATGGTAAACTACCCAGTTTTGAAATACAAACTTTGGCCGAGTCATGAAAATGCAAGAATCCATCTATTTCCATGCATGCAGAAGCACAAAAGGAATCACAGTGTGATTTAATACATATTTTTTTTACCAGGAATTCTTCTTCTTGTGCCATATCCATCATCAAACGTTGGCAATCATGTTGGCGATCCTATTTTTATCAACAGCTGCACAAAATAGTGCTGCTGAGTTTTGATCAAACCAGTCCCTTAGATTTTGAAGCCATGATGTTCTTTTTTTCTCTTAAATGAAGTATGCTGTATTTTTCCAGGTGTCGCATCACATGTCCAAAATATTCTAACTTTTGCTTTTTTTATGGTTTTGATGATTTCTCTTGGCTTTCCCAGGCAGCTTATCACCTCCTCATTTCTGATTTTTTAACCAGGAATGGATTGAAGTATTCCAGACATGCAACATCTGACAAGTGTATAGACTCAAAGGCATTCTGAAGGCTGTGTACTGTCTTGTCCAGTCTCCCCAAAACAAATTGATTGTGACTCTTGAAAGAGACAGGGAATTGAATAAAGTAAGGAAGCAGAGTCAAACAAAAGAAAAATCTGATCAGGCTCTAATTTTCAGTGCAAATAATTCTCTAAATGTGATAAAAGTAGCAGGTCACACTTTCAGATTCCAACTTAGAATATCACAAATGTTTGGCAAGAGATCAAATATTTCAATAATTGTCCAGATAATTGTGAAGCTCAATTTTCTCTTTCTTCCTCTTTCCCCTCCCTCTCTCCCTCCCTTCCTTTACTATAAGGATGACTTGATTCCTTTAATGAAGGAATGTGTGGCTTGATTCCTTTGAAGATATCTTCATATAATATTTTCTCAAAGCTATGATTGAAACAGGGAGGTTCATGCTTCATGATTATTGATTATGTGCCAACCACATTGGTGTCAACTCTGAGCAACCAGATAGATACATTTTCTACATAACATTCTCAATTTGCTCTTTCAGGTCTTCCACAAACTGTACCCATTGGTGCTGTAATTGAGTCCACCCACTTGATATTGATCTTCCTCCTCTTTTTTTTTCCTTTTCACCTTTCCCAACATTATAAACTTTTTCAGAGAACTAGGTATTGTATTATATGTCTGAAGTAAGTAAAATATACACACACACACCCCAAAATTATAATTTGAGCCTGGCCTTCTGTGACCCCATGGAGAACTCTGGGTTAATCTGTTCAATTATCCATTTGTTTTCTTGGCTATTCATCAGAGGTGGGTTTCAGCAGGTTCTGACCAGTTCTGAAGAACCAGTAGCAGACATTTTGAGTCGTTCAGAGAACCGGTAGTAAAAATTCTGACTGTCCCCGCTCCCATCTATTCTCTGCCTCCCAAGTCCCAGCTGATCGGGAGGAAATGGGGATTTTGCAGTAACCTTCCCCTGGAGTGGGGTGGGAATGGAGATTTTATAGTATCCTTCCCCTACCACACCCACCAAGCCATGCCATGCCATGCCCACCAAGCCACACCCACAGAACCGGTAATAAAATTTTTTGAAACCCACCACTGTTATTCATGGTGTTTTCTGGAATGTCTATGGAGTGTCTATTTTCAGGAATTTCCTCCCACAGTGAAATTCAAAAACATCAGTAGCTTTTCTATCTCTAGAGAGGGACTGGCCCAAACTCACCTACTTGGCTTTTAGCTAAGGCAGGATTAGAACTAAAGGTCTCCATTTTCTAGCCTTAACCACTACACCAACATCGCTTTTACTACCACAGTAAATATTTTACTCTTCTAAAGAACAGTACAACTTTAATTAGGTGACTAATTGGAGAGCAATTTGGGCTTTACTCTGCAATATTTTTTTTTTATTTTAATGGCTTGCCTATTTTTTTTAAAAAAAAAATATTTGCATTTGAACGTTGTAACAACGCTTTTTTGTATGTCTGGCTGGGTTGCCCAACATACTATTTTCTTTCTCCTTTTTTTAATCACTTCTGACATCAAATTATTACTAAATAGATAAATGGCAGTTAGCACAAATCCACAAGGAAGAAATAATCATAGTTAGAGCTGACTTGCTCCATCTGACATTTCTAGTCATTTGTTTCCTTATTAAATGTGTCTTACCTTCAAAATCTATGTTCTTAGCTATCGTTTTCTATCTTTTTCAAATCTCAAAACTAAGTCAAGGTTATTCCAAAGAATTGGAATGGGACAATGGTAACTTCACTACTATTCAGTATTGACAATGAACAATCCAGGTAGTCCTCCAGTTACAACAGTTCATTTAGTGACCAATTGAAGTTACAAAGGCATGGAAAAAAGTGACTTAGGATGAATTTCCCACTTATGACTGTTGCAGCATCACCATGGTTACGTGAATTACATTTGGATGCTTGACAACTGGTTCATATTTATGACTGTTGTAGTATCCCAGGGTCATGGGATCATCTTTTGTGACCTTCTGACAAGCAAAGCCAATAAGGAAGCCAGATTCACTTAACAACCATGTTACTAATTTAACAACTGCAGCGGTTCACTTAACAAATGTGGCAAGAAAGGCTGTAAAATGGTGGGAAACTCACTTAACAAATCTCTCACTTAGCAACATAAACTCTGGGCTCAATTGTGGTTGTAAGTTGAGGACTACCTGTATCTATTTCACATTTTAAATTTTCTTCCTTTTTTTAACCCTTGTCTTCATAAGAGATATGCAGTAAAAATCTACATTGCAACTGAAATCAGGCATATTTGATTTTGTCTTCTCTTCAAATTAATTGATAGCTAAAACATTCTTTACTCAGGTAAAGTTATCAGTGACCTTCAGAAGTTCCATCTGTTTCAGTCTGTTCAGTTCTGCTGGACCAAAGGTATATTCAGGTACAAACAGCCTTTAGCTACTAAGTCATTAAGTGAGTTCATTCCTGGCTGGAAATTTCTCTTGCAACAATAACAACAACAACAACAACAATTCTCATTCCTGTTGGCTTTCGAAATAGTGTACAAAGCAGAAGAGAATTTTGATAAAATTCTCATAGCTATCCTAGGATGGCTTTGTCCATATTGAATTACATAAAGAGCCGAGGTGGCGCAGTGGTTAGAGTGCAGTACTGCGGCTACTTCAGCTGACTGCTAGTTCAGCAGATCAGCAGATCAAATCTCACCGGCTCAAGGTTGACTCAGCCTTCCATCCTTCCGAGGTGGGTAAAATGAGGACCCAGATTGTTGGGGGCAATATGCTATTTAGTATACTGTCTTTGTTGTAAGCCGCCCAGAGTCCTCGGAGAGTGGGCGGCATATAAATACAAATAATAAATAAATAAATAAAGTGATAAAACACTGTATGACAAATTAGAAGACACACTACTACGGACAAGTTTCCGTTATCTTCTGAGAACTGGAGTATTTAAGGTACTCATCAGTGCCATCTACCCTTCTCTGCCTGCTGTAATGTAAAAACTACAACTCTTAAGCTGGTAGTATCCACATTTGACCATTCTTTTTCAATTGATGAAAGCAGATTAGTGAAAAAGATTCAATTCCAAATAGCTAAATAAGAAGCAGTAGGGCAGGGTAGGGTAGGGTAGGGTAGAATAACACAGTTGGAAGCCGCCCTGAGTCTTCGGAGAGGGGCGGCATATAAATTGAATTAAATTGAAATTGAATTGAAATTCTAATCCAATCCCCTGTTCAAGCATCAGACCCTATACCATTTCAGACAAACAAATAGATTTTTTTTTTGCCTTTTTTCTACTATTTCTCCTTCATTATTTTTGGCTTCTTGCTGAATCCTAAGGAAGGTTCTCATGAAAGAATTCCCATGTTTCCCATAACATTTGGACTGTCATCGCCAAAGGAAAGTCATTTGAAAAATATGAAGCAACACTGCTCAATATCTCTACCCACAGATTCAACTGAGAGTTGTTTGCTTCCAGCAGCATAATAACCAACTCACTATGGAGATTCTAAGGAGCTTAGACTGGAGATTACTAAACTCATAGTTGTATAGAAAGGGTTGTTACATTTTCAAAAACAAGAGGACAGCTAGTACTTCTCCTGATAGGGCAATTTGGTAGAACTTTTAGCCAAAAGACTAGGATCTAGACATGGAGGGGTGGGTTTCACTTATCTTTACCACCAGTTCGCCTCGCGTGTGTGCGCACACTCGCTTTGTGCTTGCTGTCTGCATGTGCATTAGGCCTTCCACACATGCACTTTGCTCTCTTGAACGCCTTCCACGCATGTACCCAGCCTCAAAAATGTGCCTAAATAGCACGACTTGGAATGGGGGCGGGTGGGCAGGCCCATCCCCAATCGCTGCTACCAGTTCGCCTGAACTGGTACAAACTGGCTGAATACCACCTCTGTAGGCATGTAACACTGAGCCTTCAACTAGAAACTAGGACAAGGTATAATTCTGGATTTACTCCAAAATCTCTGCTTTGCAGCACATGGGGATACAAGTATCACACCGTCTTCAATACTTTAAAGGAGTTGCATCTTTTCATTGGCTTGTTCTCCATGATCAACAAAAATACACAACTACTTTAAGGTGTTGTAGACAAATAATAGCTGTTGCAGAGCATCTTTTGGAGGTCAAAAATGAAACGTTCCACAGCCATACAAATACATATTTTGAAGTTACTTTTTTCCCTTCATAAATTATAGAGGTGTGCACAAAGAGGAAACAATCCTTTAGAAATTGTACTGTGCAGAGGAAAGATTTATTTCTCCCAGGTATTCTGAAGCAAAACAATTCTTTATATAACTAGAACATGTAAAAAAGGACAAATTCTTTTTGATAACAGTGAGAAGCTCTTTCTTAAAGGTTCAAGCTTTATAGGAAGGGAAGAATTTTTAAAAAAATACATTGGGAAAAAGAAAAAGTCAGTCTTATATTGTATAATTTATGGAGGAGCATGGAAGGATCAATATCTGCATATTAATCTTTCATCTTTAGCTCAGAAATGCTCCAGAATGTGCAAAAGCTTCCTCAGAACAACCATGTGATCCTGGAAACAAGACATGGGTACTTTAATTATCTGCAAGCAGGTGCTTTGTTTATGGTCCAGAAAATTCGAAAATTCTAACTATCAGTGATAGTAATTGAGAAGGTAGATAAATATATAGACAATTGATTGATAAGAATATATCATTAGCACTTAGACTTATATAATGCTTCACAGTCCTTTTACACCCCTCTCTAAGCGGTTTACAGAGTCAGCATATTGCCCCCAACAATCTGGGTCCTCATTTTACCAACCTCGGAAGAATGGAAGGCTGAGTCAACCTTGAGCCTGGTGAGATTCGATCTGCCAACTGTTGGCAGCGGGTGATAAGCAGAGGTAGCCTGCAGTACTGCATTCTAACCACCGCACCACCATGGCTCTTATAGATTCTAATAGATTCCATCCATATTCCCTCAGATTTTGGGACTAAAGTATTAGTTTGGCAGTTGGCATGAGTTTGTGCACAGTAGTCTATGTTGTTATACAGCTTGTTCTTGACCTACAACCATTATGGTTGCAAGTGTTGATGGCTGTTAAATGGAAAAGCCTCATTTAACGACTCCACTTCCTGCTCTCCCCAACTTTCTGAAACACCCCATGTACTACCTCCCAGCCCTTGGGTACCTACAGCCCTTGGGCCTGCTTTTGCCCCCCTCTGGGTTCCTGCAAGCATTTCTCATTCCACTGGGCCCTACAGGGCTTGGGCTTTCTCTCCACCCCTAGTCACAGGGGTGAAACGCTCCCGGATCAGACCGGATCACCTGATCTGGTAGTGATCTTGGCTGGTGGTTCGGCGATCCGCTAGCAATGGCAGAGCAAAGCTCCACCCACCTGCCTGGGTGTCATTACTTCCTGGTTAAAATGAGGAAGTAATGTGTTTTTTACCTTCTGCGCATGTGCAGAAGGTCTGTGTGCACATGTGACGTGCGTGTGCAGACGATCGAAGTGAGAGCGCGTACATAGCGCGTGCACTTTCGAACCGGTAAGGTAGGTAAATAGATTTCACCCCTGCCTAGTCACCTATCACGTACTTACCTTCTGAAAATCTCTTGAGCTCTGGTGTTTTCTTCAGTGCTGCACAGACTTCATCAGGGAATCAGAATGGAGCAGACTATGACTGGGCTGTGTAGTGGCCTCCAAGAAGGGGCCACATTTTAGCACAACGACAAGGATTTGTGGGGACACTGAAAATGGCCGCATCCGGGAGGTGGCCACATGGCCCAAGGATGTGTATCCTCATTTCCCAACAGGACATCTGGAGAACTCCAAAAATTAAGTGTGTGATGGGTGATAGAGGTGGGATAGGGAGTAGGCCCAAGCACTGTGGTAATCAGCGGTGGGTTTCATATTACATTACTACCGGTTCTCCTGCATGTTGCATGCTTGCTTGATGCACACGCGTGCCCAGTTCGCATATGAGCCTCCTTCTGCGCATGCGCCCAGCCTTCTGTGCATGCACTTTTCTCATGCCCGTGTCTTCCGTGCACGCACCTGTCCTCAAAAACGTGCCTATATAGGATGGCATAGAGCTGGGGCGGGTAAGCAGGCCCACCTGCGATTTCTGCTACCAGTTCGGGCAAACCAGTCCGAAGCAGCAGAATACCACCTCTGGTGGTAACCTTACTTGGTGGCATGAGAGGGGAGAGAGGCGAAGGCCACTGCAACACCCCGGAGCTCAGTTGTAAGGGTAAATGACTTCAGGAAGTGCTGAAGTGACTATAACTTTGAAATAGTGCTAAGTGACTGATCATTAAGATAGGACTACATGCAGAGCCTCAATGTTTTTATTTAAATGTAATTCTCTGGTTTTGCTTACTCGCTGCCAGCAGTTTTGGGGAGGGTGGCTATAGAAATTGGAGAAATGACTAAACGAGCGTCTGCTTTTATTTTCTATCACGATGATAATATCCTCCAGTGTATTTTATTTTTATTTTTTTTAACATGAAAGACATCCTTCGTTTGAAATATATATTCCTTCAACTTGCATCAAAGTTGCCTTTGCTAAAAATCATGAAAGAGTATAAATGGTGGGGTGAAGGGTGAATTGATCAGCATTTACTCCTACAACAAACTGCTTTGACATTGAAATAAAGGTTTAGGGGAAAAAAAAAACATTCCATAAAGGTCACTTTTCCCCTTCTACTCTTGTTCAGATTCAATCAGTGCATTGCAGGCCTTCTTGTACAGCTGCATGTAATAGAAAACATTTGTAATCTGTACATTTAAGTGAATCTCCTTACTCAGCACTGTCTCCAAAAGTATTCCTCAGTTGTCACGTCTGGTTATTAATCTTGCAATTTTGTAGCCGTATAATAATTGCCTTAATGGGTTCAGTAGGTATGTAGATGTCATTCAGAATCAAATGAAAGAACCTAGAACTAAGGAGAAATTTTCTGACTGTTAGAAGAATTAATCAGTGGAAACAACTTTACAGATTACAGATTAACAGAGTTGGGAGGGACCTTGTAGGTCATCTAGTCCAGCCCCCCACCCAAGCAGGAGACCCTACACCATTTTTGACAGATAGAAGTCCAGTCTCTTTTTGAAAGTCTCAAGTGATGAAATTCCCACAACTACCGAAGGCAAGCTATTCCATTGGTTGATTGTTCTGACAGAAAATTTCTCCTTATTTCCAGGTTAAATCTCTCCTTGTTCAGTTTCCATCCATTATTCCTTTCTCCTCCAGAAATAATAATAATAATAATAATAATAATAATAATAATAATAATAATAATAATAATAATAATAACAGCAGCAGCAGCAGCAACAATAACAACAGTAATAGTAAAGTATATAATAAATTATTATTGTTGTTGTTGTTATCATTATTATTGTTATTATTCCTCCAGAAGTTGTGAATGCTACAATACTGGAAATTTTTAAGAAGAGATTGGACAACCATTTGTCTGAAGTTGTACAGGGTTTCCTGCCTGAGTAGGGGATTGGACTAGAAAACCTCCAAGGCTGGTTAATTAAATATAGGAATACTATGTTGGATTAGGAGTTTAATTTCCAAAACGGGTTCAGAGGAAATCTGGCTTCCTTAAATCTTTGTAGTCAATTTTTGATAGATTCATAAGACTATTGTGACCATTACTCAAGGTTACCATCTTTTTCCAGTTACAAAAATGTGTGAATTCAGCTTAAAAGGCATTGAGCTTTTAAAAAAGACGCATTTTGAAGCATCCATTGTATTTCCAGGCAGCAGAAAGACAGTCTTTTCCCTTTAACTGGGGTTACAGTAGAAGAAACAGATTCGTCTGAACTGAGGAGGTCAGTGTAAGAAGTGAGTTGGGGCTGGGACACTATGCAGGAGAAATTTGGTTCACAATCTGTTGGGTCAGTGGTGGTAAGTGATTGAAACTCATAAGGGAATATCTCTCCCGCTGCCTTGAGTCCATAGGCAGTTCCATAGGTGGAAGGCGTAGACATTTTGGTGAAGTAGGGACGTTTAGTACTGTAAGGAGCCCCAGACCGCTCCTGAGTGAAGGAGTGCAACATCTGCCAGTTTGACCTGAGGTAACGGAATGTGAGGCAAGTGGCAGTTGGAACTTTTCAGGTGGAGAGGGGGAGTAGAACATCTAACTCCTTAGCATCAGAGCGTGTTAATATACTGTATATGAATATACTGTATATGAAATAGTAATGATCTGATGGTCATTTTGAAAAAAACCTTTCTTAGCAAGCACCTAGAAGCCAAGAGGAACATATGTGCCAAATTTCAAGTTTGTAGGCTTTACCGTTCTGGAGATTTTGTGATGAGTGAGTGGATTTCGCTTTATATATATAGATATACTCCAGGTATGCATGGTGGGGATAATCAGCTCTGTGCCAAAATGCACAGAATGCCTTGTTGAACAGAACACATGGTATTTGGTCTAACTGTGTAGCAAAATGAGGTAGAAATGACATAGTAGAGTCTTTGTGCAAAAGTAGATTGGACTAAGAGTGTTGGTGGGAAAATCTTCTGCTGTGATCATAGTGATGAGCTTGTTTGCTTGTTCATAGAAGGAAGGTAATAGAAGAGAATTTTTTTTTTCTATTAGGGTATTTTAAAGAATGATTGTAGACTAGGAGAAATAAACCACAAACATAAAAACAAAAGAATAAAAAAAGTAAAATATAAATAGTATTTTAGTAAAATAAAAGTAGCAATCAATGGATCTAAAACACAGTGACTGCAATTTTCATAAAGTATGTATTAAATATATCGCTTAACAAAAACTAAGGATCGGTATTAAGCTTTGAGCCAAGAATACCTAGGAATATGGACAAAACAGTATAAATCACTGGCTGAAATCCTTTTTCTTCTTCTTCCTCCTCCTCCTTCTAATTTAGATGTCATTCAACTCCCAACAACTCTTTTAAAAAAATCTGCTAAGTCTCTCTCTGCCTCCACTCTCTCTCCCTTTATTTATCTATCAGTAGAAAATGATGGATACAACATAGAGAAGAATTAATTACCAGTAAGTCTTAAATTAGGGCATTAACGCTCTAAAAGATTGACTGCCACAGCAAAGTACAGATAAGGGCCCATTTTAATCTATGCTAATCTCCTACTGAAACCACATGACTAAGAGGGATCATTCTAGGATCAAAGACTCATGTGTAATTTGCAAATTAACTTGTCCCAAGGGAAAAGTTAGGGAACCTAGAAAAAAGATCCCGGCACATTTTACAGATCCTTTACCCAGGGCGCAGGCGACATCGGTTGAGTTGATGGATATTTGGACACATTGTTTCTAAATACATATATTTGTATGCACATTTTGTATGTATGTATGTATGTATGTATGTATGTATGTATGTATGTAGGTCTTTGGTTATTCGGGTCTTCTCCCACGTAAAATTGGAAGTGTCTTGGCGACGTTTCGACGAAGTCTCATTCGTCATCTTCAGGCTGGTGTTCTCGGCTTCCAGGAGCAATGTATGTATGTATGTGTGTGTGTATATATATATATATATATATATATATATATATATATATATATATATATATATATATATATTACTTCTTCGTAGGGTTTATGTGTGTTTTTCTTCTAGCCAGGTTTTCCCTACGTAGCCAAGGTTTTTTTTTTGTAGCTCCAGCTCAGTAGAATCACATCTACTCGGTTCTGGGCTTTTTCTGGTGTCAGAAAGGAAAAAAGCCCAGAACCGAATAGATGTGATTCTACTGAGCTGTAGCTACAAAAAAAAAAAAACCTTGGCTACGTAGGGAAAACCTGGCTAGAAGAAAAACACACACACACACACACACACACACACACACACACACACACACACACACATATATATATATATATATATATATATATATATATATATATATATATATATATAATCTCTGTGGTAGTATTCACTTACCTTCACTACCGGTTTACAAATGTGAGTACGCACTTCTGCACATGCGCAGATGCCATCCGGGTGGGTGGGTGGGCGGAGCCTCCCACAACTGCCACTACCGGTTTGCCCGAACTGGATAGAACCAGCTGAATACCACCACTGAAATATATATATATATACAATATACTGTATACACAAGACACACACACACACACATATACACACATACTGTATACACACACACACACACACACACACACATATTCATTACAAACAATTCTAAAAATACACTAAAATACACACACATATGCATGTGTGTTTGTGTATCTATATCTCTATATCTTTATCATCTCTATATCTATATCTGTAGGTGGTGTGTGTGTGTGTGTGTGTGTGTGTGTGTGTGTGTGTGTGTGTGTGTGTATCAGTGGTGGGTTGCCCCTGGTTCGCACCGGTTCTATAGAACCAGTAGTAAAACTGGCGGGAGGCTCCACCCACTGACCCCGACATCATCAAGATGCTTCTGTGCTTGTGCAGAAGAGCTCGCACGTGTGAAGCAAAGTGAGCAGTACCAGCTGCGAACCAGTAGTAAAACCGGTAGTAAAACTGGTAGTAAAACCGGTAGTAGAACCCACCCCTGGTGTGTATGTGTATGTATATTGTCAGAATATTCATAACTGGGAAGACAATGTAACAAGGTCGGCCAATTGGGAGCTGAGACAGACTGGAGCCAGGGCATGTCTTAGTCTGCAGCTGCTGAGTCTGTGCAGAGAAAATGAAACTAACTAGTCTCTCTGCTGTACTCTATGTGTGAACATGTCTGCTGATCTGAGCTGAAGAACCACTGTTGGTATTGTAAATATACTCCGTATGTGTTATTATGAATATAAAGAAGTTAATGAATCAGTTATCTGTGTGTGCTTCTAGATTTGATTTTTGCAAGAAACTCTGAAATGTGTATGTGTGTATTTGTACATTTTTTTGAACCATATCACAAAATTCTGATACAAGAAGTGATCTGTAGGTCTTCAATAAATCTTAGAATGTAAGAGCTGCAAGTATCTTTGGATATCATCTAGTCCAACCCCCCCTGTCCATTGCAGGAATTCCTAACAAATAGACATCTACCCCTGTTTAAATGCCATCAAGAAAGAAAGTCCTAAGGCGCACTTTTCTCTTGCACAAAGCCTTTAGAGGAGGCTATTAGCAAATTGAGATAACGCTGGCAAAACACTCTTCCTCAGAATGTTAAAACAACTATATCTGTTTTCAGATCTAATCAATCATTACTGAAGTCATTAGCGCAGTCATGATTTTTGCAAAGATACCAGGGCTGCTTCAGGGGCTGTCTCTGGTTATCTACACAGGCCAGCAATACTTATGATGGGAATGCTGTATCCTAAAGGAAATATCTGCTTTAACATTTGCAGGAGAGGCGGTTTGATGATTCCAATATACTTTGTGAAACACCCTCTGAAAGGTTTTGCTTTGTTCTGCTAATTTAATGGGATAAAACTCTGTAGAGATTCTCAGTCATCCAGGTCATGGTTGTCCCAAAGGTGCTTTTTCAGGAGGCAACTGGACTTTCTTGGGTTTTTTTTTCCTTTTGAAGACGTTTCGCTTCTCATCCAAGAAGCTTCTTCAGCTCTGACAGGATAGTTCATTCCCCACTATCCTGTCAGAGTTTAAGAAGTTCCTTGGATGAGAAGCAAAACGTCTTCAAAAGAAAAAAAAACAAGAAAATCCAGTTGCCTCCTGAAAAAAAAAAGCACCTTTGGGACAATTTAATGGGATGCTATGATCCAGTTCACAGAGAGCTTCAGAAGGCATGAATCTGATATGGGTTTGCATCAGAGCTTCATCACTGGAGGCTTTCACGAAGAGTTTGGACTGCCAAATGGTGTACGGTCTCTTGCATGGGTGGGGGGTTGGACTAGATGACCTACAAGGTCCTTTCCAACTCAGTTAATTTAAAGAAGATGGATAAAAAGGTAAAGGTTTCCCTGCCCAGTCATGCCTGACTCTAAGGCATGGTGCTCATTTCTGTTTCTTGGCTGAGGGAGCCAGCTTTGCCCAATGACATTTTTGGTGGTCATGTGGCCAGCATGCCAAAGGCGCATGGAAGACTGTTACCTTCCCACCGAAGTGGTGCCTATTAATCTACTTGCATTTGCATGCTTTTGAACTGCTAGGTGGGCAGGAGGAAGGGCAAGGAACAGGAGTTTACCCTGTCGTGCAGCACTCAGGTCTCAAACCCTATAGATAGAATTGCTTCTCTGTCATTAGAATGAATGGGTAAATGTCTGAAGCTGATTGGTCTTTTGGTCTCATGAAGAAAGGAATCAATCTGTGGAACAGCAGGCTGCTTGACAAAATTGCAGGCATCTGTGCTGTTTTTGCCCCCATCCATTTGAGCCTTCTCCATCAGTGTTAGCACAGCAGAGTTGCCAATAAAGCCACAATCTTTACAGAGTGTGGGAGGAGTAGGGAGGAGGCATACATATTGGAGCTCTGCAGCCACCAGCAAATAAAAGAGTGCAGCGGTCAAAAGAAAGAAGATACTTTTTTTCCGATCAGAGAAAAGGAGAAGTGACCAGAGGAAGAGGAGGAGGAAGAAGAGGAGAAAGTTGTATAGTGGTAGTATTAGTAGTATTAGTATAGTAGTAGTAGTACCAGTAGCAGCAGCTCACTGAGGCAAAACACAATGTGAAAATCCCAAGAATTCTACAGTACATGCTGGCCAATATTAAAGATAAAGATTCCCCTTGCACATATGTGCTAGTCGTTCCCGACTCTAGAGAGCGGTGCTCATCTCTGTTTCAAAGCTGAAGAGCCAGCACTGTCCGAAGACGTCTCCGTGGTCATGTGGCCGGCATGACTAAACACCAAAGGTGTACGGAACGCTGTTACCTTCCCTCCTTAAGGTGGTCCCTATTTTTCTACTTGCATTTTTTACGTGCTTTCAAGCTGCTAGGTTTGCAGAAGCTGGGACAAGTAATGGGAGCTCACCCCATTATGCGGCACTAGGGATTCGAACCACTGAACTGCCAACCTTTCGATCAACAAGCTCAGTATCTTAGCCACTGAACTACCTTGTCCCTGGCCATTATTAGAAAAAAAAAAAGGGGGGGGATAGAAATTTTTCTCATCCCTTATAAGAAGGTATAAAGAAACCACCTACTCCAAACTCCAATGGTTTTTATATGTATCTGGAGTCTAGGTCAATGTAATTGAGCGTAGTTTTGAAAAGAATCTGGGACACTCTTCCAAAAATATTGCCAAGAAAACTGCAAGGGCTGAACCATTTGGTCACTGGAAGTCAAGAGTTACATGAAAAGACATAGCTATGAAAATGCTGAAAATGATAGCAGCATACAGAAAATAGGCCTATTTCTATTGTAATTTCACTTCCCACCTTAACTTTCATTTTAAACTATGGCATGGATTAGAAGACCATGTATAAGTAATATTCAGTGTGTTCTTCAAGAACAATGGATTTGGAGATGACACAGTGCCGCCTCCTTTGTATGTGATGGCTGACTTGGCTTCCTAGATCTGAAGCATTACAAAAAGCAATTTCATTGTGAATATCCTGAGATATTTATATGGAGCTGACATGCCAATTCCCTTATTTCTGAAATCTGAGAAAAGAGCAGCTTGCCTTCCATGGCTATCATAGCTAAAGGTCATGTGAATTATACTTGCGTGGCAAGAAATAACTCAGTGACTTTAGTTGCTTTTTCTTTATCACAATAAATATAGTTACATTTTCTATGTCCTTTTCTTCAGCTTATTATTATATGCATGCTAGCTGCTCGGCTGTGAAGTTCTCCAAACCATTGATAGCTCAATGTTATTATTTTGCAATATACCGTACATTCTGGCGTCTTGTGTATGGAAAGAGACACATAACATTAACAATTGTTTTATTTTTAGATTGCCATTTTGTAGTCACTCTGTTTTTCGTGGAAATGAAGTGCAATAAAATACCTATAATACTGTATCTGCATAACAAGGTCAATAAAAATGTGTGTGGGGGAATAGCATATTGTTATAACTTTAGATTAACATTTGATTGTTAAAATTTCTGCTGCAAGAAATTTAATTATATTTAATGCTGATTGTATCAGAGTTCTTGAATGGGAAAAAACTGTGAAAAATTAATGCATCTAATTTATTCTGTAAACTTTCCAACGTAGATTTTATAAAAATGATTCTTTTGGTAGATGTTCAATTGCACATATTATGCAGCAGATTTTAAAAATTAGTCCCCCTAGAGCCTTGTAAATTTTAATTACTTTGATGCTTTATTGAAGGTGATTTGCCCACACAAATTTCTCTAGGACCAATATTTCCTCTTTATTATTTAGAGTCATGAATATTCCATATGCTGCTAGTCCTCAATTTATGACTACAACTGAGCCTGGAATTACAGTTGTAAATTGTGGTAATTATTCTGTGGGTCACTGCACCCAATTTTACATTCTTTTTTGTGGTGGACGTTAAGCAAACACTTTTCTCCCAATGGGTGTTTTTTTATCCAGAAAATGGAAGTAAATGCCAGAAACCAGCAAAAAATACCAGAAATTATGATTACATGTTGAGGGATGCTGCAAACTCGTGTAAATGCGAGCCACTTGCCAGGCAACCAAAATATGATCTTGTGACTAAAAGGAGGGTACAGCTGTTGGAACTTTGAAAATAGGTTGTAAATAGCTCTGGAGGGTATCTATTGTAACCTGAAACAGTCACTAAGCTGCCAGTCATTAAGTGAGGACTTACTTGCATTGAAAATGAAGAAGCTTCTTTTGTCTTGAGTTCTGCATCTGTAACTATAGGACTTTGAGTTCTGGGTACTTATTTGTTCATATATCTATTTGCAACTATTTGAAAATTGTTTCTTTTTCTCAGTTCTAGGAAGCCTGCTTTGCTTATTATTATTGATTATATTTCATTAATCCATATTGATTATTAATGGCCACCTAGGTAATGTTTTTCTGTGTTAATCTGAGTTATTAAAAAAAATGTGAAGCTCACCCTTCTGATGTTGATATGGCCAGGTAAGATGGCCTGAGTGGAACAGAATTAGAAACTCACCCTAACCTGGTTGTAAATTGATGACTACCTGTATTAGAAGTAAGCACAAATTATTTACCTAAAAACAATGTCACAAATGAACATCAATATAATTTAGAGATGAATGGAAACTTGCTGTTCTTTCCACAGTCTCCAAAAATGGAGATCTGGGTTTGTGTCTTTTGCTTTTATCATAATGGGATCATATTGAAAGGGAAGTTGGAACATAAAGAATGTAATGTAATGTTCATTAAAAAAAACAAAACCTCTCAAATTTTAAAGATACTGATGAATCAGAAAGTTGTGAAACTGATGATGAGTCAGCAAAGAATGAAGATAACCCAATTATGTGACTCACTATTAAGAGGTAATATACCTTAGTACGTGATGGTGAACTTATGGCACGTGTGATGGTGAATCTATGGGCACACGAACGTTGCCCTAGCTCAGCTTCAGCGCATATGTGTGCCATCCATCTGATTTTTGGGCCTTCTAGTCCCACCGGAAGTCGGGAAGTGGGCTGTTTCCAGCCTCCAGAGGGTCTCCAGTGGGGAAGGCCATTTTTGCACTCTCCAGGCTCCTAGAAAGGCTCTGGAGCCTGGGGAGGGCAAAAAAATGGGTTTTCCAGACCCACTGTGCCATCGCGTGCCAAAAGTGGAGGGAGCATGGGGGGTCATGTGCACATGCACAGGGGATGGGATGGGGCACATTGAATTATGGGTGTGGGCATGCGTGTGTGTGATCTCCCTGTGCTCCTCCCGCTTTTGGCACGCGATGGCAAAAAGGTTACCCATCACTGCCTTAGTATATCAAATTTCATAGAAAATGGTGCCAGGGCTTTCAGATTATACATTAGCTATACACAGTTAGCTGTTTTCATTTTGCGGTTTAAGGTCTGCATCATAATAGGAGAATATCCGTAGCAAATCTCCAACAAAGAGGTTGATGGATTTGTATGCTATGGAGTGTCTGATGGCAAAGAATAATGATGTTACTTCGTGAATGCTGTGGGACCAATTGTTGAGAAGTAAAGAATGCTAATTAAGCCCTTCATATTCTCTTTTTAAACATTCTTAAAATATGTAGTTTGTGGAATAATGGTGAAAGACTGTTGTGCTCAACCTGACATGAAGCTTTCTTGATAGTGTAGCTGAAATATTTTCTTTCCACTCTTGGAGATATTTTCTGGATTTCTCAGTCTAGCCACCAACTTAGACTTCAGTGATTAAGCTAAGGTCGATTTGTTGACGTGGCAGAAGTGGAATGTCATTATCTTGTACCAAGATATATTTTCAATTCCCCAATTTGGTCTAAGGTGCTAGAAGGCTACATGGTTTTCCAACTAAGTATCAACTAGGACTAACACTGTTTAATAGAATCTGGAAATTGTCAAACTTTATGCCTTGGATGAATTAAAATCTATTTTTAATCATCCCGATCTTCTCTACATTAGGATCTTGTGTTGAGACCTTACTAAAAGAATAACAGAATAATAATAATAACAGAATAACAGAGTTGGAAGGGACATTGGAGATCTTCTAGGCCAACCCCCTGCTCCGGCACAAATGGTATTGGATTGGTTGTCCAATCTCTTCTTGACAACTTCCTGCATTAGAATACCCACAACTTCTGGAGCCAAGTAGATCCACTGATTAAGTGTCCTAACTGTCAGGATTTTTTCCCCCTTAGTTCTAAGTTGTTTCTCTCCTTGATTAGTTTCCATCCATTGCTTCTTGTCCTGCCTTCAGGTCAGTGGTGAAATTCAATTTTTTCTTTACTACCTATTCTGTAGGCGTGACTTGGTGGGCATGGTGTGGCTTGGTGGGTGTGGCAGGAGAAGAATACTGCAAAATCTCCACTCCCATCCAACTCCAGGGGAAGGATACTGCAAAATCTCCATTCCCACCCCACTTGAGGGGAAAGATACTGCAAATTCCCCATTCCCTACCCACTCCTGGGGGAAGAATATTGCAAAATCTCCATTCCCACCCCACTCTGGGGCCATCCAGAGGTGGTATTTGCCAGTTCTCCGAACTGCTCAAAATTTTCGCTACCGGTTCTCCAGAACCTGTTGGATTTTCACCCCTGCTTCAGGTGCTTTGGAAAATAGCTTGACTCCCTCTTCTTTGTGGCAGCCCCTCAAATATTGGAACACTGCTAACATGTCACCCCTAGTCCTTCTTTTCATTAAATTAGACATACCCAATTCCTGTAACCAGTTTTCATGTTTTACCTCCAGTCCCTTAATCTTCTTTGTTGCTCTTCTCTGCACTCTTTCTAGAGACTCAACATCAACATCTTTTTATATCATGGCAACCAAAACTGGAAGCAATATTCCAAATGTAGTTTTACCAAGACATTATAAAGTGGTATTAACATCTCATGTGATCTTGATTCTATGCCTCTTTAATGCAACCTAGGACTGTGCTGGCTTTTTTGGCACTCTCCAGGCTCATATTTAAATGATTCTCCACTCGCACTTCAAGATCCGTCTCACAGCTACTATTATTGAGATGCTATTTTACACCTATTGCATTGCATTACATTGCATTGCATTCTATTTATTCTGTTCTGTTCTGTTCTGTTCATTAAGTTTTTCTTGCCTAATTATAAAACCTTATTTTTCTCACCACTGAATTTCATTTTGTTAGACATGGTTCAGTGTTCAAGTCTGTCAAGGTCCATCTGTATCTTGAGCCTATCTTCTGGGATGTTAACTGTTCCTGCCAGCTTGGTGGTATCTGCAAATTTGATGAGTTCCCCTTCTATGCATTCATCTAAATCATTAATCAATATTTCTTGTATTGGAAGAATACAATATTCGTTCATTTTTCTAACAATTAATGAGTTTCATTCAGGAGTGAAATCCAGCAGGTTCTGACAGGTTCTGGAGAACCGGTAGTGGAAATTTTGAGGAACCGGCAAATACCACCTCTGGCTGGCTCCAGAGTGGGGTGGGAATGGAGATTTTGCAATATCCTTCCCCCAGGAGTGGGGAGGGAATGGGGATTTTGCAGTATCCTTTCCCTGGAGTTGGGTGGGAATGGAGATTTTGCAGTATCCTTCCCCTGCCATGCCCACCAAGCCACACCCACCAAGTCACACCATGCCCACCAAGCCACACCCACCAAGTCACACCACGCCCACCAAGCCACGCAGAACCAGTAGTAAAAAAATTGGATTTCACCACTGGTTCCATTGTATCTTGTGTGTACTTAAAAACAACAACAGATTTTAAAACTTCAAATGAATAGTCTTAGATTCCGTATTGTGGGTGAAATTGGTTAAGAACAATTCATAGTCATAGATTTTCTCCTTTTCATCCAATTTGGTTTATTTGTAATGCCAACAGCATGAGGTGTGAACAAATGGAAGAAGAACAAGGGTTAAGGGCTACATTTCAGATTAGAAGAGGCACTTGGGGGCATTAATTGATCCACAAGCAGACCACTGATAGACTTTTAAGAATTCTGTGTACCATCACCAATCATTTTGATTAATTTGCGGGTCTAAGTCTTATTGAAAATCATTGCTCGCTGAAACAGTTTTTTTAGTAAAGAGATGACTCCGTTACTTTGCACTTGATATTTTTCATCTCATTTTCTAATATTAGGTTAAGGATGCTTTGGATTAATTAATATAACTTAATTTCCTTAGCTCTTTCCCACTTGAAAAGAGACTGTGTTGAGCAGACTCAAAATGCAGCCTGAATTCTCATGACACCAATTCATTTTGCAAAATAGTGTAGCATTTGCATAGCTATGTGGACACATTTGAAGTAGTTTATATATATATATATATATATACATATATATATATAAAAGCTGTAATTTACACTCTGGGTTCAGGTAATTTGCCTAACTAGATTATCTAAAGACGTTGGAGATGCATGCACCTACCATGTTAAGCATAGTCACTGATGACATACCTTCATGTGCAACTTAATTTATTAATCACTTTGTTCCTTTGTTTCACCCATGTGTGAATTGTGTGCTTATATAAATTTGTTAAATAAATACAGGGAGGGGAGGGGAGAGGAGAGGAGAGAGAGAAGAGGAGAGGAGAGGAGAGGAGAGGAGAGGAGAGGAGAGGAGAAGAGAAGAGAAGAGAAGAGAAGAGAAGAGAAGAGAAGAGAAGAGAAGAGAAGAGAAGAGAAGAGAAGAGAAGAGAAGAGAAGAGAAGAGAAGAGAAGAGTTGGAAGGGGCCTTGAAGGTCTTCTAGTCCAACTGCCTGCTTAAGCAGGGAACCCTACCATTTCAGACAATCTCTTCTTAAAGAGATTGACAACACTCAATCTCCAGTGTTGGAGTACCCACAACTTCTGAAGCAGGCAGAAGTTACCTACTTACCTTTACTACTGGTTCGCAATGGGGCCGTGTGTGTGTGCTTGCTTTGCTCGGGCATGCATGTGTCTTTTAAAGTCCTGATGACGTCGGGATCGGTAGGCAGAGCCTCCCACCAGTTTTACTACCGGTTCTTGTGAACCGGTCCACAACTGGCAGCAACCCACCACTGTTCTGAAGGCAAGGCTTTGCACAAATTAATTGTTGTAGCTGTCAGGAAATTTCTCCTTATTTTACATGCATACATAAAAAAAATCAAGGTCAAGAGTCAGGGCATACAGAGTCTAGGTGAGCAAATGCTGTGCCCAATTCACTGTTGTCTTACAGTAGCACTGGTATTACTTATTAAAGAGGAACCTTCATAATGCCCTCATCCTGTTCACCTCTCTGCACAGTGAGCCCTTGTGTTGGGAAAACATGGCAGCTCAGATTCCTTGACTTTAGAGACCAGTAACAGCTGCTCCTGTTGATTACTGAGCAGTCCCATCTCAACTGTCTACAGATCCTGAGATGGTACTTTGTCCAACAACTCTGAAGGAGGCTTCTCGTTGTTGGTCTCTTCATCTGAGCTTGCCATGATAATAGTGAAGGTGGGGAACCATGGAAAACACCGCAATCCATGTCATATCAGAAGTACCTACACATACTTCTCCCAGATATTGGAGGAGGAAAGGTGGCAGAGATTACGATAGGCTACAAGGACATTGGCCATCTCCACCTGCTCCACATGCTGAAAACTCAGGAAAACCAAAGAAAAAGGTGGTGGAAACTAGAGTATATAATTTCTCAGCGAAGAAAATATAATCAGAAGGAAAAATGGAAATTTTGCATTGTTAGGCTATAATGAGTCTGAAGTATTTTTAGAGTGTCCTGTACACATACACACACACAAACACCACCTTGTTACTATTTCTCAAGGCAGTTCAGCTAATTACTAAATAGAAATAAAGCTCTTCTACCTTTCCTTTCCTGTTTGAGTAGCCACTCTGAGATTAAGAGGAACTAGTAGGCAGGCATCCAAAAACCTGTCATCCCGGTCCCCCCCGAATTCTTGCATCACTAATGGAACCTATCAATGTTGTCTCAGTTTCTTCACCCAGCATGTTCTGTCCCTCAAGCAGGAGAGAAGCCGAGCGTGACATTTCAAGCAGTGTAACGATGCTGCACATCACGTATGATTTTGTCCTTTGTTAAGACAAGCCAGATGATCAATTTGTCATTGTGCAGAAAATAGCTAGGAAAGGACAGCACAGTGAAGGGTATGATGGCAATAAGCAGAAGAAAAAAAAAAAAACATTCTCACTGTCTTCTTAATGTATTTTAAAACACCATACATGTAGCGTTCAATTTTTGGGTTTGTGCAAAGCATTGAATCATAATCTTCTCGTTGGGTGTTTTAATCTGTGTTTCGACCAAAATATTTAATAATTTTAAGGGATTTTTTTAATATTTGTAATATCTGTATTTTATCTTGGCTGTTCACCGCCCTGAGTCCTTCGGGAGTAGGGCGGTATAGAAATTTGATTAATAAATAAATAAATAATCTAACCAAAAAGTCTGAGCCTCCACAATGTAGTAAGATACAAAAATCAAGTTTAACACTAAACAAAAGTGTGAATACTGTGCCAATAGATCTGTTAGGACTTAGCCTAAACTGGGTAAAAGTGTTCAGTTAAAATAGCCAAGTACTTTATACGGTAGCCTGATAACTGATTTTGCACTGGCATATTTCTATTTTTGATGATGTTAGAGCCTATGAGATATTGTTAAAGTACGCCTATGTGCTAGAAATAGTAACAGTGGATTGCAACTAGATGGCAGCAGAGAGATAGAGATAAAGACCACTTTGCTGCCATCTCAGGATCATCTTGATTTTATCAGCTCGGATATAATAACCCTACTATATGTGTTTTTTTGTCAGGGCAACCTGGTCTACCAATTATGGGATGGAGCATACTGCTTCTGTTTTTGCTTTTCAGCCCCAATCCAGGAGTCTTTGTCAGTAAAAACATAAATTTAACACAACCCTACTGTATGTTTATAATGATAAAATAATGATATTAAAGTTTTTTAAACTGTATAATATAATATAATCCACATAACTATATGCGGATCATTTACATGGAATCTTTTATCCATGTGTTTCCTAGACTTTAAGCAGGTGGTAAAAAAGCATGACAAAAGTGGAAAATTTCTTTTATTTAGATGATTTATGGAAAAATAGATCTTTTTTTTACTAAGAAAAAGTTCCACCTGTGGCATCAAACAACCGTTCCCATTAATATCTCTGTTAATGCAATGGTAGGTTACAAAAGGCAGAACAGTACAGAAGAGCATCAAAATATATTATACCTGAATAATGAGTTCTGACCCCTGTAACAACTATGAATTCTTATGCTATATGCTAATATTAGAATATGTTTATTCTTTATACATAGAATAAAATTCTGTATTGGCTAAGGGTGATTGGAAACACAAGGAATTTGTCTCCAGAGCATAAGCTCCGGTACATATACATAGTATTCCCATAACATGCCAAGGAAGTTCTATATTAAACATACTGATGAAGTCACAGGAATGAAGAATAATTGAAAAGAATGTTTGATTATTTGTGTCTTTGGATATTCCATTCGGAATCTTTTGGATTCTGAAAGATATCCTGTATGGAGAATTAGTGCAGGGAAAGTGCCTCAGAGGGAGACCAGAGCTGCAATATAAGGATATCTGCAAGAGGAACCTAAAAGCCCTGGGAATGGACATTAATGACTGGGAAGTCTTGATCTCTGATCGTTCAGCTTGGAGGCTAAAGACGCAGCATAGCCTTCTCCAATTCAAAGAGACACTTGTTTGGTAGGCTGAGGCAAAAAGGCAGTCCCGGAACCAGCAAAATCTGGGGGCCGGGCAGGGGACGGAATGTATCTGCCCTCAGTGGAAGGGATTGCCACTCTCGAATTGGCCTTTTTAGTCGCACTAGATGCTGTTTTAGGACCTCTTTCCAGAGGACGATACCATAGTCTTTTGAGATTGAAGGATGCCAATGCCAATGGATACTCCTTTTCAATTTCCTGGAGTCAGTTTTAAAGTTCTGTGTAGCTTTATTTTGTGTAGCTTATTTCAGTAACAGCTAACCCTAACCCCAAACTTTATTACATTTTATAAGAATATAAAATAGAATAAAATAAAAAAAAATGAAAAAAATGGAGGGGATAGAGAAAAAGCAGAACTGGGAATGCAGAAAAAAATATATAGAAAAATATAATTTCCAACTTTCTTTGTGTATAATTTCCAACTTTCTTTGTTACACTTTGTATAACAAGTATAAAATACAAATATAACCTTTTGCTCTGATATTAACCATAACACAAAGTACTCCTGTAGTCCTCAACAATTCTAATCGTCAAATCCCAAAGTTAAAATTTCTGTTTCTTTCATGCTGAAATCCGGAATGAATATACATATTAGCATTTGGGACAAGGGTGGATGATAATCCTTAACTCTAAAACAACTTCATCCTGTCTTAACATAAACAGCTTTTCCTTCTCTTTCAAGATGCTAAGGCGGAGTTCTGAATCTAATTACAGCAAGATAAGTAGTTACTTAGAAATTTGTGAGAGAAGTAGATTGAATATATTTCAAACTGACCATAATGAGTCCAATTAATTTCACACAATACTTTATTCTGTTTAATACCCCGCACAAATTGCATTATCTATCAGCTTTTGTAATTCAGAATTATTGTAGGCCAAGGACTTTAGGTTCATAATTGTGTTTGTTCTGATTAGTATTAAATGAAAACTTTTTTTTTCTATTTAGTTTGGAAAGAAGGAAAGATTTCAGGCTGATCTTTAGCTAACTTAGATGATACCATTTTTTAAAAAAATAAAATAAGTGGATTCACAAATAGCATATGAGAATGAAACAGGAACTGAAGCTAATTGAGAGTAAACTTTATACAATTTATTTTAAAGGGAAAATAACTTCTTGGTAATTCCCATTAAATTTAATTTGCCTCGTGCCTAAGATTTATAACTCCACTATTACCAATCCCTGTTCTTATTTCGATTTATCTGTATTTCAAAGGACTGTGCATTAGGAAAAATGGTAAAACAAAATTTGGT
Organism: Pituophis catenifer annectens; assembly: GCF_029215685.1. Taxonomy (NCBI): domain Eukaryota; kingdom Metazoa; phylum Chordata; class Lepidosauria; order Squamata; family Colubridae; genus Pituophis; species Pituophis catenifer. The sequence continues at coordinate 11,979,695 of NW_027256886.1, read as the reverse complement.
CATGTTTTTTATAAAATGGGAAGTAATTGCTACAATATTATTTTTGTTGTTGAAAATATGGTGCACTATATGAGCTCACGCTGAGAGAATTTGTATCTGACCTTCTAAGCCTACAGAACAGGAATCAGCAAGAAATACTCTTAAGTATGAAATGTAGTTCCTATTTGAAGTTGAACCTAGAATTTTAAAACAAATACCAGAATTGAAATTTACCATGTATTTATTTATTCTTTTTTCTATATCTTAAATCTATTTTTGGGAGTGTTGACTATTCCTGCCAGCTTGGTGTCATCTGCAAATCTGATGAGTTCCCCATCTACCCCCTCACCTAAATCATTGATGAAGATATTGAAGAGTCCTGGGCCTACTTCTCTCCATATAGATGCAGTTCCATTGAAGAATACATGTTGATTGTGGTTAGTCAGCCAGTTATGAATCTACCTGGTCTAACCCACATTTTTCCATTTTACCATGTGCTAGGTTGTGGGCTACTTTATCAAATGCCTTACTGAAGCCCAAGTAAATTATATGAATAGTATATAAATAGTATTCATTTCCTATCCAATCCAGTATGGAATTCTAATATGGTAGTACTGATCAACTATTTGACTACAGCTTCCTGAATCAGGAAGAATTGAATACACACAATTAAAAAAAAATGTATTTAACCACAGAGATTAGACATAGTAGATGTTGGGCATTGTACCTTTAAAAGAGACTGAATACTCCTATTGCACAAAGCCAAAATTAAGCAAAACTACAACATGGCTTAATCAGTAAACACAGCCATTGTTCGTAGTGGAGCATGATGCACAAGCCAGCTAAAGAGAGATTCTTGACAGGTTGTGTTTATTGTACTAGGTTCAGAAAAAAAATCTTACGGTTCAAAGTATATTCCAGTTACTGTCGTGCAATTTTTGAACACCTCCACAAAGAGTCTTCCTCAAACTACCACCTCCATAAATTGCTGTTATCTAAAGGCATCAGAGAAATAAGAATTGACTTTTAGAACTAAGCAATTTATTTCAGGAATGCCAAACTGAACATGCAGAAAACAAAGTCTAAAAAAGCAGGATTCAAGCAACTCTGCTGTGTGTCGTCTCCAAGTGTGTTCCTCTACTCATGAAATTACCCACACAAAATGCAGACATATTTTTTCCCATTATTGGTGTTTATTATCCCTAGTACCAATCTTTTTGAAATCCATGCTTGTGGAAGTGTCAAATATGCTAAGCAAAAACTGTTCATTTAAGGCACAAATTATGAAATTAGACATCAGCTGGCCTAATCTATTCTTTCCAGAGGCAACATCAGCATTCCCCAATTTATTTCATTTTTATAGTTCTAATCTATTGTAAATCATATTCCTCAATAGGGAATTGGGACTACTGTTTTCAGTTGCAACAGTTTAATTCTGCCATTTACTCATTTGTCATTTTCTGTATGATTTAGTGGGAAAGAACTTGATTAGTATACTTCCAGGTGAAAATCAGGAGACAGGATAAATAATGCTAAATCATTTGCTTTATAACGCAGGATTCCTAACTTCATATTTTTTTTTCTTTTTTATAGCTACAAGACAGAATAGTGGCTATATGTAGGGAATTATAGTTAGCAGGTTATATTTAATGCTTTGTCTGCTACCAATTTTTCCTTCTCATTTATTTTTTTTTTCCTTTCTGATGTTTCTAGTAAATCATTCTCTCTCTATAGTCAGACTGGCACCAGCATAATCCTAAATGCAATGAAAAGTAAGGGTATAGGAAATATCAGTGATCTAAAAATAATCCCTTGAAATCAGTTCCCCAGATCCTCAAAGATTTGCTTTGACCAATGACACATATTTGCTAGTATAAGGTTTATCTCTAACTTTATTCTGAGTTTCCAGTGAAATACATTTTGGGGGTTTGGAATTGAACTGTTTTGTTGCTTAGCGTACAATTATGGTGCTTGATTTTTCTTAAAAACCACTCCTGCATTTATTTACTACCAAATGTGTGATATTTAGCTAGCATTTAGTTTGCAAAAGATTGATACAAGTGCTTTATTTCCACTTTTTACTGCCATCTGCTGAGCATCCCCTTAGAGAAATTAACTTCATTCCATATTGTAAGTGTGAATGTCAAATTCACCATGTATGCGAAGCATACAGAAAAAGATATTCCCACTTGAATATCACAATGGTTCCTTTTCAGGAATAATTATACATTTAATAATATGTACAGGGATGAAAGCAAAAGTTATATGGAAAACACTTGAATAAACAAAGCTAAGAAAGACGATCATACTGACTCTCTTCTAAAAGAGCAATTGATTTTAGAATCATATCTCAGGAGGACTTGATACGTAAGAACTCTATATATGCCAAATTGAAATAAACATTGCATTTTTTTTATTCCAGGATAGTCCCGTTGGATTAATGGTTGAATCAATTGATTCAATTAAGAACTGAGCATAACATTTTCAAAAGATATGTTAGGAAGGGCTATCTTATTGTGTTTTTTGTAGATCGTCGTATGAGCTTTCCATTCATTCAGTAGAAGCACTATAACAAACTTAGATCCCGACTTTATTTATTTTATTTTGTATTTATTAAATCTCTACATTATCCATCTCACCTAAATGACTCTGGGCAGTTTACAATAATGTAGTAAAACCCTATAGATCAGGGGTGTCAAACTCGATTTCATTGAGGGCCGCATCAGTGTTGTGTTTGACCTCAAGGGGCTCGGGTGGGTGTGGCCATCTTGATGTCACTTGTGGTGGCCCGAGCACTCTGCCAGCGAAAATGGGCTCAGGGGGGCTGCATGCAGTCCTCTTGGGCCGCATTATTGGTCGCAACAACCTCCTGAAGCCGTCTGCCAGTGCTCCCCGCCCGAGGTCCATTTTTGCTGGCAGAGGCACCAAAGGCCATCCTTTGCTGTTTCCAGGGCAGCTCCATGGGCCAGATCTAAGCACCCCGTGGGTGAGATCTGGTCCCCGGGCCTTGAGTTTGACATCCCTGCCATAGATACATGAATAAAAGCACAGCTTAAAAAGCAAGGTTAAAAACAAGTCAAAACCTACAAGTAAAAATAAATTGAGTTAAAATTCACCGATTAGGAAATTTACAAGGAATGGGAATGTCCTTGAGCCATCAGCCATCTCCCGGGCTGCATCATACTTTTAGACCACCCATGTTAATTGGAAAGCCAGGTCTTAAAACTCTTTTGGAAAACTAGAAGAATGGGGATTCACCTCACCTCTGAGGATAAGATTGTCTATAAGGTGGGAGCAACAGCTGAGAAGGCCCTCCTCCTAGATCAAAGCCTAGCTTTGCTGGCTGGAGAATTCTGGGAGTTGAAGTCCACCAAGCTTAAAGTTAGCCAAGGTTGGAGACCCCTGTCTTAGATCCCATCAGTCAAAATTCCCTGACGGATGGAATATGCAAGATGCTCTCCATGCTTGACCAGGTGAGACAGGTCAATGTATCTGGTAGATGGTTCTTCAGGTATCCTGGTTTCATGCCATGAAAGACTTTCAAGAAGACAACCAAAACCTTGAATTTAAATTATATAAACCAAACTCAGGAGAGATAAGTGATATAGCTAACTAGCATAATTTAATGTACCCTTTCCTCTCTGGATTAATTTTATTAACATGAGGCTTTGGGGCCAAAGCTAACACATAATCTTATTTTACCACTTTTGTAAAGTTAAGTCATGGAAGACTTAAAGACAAAAAGATCAAATAGTTCATTTTAGAAATTAGTTCTCAAGCAGAGATGTCACATTCACCCCCACTATACTATACTGTTTCTCTATTTTCGTTGAAAAAAATGATAACGGAAATCTGAAAAGAAAATAGAAAGGACAGCATCCAATATTTTTTTAAACAAAGCATTTAAAAAAAAAAACAGGAAACATTGGGATAACATGCTCCAACTGAGGATAAACATTAAGTCTGCCATAAAAATACTGAACACCCTAGGAAAAGTACCCATTTTACTCTGCCATGCCTCAAATCAATACAAAGGTTTTTTTTCCCCCTTCTTCTTAAATTCACTCTTGATCTTTGTGCATTTGAAAATTGCACATCACACCGGCTCACCCAGGGAAAAAATCTTTCTGCTATTACAGAAGCAGGACAAGGCATTTTAAGTTATCTGGAAAACAATTTTGAAAGTGCCCTTAAAACAGCTCTGGTAAAAGGGGCTATTATTTTACCTTCTGCAAGATTGGCTTTTCTTCTAAAATATGGTTAATAAAGATATCCTTGCTTTTGCTTATTAATAAGAGCTATTTTTTGACTAAGGACGTAGCAGATTGGCAGCGTACTGTTCTAGTTGTATGTATTTTGGAAAATTTATTATTTGCTTTATATATTAGATTTTATTCCACTTTTATTACTTTATAAGTAACTCAAGGCAGTGAATATACATAATACTCCTTCTTCCACCTATTTTCCTCACAACAATCTGTCAGAGTATGAATATTCATAGACTGGAATAGGCAACAGATCAGTCAATGGGTACTGTTTGGATAGACATGGTAACGGGTCAGCCAATGGGGACTGTTTGGAAACTGAAACATAGTATTTGTTTTTATGGGACCATAAGAGACAGTTTGGAGTCTGGGTGTGGCTTAGACTTGCTGAACTGTATATAAGAGTTGGTTTGGCCTCTGTAATGTGAGCTTCTGTACAATATATTAGCCTCTGTATCTCTCTACTCTGTAATGACTTGCTTCTATGAATATTGCTTCTGTGTTCCTGATATTGTATGCTGAATTCTCCTGTATGGTATTGTATATAAAGAAGTTTCTTATGTAATTTGAATCCTGCTGAAGTTCATTTAATTGTGTCTGATTGTGTGTGCTGCAACAAACTCTGACACAGAGGTGAATTGAGCTGATAGAGAATGCCTGACTCAAAGGAGACTTTCCTGCCTAAGGCAAGACTAGAATTCATAGTCTCTTGGTGGATTGGCCCAACATCACCCAGCTGGTTTTCATATACAGATAGACTTCAACTTACAACAATTCATTTAAAGGCCGTTCGAAGTAACAATGGCACTAAAAAAAGTGACTTATGACCATTTTTCACACTATGGTCATATAATCAAAAGTCTGACACTTGGGAACTGGTTCATATTTATGACGGTTGCAGTGTCCCGGGGTTATGTGATCGCCTTTTATGACCTTCTGACAAGCAAAGTCAATGGGGAAGTCAGATTCACTTAACAACTGTGTTACTAACTTAACAATAGCAGTGAATCACTTAACAACTGTGGCAAGAACGGTCATAAAATGGGGCAGAATTCAACAACTCACTTAGCAACAGAAATTTTGGGCTCGGCTTTGGTTGTAAGTCAAGAATTGCCTCTATAAGGTGGAACTAGAGCTCACAGAGCAGAGGTGGGTTGCAGCAGGTTCTGACCAGTTCTGGAGAACCAGTAGTGGAAATTTTAGTAGTTCAGAGAACCGGTAGTAAAAATTCTGACTGGCCGCAACCCCATTTATTCTCTGCCACCCAAGTCCCAGCTGATAGGGAGGAAATGGGGATTTTGCAGTAACCTTCCCCTGGAGTGGGGTGGGAATGGAGATTTTCCAGTATCCTTCCCCTGCCACGCCCACCAAGCCATGCCATGCCATGCCATGCCCACCAAACCATACCCACAGAACCGGTAGTAAAAATAATTGAAACCCACCACTGTCACAGAGTCCTCATTTTTAGCTTGGTGCCATAACTACTATTTTGACTTTTTTTCCATATTGTTCCCCGCCCCCGATGACTTGTATGTCCATGTTGCCTTTTAATTTGGCCATTTGCTTCAATAAATAGGCTTTTGAAGTTCTTTAGAATATATATATATAGCTTCATTTGCCTTATTTCTATCTTCTTCTGTTCATTTCCATCTGAACACTGATTTCCCCCACTGGGTTTTATATTTAGAACATATGTGGGTGTGCATATCTCTCAAGAACACCTTAAACCTAACCATTGCAAGTCAGCTGTGATGGGCAACCGGAAAATCTCCAGAAAAGATGTAACATGTCTTCTGTACTCATCATCTATAGAGATGCAAACCTGTGCTCCAAATTACATTTTCTCTTTTGAGCCCAAATTTTAGTAAAGTCTTAAAAAGAAGCTCTACATCAGGGTTTCGACAGATGCCCTAATTAAATCATGAGCCTCGAGCCAAGCTTCAAAAGAAATCCAGTTACCGTATTTTCCGGCGTATAAGACGACTGGGCGTATAAGACTACCCCTTACTTTTCCTGTTAAAATATAGGGTTTGAGCTATACTCGCCGTATAAGACTACCCCTCTTCCAACGCACACCAAATAAAAATTAAAAAACATCAGATTTGATTTCAATATGGTAATTTTAATTCAAGTGCTTATGACACGCAGGTACTTAGCAGGAAAACTGTCACTTATAAACATAAGGCTGTTTGTCATCAAACATGTAAACATAAAGCAGTGCAATTGGATTAAACTTTTCCTAATTCACTCTAAAGCTGAAAGGAAGGATAAGACAATAAACCCATGGGAGCTGCCATGCTGTTTGTTTTCTAAGCTGTCAACCAAACTGGAACTGATGATGATAGGAGGAAGATAACAAAAAATAGAGAACAAGTGCCGGGCAAGTCCCTGGTGAGTCAGCAATGCTCATCATAACTGCAAGCTATTTTTACAGGTTTTGCTGGCGTGACAGTTTCCCTTTAAAAGCCTTCAAAATCCTCCTGTTCATCATCTGATATCATAAGTACATCAATGACATCTTGTGATACATTTGTAAGGCAGTCATCGTATGGATCTAATTCCGTATCAGATGGTGTGGTCTCAGCTTCGGCTTCCTCTTCATCTTGCCACAAGTAGTCGTCCTCCATACCATCTAATGAATTTGATATGCCACACTTCTTGAAAGACTTGATTACTGTTTCTGCATCAATATCATTCCAGGCTTTTATGACAAACTTGCACAAAACATCCAACTGTGGAGCACGCAGGTTTCCTCCTTTTGTGAATGACTTTTCGCCGCTAACCATCCACTCATTCCACTGTTCTCGAATGCGATCTTTAAATGGCTTGTTTAGGCACACATCCAGTGGCTGTACCAACGATGTCAATCCTGCAGGAATAATTGCGGCATCTGTGTTTATTCTTGCAAGCCTTTGCTTGGTGTTGGGAATTAAATGAGCCCTGAACATATCCCACACCAGTAGATTACGTTTTTGAATAAGTCCACCTGGTTGCCTGCTCCATACATTATCAAGCCATAGCTTTACCCCTTCTTCATCCATCCAGCCTTTTTCATTTACATGTACAAAATAACCAACAGGGAACTTGAGTTTCGGCATTGTTTTTCTTTTAAAAATAATCATTGGTCTCAGTTTGGAGCCATCAGCTGTGCATGCTAGTACCACTGTAAAACTGGACTTCTCATGTCCTGTTGTTTTAATTAAAATTGTTTTTTCACCTTTTGGATGGACAGTTTTATTTCCAATCATATCAAAATTCATTGGAGTTTCATCCATATTTCCGATACTACTTAACGTATAGCCATGTTTATTGCGCTGTTGTATTACATATTGATGGAAACTATTTACTTTGGCATCAAGATCTGCAGGTAATTTTTGTGCAATTTTCATCTTTTGCCTCAGTACCATATTATGCGTTTCCAAGAATCTAGTACATCAGGATACAATGGCCTTAAATCTGTTGCTGTGATCTGGGTTAGATTTGGCCCACTGAAGTGCAAACAAACATATTTTATTTCGTGTCACTATATAACCGTTTTGGCGATGCTCATTCACCATGTCTGCTACATGTTTTTTGAGTTCTGGCCAATGTGGGGTGCCTCTTCTTAATGTACACTTACCCCTTGGCATACTCTTTAATGCTTTTACATTTGCTTTTCAGTCCCGAACCATCTTTTCTGTTACTCCATATTGTCTTGCAGCAGCACAGTTATTATGTTCCATGGCAAAGTTTACAACTTTAAGTTTAAAACTGGCTTCATATTTCTTTCTTCTTGCTGGTGGAGCCATGATGGGGTCTTGACTGTTAGCCATTTGTATACTGTACTGTATGTACTGGTGCTGTACTGTATGAACAGTACAGTATACTGTATGAACAGTATGAATAGTGTTCTATTCGGAGAACAAAGCGTCTTAACCAATTAGAGTAGGGCGGCAACAGTGACGACTGTGGGTAGGACGTAACCCTGAGGACTTAACAGAACCGATACAGATACCTACGAGCCAGGCTTGCCCATCTGTCAAGGTAATGGGCCACGTGTAGCGGCAAGAGGGCTATTTCGTACCAGTTTTTTTTTCTGTCACCCTGTCCTGTCACCTATGCAGCCTTGACGAGATCAGCACAGCTTCCCCTCAATGTTGTCGGCACTCCAGTAGCATCATTGGTCAGCGCCGGCAACTCAGATTCGGGAAGCTGTGCTGATCTCGTCAAGGCTTCATGCCGCTGAATGCTGGACCCAGCTGGTTGCTGCGCAGAGCTTCCCCCACCGTCCCAGGCATCCAGGTGGATATTACCTATGCTCCGACTTCCCCAGACCCCCACTGATGGCGAGCCCCAGCTGTCTGGGGAAGTCCGAGCATCGGTAATATCCACCTGGATGCCTGGGATGGGGGGGGAAGCTCTGCACAGCAACCAGCTGGGTCCAGCATTCATCGGCATGCAGCCTTGACGAGATCGGCACAGCTTCCCCTCAATGTTGTCGGCACTCCCGTAGCATCATCAGTCAGCACCGGCAACTCAGATTCGGGTTAGAAATCTCTAGCAATGACTAGAGATGGTAGTAGCCGCTCTTACCACTTCCGTCAGTCTGTCAAACCAACCCAGGTAGGCTTATACCCGGCGTATAAGACGACCCCTGATTTTTGAGAAGATTTTCCTGTGTTAAAAAGTCATCTTATATGCCGGAAAATACGGTATTTATTAGGAGCTTCATGTCAGCAGGTTCCCAAGTGAAGCCAGCTCTGACCCTATGTAATTTACACCCTAATTATGCCCCTGTTTCCCCCCTCCCTTCAGGGTGTGTCATCAATCACATTCACCAACAGATTGTAGAAGTCACTCCCCTTCAGCTGCTGTGGGTAAGCCTGGCATACAGCCTTGAGAGAGATAAGCATGGAATGTGTATCTATCTTTGGCTGTTGTGCCATTTCACCGTTTTCCCATTGCCTCTGGCCTATGGCAACTCGAGAGCAGGCCAGAGATGCTTTGAGAGTTGACATTCTAATCCTTGTGATAGGATATTAATTCTGGTTGGATCACTTGTATATACTATCCCCCCAAAAAAGGATGGATTTATTTTAGGTTCAATTGGATGGAGCAATGCAAAAATATAATGGACAGAGCAGCATGACATAAGTAGGCAAGGATGGGATTGTTTCATTTTTTTCTCATCAAATTCAGTTTTGATGGGTTTTAAATGCATACAAAAATACACACTTCAAAACTATGAAACATAGCATTCCTGAATTTTGGCAAATGAAATTTGATGCTGCAAAAAAAAAAAAAAAGTGGCTAAGGGACTTATGAGATGGAGACAGAGGTTGTCCACCATTTCTTTGAACTGTTATTCAGTGGGGTTTTTCCTGCATCTGTATTTTATCCACATTGTCTTCAAGAAGAAACAGAATCTGTATGAGTCAATCTACAATTTATATTTCAGAATAACAGAGTTGGAAGGGACCTTGGAGGTCTCCTAGTGACCTAGTCCAATCCCCTGCTTGGGCAGGAAAGCTTATATCAGTGGTGAAATGTAAAATTTGTTACTACTGGTTCTGTGGGCGTGGCTTGGTGGGGGGGTAAGATGACTGGGTGGGCGTGGCCAACTTTTTTTTTAAACTTTTAAAACCGTTTTTTCTACAACCACTTCAGCCAAAGAGGTTGTAAAAAAATGCTTTTAAAAGGCTCTGACGACCCCAGCTGAGTTGCCTGATCGTCAGAGGCTTTTTTTTCTTTTAAAAACATTTTTTCTACAAGAGGTTGTTTAAAAAAATATTTTTAAAAGCCTCTGACAATCCCAGCTGAGCCGCACGATCATCAGAGGCTTTTTTTTTTACTTTTAAAAGCATTTTTTCGGCTGAAGAGGTTATAAAAAAAATCCTTTTAAAAATTAAAAAAAAGCCTCTGATGATTACACGGCTCAGCTGAGCATGGGGGGTGGGCAGGGATTTTTGCTACCAGTTCTCCGAACCACCCGCCTCCATCGCTACCGGATCGGGCGATCCGGTCTCAACCGGGAGCATTTCACCCCTGCCTTATATCATTTCAGACAAATTGTTGTCTAATCTCTTCTTAAAAACTTCCAGTGTTACCTTCATATTTCCCCATGAGACATATATTTTTCAATAATTATAAGTTCACTGTGCATAGGACAGAGGAAAAAATGTTTAGTACCCTCAATTACATTAGTAAAAAAAATATTGCCTACAATTAATCAGTGGAACAACTTGCCTGCAGAAGTTGTGAATGCCCCAACACTGGAAATTTTTAAGAGATGTTGGATAACCATTTGTCTGAAGTGATGAAGGGTTTCCTGCCTGGGCAAGGGGTTGGACTAGAAGACCTTCAAGGTACCTTTCAACTCTGTTATTCTATTCTATTCTAGATTTCCAAACATATCATAACTATTGCAAAACTCAACATATTTTTAGCACATGATCACTGCCTTTGTAAGCAATTGAAACCTAGTCAGGTGTCACAAAATTTTGAGATTGTATTCTGATATGTGCGAGGGCCACCACATATTATATTTTTTTCCTGCTTCCCAAATTATAATGCCTAAAGTCAGTGTATTCCCTTTAAGTATAAATTGAAGAGGTCCAGGAGATTGCTGACTGAGCTTGTTGAGTGAGCCAAATTTTTATTCCACCAAACATCCCTTATTCATCATTTGCTCTGACAGGTTATAGTTTCCCAGAGTAGAGCTGTATACATTTTATCTACTAAACATACTTTGTTTTCTATTCTAATTTTATCCTTTCCTAGAACACAGAATAAGGTTCTTTGGAGTATCTATTGAAAGCATAAAACTGTCAAACTTCCAGTATGCTTAAGGTGAAAAATTAATGAACCACTCAGTTCTGTTATTTCAAAAGTAATACAATTCTATTAGCAATGTAGTTAAAAGTCAGTTCTATATTAGTCACTTTTTTACCTTTTCTAAAAATGGGGGGGGAGAGGAGATCATTAAAATACTGTTCTAGGGCATAATAAGGGAGGATTTAAAAGGTTTAACACAAATGTGAAAGAAAAGCTGTTTTTCAGCCTTGTTTATAGATGGTTCACTTTATTCAACAATGACAAACATACCTTCTCTAAATTTTCTTTTCATTATGTATAGGTTATACAGATGGAAAATAAACCTTTAAAAGTTTCTGAGGGAGACCTAAAAAAAAATGTGACTGAAGTGGCTTTCTCTATTTGCAGTCTCTGATGCTTTTTTTTTCTCCAGTCCTGAAGATCCCTTTTTAAACCCATCATGCTATTTAAACAACCATCCTTTGAAGTTAATAATGTGGGGTGGAGAATCAGTCAAGGTCATGGCATTTATTCAGGGACGTCATGTTGTAAGACTACTGCTCTACTCCATAATAATGGAGCTATGGGAGATTAAGATGCATTGAATGTGCTTTCCTATTTAGCATGAGTGTTAAACCGCTGGGAAAAATTATTCAGATAGAAGTCTTACCTTTACTTTAGACCAGGGGTGTCAAACTCAAGGCCTGGGGGCCAGATCTGGCCCATGGGGTGCTTGGATCTGACCCATGGGGTCGCCCCAGAAACAGCAAAGGAGTCTCAGGAACAGCTTGGCTGTCTCAGGAATTCTGGGAGTTGAAGTCCACAGGTTGTAAAAGGGACACATTTGCCCACCCCTGCCTTAGAGCCATTGCAGCATCCCTGTAGTCACGTGATCAAAATTCAGATGCTTGGCAACTGGCTCATATTTATGACGGTTGCAATGTCCCGGGGTCATGTGATCCCCTTTTGCGAACCTTCTGACAAGCAAAGTCAATGGGTCAGCCAGATTTACTTAATAACTGTGTTTCTAACTCAAAATCTGCAGTGACTCACTTAACAACTGTGGCAAGAAAGGTCCTAAAACGAGGCAAAGTTCATTTAACAACTGTCTTGTTTAGCAACAGTTGTGGTTGTAAGTCGAGGACTACTTGTACCTCTACTCTACTATGCAATGGTAAAAGGAGGAAAGGAACAAAGTTTTGAAAATAGTGACTTACTAATTTTATTTTCCTTATCTCTCTTTCTCACTATCTCCTCTTCCCTGCAACTTTTTGAAGATGGAAGCTATAAACAACACCGATCAAACCTCACTTCTCTATTAGTGCAGACTATTTCAGTGACGCTGGTCAGGAAGCTGTTCATTTCCCTTGAGGAAGCTGGTGAAAATGAAGTTTGCCAGCCACTGAGATTGCCTTCTGCAGGTAATACCTTCTTTCTCTCACACTCTTATTTTCTCAATTTTCTTACTTCTGTTAAATGTTGGAAGTTCTTTAAGGCTTCCAATTGCATGTAATTGACCAATTGCAGCCATACTCATTAGGAAGGGCTAAGGAGGAGGCACAACTGAGGAACTTGCCAAAGTGTGGGGAGAAGTTCATCAAATGAAAAATCCATTTTCATGTGTGCGCATGTCCCACATATCACATTTCACAGGCTAGTTGAACACAAAAAGGAACAAACAAAAAAGCCGCATCAAGCTGTCACTTATAACCGGTGGGTGCTATATCTGTCAAGATCCAGCTGATGGGAAATCAAATATCAGGAGTAGCAAATCTCTTAGTACCAAAGATTAAAGTCTAATGCATGATATTGACTAAAAAAAGCCCCTGATAGTAAGCACTTTCACTGTAGATATGCTTGAATAAGTACAGTGCGGTTTGATAAGCCCTTTCTGGATAGAACACAATATCAAGGAAATATTTAAAGTAACAAGAGAACATCAAAGCAATAGATTTTCCTCAGGGTCTGGGCATCTACTTAAATCTATACATAAGAACTCTCTCTCTCTCTCTCTCTCTCTCTCTCTCTCTCTCTCTCTCTCTCTCTCTCTCTCTCTCTCTCTCTCTCTCTCTCTCTCTCTTTATATATATATATATATATATATATATATATATATATATATATGCAAAAAATTAAAGATTTTAATTTTTTGCATATACACACCCGCGAAAACTTAAGAAGATATATATATATATATATATATATATATATATATATATATATAGAGAGAGAGAGAGAGAGAGAGAGAGAGAGAGAGAGAGAGAGAGAGAGAGAGACAGTATGTGTGTGTGTGCGTGTGTGTGTGCACTATATATATAAACAACACACTCCTACTGGTGCATGCTTCCTCATTTATCAGCAGGAACCGGCAAATCCAGAAGAATCCACTGACACAAATATCTGCCCAACAACTTTAACTACTTTATTTTATTTTATTTTATTTTATTTTATTTTATTTTATTTTATTTTATTTTATTTTATTTTATTTTATTTTATTTTATTTTATTTATTTACTTATTTTATTTTATTATTTTATTTTATTTGTTAAGTATATATAAGATAACAGATAAAAGTATAAATATAATTTGAATACATGAAAAGGATACAAGTAAAAAGGGACATTAGGACAGGGATGGGAGTACGTTGGTGCGCCTATGCATGCCCCTTACAGACCTCTTAAGAATGGGGTGAGGTCAACAGTAGACAGTCTAAGGCAGTGATGGCTAACCTTTTTCCCATTGTGTGCCAGGAGTGGAGGGGGAGTCACACGCACGCATGCCCACAGCCATAATTCTATGCACCCCACCCCCAAGCGTGCGCGCATGACCCCCCCACTGCCCCCAGCTCCTGGCACGTAATGGCAAGGTGGGCCCAGTAGGCCTGTTTTTCTCTCTCCCCAGGCTCCAGAGTCACCGATAGAGTGCAGAGTCTATCAGAGTCTGCGCATGCCACCTGTGGCACATTTGTCATAGGTTCGCCATCACGGGTCTAAGGTTAAATTTTTGGGGGTTTGGGGAAGAAACCACAGAGTCAGGTAGAGCATTCCAGGCATTGACCACTCTGTTACTGAAGTCGTATTTTCTGCAATCGAGTTTGGAGGAGTTTACTTTGAGTTTGTATCGATTGTTTGCTCGTGTATTGTTCTGGTTGAAGCTGAAGTAGTCATTGAAAGGTATTATTATGAGATTCATTCTCCAAGCTTGTGGGTTGGTTTTTGAACATTTTGTTACCAGGCTAGGTAACATCTTCAGCAGAGTTTAGTGGATGTCAGTGTTCTTCTGTTTATAGGGGTTTTGTGTGGTCAGTAGGTCTTGTGATGAGCGATGTGTGGGTGTGTCAAGTGAGGAACTTGCGATGGGTCTTGTGATGAGTCATGTCATGTGGGATTGTGTCAAGTGAGGGTCTTGTGATGGGGAAGTTTCCTCAGGTGTGGGTCATTGGAAGAAGTGCCAGTGGAGGGGGCTTGCATGGGTTGGTTGGTCGCTGGTGCTGTCTCTGGTTAGCTGTACTGTTGATTTGGATTCTGTGGGGCTCATAGGCTGGTTGTAGGTCAATGTGTCTGTTGATTGTTTGTGGAGTGTCAGGCTTCAATGAACTCACGACAGGGGTGGGTTCTACTTACCTTTACTACCAGTTCGCAGCGGTAGTAAATTGAATTGTATCTGAATCTGGGACACTGCATAGACAAGTCCCTGCCATCTTCTTGGCAAGGTTTTTCAGAAGTGGTTTGCAATTGTCTCCTTGTAAAATTGAGAGACAGTGACTGGATTAAGGTCACCCAGATGACTTCCTGCCCAAAACATGACTAGAACTTCCGGTTTCCCGGTTTCTAGCTTGATGTCTTAACCACTACATCTAGCTTGTTCCCTGTTTTTCCTTAGTACCTTCACACAAATATATATGCAAAAAAATCCATGAAAGTCATACGCTCTCTTTTTAATGTTTTCTACTAGCAATAACATGTTTTCTAATCTCAACTGTTTTGAGCCTTTGGAGGATTTAGGGAAAGACATTCTGATCTGAAAGGTCTGCAGTATGTTATGCCTGCTATCCTCCAAACATTTTGGACTACAACCGCTGATTTTGTTGGGTGTATGGGTGTAATCTATAGTAATCAGGGCAGTGGTGGGTTTCAAAATTTTTTTTACTGCTGGTTCTGTGGGTGTGGCTTGGTGGGTGTGGCATGGTTTGGTGGGCATGGCATGGTAGGCGTGGCAGGGGAACGTTACTGCAAAATCCCCATTTCCTCCTGATCAGCTGGGACTCCAGAGGCAGAGAATAGATGGGGGTGGGGCTAGTCAGAGGTGGTATTTACCGGTTGTCCAAACTACTCAAAATTTCTGCTACGGTTGTCCAGAACTGGGGTCAGAACTTGCTGAAACCCACCTCTGACTCAGGGCCATATAATTTATTAGAAAAAATGTTTGGGATGACATTTTTTGTTCTACTTTAGGGAGAAAAATGTAGTAGAACTGTTCCAATCATCTCCATCCTCCCTCCCTCCCTCCCTCCCTCCCTCCCTCTCTTTCTCACACACACAGAGTGAGAGAAAGAGTAGTAGTAATATGGTTAATGATGAGAGAGAAAGAGAAAGAAAGAGAGAGAGAAATTATATATTCTGAGTTTAGCAAATTGTAGCTCTAATGTTTAATGTTTCATCTCAGAATCAGTGCCATGAAAAAAGGCTGTTTCTAAATTTATTTTGCTATATCTTTAGCATCTGGATTATTTAGTACATCTATTCTGAAACCTAACAGTGGGCAAATAATATGTAGAAACCAATTAATTCAAGAAATAAAAATGTTAATAATTCTTATTAAAATGAAAGTAATGATGATATCAAACTGTTAAAGCTGCTTTTTTTTTAAAAAATAAATAAATAAATCAGCTAGATATTGGAGAAGAATTTAAACATAATTCATCTGCTAAAATTCTGTCTTCTGTGAAGAAAAGGGGAACAATTTCTTTTGGAGGAAAAAAAAGTAGGCTATTATTTTAAAATAGTGTCTCTTATAAAATATGCAGTTTACCAAAGAGAGCAGATTATCTTACATTGTTCAAATGTTGCATTTATGACAAAGGAAAGGGTATACCAGTGTTCCATAGCATTGCTACATCTGATCCAACTTTCAAGACAAAGTCTTGGGTAATAGATATGCCTATTATCTAAAAGCACACCGTTCTTTTTCCTTATTTCAGCACTGCTTCTACTTACTCTTTAATCAAGAAAATATCTAATTATATAACAGCTCTACTTATCAATTATATTGTGTGTTCTAAAACACTTTACATGTCATTATTTCAGATGTAGCAGAAAGTGTGACATTGTTCTCCTTTAAAAAAAAAAGTTCAAAAGCTGAGTTCTCCTCACCTGTTGCCATTTATATTTATTACCGTATTCACTTTCTGCCAGTAAGTTTTTCCCATTGCTCATTTGCGATTCCACTCTGTGCTGTGGGACGATGATTTCTTTTGTTAAGAGTCAGTTGGCAAGATCTAAGAAGGATGATGAGAACAAATGTGAATAAGTTATACATGTCGTGGATGGCTGTGATTACTTCATCATGAGCACACACTGGAGATTAAACTATATTCCTTGTGGTACTGTTTATATTACATTCTTCATGGTGACTAATGCAGGGATTAGATTTTCAGCCCAGTTTAATTTGCTCAATTAGAGAAAGGAAGCCACCTCAAAGACTGAAACAGGAAGAAAATTCCCTGAAGTTCCTCAGTTCTTTAAAAAAAAAAAAAAAAAAAAACCTAATTTAGATCAAGAGAAGTCTGGGAGGGAATATTTATTTTGCATAGCAGGAGCATGTCACATCACCTTAAGAGTATTTTGATAGGGTTAAATATATTGAAAAACAAACCAAGTCAGATCATCTATGCAACTTAGTCTGAGAAATTTGGAGAGTACATTAAGTATAAAGATTTTAGTGATTGTATGACAGAGGTGACAGATAGGTTAGAAGAACATACCACTTAACTCTGTAACTACTTATGTATATATATATATTAGTAGTTAATATTTTATTGTTTTCCATTCTTAGGTTGTTGTAGCTGAATCAACCAATTTGTTGTAGTTGAATCAATCCATATAGGCAGTGGTGTGATCCTTCTGGTTTAACAACTGGTTCGGTGATTCAATGAAAAATCACCTCCTGTGTAAGTGCTAGGGAATTAAAACAGATGAGGTGCGGCGATCCGCTCTGCTATGCTAATCAGCTGCGAAGATAAAGGTAAATAAACTGCAGGAGCGGGCCCAGCTGATTGTTGGAGTGAACCGCTCCATTCCCAGCTGATCGTTGGAGCTACCAGTTCGCCCGAACCGGTCTGAACCGGTAGAATCCAACCCCTGCATATAGCTTGATTTAAAAGAGACTTTACTTTTTAGTTAGTATTTGAGATTTTTGTAGAAGGAGAATTTGAAGACTGATTTTGGTGTTTTGATCTCCATAAATGTATTCAGTTACAGACATCTGTAGAGATTCTCAGTCATCCAGGTCATGGTTGTCTCAAAGATGCTTTTTCAGGAGACAACTGAATGTTCTTGGGGTTTTTTTTTCTTTTGAAGATGTTTTGCTTCTCATCCAAGAAGCTTCTTCAACTCTGACAGGATAGTGGGGAATGGAAGAATTTATAATCCTTGCAGGCAGTTGGTCATTTGCATTCTTTTAGAACAGGGATGTCAAACTTGATTTCATTGAGGGCCGCATCAGGGTTGTGTTTGACCTCGAAGGCCAGGGTGGGCATGGCCAGCTTGATGTCACTCGTGTCGGGGGGCGTCTGTGGTGGGCCAAGCACTCTGCCAGTGAAAATGGGCCCCAGAGTTCCATTTTCAGCTGTGACAGCCTCCTGCCACCCTTTGCTAGTGAAAATGGAGCTTGGGGGGGGATGTGTGCCCCCCGAGCTCTGTTTTTACTGGCAGAGGGCTTCAGGAAACTGTCGGAGCCAAATATGGAGCCTGGGAGGACTGTGGGCTCCATTTTTGCTGGCAGAGGCATTGCGGACCAGTCCTTTGCGGTTTCTAGAGTGGCCCTGTGGGCAAGATCTAAGCACCCTGTGGGCCAGATCTGGCCCCTGGGCCTTGAGTTTGACAGCCTGTTTTAGAGAGTCATTGAAGCACTTGGAGAATTATCTGTGTCCTCAGGGTCACCTGAGTAGTGCTCCTGGTTCCTGCAGTCTAAATTTTTTTTTTCCTCTGGAAATCCATTCCTACTCCCACACCATTCAAAGGGTGTTCATCCCAAATTGTATAGATACATGTCTGTAGAGATTCTCCACTATCATCAGGATTTAAAGTTAATTCACATAAGACAAAGATGATAGTTAAAAATATGACTACATTTGAAAGAGACAAATTAGCAAGATTAACAGATTTTGAAATAGTTAAAAAAGTTAAATATCTAGGGGTATATATAGCAGCTTCAAATACAAAATTATACAAAAACAATTATGAGGTACTTTGGCAGAAGGTACAGAAGGATATGGTAAATTGGAAAAAATTACAGTTGTCTTTATTGGGAAGAATTGCAGCAATTAAAATGAATGTTTTACCTAGATTTTTATTTCTGTTCCAAATGATACCTGTGCTTAAGAAAGATGAAAATCTTTCTATTCTAGACGAAGGAGGGAGGCTTAAATCAAATGATACCTTACGAGAGCAAGGAATAACCTTAGATTGGTGGACCTACTCACAAGTAAAATCCAGATATCAGAGGGACAAAGAACAATACGGTCTAGAACTGGGACCAAATGGATTGGATAAAGTTCTGATGGGAACAAATAAAAAGATTCTGGCAAAATTATACAATTATCTGTTAAGCGATGAGAAGTTTGAAGATGTTACAAAGAATCAAATAATTGCATGGGAGAAAAATATAGGGTGCAATATAAATTTCGGGGAATGGGAGGAGGCATGGAATAGAAATCTTAAATTGACTAGAGCGGTGGCATATAAGGAAAATCATTACAAAATGTTTCATAGGTGGTACCTAGCCCCGGCCAGACTAGCGAAGATATATCCTAATATACATCCTAACTGTTGGAAATGTGGCCATGGCCAAGGCACCTTCTTTCACATGTGGTGGACATGCCCGGAAGCGAAAGGATATTGGAGTAAGATCAGGAGATGGTTACAGGAAATAATCAGGGAAGATATTGAATTAACACCAGAGATTTTCCTCCTGGGAATAATAAAGAAGCCATATAGAAAGGAAATGACACATTTAATGATCCATATAATTACAGCCGCTAGACTGGCATACGCACAGTTTTGGAAAGAGAAAACTCAACCACCAGAAGAGCTTACAATTAAGAAAATACTCGAATGCGCAGAGATGACTAAATTAACTTATGAATTAAATGATGAAAAGTCAGTATACTATATGGTGTGGGAAAGGTGGTACAAGTGGTTGCATGACAAAATGGAAGAAAGATCTAAGGTGTGTTAAATATTGGTTAAAAGTGAGTCAAAATATTAACAAGTATTATTTATGTAAATAGTTAAAACACTGCATATCCGATACAAATTGAAAATGTTTACTATATTTATGTGTTCTACGTTACTGTTTGAATGATTGTTTTGTTTGTTTGTTTGTTTGTTTGTTTTTTCCCATTCATTTCCTTTTTGTTCTGTAAAAAATCTCAATAAAGTCTATTTAAAAAAAAGAAAATCTGAGAGAATGGCAGAAAGGTGTTAATACTTTTATCTGGGCTGGGAAAAAACCCAGAATAAAAATGAAAATTATACAAGATACACGTGAAAGAGGGGGTCTTAAAATGCCTAATTTAAGATTATATTATGAAGCAGCGGTTTTATCACAAATCAGTGATTGGTTTAATTTAACTGAGGGGAGAATTTTGAATTTAGAAGGTTATGATTTGTTATATGGATGGCATGCCTATTTGTTATATGACAAAAAAGTGGATAAAGTATTTAAGGTTCATATATTAAGAAATGCTTTGTTAAGGGTTTGGAAAAAATATCAATATAAGTTAAATTATAAGATACCTTTATGGGCAAATCCTAGACATGCAATAGAAAATATAAGTATAGAACAAAAACAGGAGGTGATTACCTATAAAGAGCTTCTTATTATGGAAAGGGGGGTAATGTATTTGAAATCTTTAGATATACTGAGAGAAGAAGGTATAACTTATACATGGTTTCAGTATGGTCAACTTCAAGCTAGATGGAAGGAAGATCAAAAAATTGGCTTTGTGCAAAATGAGGAGAATCTGGTAAAACAAATTAGAGATCAAAAACAAATGCATATTAAAAGGTTGTATAATGCTTTATTGGAAATAGATTCTGAGACGGAATTGGTTAAAGACTGTATGATTAAATGGGCACAAAATTTTCAAGAGCCAGTAATGATGGAAACTTGGGAAAAGATTTGGATTAGAAATGTGAAATTTACACAAGCACAAAATTTAAGAGAAAATTTTTATAAAATGTTTTATAGATGGCATTTAGATCCTAAAAAATTATCATGTATGTATTCTAATGTGCAAGCTAAATGTTGGAGATGTGACTGTGATGATGCAACTTATTATCATATATGGTGGACTTGTAGAAAAATCAAAGCATTTTGGATAAAGATTTGGTGGGTGATGCAGAATATTCTCAAAAAGAGACTGAAATTTACTCCACAGTTGTTTTTACTGGGTATAACTACGGACTGTACAGTTGCAGAGACTAAATTGATTTTGAACTTGATAACAGCAGCAAGATTGTTGGTAGCACAATACTGGAAGAAGGACTTTTTGCCTACTATTGATGACTGGATATTGAAAGTAACTAATTTAGCTGAAATGGCTAAAATTTCAGCATATCTGAAGGATCACACACAAGAAAGGTACATACAGGACTGGAGAAGATGGATTGATTATATACAAAATAAGTATCAGACCAAAAAATATCAAATAGCTTATGAATGATTTCTTTTATTTGTATAAGCGTTATATAAGTGACATTAGAAGTATTATGTTTAAGAAATAGGATTTTATATATGGGGGGTTAAGAATTTTTTTTTATAGGGATGTTAGTTTAATGATTGGTTATGCAATTTAGATTATTGTTAAAGATCAATAGAAATACCTTGTGTTCTGCTCTGGGAAGTCGGGGAGGGGGAGGGGGGTTGGGGGGGTTGTGGGGAAAATATGTTTGTTTTTAAAACTTTTTCAATAAAAAAAAAAAAAAAAAAGAGATTCTCCACTATCATGCCAGAGCTGAAGAAGGTTCTTGATGGGAAGTGAAACATCTTCAAAGAAAAAACAGAAAAGTATAGTTGCCTCCTGAAAAAGCACCTTTTGGACATTCAGTTACAGAGTTAGTCATACATTCTTCTAACATGTTTGTCACCTCTGCCATACAATCACTAAAACCTTTATACTTAATGTGCTCTCCAAATTTCTTGAACTAAGTTGCATAGGTGATTTGACCCACCAAGACCATTTTTCTAAACTCCTATGTCTTAATATCATCTGGGATCTTTCAGTCCCTTTCCCCCCCACAATTGTTGAACCTCTGTGAAAGCAAACAGTGGATTTGATTGTTAGTCTAGATTTTCACAGCTGCTAAAGATGAAATTTGTACTGCCAGGTCTGGTTTCAAATCTGCTCTGGCAAAGCTAGCAACAGGGCTAGCAAAATGTCAGCACGTATTCATTGTCTCACGGAGCATCATTACAAAAATCATACAAGAGAGCTTGGCTGTCTTTTTGAAGGTTCTGTTCCATTTGGAATGGCCCAAGGGGAATAAAGTCTGTTTATCTTGGACAACATACTTTTTTAAAAACATTTCTTGTTAATCAATCAAAATATATTTGGAGGTGCGAAAGAAAGACATCATTAAACCCAGCAAATAATGTGAGGAATCATAAAATAAGGAGACAGAAGAATATGTCCCTTATAAGAGTTCCATCTTTCCCATAAACTATCCTTTATTTTTATTTTATTTATTTAGTTTATCAAACATGTACGAGATAATAGGTATAAGTATAAACATGGACATAGCACAGGTAATGAGTACAAATAAATGGGACAGTGGGACAGGGACGGTAGGCACGCTGGCGCGCTTATGCACACCCTCTTTACGGACCTCTTAGGAATGGGTAGACAGTTTAAGGTTGAAGCTATGGGGGTTTGAGGATGTAACAATGGAGTCGGGTAGAGCATTCCAGGCATTGACCACTCTGTTGCTGAAGTCGTACTTTCTACAATAGAGTTTAGAATGGTTTACTTTGAATTTGTCTGCCTGTGTATTATTGCTGTTGAAGCTGAAGTAGTCATTGACAGGTAGGACATTGTAGCAGACAATTTTGTGTAATATGCTTAGATCAGACCGCAGGTGGCAGAGTTCCAGGTTGTCCAAGCCCAACATTTCAAGCCTGGTGGCATAAGGGATTCTACTGAGAGCAGAGGAGTGGAGTACTCTCAGTGGTGGGATTCAACCAGTTCGCACCAATTCGGGAGAACCAGTTGTTAACTTTCTGAGCAGTTTAGGACCTGGTTGTTGGAAGAAATCATTAGGGCAGAGAACCTGTTGTTAAATTATTTGAATCCCACCACTGAGTACTCTTCTTGTGAAATGCTTCTGGACCCACTCAATTGTATTAACGTCCAATATACAGTGTGGATTCCAGGCAGACAAAAGCATTGGTGACCAAAAAAAAGCATATGCTGACAAAAGCATTGGATATGAAAGTTTACAATATAATCAACACTCTCTCTGCAGTCATTGATTTGCAGCTAATTGTCTTCATAGGCTATTTGATGCACTAAAGGAGAATATTTGTATTTCGTGGTTGAAGCGAGGGGACCTTGGTGCTCTCTGAGCTTGCTTGTTTTCTTGCAGGCATTTCATTACCCTAACTATGTAACATTGTTAGTGCTAGGCTGTATTTGATACATTAGTAGGCAAGAATTAATTTTGCAGAAATAAATACACCATATTAATGTGGTGGTGAGAAATTTTTTTCCCTGCCTTGCTGGCCCTGCTACACAGAGAATGTCCTTTTCTAAACAGTACATGTGAAGAGCATGTTTGAATGAATTGATAGGTATCGAGTGCAGGAAGTCAGGAAACCCAAGCAGTTCAAATGAATATAAAGATTTAGTGCAAGCTAAAGTTCTCTACAAGAATCTGAACTACTAACGGTCCAAGCAAATTGGCAGTAGCTAAGGATCAATGGAGTTCAAGGCGGGTGTAAAGGGACTTGAGGCTTTTGGGTGAGAAGGCATTTGAGGCTGATGATTTGTTTGACCTCTCCTTCAGACTCAGCCTGGTTATCTCCTACAAAAGGCTTGTATTCTCTCCTTTTTTTTTTTTTTTTTTTTGGAGTTGAGCTAATTTGGAAGGAATCAAGTTCTGAAATGAAAACACACACACAAATAACTAGTAATGTTTAACCTAGTTGCACATTTTAAGTAGTATAGGATTCCTTCACTAGTTTTAGTTATAGGTAGTTCCTGACTTACCACCACAATTATGATCAGAATTTCCATTATTAAGCAAGGGCGTGAGCCAGGCCTGATTTTTATGATCCTTTTTTCCATGGCTGTTAAGTGAAGCACTAAAACTGTTAAGTGAATCATGCCGATGTTAAGCAAATCCTGCTTCCCCCATTGACTTTGCTTGTCCGAAGATGGCCAGGAAGGTTGAAAATGACAATCATGTGATCGTGGGATCCTGTAATCATTGTAAACACATGCTGTTTTCCTGTTGTCCGAATTTTGATCCAGAAACTGTGGGAATGCTGCAACAGTCCTAAGTGCAGGGGTAGGATTCTACCAGTTCGGGCAAATCGGTAGCTCTGATGATCAACCGACAATCAGGTTGGCCCACCCACCTGCCCCTGCACTTTACTTACCTTTATCTTCTCAGATGATTGGTAGGGCAAAGCGGATTACCATGCCTCAGCTGTGTTACTCCCAAGTGGTAAGACAGAAGGTTTGTATTTGTAAAACTATACATGTGCTCACAGTGTGTATTAGGTGCGGGAAGCGCACAATCACTGAACCAGTTATTAAACCGGCAGCATCCCACCACTGCCTAAGTGCAAGGACTGGTTGTAAATCAAGGATTGCCCATGTTTCTCAGAATTAATAAGAGGTGTAGTAGTGGGTAGTATTTTAAATTTCCTTATGACATTCATATTTTTCCTAGTTACCAGATAGTTGAGAATAACATATACACCTTTCCCATGTTCCTCTGATAAATAGAAGTTTTATTCTTAGTTTCAAGAGCAATTTAACATGGTTGAATCAATGCTATTCAGAAGGATATGTTCATAGCATCTGAATATATAAGATTAAGTATCCAGTTCTTTAGATCTTTTTGCAACCCACACAGCATGTGTTTCACAGAGGAGAGCAAATTCTGTTAAGAATGCATGTATAACTTTTTTCTGCAGAAATTCTGTTAGGTCATTTTAGAATCGTTCATCAATTTAGAATCGTTTCATCTCAAAATGGGTTAGGTAGGCTGAGAAGGCGCACCCATTGATTGCCAAGTGGGACTTTGCACAGTAGTCCTCGACTTACAACAACAATGGAGCCCAAAATTTCTGTTGCTAAATGAGACATTTGTTAAGTGAATTTTGCCCCATTTTACAAACTTTCTTGTCTCGGTTGTAAAGGGGAAGGCTGGAGTTGTTTAGTTAGTGACACGATTGTTAAGTGAATCTGGCTTCCCCATTGACAGAAAGTTGCAAAAGGTGATCACATGACCCTGGGCCATTGCAGCTGTCATAAATATGAGTCAGTTGCCAAGCAACTGAATTTTGATCACGTGACCACAGGGATGCTGCAATGGTCGTAAGTGTGAAAAATAGTCGTTGGTCACTTTTTTCAACCTGTTGCAACTTTGAGTGGTCATTAAACAAACTGTTGTAAGTCAAGGACTACCTGTATTTCTCACCTGAAATTCAAATTTGATGGCATTTCCACCATCCTGAATTATGGAAAGGCAGAGAGAACATTCAAAATCATAATCTTTGGCACACAATACATTTATGGATGCCTGGTTTTAAAAATGTTCTACTTAAATGTATATTCTTCCTACCACTTTAGAGGGTTTCTTTTTTTAGTAACTCTCTTCCCGAGCTAGGTTGGATATTAGTTTGGGGGCTTGGCAGAGCAACAGACTGCATTCTCAATGAGCACAGTGAGAACACGAGGCAGATAAATCTTTGCATTGAGGCTCCCTGGAAATAATCCAGACATTATTTATAAAGGATTCCCCCAGGAATCTTGTGAATCTGCTTGAAACAGCCATAGCTACAGACTTGCTTCTGGTGTTTTCCTAAGGACATCATCATTCACCTGAGGGACCATATTGTCATTAACAATATAGTGTCCTGTCTCCTCTGCTCTATGGCTTTCTCTAGCTCTGTTTACTTCCACATCCTCGGTGGCACAGTGGTTAGAGTGCAGAACTGCAGGCCACTTCTACTGACTACCGGCTGCCTGCAATTTGGCAGTTCAAATCCCACTAGGCTCAAGGTTGACTCAGCCTTCCATCCTTCCGAGGTGTGTAAAATAGGGACCCAGATTGTTGGGGGCAATTATGCTGACTCTGTAAAACCGCTTAGAGAGGGCTGTAAAGCACTATAAAGCAGTATATAAGTCTAAGTGTTATTGCTATTGCTATCCTAAAAGATGGAACTCAGCTACCAGGTATTGTCTGGGCAGGAAGAAAACAATTGATGTGTGTGGATCAAGTTCAGTGGGTTAAATATTTATTTATTAATCTAAATGTATTTATTACATTTGTATGCTGCCTGTTTTGGTTCTCCCAGGACACACATCCTTAGGTGATTCACAAGCCGTAGCAGTCTCTGAGTTCCCCTCAGGGAGCCTCAATTAGCAATTTAATCCCAAGACAAAGAGTTCTGACCAACCTGGGTAATGAAAAGGAAATCCTGGCAAGGAATCTGCTGGAGGGAACTCTTCTGGAGCATGAATGGTTGTCTCCGACAACCGCGCCTCCCAGACCCCTCCTCCTTATCTCCCAGCCAGGGTGGGGCTTGTTAACATCTCCTTCTTTTCCTGGATATTTCCTGTTTATTTGTCAGTGAATGCCATGTATTCCTGCCTTTCTAAATAAAAAAGGGTTTCTCCTCACGAGTAGGCTGTTGAGTGGGGCTTGTGAAGGCTGGGTCAGAACACTGCCCATCTAACTATCAAAAGCGATTCTGGGCAGCTTAAAAAGGTAAAGGTAAAGGTTCCCCTCACACAAATGTGCTAGTTGTTCCTGACTCTAGGGGGTGGTGCTCATTGCCGTTTCAAAGCCGAAGAGCCAGTGCTATCCAAAGAAGTCTCCGTGGTCATGTGGCTGGCATGACTAAATGCCAAAGGCGCACAGAACGCTGTTACCTTCCCACCAAAGGTGGTCCCTATTTTTCTACTTGCATTTTTTACGTGCTTTCGAACTGCTAGGTTGGCAGAAGCTGAGACAAGTAACGGGAGCTCACCCCGTTATGCGACACTAGGGATTTGAACTGCTGAACTGCCAAATGTTCGATCGACAAGCTCAGCGTCTTAGCCACTGAGACACTGCGTCTCTTTCTGGGCAGCTTACAGTGTCATAAAAACTTAAATATAAAAGCCTTAAAATTAGCAATGATTAAATAAAGATTAAAAACCAAAGGCATAAATGATATAGGGTTGGGCTTTTATCTCCTACCAATGACCTCCAGTATAGCATGTCCTCATCGGGACCACAAACAATTAGCAGAGCCATTGTTTACAGCCCTTCCAGAAGGTCAGAAGGATGTAGGAAAGTCTTCCCTCTAGTGGCAAGATGTTCTAGGGGGGTATCCAGAGGAGCTGTGGTGGTTCAGGGGTTAGAATGTAGTATTGCAGCTGACTGTGCCCACTGACATGAGTTTGATCCTGACAGATTCAAGGTTGACTCAGCCTTACATCTTTCCGAGGTCAATAAAATGAGGACCCAGATTGTTGGGGGCAGTATGCTGACTCTGTAAACCGCTTAGAGAATGCTGTAAAAAGAACTATAAAGTGGTATATAAGTCTCAGTGCTGTTGCTAGTGCTATTTCAAATATATAGTACAACTTTTTTTTTTTAAAAAAAAATAGATTTAATATTAAAGCCAGAGACAGACATGAGTATGTGTATATACAATATTTTCACATTGTATCCATATATTAAGCTTCTTAATAATCAGTATATTCAGCTGTTATCCTTGAAAATTTTATTAAATTATTAAACATATTGTGCAACATTACCCACACCATGTATTCACTGGTTCCTTAGAAGAACTGTATGAAGCAATACCAGAGGCAACTGCCTTGATAGCTGAATTGGTTATGATGCAACTGCCATACCCCCACAGAAGTTTTCTATATAATTATGTGGGTTTTTTGTATATGTTTACTTCTCTTTTTCATACACCAATGAAGGAAATAATTGAAAATGTTTAAATTATATTGTCTTTGTGTAGTTTAAGCTGTTCACCTATCTTCATATCCATGCACAGCCTTGAGTTGACTTCCAACAGTTGCAAGGGAACACAGATTACACATATTGTATGGTTGTATGGTATGTTGTGGTTTTGGAATTAAAGGCTCCCCAAAACAGCTAAACTATAACTATTAATCCCCAACAATGATTCATTTTTGTCCTTTTACGGTGAAGTAGCTTGGTGGCTTAGATAAAGAGAATATTTCAAGTTGCATTAACTTGAAGTTTCCCCATCAGTTCCTCAAACATAAAGAACTAAAGTTATCAAGACTTTCATCAGATGTCTAATGTTTGGAACATGAGATTGGCTGTCAGAACAATTTAAAGAAAATTAAACTTTATTTTTTTCTCCATACTCCACTGAGAGATATTTGAGTCTTTGTTAGGCATACTAAGCTTTTAAATGAAGTCATGTCACTGTACAATATGCCTTTGTGTTTTATTACCAGATCTGGTTGCTGGTGAGGAGGAGTTTCTTCCATCATTGCCCATCTAAGGAGGGATTAGGGCTAGTCATTACTGAAGGCACACTGTTGACATGATGATTCCATAGTTTATTGTACTGCATTGAAATATATTCTATATTTTTTTCATGGCCCTCCTGTGACATCACTGATTTTCCTGCCACCAGAAGTCAGTGATGTAGAAATGTAGAAAAACATTCAATATAGGTTAAAAAAGCAAAGCTACCATCAAAGATACAAAAGCCAAAGGCTTCTCTTCTATAAACCCATATCTGGGGATGCATAATCTTGAACTTAAAATTGATTAAGTCCAGTCCAAACTGGCGCTGAATACATAAAATATCTGCTGAGGTTATTGACATTCTTCTGATGATCCCATGATTTGCATCAAGTTGTATTATTGGTAATATTTTGCTGAGAAAAAACGACAACAAACTCTTATTTGTCATTGCTCCCCTCTCAAATTCTAATAAGGCTATTTGTTTCTCTTAGCCTAAGAAGGAGGAAGGGACAAAGGAAGGAAAGGAGGGAGGGAGGGAGGGAGGGAGGATAGAATAGAAGGATAGAAGGAAGGTTTAATTAGTATTTAAAACAAATCATTATCAGATGCTAGGAACATGAACTTGATTTTTTTTTTTGACAAAGAGACAGGTTATTTTTTTTTATAATGCATTCCCCAATTAACAATTCCTGCATGTTTGTTGGAGAAATAAAACAACTGGGGAGGAAGGAACAATGAGAGGGATAATTGTCCCTGAGACTAAAGATGAAATGATGTTCTTGCAGAGTATCCTTTTGGCTTAATGATGTGATTATCATTATTTCTGATGTTCAGGCTGTAAGTGACATTGATTAGGGAGATGAAGTGGTACCAAAGTTATAGAGAAGTTCAAAAAGAGCCCTGGGAAGAATGTATTAATGGGAAGAAAGACATCTGAAATGAGCTAAAATGTGGGTGATAAATAGACCTGGAATGCTGACCTCCAGTTGGAAGAGAAAAGGAGAAATGAACAATGCAGAGGATAATTGATGTACAATGCAGCTACTTCTACCATCAACTCAAAATTCTTATTCCAGATCCCTTTTATCTAGTAATGAATTCTAGTAATTCTAGTAATGAAACTAAAGTCAAAGTATTACTAGAAACACTAGTTTAAGTTCAAGCAGCGATGCTTCTGTTAAAAATGGTAACGTTCGAGAATCAAAGCAACCCTAGCAGATCAAGAAAATATGAATGGGGAAAAGATTTTAGCCTGGCTTTTTTGCTAATCCAGAATATAAAGATAAAGGTTTCTCCTGTCCAGTTTGTCAGACTCTTAGGAGCAGTGCTTTATCTTCATTTCTTAGTCAAGGGAGCCAACATTGCCCAAAGACATTTCTGTGTTTATGTGGCCAGAGTGACCATATGCTGAGATGCACAGAATTCTTAGTACTTTCCCACTGAAGTGGTACCTATTTAGTCGTGTTTGCAATGCTTTTGAACTGCTAAGTGAGCAGGAGGTGGGACAAATGACGGGAGATCACCCCATCACGTGGCACTTGGCTGGTCTATATTTCATGATAATGGGTTTCTGGAACACCCTTGGCAACATATTTTTAAAAGTGTATTAAAAGTTTAAAATTGCCCAATGGCTGAATAGCTGGATGCCCTATAGCTGGATTGTTTATAATAAAACATACAAAGTGTGTGTGTGTGTGTGTGTGTGTGTGTGTGTGTGTGTGTGTAGCCATCACTCTGCTAAACAAATAATTCCCTCAACACTGTCAAACTATTCACTAAATTGCATTGCTATTAATCTTCTCATCATTCCTATCACCCATCTCCTTCCACTTATGACTGTATGACTGTAACTTTGTTGCTTGCATTCTTACGATTTATATTGATCGTTTCCTAGTATGATTTGATTGCTTATTTGTACCCTATGATTATCGTTAAGTGTTGTACCTTATGATTCTTGACAAATTTATCTTTTCTTTTTATGTACACTGAGAGCATATG
The DNA here is from genome assembly GCF_029215685.1 of Pituophis catenifer annectens. Taxonomy (NCBI): domain Eukaryota; kingdom Metazoa; phylum Chordata; class Lepidosauria; order Squamata; family Colubridae; genus Pituophis; species Pituophis catenifer. Next base: position 11,949,704 of record NW_027256886.1, on the reverse strand, counting down.
CACCAAAGACAAATTCCTTGTATGTCCAATCACACTTGGCCAATAAAGAATTCTAATCTAATCTAATCTAATCTAATCTAATCTAATCTAATCTAATCTAAGTATGTGTATACATACACTCACACTCACACAGACACACACAAACAAATTTAGCTTGCCAGATCCATGTTTGTCTGCTGGAACACCTCAAGATTTGCTGCAAGTATTTAGGAGTAAAACTACAATATTTTAACATTTTGCTTCCTTTGCATGTTTTGGTCAATTTAATACAAAATCAGAGCATTAATGGTGAATTCAATTAACCTATTTTAAGCTCCACTAACTTCTAAAAGTGGACAACAGTTTAGTCCTAGCCATTATGATGAAATCACCTTGTGGTTCTTGCAGTGTAAAGTAATTGGAAAAAAAAAACAACCCCAAAAAACTTCAAAATGCAACCACTATTCAGATTATCCAACCCTATTTGAAAATTTAAAGAGCTTCCATTGATGTTCAAAGTACAAATGGCTTGAAATAGCTTGAAACTTACATTTTGATTCTTATGGATAGTGTTGTATTTCTTACAAATAAGTTTTGAATTCTTATTTAGATATGCCACCACAAGAAATTATTCAATATTATCTTCAGTGGAATGATGTTTGGTTAGGTCTCTCCTATTCACATTTATTCATTTGTAAGTTGGTTTGTTTATTTAAAATGTGTATAATGCCCCAAACCCTGATAATTCTAGGAAGCTTATAAAAATGTAATAAAGTGATCATAGTCATAAAAATATCATTAAAACAAGAAATCATGAGTCATTAGATCAAATGATCAAAATATTAAATGGCCTGGATAAAAGGACATATTTTGAGTCTCTCAAACAATGTAATAAAGAGAAATTGCTTCAGTTTGATTAGTAATATGTTTTTACAGATAAGGTGCTACTGAAAGAATTTATGCCAGTTCCATTCAGTAACTTAAAACTGTTTACACTTACAAATCTATTTAATGAAAAAAAGTCACTTATGAAATGATCTATATTCCTTCGTTTAACAAGGTTTTACTGTAATATGTGCATTTTATCTGTTTCATGTTGTTTCATACTGTTTCCATTTTCAGAATATTGTATAGTTTCGATAACTTTCAAGTAATTGTCATAGAGTCTCTGTGAGCAAGTAGGCAGCTAAATAAATTTTCTAAAATAAATAAATAAAATAAAAATAAATCACTTTTTTACGTGGTAAATCAGAAAATCAGAAAAATGATTAAATAAAAGAATACTCTCCCATTCTATTTTTCCTTAGATGTTTGTTAATAAAGATGTATTTTATTATAACTCCAGGTGACTAAATAAAATAAAATGGTAAGAAAATGGACAACATCCTTGTCAGTTTTGGAAATTCAGGTGGTAATTTTGGGTAGACAAAGTTGTATATGGTTTCTTAAAGACTTTGCAGATGAGTCCAAAATAAAATGTTTTGTTTTTCTCTTAGCAGAAAGGAAAATTGTGACTTTGAATATTCAAACTCAGCCAACATATAAAACAATATCCAATGTTGTTGGGTATTTAAAAGGAGCTACAGTTCCTGGTAGGTTTATTTTTGTTTCTCCATGTGCTAACTTCTGCAAGCCACTTGCCATATTACTGAACAAGAACAGAATTTCACAACTTATTCTGGACTGTGGATTGCTCTTAACTTTCAAACTATATATAACAGCCTAATATTTTTTAGACTTTGTTCTATATAGTTACCCAGACTGAGCACTTACACCTGTCTGAAAGATAATTATGGAAGTTGAAATCCACACATTAAAGATACTAAGGTTGAAAAATACTGGTACAGACAATATACATCTTAGCACATTCCACATGGTGTACTTTGGTTTACTGTGAACGAGTTTAACTCTTTCATATCTGAGTAAACCTCTGGTAGGAGTCACATTTGCCTGAAAGAAGATACCTTATACTACAGATCTTTAGCAAACAGAAAGCAGGAGGCTTTCTGCTTTTAAAATATAGTGAGCTATTTGAGTTACTTCCAAAAATATAGTAATTACTAAAAACGAAGCAAGACATCTCTAACCCCTTAAGTTAGTTTAGATCCATTTTAGTTGGTTGCTATAACTACCCAGTCTTATGCCTTTTCAGATAGGTTCATTGGATGATTCACCGAAAAATATTCTGCATTGTAAATGATGTTGTTAGCTTGAGATCGCAAGCAAATAACGTTGAGGTCTTTCAAATAAAAGTGATTCTTGAACCCAGCTGATTATTACGGCAAACAACAGCTGTGACACAGCTGGCAAGAACGGGGAAGGAAACCAATACGATCGGTGTGTGGAAGGACTGTTGGTTGTTTTGATCAATTAGTAAAAGCTTCTGCTTGCTGTATGTCTTTCAGATAGATACGTCATAGTTGGCAGCCACCACAGCAGTTTGCCTGGCTACAGCAGCGAGCAGTGGGCTCATGGCACAGCAGTAATGACTGCACTTATCCAAGCCTTGATGAGGAAGGTGAAGAAAGGTTGGAGGCCTGAGCGGACCATCATTTTCTGTTCATGGGGTGGAACCATGTTTGGGAAGATTGGTTCCTATGAATGGGCAGAGGTAAGAATGCTTACAGGTTTCTTTCTTCTGTAGGAAGTTAGCTCCCACCCTTCTCCTAGGAAAATGAGATATTTTAGGAAATATTAAAAGGGGAGAATATTTCCCCTAAAAGGGAGGCAATTTGTCAATGGACCATTAAGGCCTGGGCCAGTCTATTCTACATAACAAAGATCTACCTCTTTCAGGCAGAGCCATAGTAGGAATTGCCCAAAGCCCCTTCATTACATCATCACCCAGCAAGGCTCAACCAAGCCTGGGACATAGACAACCTACAAAGTTAGTCTGACAACCAATCAGAATACAAGCTCAAATTCAAAAGCATAAAACCTAGGCACACTCAGCATCTCTGCCCTTTTTTGCCCAGGACCTCAAGCTATGTGATCCTGTTCATCAATAAACCTTCTTTCCAATCAGTCACCATGTTTCCAGTGTCTCCCCACTTGGAACTGAACCCAGATGGACATTTCTTCCAACACTTCATACAGGGGAATCTAGAGTTGCCAATATCAAGGATAAGAATTATTATTTGATATAGCCCTTGTCCTATGGATCTTCCTGGTCTCCTGTTGCTAAATTTTATTCTCTGAGTGTGTTCTTTTCTTCCTTCTTAGAGACATTTTTTAAACATTCAGATGAGTGAAAACTAAGCCTAAACTTCAACATAACTTGTTTTTTGTGTTCGGTGTTTGTACCCAGAAAGATGAATGAGTGGTATCTGTGAAGAAAAAGAGAGGACTGTGATATCAGAAAATTCCCTAGTTGTACAGCTTTTATCAATTGCCATTATGATTATCATCTAAATCAGTATATCTATCTAATTAATTGGGTGATGATTCCAGATGATTCCTAGAGTCATGTTGGTGTCACTGAAAAATGCAAGCTGTTATAAGTAGGGTCACCTTTTGCTAAATTAGATTAGAATAGAATAACAGAGTTGGAAGGGACCTTGGAGGTCTTCTAATCCAAACCCTACACCACTTAAGACAAATGGTTATCTAACATCTTCTTAAAAACTTCCAGTGTTGGAGCATTCACAGCTTCTGGAGGCAAGTTGTTCCACAAATTAATTGTTCTAACTGTCAGGAAATTTCTCCTTAGTTCTAAGTTGCTTCTCTCCTTGATTAGCTTCCACCCATTCTTTCTTGTCCTGCCCTCAGGTGCTTTGGAGAATAGTTTGACTTTCTCTTCTTTGTGGCAACCCCTGAGATATTGGAACATTGCTATCATGTCTCCCCTACTCCTTCTTTTCATCAAACTAGACATACCCAGTTCCTGCAACCGTTCTTCATATGTTTTAGACTCCAGTCCCCTAATCATCTTTGTTGCTCTTCTCTGCACTTTCTAGTGTCTCAACATCTTTTTTACATTGTGGTGACCAAAACTGGATGCAGTATTTCAAGTGTGGCCTTACCAAGGCATTATAAAGTGGTATTAACACTTCACGTGATCTAGATTCTATCCCTCTGTATATGCAGCCTAGAACTGTGTTGGCTTTTTTGGCAGCTGTGCACATTACTGGTTGATATTTAAATGGTTGTCCACTAGGACTCCAAGGTCCCTCTCACAGTTACTACTATTGAGTAAGGTACCACATATACTGCATCTGTGCATTTTGTTTTTCTTGCCAAATTAATGGTGTAAACTACAGTAAATGTAAACTTTCTAAATACTGTATTTGTTTGAGCCGTGGTGGCATAGTGGTTAGAATGCAGTATTGCAGGCTAATTCAGCTCAGTGCCAGAAGTTTGATCCTCCTCCTCGCTTAAGGTTGACTCAGCCTTCTATCCTTCCAAGGTCGGCAAAATGAGGACCCAGATTGTTGGGGGCAATGTGCTGACTCTGTAAACTGCTTAGAGAGGGTTGTAAAACACTATGAAGCAGTATATAAGTCTAAGTGTTAAGTGCTTTTTGGTATGGCACCAAGAGTTTCAGTTTTCATCTTCATGACAATCATTTGTTTTTCTTCCAGAATCTTTTGACCACAATTTGCAAAGCATGGTTGTTTTTCATCAATTCAACTGTCTCTTCATATCAATGAACCTTCCCTTCTCTTTTTTTATAATAGTAATATCTGGTGTGTTGTGTTTTAAGTGTTTATTAGCTTGAATTTTGAAATCCCACAAAATGTGGATTTCCTCATTTTTGCAAAAGGCGCTGATGCTCTTCAAAACAACCAGACAATGGAAAGATTTTGTTCTTTTTTTTTAACTTAATAATGCTATTGACATTTTTAATAAACATAGTGAAAAATAAATGCAAAGTAAAATAGAGAAAAAAAGAATAGAAGTTCAGAAGCTGCAGAAGAAAGATAGAGTAAAGATATTAAAACACACGTAGATGAAAACTGATCATTTAGAACTATTATTTTACATCAATTCAAGCAATTAATCAGTATTTTTAGAGCCTCCTCCTCTAATTTGTAACGAATTCAAATGTTCTTTAACAGCAAACAGACAATAAGTTGTGTCAATTGAATGTTGAACTTAGCAAAAGGAAATAATTTTCTAGATGCATTGTAGAATCCACTGAGAGCACAAGAATAGTTAATAACACTGTCTGTCAGTCAATCAGTGACTAGAGGGAACTGGATAAATAAGCCATAAAGATAATCAAGGTACAGTAGGTGGCTAATTGGTACATGCCTTTTGGTCAGATCAAACAATAAAACTTCCAGGAGAGAAAAAGAACATGGACAATATTAAAATTCAAGTCAGATATATATATATATATATATATATATATATATATATATATATATATATATATATATATATATATATGCCAGCCTGTTGGATTTGAATATTATAAGCAGAATAAAAGTATATGTTTCATCTCTATTCTAAAGAAGCCAAGCAATTCATTTTTAATGGACATTCATTGGTTCAGTCTGGCAGCTTTGAGTCAGTATTTATTTATTTATTGAATTTGTATAGCCACTCATTTCACCAAAAGTGACTCTGGGTGCTGTACGACAAAACAAAACAATGAACAAATTCATAAAATTATTTGTTATCATTAATTAAAAATATTAAAAATTATTTAAAAAGTACAAATAAGGGAATAACAGATACTAATTAATAATAAATATTAATAATTATGGAGTCACTGTACAATTTCTCTCATCACCTTGGGTTCCTAGCCTTTGTAGACTAGGAACTAGATGTTAAGGAAACCATCAGAAGTTCAGAATTGATGTGATGACAACTTCACCTCAGGAGACAGAAGATTCCACAATGTATGGATTTTATGTCTTTCGGATCACAATTTCCAATGCATAACTCTCAGCTAGCTTAATCAAGTAATGAACCAAGGGTGGCAATCATTCTTAGCCTTAAAGCTACTAATTTTGATATCTATGTAACAATATATACTATACACTAAACAGTATTATACTCGGCCTCTTTAAAGCAACAGTGTGGTCATTTGGTTTATGTAAGAACATAAAAATACCTTAATTGATTCAGATACATTCTCAGTATCTATAAATAGATTTGGGTACATTCTGAGTAAGCCTTGGTAGAGTTTACACACTGAAAGAAGATACAAAGAGAGACTCATCGTTAAGACTCTCTTGCTGTTATGATGGAACATTCATAATACACTCTGATAAAAGAATCACAATTGCTAGAGTTTTTGCAGAAATCAACCAATTGATCAATCAATTCATCAATCATCTATATATTTTATCTTTCCACAGACTAACCTGGTATTTTAGCCACACTGTTTTTATTCCATGCACTAGTTTTGAAATTCAAAAGAATGTTCTGTTTCCTATTTTTAAAAACCCCCAAAGCTCTTTATCAAAATAATAAAGATAAAAGGAAGATAAAAGCAGACTAAAAAGACTTTAAAAAGAATATATATATATATATATATATATATATATATATATATATATATATATATATATATAAAGAATTAAAAGCATTCCATTAAAAAAAGCAAAACAAAGTAGTTGCAGAGGGAAATAAAAAGATGGATCTTTAAAAAATGACCAAAAGACATCAGCATTGTCTGTCTAGTGTATCTCAGAGGACAGCTAATTCCGCAAAACAGGAGAACTTTAGATGAAACTTTTCTCCATGGCATAAACTAATATTAGGCAAATGGTATGCAAAACCAGGAACTCTTCTAAAGGGTTCTGAGCTGCTGATGTAAGTAAACAATGAGTAAATAAGGGTTTCAAACAGTGGTAGGTTTCAAATTTTTTTACTACTGGTTCTGTGGGTGTGGCTTGGTGGATGTGACAGGAGAAGGATACTGTAAAATCTCCATTCCTTCCCCACTCCAGGGAAAGGTTACTGCAAAATAACCAAAATAAGCCTTCTCTGTGGCGGCACCTGCCCTCTGGAACAACCTCCCCCCAGAGATATGTACAATATCAGACCTCCGGACTTTTCGTCGGGCCCTGAAAACTTATTTATTTCACCTAGCCAGGCTGGCTTGATCCCACTGTTTTTGGTTAAATTTAATTGATTTTAATTGAATTGTTTTAAATTGCGGCCAAAATATTTAATTATTTTTAAACTGTTTTTAATTTTTGTATGTTCTGTTTTATTCTGGCTGTTCACTGCCCTGAGTCCTGCTGGAGAAGGGCGGTATACAAATTAAAACAAATAAATAAATAAATAAAATCCCCATTTCCTGACTCGGGAGGCAGAGAATAGATGGGGGCGGGGCCAGTCAGAATTTTTACTACTGGTTCTCCGAACTACTCAAAATTTCCGCTACCGGTTCTCCAGCACTGGTCAGAACCTGCTGAAACCCACCTCTGGTTTCAAAATATAAAGGGGGCATGATGGCTCACTGGTTAAAGATGCTGAGCTTGTCAGTTGGAAAGATGATAGTTGCATCTTCATTCTTGCATGAATACCATGCAAAGTTACTTGCCCCAACTCCTGCCTATCTAGCAGCTCGAAGGCATGAAAATGCAAGTAGATAAATAGGTACCACTTTGGTGGGAAGGTACCAGAATCTTGACTGAAAAGGATCCAGATAATCTGCCTCTTCCAAGTTTTCCCAAAGCTGCTTTGAAACCACTTTCTCCATCACTTTCCCCAAGGGAGATGAGATACTGGATAAAAAATGGTCCCGTATGGTAGGTTTCAATGATCGTTTCTTCAATGAAGGTAAACCATCTTTGTTCAGAGGTTCAGAACACCCACTTCACTAAAAAAATTAACCATCACCAGAAGTCACTCACACAACAACACTAGTCCTCTTTGACAAGCCAGCAGGGGCATGGATCAAAAGAGCAGGTAGCTAAACTGACAGTACTGAGGAACCTATCCAGGTCCAAGGGCTTCAAAACATTCCCAGATACCATATGAGACTTCTTGCAAAGCATCTCCTCTGGACTTGTGACAAGAACGGGGTCCAAATGGGAATGAATTTGAGGAACATCTTCCAACAGATTCTGTGCAAATTCCTCCACACACCCCTGTAAGAGGTTATCCATGCCTTTTTCCTCAAATTAGCACTTGTCACCTGAAACAAGACTCTGGAGTGGCAAGCTGTAGATGCAAAAATGGTGGAGAGGTATACTAACAGTTCAATACCCTTTCCACCCCAAGATAGGCCTTAATAGCAGTTCTAACCAATGTCTAGTCAAGTTTGCCTTTTGTTGAACGGCAGTAATGGTCTAGATGTCCCTCTTCTCATTTCATCTTATAGAATAACAGAGTTGGAAGGGATCTTGGAGGTCTTCTAGTCCAAACCCCTGCTTAGGCAGGAAACTCTACACAACTTCAGACAAATGGTTGTCCAACATCTTACAGTGTTGGAGCATTCACAACTTCTGGAAGGAAGTTGTTCCACTAATTAATTGTTCTAACTGTCAGGAAATTTCTCCTTAGTTCTAAGTTGCTTCTCTCCTTGATTAGTTTCCACCCATTGCTTCTTGTCCTGCCCTCAGGTGCTTTGGAGAATAGCTTGACTCCCTCTTCTTTGTGGCAGCCCCTGAGATATTGGAACACTGCTATCATGTCTCCCCTAGTCCTTTTTTTCATCAAACTAGACATACCCAGTTCCTGCAACCGTTCTTCATATGTTTTAGCCTCCAGTCCCCTAATCATCTTTGTTGCTCTTCTCTGCATCCTTTCTAGAGTCTCCACATCTTTTTTACATCGTGGCGACCAAAAGGGAGTTCAGTATTCCAAGTGTGACCTTCCTTACCAAGGCATTATAAAGTGGTATTAACAATTCACGTGATCTTGATTCTATTCCTCTGTTTACGCAGCCTAGAACTGTGTTGGGTTTTTTGGCAGCTGCTGCACACTGCTGGCTCATATTTAAGTGATTGTCCACTAGGACTCCAAGATCCCTCTCACAGTTATTACTATTGAGCAAGGTACCACATATACTGTACCTGTGCATTTTGTTTTTCTTACCTAAATGTAGAACCTTACTTTTTTCTTCCTCAATTCATTATAAGCCACAGGGAATGATGGGATCCACACAACAAGAGAGGTCAGATAAGTGCAATCCAGTCCAAAGGCTTCATTTGCCACCTTGTTCCAGGTGGCAACCAAGGCTATGAACTAGACCATAATTCAGACCAACACGGACAATCCCATCTCATTTGGAAACCTTTCTGAATCCATCATTCACCAGGGGAATATCAATATAATGGATCCAGTCTCCAGGCAGTACGATAGAAACCAAGGCCTGGTCTGACAATGACAAAGGAATATCTTAGGAAACACAGTAGGTGCATATTTTCATTGGGATTTAAAGAAAATTTACAACTATAAACCGAACACTTTTCTTTCCCTTTTGCCCTATTGGCAGGGATTGCTTTTTCTAAGTAGATACTTTATAAATTAATAACATCACGAAAGACGTACTTTCTGCTTAGCTTGCACATTCTAATGGCAGGATTTTAAAGACCTGCCAGCTACAATAAAGCTGGACGGCTCTGAATTTGAAGTTACCTAGAAAGTGTGCAGATATTCTTGGGCCTGAGTGTGAAAGCATTAGCAAAACCTTATTCTTCTAACTGAATTATGGGCTTACAATAAGCTGTGAAAAATATGGAAAGAGGGAACTGGTTGCAACCAGGTATCAAAAGGATTCTTACAACTGCCTGAGAGCAAAATTTCCTTAGTTCCACTTCAAATCATCCTTGTATCAAATGTAATTGTGTTATACTCCTTTTTGCTCAACGCAAAGAACCTCTTCATGGAACAAATACTTCATTACTAGGTAGGCAATGGGAAATAATTGAAATATGCCTTTGCTTTTAAAAAGATAACAAAATGACAACCTTGGAGAAACGATGCCATTCACATCTGCAGTATGGGAGCCTGGTTGGAAATATCAAACACTTTGTTTGCTAATTCTTATATTTGAAGTTTGATGTGGAACAGGAGCATTTATTTTTTCCAAAAAAACATAACAGACTTCCTATTATTTCAGAGAATGTAATGTTTTGATTCGCTGCTTAGAACTGCAGTCGTTCTTAAATTCTTCTGGCCTCATTTTCCATTTTGTTCATTTGAGAAATAGAATTATAACCCCACAAGAGAGAAATTAAATAAAGACTTTCTTTCAAGTTCCTAAAATGATATTCTATAAAAATTGAATTAAATGTTACGTGGGGAATTGAAGTAGGGGGGAAAAACATGGCTTGTGTTCCCCTTTTCCTACATTTCAAAGGACTACAACAAGAATGCAGGTCCTTAATTAGGATCTGGCTTATTAATCATGTTTGTGTTTTAGGACCTTAGGAAAGTTCTCCAGAGGAATGCTGTGGCATATGTGAATCTCCATGATCCAATAAGAGGCAATGGCATTTTATACTCCATAGCATCTCCTTCTGTTCAGCAACTAGCAACTGAAGTTAAAAAGGTGAGTATTTCCTTGTATGGTATTTCTAATATGCAGTAGGTTTGATATGACAATTCAAATTTAACTGGCATTATATAAGTTTTCAGGACAGTTCCAAAAATAATGGCTGAAAATGATAAGAATAGAATGGAATAGAATTCTTTATTGGCCAAGTGTGATTGGACATACAAGGAATTTGTCTTTGTGCATCTGCTCTGTGTACATAAAAGAAATGATACGTTCGTCAAGAATCATAAGGTACAACACTTAACGATAGTCGTACGGTACAAATAAGCAATCAAGTCATATTAGGAAACAGTCAATATAAATTGTAAGGATACAAGCAACAAGGTTACAGTCATGCAGTCATGATAAGTGACTCATAAACATTTAAACCCTGAAATGCTTATGGATAGTTATAAATTCCATGATAAAATCAACATGCTATTATATACTATACACGCTATCAATATGATATTAAATAATTGGGTATCAGATCCTCAAGATAATATTTCTTAGAGAAAACAGAAAAGGAAAACTCACTTCTGAAATTAGGAACTTTAAGAAAGGAACCATAGCACTTCATCTTAGCTCTCTCTAAGCAGTTTACAGAGTCAGCATATTTTCCCCAACAATCTGGGTCCTCATTTTACCAACCTCGGAAGGATGGAAGGTTGAGTCAACCTTGAGCCGGTGAGAATCGAACTGTCAGCAGAAGTAATCTGCAGTACTGCATTCTAATCATTGCGCCACTGCGGTTCTAATAACCCTAATAAGACAACAATTTTCTCCTTTGATTTAGAGCAACAGAGAATTGCAGTAAGAAATAAGAGGGGGAAAATTCTTCTTTGTAATACCAATGAGAAGTGGAAAAAGTGATGCCATCAGGGTTGTTGAATCCACCCATCATTTCTCTTCTAAAACACAATGAAAAAAGATCTCAATACAAGCAGTTGCAAGATAACAATATGTGAACCGTATTCAATTGCTATATAAAAAAAGTTCCTGCTGAACTATATTAATAGAAAAAAGCAATAATCTATACCAAATTATATTGCTTGTTGGAGATGATAGAAAAACTTATTATTTGGAACTTAATAGAATAGGGGATAGATTGTCCTACATTTCTCACAAAGCTTATAGGGGAGAAGAAGCAAAGAACACATTTGTAAGAATACCTGTAGAAACATAATAAGTTGCCTGATAGGAGTTCAGATTATTTAGTCTTGTACTGTCCACTGGTCTACACAGGCTGGTAGCCTCAGGCAATTTTCCATTTTTAAAAAAGTGTTGTTTCCAGCCATGGCCACTTCCAGCCATGGGAACTTCAAATCCCAGAATTTCCCAGCCACTATGGCCATTGGGGAGAATTCTGGGAACTGAAGTCCAGAAACCTGGACTTGCAACTTTCTCTGTGTTCCATTATATTGATATTTGAAGACATTTTCCAACAGGTTATTGCTATTTATAGTGTAACATTTTTTAAAAAATATAAATATCTCTTCTCTTCTCTTCTCTTCTCTTCTCTTCTCTTCTCTTCTCTTCTCTTCTCTTCTCTTCTCTTCTCTTCTCTTCTCTCCTCTCCTCTCCTCTCCTCTCCCCTCCCCTCCCCTCCCCTCTCCTCTCCCCTCCCCTCCCCTCCCCTCCCCTCCCCTCCCCTCCTCTCCTCTCCTCTCTTCTCTTTTTTGTGGTCTTGACTGGTGATGGCTAGAACTAGTCCTTCAGTTTTCTTGACAAGATTTTGGTAGTTGTTTGCCACTGCCCTCCTCCTTCGCATTAGAAAAAAGTGACTACCCAAAGTCACTTGGTTAGCTTTGTGCCTAATGCAGGATTAGAATTCCTGATCTCTCCATATTCTAATGTTAACTGGATTTCTTTTTTAAAAAGAAAATCATAAAAAAGCAAAAAAAAAAAAATCATCAAAAATAAGATGTAAGTAAACAAGTGTAATAAAATCATAAATCTGTAAGAATATTAACACTGTATCTCTTGTTATTTAAAGGAAGGGCTAAAAAGGTATTTCAAATAAATAGAGATCTCAAATAAATATCTACCTGTGTCCTATTTCTGTTAACTGAGTTCCTTTTGTAATTGTATATTTTTTCCAGCTTTGTTTTGAACGTCTCCATTTGGAGGATATCTGAAGCCTAGTGCACTCTTGTACTCTAGCTACTAGCAATATCTATAAAAAGAAATAAAATAGGACATTTATAGTGATCATCTGGAATAAACACTTGACCATTCTCAAAAGCCATCTTATTGCATATCATTCATGCAATCTTCATTTCTTCAATCAGTTACAACTAATGTTCTGACTTGGCACAGAAACAAATCAGAAGTACTTTTTTTTTTTTTCTGGGCTTGCTGGAGGATGCTGACTGGAATCTTGAATAAACAAGGAAAGCAGATTTAAATATTTAGGTTGTGATGCCAAATTGGAATTCAAACATTCTGAGATTTTTGAGAGCATGTGTGAACTCTGTTCAACCATGCTAATTATGGCCCATTTTATGGGAGGGAGATTTTGCCAAGTTATATTTCTGTCTCTGAGTGTTCTGTAAACGAAGGTGCCATTGTCGGCTAGCTGCCTTAATGAATCACCATTTATTTGGCACCTTATAATGGAAAAGTCTGTGTTGGCTGGGGAGGAAATTAAATCCTCTAAATAAGACCATTAATTCATTAGTCTCAAATTTACATTTCAGAAGCACAAAAGTTACTCTGACTGAGCCATTAATTTATATGCCAGTAGGGTTGGCTTTGGTAAAGCAAAAACAAGGAGGAATCTTGGAGAACCTTGACATCTTACTAATATATTGAAAAATAAACTTTGAAGCAAACATTCAAGATCCATAGTTTAAAAAAAAAGTTACTTTTTCCATTCCATAAAACAAATGCTACAGAACTAGGCCAACTTGCTACAGCCAACTCACCACAGGACAACTAATAAGAGTTACACTAATATTGAAGAAATGGGGGAATGGTATAATTAAAGAAATGATGCTAAAGAAGGGACAAAGTGAAATGTGAATGGCAAATGTGAAATGTGGACATGTTTTAATTATTTTAAATAATTAAATTGAATTGTTGAATTGTCCTGTGGCAAGTTGGCCACGATGAGTTGTCCCATTCCAAGCTCATGTGGTATGTAATAGTTCCTTTCAGCTACAGTGGCCTTTATCCACCTGCACAAAAAAACAAGGAGCTTTTAGTGTGTTTTATACAGCTTTCCTAAATGAAATCTCCAAATAGTGTAACAGATTTTTTTTTATGCTAAATCACATGCACTGAGCTAATTTTGACTGGGGTTTCGTTGCATATTTGAAACAAAATATGTAACAGTCTGTGTTACTTCATATCAGTAGTCTCAGTGCTTGATATTTTTCATGAAATATATGCTAATTAAAGTGTTGGCAATTAGATCTGGAAATATGTGTTTTAGGAATGTACTATAGCAATAGTATTTAGATTTATATACTGCTTCACCGTGCTTTATAGCCCTCTCTAAGCGGTTTACAGAGTAAGTATATTGCCCCCAACAATCTGGGTCCTCATTTTACTGAACTCTTAGAAGGATGGAAGGCTGAGTCTACCTTGAGCCTGGTGAGATTTGAAATGCCAAATTGCAGGCAGCCGGCAGTCAGCAGAAGTAGCCTGCAGTACTGCACTCTAACCACTGCGCCACCATGCTCGCAACATGACAAGAACTGTAACATGTAGATATGAGTTTTATTTACCATATCCTTGTCATGATGCATGTTTAGTCTTCAGTGTAGACCTGTATCCAAGTATATAAATTCAGAAATAGGTGTATGATTTGTATATAGTGTGTACAACATACACAAGGTGAAAATATCTATTTATTTGCTTGTTTGTTTGTGCTCCTCTTTCCCAGCATATTTTCTGTCTCTGCAGTCCTAATGGGATACACTCAACAATAACAGTACAACAGTAACTGGGGGTGAAGCAGTTTTTTTCCTTAAGCCCAAACCAAGAAATATATCCAAACAATGAGGGAGATGAGCAGCAACTAATTTCCTAACAGTTCACTGAAACCACAATTTACAGTAAATGGCAAGTTATGCTACAATAAATATAACGAACAATATTAAAAAATTCTATATTTTCTCCTCTGACAATCTCTGAGTTCTACAATTGGAATCAATAACTAATTAAATCCTGGGAGGAATTTAAATTTATTTGACCAAGCATATTTGCCTTGTGCTCATGAGAACCTATATAGGTAGTCATCAGTTAATGATGGTAATTGGGACCAGAAATTCCATCATTAAATAACGTGGTTGTAAAGTATCATGTATGTGACTATGCCACTTATTCACAAAAATTCCAGCAGTTCTGATTGCCTTATTAATTGAATCATCATGTGTCATTAAGCAAAGACATCATGTGCCATTTGTGGCCTCACTGCCAGCTTTCCCATTGAATGTGCTTGTAAGAAGCTAGCAAAGATGGTAATAAATTGTGATTATGGTGAAGCTGCCATCTAGATGTTTTTTTACAAAAAAAACACACATGCACACACATTAATTTATCTCTTAATGCCACTATACTATTTCCACTCCCATCTGAAAAATCAAAATTAATAATCTGTGTGCCAGAGCAATTTATTTGATATTGCTATTTATTTTTTTAAAGTACATTCTATTGTTTAGAAAAGACTGCATTTTAACAGGTTTTTCCTATATATCTTCGCCACTATTAGTCAAATTTAGTCATCTTTTTTTATTAATAAGAAAATTTAAATAGGAAAAACTGTCACTATTCATAATGTCATACAAAACTCTCTCTCTTTTTTTTTTTTTGTTCCTTAGTTTTAAAAAGGAGAAGTTTAGTTGTCTTGAATGATATCATTGCCTACATGACATTACAATTAAGGTTGACTTTGGTATGTTCCTAGGAATTGCATTTTGAGCTCAATTTTCTGAGAGCCAAAAAAGAAACTAGAAGGAGCAGGGTTTATATTTTTCAAAGTTTCCCTATAAAAGCCTTTTAGAATTCAAAGGTCAGGCTCTTCAAATCTTTCTTTTTCTTTTGAAATATAACTGCTATGGCAACTTCAAAAATCTGTTTTGCCTCAATCTATTTTAAAAGCTCTATTTCTTCGACTCTATTTTGAGAGGCCCTTCTGAATATTTGCAGGCAGTTATCTTGCTTCTTAGCTCCTTTGTTGGAATACCTTTTGGTGGGTTATTTTCTAGATGCTGAAACTCTCCGCTGAAATTATGGAGGAAAAAAATTCATAAAATCATGACATTACTAAGATTCCCAAGAGACCTCAGGTATAATTTCCAATGCCAAACAAGCCTGCTTCCTCTTTTCTTCCTCTTTCTTTCATACAGAGAAGTCCTTTAGTATATTTCAGTCTACTACATGAAAGGTACTTTTTCAAAAGGTGCCTGCCAAGGAAATAGGGTTAGACAATCTAAGCAAACATCAGTGAGGTAGTGTTTGAAAAGCTGGAAACAATGTGATCTAAGCACCCCTGTGTTCTCAGCTGATCTTATGAGGAGAAGAATTTCAGAAGGAGATCCAGCGCTAACTCATGTCTAGCTTTGAATGGTTCCCAAGCCACCAGTCTGTTAGAGCATACAAATCAGTTGAATAATAGACAGAGATCTGGAGGAAGACAAGTAAGGCTATACTTCCTCAATCTTCCATTCACATCTTATGTTTTGAGTGGAATAATATTAAGGGGATTTATTTGAGTGTTTATTATTTATTAACTTATGATTGAACTTATGATATATATCTCTATCTCTATCTCTATCTCTATCTCTATCTCTATCTATCTATCTATCTATCTATCTATCTATCTATCTATCTATCTATATTTCGCTGATAAAGAAATAAAGGGAGACTAGTATAGGTCTATTTCAAGCTATTTAGCTCTCATCAGCTAGCAATACCCTTACTTGGATTTGAACTTGGATTTTTCGATTTGAACATGCAGGCAGTCCAAGTTTGAATCCAAGTATGGCTAGCTGATGAGAGCTAAATAGCTTGAAATAGATCTATACTAGTCTCCCTTTATTTCTTTATCAGCGAAATATACATTTGGTATAAAATGGTTTGTTGTGAATGCGACTGCTTGAGGGCTCCTGGATTGGAGCTGAAAGGCGAAAGGGATGCAGTATGCTCCCTCCCACATGCTGGGGTAGACCAGGTTTTGTTGTGGTTGAAGCTGAAGTAGTCATTGACAGGTAGGACATTGTAGCAGGTAATTTTGTGCACTATGTTTAGGTCAGACCAAAGGCGGCATAGTTCTAAGTTGTCTAAACCCAAAATTTCAAGCCTGGTGGGATAAGGTATTCTGTTGTGAGCAGAGGAGTGGAGGATTTTTCTCATGAAATATCTCTGGACTCTCTCAATTGTATTAATGTCCGATATGCAGTGTGGGTTCCAGACAGATGAGTTGTATTCGAGAATAGGTCTAGCAATGCCCTAGTTTGCAGTACAATATTACCGGAGAAGAAACTTCGCAAGATTAGGTTAACAACTCTTAATTTATTATTGAGTTTTGGTGGGTCTCCCACAAAGAAGAGGGGGTCAATTTATTTTCCAAAGCACTAGAGGGCAGAACAAGAAACAATGGATGGAAAGTAGTCAAGGAGAGAAGCAACCTGGAATTAAGGAGAAACTTCCTAATAGTGAGAACAATGGAACAGCTTGCTTTCAGAAGTCATAGGTGCTTCCCCACTGGAGGTTTTTAAGGAAAGACTGGACAGATACCTGTCTGAAATGGTATAGGGTCTCCTGCTTGAATTTGGGGTTGGACTAGAAGACCTCCAAGGTCCCTTCTAGCTCTATTCTGATTGATTGATTGATTGATTGATTGATTGATTGATTGGATACCTGTAGTGGTTCTGTTGAACTTGAAGAAAGTACAGAGGGGCCACCTGGAACAGAAAACACAATCCCCCCCTCTTTTGGCACAGTTTGAATTATTGAAAGGAGTTTGCTGAACACTACATTAGAATATGTGGACTTTGGGTTTCACTTTCATTAGAGAGAAATAATCATGCCTCATGTTATACACATCTGTGTATAGTTTGACCTGGAGCTTACTCCTAGAAGAGAATATTTGTAGCTCAGGGTTGAACTGTGAGGTCCTTGGTATTCTCCGAGCTTAGTTATTTCCTTGCAGACAGTTCATTACTCAAGTAGGAAATATCATCAGTGCTAGTGGGTAGTAGTGTTTGCTCTCAAACCCCATTCCTTTCTAACACCGATGATGTTACCTACTTAGATAATGAAACATCTGCAAGAAAACAACCAAGCCCAGGAAGCACCAAGGACCCCTCAGAACTTACCCACTTGTGGTAAACTATTGGATTGTAGACTCCTCCCATCTAGTCTAACTATTAAATATTTCCTGCGAGGAAGGAGTATATCAATACTTCCTATTTGAGCTGAGCCATCCCTGTGCATCAACCCTACTCTTTGAAATGTTCTAAATATCTTTGGGTTGGTCAGTGCTGGTGATGATGGATAGAGCTAGTGCCAACACATGGAAACTCAAAAGTGCTTCCATCATAATGAGAATGGCACCTCCTGTGGTGTATCTCAGGATAATAGGAACCTGACTATTTATAGATTGCATCATATATAAGAAATATATTTTAAAAAGCAGTGCCAGGAAATACTTGCATCTAGCCTTAGAGCTCCATTTGGCTCTATATTTAGATTGCATGCTCTACACAGGTGGTATTCAGCCGGTTCGTACCAGTTTGGGCGAACCGGTAGCAGTGACTGCACCTGCCCGGACATAATACCATCCTATTTAGCCACATTTTTGAGCTGGGTGCATGTACGGAAGGCGCACGCAGGGGGGGTGTGAACCAGTAGTAAGAATATGTGGAACCCACAGCTGATGCTCTACCTATGTTAGCAGTGCCATTGACAAACAGGCAGAGTATAGCAAGCAGCATACTAATGAAAGCAGTGGTATAGTAGTAGCCTAGGAATAACAATGACGGATAGGTCCACCTGCCCATATACTTTTTTGAAAGTTTCAGATTTATTTGGGCTCATATAAGAATAGGAGATTTTCGACACAATGCGACTTACATTTTTATTTATTAAATTCATATGCCGCCAATCTCTCACTCTGTGAAACGACTCTAGGCATCTTACAATAAAACTGGCTTCGATACATTTTAGATTTTATAGATGAAAACTATCGTTTTGAGCTCACGTCAGAAAAATAAATCTATACCATTGTGTTCTAAGAATGGATTCTAGTAGACATGTGAGTATTCCAGCCAATATTAGCATTAGAATAATTCATAATACATATGGATTGAAAATGTTGAGGGGTAATCGACTCTGTTCTTACTCTATTGAGTTTTTAATTATTTTGCTTTGTCTGCGTTTTTGTCTTATAATTCTGGGACAACTTTTGTTCTGAAAGGCAGCAGATAAATATATAAATCAAGGAGCACACATAGACTGCTTTTTTTAAAGTGGATTAATGTTTTAAAGACTGATTTCATCTAATCTGTGATGTGCCCAGAGATGGGTTTCAGCAGGTTCTGACCAGTTCTGGAGAACCGGTAGTGGAAATTTTGAGTAGTTTGGAGAACCGGAAGTAAAAATTCTGACTGGCCCTGTCCCCATCTATTCTCTGCCTCCAAGTCCCAGCTGATTGGGAGGAAATGGGTATTTTGCAGTATCCTTCTCCTGGAGTGGGGTGGAAATGGAGATTTTACAGTATCCTTCCCCTGCCATGCCCACCAAGCCATGCCCACCAAACCATGCCACACCCACTAAGCCACACCCACAGAACCAGTAGGAAAAAAAAATTGAAACCCATCACTGGATGCGCCCTACAATCACACAATTTGCTGATTGTGTGCATTGCATTTTATTACATATTGCAATAACACAAAAAAAGAATGAAATAAGTTTATTGTTGAAAAAGAATGAAAAACTGAACGAGATCATGATTATATACCATCAAGTTTTTGTTTTTTGTTTTTTTAATTTGATTTACATGCCGCCCTTCTCCGGAGACTCAGGGCGGCTTACAATGCATTAAGCAATAGCCTTCATTCTTTTGTATATTTTATACAAAGTCAGCTTATTGCCCCCACAAACTGGTATTGTTTGGTTGTTTTTCCCTCCCCTCCAGGATATTTTCTCCCCAAACTGGACCTTCAAATCTTCCAATGGTGTTCCCATTGCTGCTTAAATTAAGTTCATCTACCCTGCTGCTTGTTCTCCTCTTTTTTTAAATTTCTTTATGCCTTCCCCAGCATTGTAAACTACTCCAGAGTGCTAGGAGTTTGCATAATGTGTTAATTTCAGCCTGTAACTTTAAGTGAGGGAACTCTGGGTTAATTAGTTCAATTATCCAATTCTTTTTTTTTGTCTTGGTTCTCCATTGTAATCTCAAGACTTCTATACAACCTCAAAGTTCAAAAGCATAAATACACTTTCTATCCTGCTTATAATTTTCATTTCTATAGCTTCATAGGAAAAGCCATTATCTGTACCACTCCGATCTTTGTAGATACAGACACATCACAGCATCTGAATATTTTTTTTCCAATGTCTTCATTTCTACCATGTGATAGTCTATGGCATATTTCTTCCTTTGTTGTTAAAAGTTGATTCCAAAGAGGAGAAACTACTCAATAATTCAATATTTTCATTGTCACTACTAAAATTGGTGACTGTGTCTGTTGCTGTTAGTTTGGGTTTTTTTTTTTCTATATTTGCACCTAATACCTTTCTTTTCACTGTGTCTCTTAAACTTTTATCCCTATAGTGTGCAGATCATTTGCATTTTAATTTTCCAAAGTTCCCATTTCCTGCAGTGATACCATGTTTCCTTGGTTAGTTTGCTCATTTTATTTTATTAACACGGAACTGCACATATTTTTTGAGGTGATGGAAAGCTCTTTTTATTGAGGGCTACCTTCTCTGGGATAATTTATTTAGAGTTGCATACGGAGATCAGAGTAAAAGAAAAAAAGAAAAAGCAACGAAGGAAGAAAAGTAGAATTACTCTTTTTTATCATCTTCTTTTCTCTAATCTTTTTCTTCCTAATCAGTACATTTTGTCATGCCGGAAAGACCAGATCCATATGTGAAGGTCCAATTAAACGGATTTATTACTATACAGCTGATGTATAGGAATCTTCTCAACTAATGGTCAGCACCTGCTTGCAATTAGATAAGGGTCAATGGATTTCAAGTGGCGGGGGGTGAGAATTAGTTCACTTGTGACAACATAGGAATTCTAGGCTGATCCCTTCTTTAACTCTGGCCCAGGTTCTGCCACTCCTTCTTCTGCAGACTTATTGTTAGAAGTCGGAGATGCAATTTTGTGGGAATTTGAAATTAGCTTGAGACATTGAACAGTGTTATTGATCCACTAATATAGCATTCCTTCAAGGATCCACGTGGAGCTTGCCATCCTTCAAGAAGGCTGAAAAACTTCTGACATTTTCAGGAGAACCTCGGCTGTCAGATTTTATGAATACCATAAGACGCTAATACTATTTTCCTTTTTGTATTCTTTGGACAAAAGTTTGCTATTTTATGCCTTTATTGTTATGTTATAGTTTTTAACTTGCCTTGTAAACTGCCTTGAATACTTGAAATTAGTCAACCTGAAAAATCTAAGAAATATTCCTTCCTTCCTTCCTTCCTTCCTTCCTTACTTACTTACTTACTTACTTACTTACTTACTTACTTACTTACTTATTTATATTTCAGATTTTTTAACTCCCCATTTCCCTCAGAGAGTGGCTTTAAGCACTTAGGGCACAATGTCCTTTTGGATTTGTTTTAAACTCCTAGGTTTAATATGTAGTAGCCATATGAAGTCAATGAGTACCAATAAAACTATCTGTCTCACCTGACTTTTTAATTTTTTTTTTTAAATACTTTATTGAATTTTCCAATTTTAAAAAGACAATGTACAATCACAATCTTGATCCAAGGTGCAGTGTTTACACATTTCATGAATCAAACATTGGGTGAATTCCATCCATAACTATACGATATACAATTCTATACAATTCTCTACATTTCTATACAATTAAGTCCATTTCGGGTGTCAAACAAATCATAGCCTATTATCATATTTTTATCCTATTCTTGTATTTTTATCCTATAACTGTCCTAGAATAGGACTTTTTAAATTTTTATTTTTAAAACATTTGGCATTATTATTTATTTATTTATTTAAAAGTTTTGCATGGCCACCCATGTTAAACAATTCTCAACAGCAATAAAAACCACTAACTAGAAACTATAGCCATAAAACAATAAAATGACCAAACAAAAATATCCTGCAGAGTATAAAGTTCTACCATTCATATTAGTTTGTGAAATATATATTTGAGCCTGACCAAGATCCTACTGATAAAAATAATGAAGAGTATTCTGAGAATGACCACGGTACATAATCTGTGAATAAACAACTTTCCAAAGGAATTTTTTTTAGTGCATCAATAAAACATTCTTAAAAAGAATTGCCCAGCTTATAGTGTTTTCCCTATTATTTCGTTGGGAGTATGTTGTATCAAACTAATCAGCAAACAGGATATCCTTTTTTGTCCTGATGGCAGAATAAGCTTCTCTTTTGTGGACTTAGATGATACTTGCCCCATGAGTTTAATGAAATAATAATCTTGTCTTTGCATGACAATCCATAGTATCACACTTTTGCATAGTCATATCTCAGGGATGCTCAGTTGCTAAGATGCTGAGCTTGTCAATCAGAAGGTCAGCAGTTTAGCAGTTCAAATCCCTAGCGCTGTGTAACAGAGTGAGCTCCCGTTACTTGTCCCAGCTTCTGCCAACCTAGCAGTTCTAAATCACGTAAAAAATGCAAGTAGAAAAACAGGGACCACCTTTGGTGAGAAGGTAACAGCGCTCCGTGCGCCATGCGTTTAGTCATGCCAGCCACATGACCACGGAGACGTCTTTGGACAGCGCTGGCTCTTCGGCTTAGAAACAGAGATGAGCACCGCCCCTATAGTCAGAAACGAATAGCATGCATGTGCAGGGGAACCTTTACCTTAACCTTTTATCTCAGTTACATTGCCTCCAGATTCTCTCCATTTCTTCCTTAGAGTCATATGGTTCTGGGGGCTGTTGTTATTTTGCTGCTAAACCTGAACCATAAAAATTTAACTAATTTCAGAAGAATTAACAAAGCAAGCTACTTCAGATTACCAGGGGTTATGGACAGCTGGCAAACCCTGAAGCATTTAGATTAAATTTTTTAAAAAGGTTCCCCCCCATAAATTGAATTTGAATGACACCAAGAATCTATGCAACTGCATAGAAGGAAGTATGGAGTTTAATGTTTCAAATGGATTAATTTAACTCAAGTAAGAGATTATGCCTCATTAACTGCAGACTTTGGGGATATTATCACTTCAGGCACCTCATTCTTCAGATAACTTTTTTTCAATAAGCTTACAGTAGCATAAAATATAGCAAGAAGAATAGGGGGTGTGATATCAGTGACCATACTTAAAGGACACTTCTTGCAAATATAAAAATGGAAATCTGGTAACTCGTTCACTGGATTTGGCCAAACCCCAGATCCTAAGGCAGAATGCGGTAATTCACTGGGAGTTAGCAAGATTCATATCCTGTTTCATTCTGTTCATGATTGTTTCTTCAGAACATTAGTGTGGGGCCAGGGGTGGTATTCAGTTACCTTCGCTACCGGTTCACAACTGTGATTATGCGCGCATGTGCAGAGCGTCAAAAACGGGGCAAGATTACATCTGGGTGGGCAGAGCCTCCCGCCGCCACTACTGATTCGCCCAAACCAGATAGAACCGGCTGAATACCACCAGTGGAGTGGACTCAACAATCCTTTCAGCAGTACCAAGAAGATTCCATACCCATTTGCACTCTGATTCAGATGATTGTGAGGGTACAGATAAACCCCAAGTGGCCTCAATGACTCTCAAAGTGTTGACAACCAACCTTCAGAGTGCTAATAATCAGATGACCTCAAAGAACATTATTCCTTGTATTCCCCACCATTCAGCCAGAACTGAAGAAGTTGGATGAGAACTTGGATGAGAAGTGAAACATTTTCAAGGAAAAAAAACAAAACCCAAGAAAGTCCAGTGGCCTTCTGAACTTCTGAAGTGTTTGTGCAGCACACACAATCAGACACAATTAAATAATTCTGCAGGATTCAACTACATAAGAAAATGTACAGCACAAAATGGAAAAGGCAAAATGGAGAAGAGCAAAATGGAGGGGAAAGAAGGGAGAAGCTAGTGCCCTCAAGCTTATATACAGAACAGTTAAGCCACACCCAGGCTCCAAACTGTTTCTTATAGACCCATACAACAAATACTATGTTTCAGTTACCAAACAGCGCTCATTGGCTGGCCTGTTGCTATGCCCTAATCGAGTTCATGAATACACTCTGACGTGAACAGGGACAACTATGACCTGAATGATTGAAAATCTTCCTAGATGTACTGTAGATGCTGGTTTCCAAATTATGTCAAGCACTAAAACTAACTTCTTTCCCACGATGTTAGGTTTGAATGGAAGAGTCCTGGGGGCAGAATGAATTCCATTATCTTTTTTCCACTCCTCTGTTTCTTCATTTGTCTGCATTGCTGAAAAAGGAAGATATTTTTTCTTGAAGATCCTATTTGTGACCTTTTAAAAGGGGGGATTGAATGATATTAAGAAGAAGCTGAAGTAGAGAGATTGTGACCTTTAAGGGACTATACTCCAGAGGCAGAGAGAAAGAAAGAGAAACAGGATGGAATGACTTGTGGCTTTCCTGGTATGGCTTTATTTTAAAATGATTGCTTTTATTATCTACTTAGATTTTAGACACTGCATTAATCCTATTTGATTTGGATTATTATTTTTATCATTATCATTTTTAAGATGCATGGGTTTTTTTTTCTTGCCAATTTGCATGTTCAGAAGCCTTTGTAGCAGATGTCAGAGAGTAGAAATTTTGTGGGAAATAGAGAGAAAATTAGCATCTCTGTAAGGGTGTATGAATTAGGTGTATCTGACAATATACACTCAAATTGTGTTGAGTTAATATGTGATACTCCAGTCAACTTCTTAGGCCAATTTTTTGGTCAGCAGAGAAATAATGAATTCTTATCTTACCACTGAGCCTCTTATAGGATCAGAACTTTAAGGCCTTTCCTCATCTGGTTTGTTACTGATTATTGGACCACAATTCCCATTAGCCCTAACAAACACAATCCATTTGGACTCCAGAAAATGCACTTCCAACCTTGCAACCCTTCAGACATGTGAGCTTCAACTCCCAGAATTCTCAGCATTGGCTACTCAGGCAAAGGAATACTGGTGTGGGAAGAAATATCCATCTGGTTCAGTTCCAAGCTGGGAGAAAGACCCTGGAAACATGGAGGCTGATTGGAAAGATCTTAATGATGAAGCAGAACAGTTGGAAGGGACCTTGGAGGTCTTCTAGTCCAACCCCCTGCTCAGGCAGGAAACCCTACACCACTTCAGCCAAATGGTTGTCCAATATCTTCTTAAAAACTTCCAGTGTTGGAGCATTCACAACTTCTGGAGGCAAGTTCTTCCACTGATTAATTGTTCTAAAAACAATTGCTACCAACCTGCCTTCCACTGAGAACCTGTATACTGCATGAGTCAAAAAGAGGGCTGTGAAAATATTTACAGACCCCTCACATCCTGGACATAAATTGTTTCAACTCCTACCGTCAAAACGATGTTATAGAGCACTGCACACCAGAACAACTAGACACAAGAACAGTTTTTCCCGAATTCCATCACTCTGCTAAACAAAAATTCCCTCAACACTGTCAAACTAGTTACTAAATCTGAACTACAATTAATCTTCTCATCATTCCCACCACCCATCTCCTTCCACTTATGACTGTATGACTGTAATTTTGTTGCTTGTATCCTTACGATTTATATTGATATTGTTTCCTGATTGCTTATTTGTACCCCATGACTATCATTAAGTATTGTACCTTATGATTCTTGATGAACATATCTTTTATGTACACTGAGATCTTATGCACTAAGACAAATTCCTTGTGTGTCCAATCACACTTGGCTAATAAAAATTCTATTCTATTCTATTCTATTCTATTCTATTCTATTCTATTCTATTCTATTCTATTCTATTCTATTCTATTCTATTCTATTCTAAACTGTCAGGAAATTTCTCCTTAGTTCTAGGTTGCTTCTCTCCTTAATTTCCACTCATTGCTTCTTGTCCTTCCCTCAGACAGAAGGGTATGAGAATGGAACACAAGATGGTTTCTGGGACCTCTGCATGAATAAAAGAGCCAAAACCCAGGAGTCAAAGTAAATAAGCAAACTAAAAGATAGGGAGCCCTGCTGAGAAAGAGGCATCCAGAGAAAAAAGAAGCAAAGATAACTGAAAAAATGAGGTGTTTTTCTCTTCCCTCTTCAGACTGGCATGAGGGAAAAGTCCTTCAAGCCATTTTCCTCACATGGAACCAAGATTTAGGAGAGGAAAAACGTTAAAAGATGCAGCCAGGAGCCAACAAGCTGAAAAGGTGAAGAAAAAGCCAAGACTTTGACAGTTTAGAAACAGAAAACAGAAACGAATAAAAGATAAAAGACAGATCAAACTTGTAGAAAAAGTGTATAAATCTAAAGAGAGTGACAATACAGGGATTAAGACAACAGAATATAGAGATCAGCAATTTATCAATATATTAAAGATATAGAATGGAAAGAAATGAGAATATATTGGAGTTGACTTTCATAGAATATAATTGCAATAAAAAATAATACATGTAGCTCAGGGTTGAATTATGGAATCCTTGGTGCTGTTTGAGCTTGAGTACTTTCTGGCTGACATTTCACTATCCAACTACGTCAGTGATGGCTAACCTTTTCCGGACCGAGTGCTTAAAGTGTGTGTCCAAACCTTCAAAATGCAATGCTCATGCAGCCCCTGTGCATGTGCCCTGCCCACACGCGCATGCACTGGTGGGCCCCTGCATGTGCCCCCACACACATATGCCTACCCCCCACATGCACATGCGCCCCCCCACATGCGCAGCAGAGACTTGAAAACCAGCTGGCCTGTGGGAGGCACATGCACATGCGTGGCGGAGCTGAGCTGAGGTGACGGCTCGCGTGTCCCAGAGAGGCACACATGCCATAGGTTTGCCATCACTGAACTAGGTAATATCATCAGTATTAGTATGGGGTCTGCTCCCTGTTTGTAGATATAGTAGTTTGCCCTGCTACTGTTGGTGGAGGTGCGTTTTTCTCCTTTGAAATTCTTTTCGGATTTTTTTTGTAAAAGAAAAGTCACTTCCCCAACTCTTGAAAGGAGATACAAAAACCCAAAGAACCATCCAAGATAAAACATCTTTTGGTACAAGGCAGGGGTGAAATCCAGCAGGTTCTGACAGGTTCTGGAAAACCGGTAGCGGAAATTTTGAGCAGTTTGGAGAACTGGCAAATACCACCTCTGGCTGTCCCAGAGTGGGGTGGGAATGGAGATTTTGCAATATCCTTCCCCCAGGAGTGGGGAGGGAATGGAGATGTTGCAGTATCCTTCCCCTGCCACACCCACCAAGCCACACCACGCCCACCAAGCCACGCCCACACAGTTGTAAAAAAAATTTGGATTTCACTACTGCTACAAGGTGTTCTTGGTTTATCTGAGAAATCAACCAGATAACAGAGACTTGTGTTGCAAATGACAACCTTAATGTGTGATGACTTCACTGCATGCTGCTTCTCCTTAGAAATGGTCCTTTAAATCACACCAATCAATCCATTCAGCTCGTTTGAAAACACAAAAATGTTGGCTACTCTTGCAAGGTAGGCAAATCGATAAAGGCAGCAACAAAAACTCACTCAGTGCCCCATAAAAGGATGGGTTTTTTTCATGTCATATGTTCTCACATGTTAAATCCTAGCACTGACTCTGCAAGGGCATTATGAATCTCAATTAAGCCTTGCTAAGTGCTTTGGCTGAAAGGCAGGCTTCATAAATATTACAGCGCTGTAATTATCTGGTGCAGCAGACTGTTGAGAGAGATAAGAAGTTCCTTATTGGATGTGATGTTTGGGAGAAAATGCCAGCGGGTTGGAATTTATGATTTTTGCTGTTAAACATGTACGAAGGCAAATCCATGCAATAATTCAGATGGTACAGAACTATAATTCTGCAGTATCCCCTTGATCTCTCCATTCAACCGCTTCTTTCACTGCTTTCAGGATGGCGTTCCCTCTGCTCAGCTATATTTTAATAAAAGTTTCATCTATCCTCAAAGAAAGTTCTCCTTTATTCTTTCTCCTCCTCCTCCTCCTTCTGCTCTTTTTCCTTCTTCTCCTCCTTCTCCTCCTCCTTCTCCTCTTCTTCTTCCTCCTCCTCTTTCCAGTGGTGGGATCCTGCCAGTTTAACAACTGGTTTGGTGATCGCATGCTAACTAAAAAATGAGGTGTTTTTCTCTTCCCTCTTCAGACTGGCATGAGGGAAAAGTCCTTCAAGCCATTTTCCTCACATGGAACCAAGATTTAGGAGAGGAAAAATGTTAAAAGATGCAGCCAGGAGCCAACAAGCTGAAAAGATGAAGAAAAAGCCAAGACTTTGACAGTTTAGAAACAGAAAACAGAAACGAATAAAAGATAAAAGACAGATCAAACTGTAGAAAAAGTGTATAATTCTAAAGAGAGTGTCATAGATACAGGGATTATTGTATTGCTGTGCACACGTGCACAGTTTTACAAAAACTTACCTTCTGCCTTACTGCTGGGAAGTAACACAGCTGAGGTGCAGCAATCCGCTCTGCGAATCAGCTGAGAAAGTATAGCTCAGTAAAGCGCAGGGGCGGGTGGGTGGGCCCATCTGATCGTCGGAGCAAACCGGTTCGCTCCCAGCTGATCATCGGAGCTACCAGTTCGCCCAAACTGTCCAAACCGGTAGAATTCCTCCTCCTCTTCCTCCTCTTTTTCTATACAAATAATTTATTTCCAGTCTGTACCTGAAATTTTGGGGTACTCTTCACAGAGTGATATAAAATTGTCATGCTCAAACAACAAAGAGAATGTCAACTAACCATCTACTCCAGCGCAGGTGAAACTAGCAAGGTGGATTTTCTTAGCAAACTTAGTAATGAGAGCCATTTTTGTCAACTTGATTCTACTGTTTGATATTTTATTTGGAACTTTTACAGTCTTTCTCCCAAGGAGGTTCCATCTCTTTATTTCATGGCTACGGTCATGATCCATGGAAAGTTTTGCATCAGAAAGAGAGAACCTGTTACTCTTTTAACTTCTTCTGTGCCTATTGTATTGGATTGCCATTGCCTGCTGACATAATCTTAACAGAAATTTAAAAATTCTGAGTAGCAGGCTGGGTATTGGGTATTTTTTTCATATTTAGCAAGAGATTATTTAAAGCTTTCTCACTTTCAGCCATCAAAGTAGTATTATCAGCATATAAGAAGATATGCTTTATCTTTCTTCTAACAATTTTAATTTTATTTATAATTCCTATTCCTTTTAATCCAGCTTTTATCATTATATATGGTGCATCCAACTTTAAAAAATGAAGTGATAGTATGCAACCTTAGGGCACAACTTCCACATTTTTGAATCTATACTCCAGTCTAACTGGGACCATCATACAATTTCTTCCTCAGGCAGGTGAGATGGCCTAGCACACACATATTTTAAAAAGACTATGCTACATGATCTGAGCTGTTATTACAGTCAGTAAAATAAACACAATAAATAAAATACAATAAAAATGAAAAACAAGTGTCTGTTTTAAGGTACCTTGCATTTCTCATTATTCAATCCATATGTTCTTGTTTAACCCATATGTTCTTGTGAGTTGACCATGGCCAACTCATCATGGCCAACTTGCCATAGGCCAACTTGCCAGAGGACAATTCAACAAATACAAAAGTTACAGTTTCAATGGAACTGTGGCCAATAATAATAATAAAAAGCCTTGGTGGTGCAGCAGACTAAAGCACTGTTAAGTAACACCAGCTGCCTGCAATTACTGCAAGTTCAAATCTCACCAGGCTCAAGGTTGACTCAGCCTTCCATCTTTTCGAGGTAGGTAAAATGTGGACCCGGTTTGTGGGGGCAATAAGCTGACTTCGTATAAAAAAGAACACCACTGGGCGGGGGGGGGGGGAAGCCCTACTAAGCAGGTATATACAAAAGTATGAAGGCTATTGCTTAATGCATTGTAAGCCACCCTGAGTCTCCAGAAAAGGGCGGCATATAAATCGAACCAATAAATAAATAAAATAAAATAAAATAAAATAAAATAAAATAAAATAAAATAAAATAAAATAAAATAAAATAAAATAAAATAAAATAAAATAAAATAAAATTCAGAAATACAAAAGTTATAATAATCTTGATGAAAATGTGGTCACCAATAATAAACGTAACTGAATGAAACAATTAAAACAGCATTGAATTGTCCCGCAGTGAGTTGGCCTGTGTCAAGTTGGCTGCAGAGAGTTGTCCCTTGGTGAATTGACTGTGGCAAGTTGGTCAGGCCAGTTGGCCAGAGCAAGTTGGCTGTGGTGAGTTGGCCATGGACACGTGTCGTACACCTGATCTTTCCTGGACTTTTGCCTCATCCAGGTCTAGCTTGTTCACATAAATGTGTTAGCTTGCAGAATAAGTGTTATTCTTTAGTTCTTTGAGCATTGTTTATCTTTTTTTTATTGGAATATAAATTTATCTTTTCCAGTCTCTTGTCAGCACTGTTTTTCCAGAGCTGCTTACAATACCACTTTCAACTACATCATCTTATCATGGCATTTCATTAACTTCTGCAATTGCAATATTTTAGGGTATATTTAACGGCACATTCCGACTTGTTCCATGATGCAACTTTGTGGTGTATTATTGATTTCGGATTTTTTTTTTTTGTATAGTTCTTTCAAATATTTGCACATCTCTTCTTTTTAGCTCCTTTTTTTTCCAGTGGACCTTTGCCTTCTTTGTTTCTTCTTTTGCCTCTCTTCACATCAAAAGGTTCCTTTGATCTTTGTAATTTTTATAAATAAATATTTGCATTGCATATTTAGAGGTATTTCCTTCTTTTCTTACTCTTGCCGACCTTTTTACCTGCTCTGTTGCCTTTCTTCTTGCTTCTCCGGTTCTTCAAATAATTTCTAAGTATCACTAGACAGAAATTTCAGCTTTCTTGTGTTTTTTTGCATTTGGGATATTTTTTTTTCTTTGCTTAATTTTTAATGATGTCATGAATTACAGTTCAGACTTCTTAGCAAATTTATTGATAAAATCTAATGAAATAAACGTATTTTACTTTCACCACATAATCATCTGGCGTATGTCTAAGATCATATTTTGTTGATATGTCAACTGACAGCTGTATTTGTTTTTCTTCAGTATAGCAATTATGAGTTATAATTTTGTAAGGCATTCATAATCTGATCAGCAGTAATCACCCAACATTATTTTTGTTAACTAAATAGAGTTTCTCCATCTTTACTGGCGGAGTTTATAGTCAAGCTGATTTTGGAACTGTCCATTTAATGATGGATGTATAGTCATCTGTATTACAGATTTTTCATCTGCATTCCTCTTTTGGTACTTTTGATAGATTTCTCAGTATAACTCTATTTGTCTGTTTCCTAATTTATTTTGTACACTAAAACCAACATTTCCTTTTATTCAGGATGCTATTTTATTTCTCATTTTAGCATTCCAGTTTCCAGCATGTTTTATCTGACTTCTATTTTGTATTTATCTGTGGTTAGATAATAGACATATATCACTGCAATAATGATTGGAATTAGGGAACTGGGGTCATTTATCACTCATTTGTGTTGTATCTGATCGTAGACTTTTATTAAAAATGATTGCTTCTCCATTTCTTTTATGATTTTCTTGTCTGCAAAAGAGGATTGGTCGTTTCTCAAATATGTACTAAGCAATTCCAGTCCATTTCAATTTGCTGGTTCCTAGAATGTCAATGTTCAGCCTTGACATTTTGGTCCTACCAACATTAAGTTTGCCTTGATTCATAGTTCTGACATTCCACCTTTCAATGGTATACATATCTTTGCAGCATTAAACTTTCTTTTGTCTCTGGCTACATTAACCACTAAACATCCTTTTGGCTTCATTCTTAGGCTTTTCTAATTTCTTTAAGATATCAGTTAGTTTGTGATGGATTTGCTGAGCAGTCAGAGTTTGGCAGCCTCGTGTGGTATTTCAGTTTACTGAAAGCTTGGCAGAGCCATGGATTATCATTTGGTTTGATGCCTGCTTCTGCAGCCATTCCAGATTAGGCTTGTGAAAAAGCTCAGCACAAATGCTTTGATGTGCACATTTGTTCTACGTCTTGTGGTCCAAAGTGAAAACACTGACTGGTACGGGTAGAAGGACCAGAGACCAATCTACAGGCAGTCCTGCATGACCACAATTGAGCTCAAAATTTCTGTTGTTAAGTGAGACATGTGTTAAGTGAGTTCTTCCCCATTTTACAACCTTTCTTGCCACAGTTGTTAAGTGAATTACTACAGTTGATAAGTTAGTATCCCGGTTGTTAAGTGAATCAGGCTTCCCCATTGACTCAGAAAACCTGAGACTTGCTGTAATAATTTCATTCCCTTCACTTATACACTAAGCTTTCTATTGTATGCCACAGTTATCAGTTTTACATGTAAAATCTCTCTTAGCCTAGGCTGCATAAATTCACAATAGTGTGAAATACATTAACCATAGGATAGCCACATGTTCATTAAATAAAGTTAGGTGTGTATTGATTGATTGATGACAATCAAACCTAGTTTCTAGAAGAAGGGAATTAACAGCATACTGTATTCATATCTCCTGCTTCTTTGCATTTCAAGTACTGAACACATGGTAATGCAGCAAATATGTACCAAAACTATTGCAGTTTGCATGGGCAGTTATGTGTGTTCCTTGATTAGTGCATATAATATCTCTACTCTTTGAGCTACTTTGGTTACTGGTATGGTTCTGGATGCCATTTAATGTGCTAATAATGAGTTGGAAGGGACCTTGTAGGTCATCTAGTCCAACCCCCCACCCAAGCAGGAGACCCTACACCATTTCTGACAAATGGCAGTCCAATCTCTTCTTGAAAGTCTCAAGTGATGAAGCTCCCACAACTTCCGAAGGCAACTTCTGTTCCATTGGTTGATTGTTCTCAGTGTCAGAAAATGTCTCCTTATTTCCAGGTTGAATCTGTCATTGATCAGTTTCCATCCATTATTCCTTGTCTGGCCTGCAGGTGCTTTAAAAAATAATTTGACCTCTTCCTCTCTGTGGCAGCCCCTCAAATATTGGAACACTGCTATCATGTCTCCCCTGGTCCTTCTCTTCACTAGACTAGCCATGCCCAGTTCCTGTACCTGCTCTTCATATTTTTAGTCTCCAGTCCTCTAATCATCCTGGTTGCTATTTTCTCTGCACTTTTTCTAGAGTCTCAACATCTTTTTTATAGTGTGGTGACCAAAACTGGATGCAGTACTCTAGGTGTGGTCTTACTAGGGCTTTATAGATTGGTATTAGTACCTCACTTGATCTATAAAGCGTTATATGACATGGCAGTGGGTTGTTGGAGAAACTGCTTCTTCCTAGTTTTATCCCTTAGATCCAGAAGGTTCAATGGAAGAGGCATTGTATAAATGGGAGAGAGCCTTTGTCATGATGTTCACCCTTTTGAATATCATACCTCTGAGGATTAGATTGGACATGACTTTACAGCTGTTTTGAAGGCTCTGAAGATATGGTTTTGCCATCCTTCTTGGGGGAATCTGGCCACCTACAAGCTCTCTTCAATGTTTGCATTGAAAGTTATGGATTGTGCCTTTGCGAATGATTATATTCATTGGTTTTTAACTTGGTTCTAAGCATGGCTATATACTTTTTTTTGGCTGTTTTTATTTGCAATTTTCATATTGTTCTTTGGTGCTGTTTTAACAATTGTGAGCCAGTCATTGTCACGATATGTGAAATGAGTGGCTATCAAAATTGAATAAATAAGCAAACATCACCAAGCCAGTGTTGCTGCTCGCTTAAGTTTAATGCTATTTCCAATCATAGTTTCCATCCTGCAATTCATACCAACCAAGATGGTAGGAATTTTCAACACAGATATTAATGCATCTGAAATACTCAGGAATACAGATAATAGCTCCAGAAAGCCAGATCTGTTTGTAGGGCAGCTGTAACAACCACTCGAAGGACTAGACAGCTTGGCAGCCACTTTTCTACTTCTCAAGCATTTCCCATCTGTAATATGAGTAATACAAGCTAAGACAACCTTCTGCTATGGTAAATTAACTCTATTTCGACTTCCAACTTGGTAAGGAGTATTGAGAGGCACAACGTTCATTTGTTAATATTGCAATAATGCTCTTGACGGTCTTTTGCAATCTGGTGTTCTCCAGACATGTTGAATTACTCCTTTGATGCCCTGGAAGCTCCTTTAATTCTAGGGAATCTGAAGAAGAGAACATCTTCTAGAGATGGTTTGCCTTCTGTAAAGCCTGGACTGACAATGAAGGTGACAGAACAGTAGTGGCCAAAATTGTGGAAACCTTTTGGGAAAAGTGTATTTTTGAGGTTTGATGGCTAATACCACTTTTTTTTTTTTTTTTTTTTTTTTTTTTGAGTTTCAAGATAATCATATTCCACTGCTGGAATCGCCTGGGAATAGCGCAGGCCTTAACCCAATTGAAAATGTATAGAGCCAACTAAAGAAACTTGTTACTCAGAAGAGACCCAGCAATAAAACCCAGTTAATAGAAGCAATCATTCAATCTTGGTTTCAAATTATAACAGCTGCAGAACTAAAAGACTTGGTTCACTCCATGGGAAGACATTGTAAGGCCATAATTCATGCTAAAGGTTACCCAACTAAGTATTAACTGACATGATAATTTTTTGTATATCTCGTTTTTTCTATGTCTTTCACTTTTCTTCTTTATACTGTAACTGCTATTCTAATAGCAAATCCTTCATAAAAGTTATTGCATTACATTCTTGATTAAATTATCTTTCCATTGATATATAATTTTATGGTACTACTCCAAAAAAAAGTGGTGTTATTAGCTAGTTTTAGAAAATACACTTTTCCCAAAAGGTTTCCACAGTTTTGGCCACTACTGTATAGTCGTGTGGAAGATGGAATTGAAACCATGGCTTTTCCTTGCCAGTAGCAACAAATTAGGAATATATTGAGTAGAATCAACCTCTTACTGTTTCATGAGATCAGTGGAGTATTCTACCGGTTTGGACCAGTTTGGACTGGTTCGGGAGAACCATTTGCTCTGACTTTCAGCCATGAGCGAACCGTTTTTCTCTTTCTTTGAAGAGGGCCTGCCCGCCCGCCCGCCCGCCCGCCCCTGCATTATACTTACCTATATTTCTGCTTCCGAAACCCAGCTGATCAGGGTGGCAGAATAGATTGCCACTCCTCAGCTGTTTTCCTTTCTCTCAGCAATGCGGAAGTTCAATTTTCTGCAAAGCACGCACGTGAAGTGCACGCGAAGCGAACCGGTTGTTAAACCGGTAGGATCCCATCACTGCATAAGATGTTGAAGGGTAGAAGTGCTGTGGAGGAATAGGGGGTATGTCTTAGTAAGCTGCTATTTGTTTTTAACTATTGTTTGCTGTAGGAGCCACAATGGTTGGATTCCCAAGTTGTGCTTGGCCATAAAAAAATGATTTGCAAACCCCAGTGGCTCAGTTTGCAAAACATGATAATCCATGAATAAACAAAACAAATAAATAAACCTTACACCAGTGCCTGAATCCTTTCTGTGAGAGCTTTAGGTCAAAGAGTGCCAGATCTACTGTTAAGCAAATAAGGCAATCGGTTCAGAAAGCAATATCAGTTTCTGTAATAACAATCATTGCTGTTGGCTCAACTGGTCTTCTTTTTGTACAGTATGCAAATCTGTACAAAAAGATGCCAACCTGTTTTGTATGCCCAAACAAGCCAAACATAATGGTTAAATAAACGGTTGCTTAGCATGCAGAAGGAACCCGCTGTCTAGGATATCTCTCCATTACTGGAATTTGCTAAGCTGTCTTTGCTTTGTAATGTTGTCAAAGTTGGGCAGTATTTCTCAACTTTTTTTTTTTACAGGGCTATTTATATTCCAGTACATTATGCAGTAAAAGTTGAACTGTGTGGTTAATCATTGCATTACAAGTAATATTGATCGTTCGCATCACTATCACTATCACAAACACATCAATATTGCTTACAAGAAGGATGATCCTATTAAACTTTTTTTAAAAAAAAATCTATTCAGTACTACATAATTACATAATAAAAATTTAAATACCTGTGGTTCCTGAAAATTCATTTTTGGAATATATATATATATACATACACTATATATATATATATGCAAGTTTTGGTGTATTCGGGTCTTTTCCCGTGTAAGATTGAGAGAATCTTGGCGACGTTTCGACAAGGTCCCACTCGTCATCTTCAGGCTGGTGTCTTCGGCTTCGTGCTTGTGCGAGGAAAGCGTGATCAGAGTTGCGGTCTCTCTATAAATACTGGTGAGGAGGTGTGGGGTGCTGGCTTTGTTGCTGTGAGCGGGTTGGTTGCCTGTGTTGTTACATCTTGATGAGTTGCTGTTTGCAGATTAATCAGATGTTTCGTAACATCCTGTGTGGGTGAGGTCCTTGATGTGTGCCCATTAGTCTTTTGTGTTTTAACGACCTGGGTAATGGGCTGTGTGTTAACATCCTGAGTTCTAGTGTTGTGATATCCTGAGTTTTTTGATGTAATATCCTGAGACATTACATCAAATGTAATGTCTGTGATGCCACATCCCGGGCTTTGGTTTGGCTCCGAGTTTGAGGTCTTGCCATGTGTTCATGGCATGTGTCAGTTTGCTTTGTGTGGGGATCGGAGGGGGGTGCAGCAGCTGGTGATGCCGCCGTGGTCTGGCTTCTGGATGGTGGTTGTATTTCATCTATGGGATGGGTTTGGGTTTGAATCTGGTGAGGATGATTGGTGGTGGTGTCATGTGTTATCTTGGGTCCCATAACACATCCATAACATGAATAAACACAATGATACCTCCCACCTACCGGACATCTGGAAACTAGCCCTAGTCAACAGAAGAGTTCCAGCCATGAAGATTAACACCGGACCCAGTTCGGGCAGTTATGGTTTATTCAAGGAGCCATCAGTAAAACAAACCATGGCTTAGTCTGCTGAGTAGTTTTCTGTAGCGCCCAACTGGTTTCATGTTTTGTTGTTGTCATCAAAATGCATCCTGTTTTTAGTCAAAGGAGGGACAACTCATATACTAAATGATTCTGATCTGTTCTTCTGGTTTTTCTCTGAAGACATTTCACTTCTCCAAGAAGCATCTTCGGCTCTGACTGGATGGTGGGAATGAAAGGATTTATACTCCTTGCAGACAGCGGGTCATTTGCATTCAGGGATACAAGATCATCTATCTCCAGTCTACAACACAGTCCTTTCAACAGTTCCAAGAAGGCACCATACCCATTTGCACCACTCAGGTGACACTGACCACACAGATAAACCTCCAGGTGGACTCAACAACTCACTAAAAGAATGCAAATGACCAGCTGTCTGCAAGGAGTATAAATCCTTCCATTCCCCACCATCCAGTCAGAGCTGAAGAAGCTTCTTGGATGAGAAGTGAAATGTCTTCAAAGAAAAAACAAGAAAGTCCAGTTGTTTCTTGAAAAAACACCTTTGGGACTGCAGGTTTATTGCAGTAAAATAAACTTTGCAAAATAATCATTGAATGAACTTTACAAAACACCACTATTGAAATTTGCCTACAAATGATCATGACTGATCTCTCAGTGATTAATCAACTAGGGTTTGGTTGATTAATCCATCAACCCAAACAATCTGTGATGATTGGCAATTAGAATTGCTAATCAAAAGTTGGAATTGATGGGGTTGGAAGGGTCTTGCAGAATTGAAAAATAAATCCTGCGGGTTTTTTTTTTTTTAAAAAAAATCTTTTTAATTTTTTTTTTAAATCACACACTTGCATCAAAGCGATGGAGCTTGAGGTGTGATGTTCTGCTAGTGCTTTTCATTTTGCAATGAAACAGAATTGTGCAGATGTTGCTTTTTCAGAGTGAGGGGGAAAAGGAAGAGAGAGCAATTGGGATAGTGTAGATGGAATCCTCTTCTAATCCTCTAAGGCAGGGATGTCAAACTCAAGCTTCATGGGCCAGATCCAGCTCATGCATGCAGCCTGCCTGAGCTCCGCTGGCAGAGGTTGCAGGAGGATGTCGCATCCGAAAACAGAGCTCGGGAGCCCATTTTTGTTGCAGAGTGCTTGGACCACCACAGGCACCCCGATTACGAGTGACATCAAGCTGGCCAAGCTCACCCCAGCCCCCTGAGGTCAAACCAGTGGTGGGTTTCAAATTTTTTTACTACCGGTTCTGTGGCTGTGGCTTAGTGGCTGTGGCATGGCTTGGTGGGCGTGGCAGGGGAAGGATACTGTAAAATTTCCATTCTCACCCCACTCCAAGGGAAGGATACTGTAAAATCCCCATTTCCTCCCAATCAGCTGGGACTTGGGAGGCAGAGAATAGCTGGGGGTGGGACCAGTCAGAATTTTTACTACGGGTTCCCCGAACTAATCAACATTTCCGCTACTGGTTCTCCAAAACTGGTCAGAACCTGCTGAAACCTACCTCTGGGTCAAACACAACCCTGATGCAGCCCTCAATGAAATCGAGTTTGACACCCCTGCTCCAAGGGAAACTCAGTTTTAGATCTAAGACAACTAAGACTATCTATGACAACTCCTCATTTAGAAATAGGTATATTTTTGCTAACAAGACATAGATTGACAGCCTAGATATGCCACAACAGTAGAATCACCTGTTTTACACCGTGTTATAAATAATCATTGACTTAATTATTTCTTAAACGTTAACACTCTATATCATTTCCATGCTCCCGCTATTCATAGAACCTCAAATATATGCAAAGAAATTGAGGAGAGGAAACAAAAGCAAAATTAATTCAGGAAAGTTTTGGCAATATCAGCCAAACCCATAAATCCTTGGATTAATGGGATTATGCTTTCATTTTGAAGGAAGAAAGAAAAGTAACAAGAGCACCTCCCTGAGCCAGTGGGTGCATGATAAACCCATTAAATTTTGCCACCCATAATTAGTAGTATAGCCATTGTATCACAATGCATTCATCAAGCTTGTTTACTGAAGAATAGACTGAGAACCAGAGCCTTTAATTAAAGCTGACCAAATTGCTGTCAAGAAGAGACTTGCAAGCAGCAATTTCTAATTAAAATGAATTCCCCTAGTAGTAGTGTTCTCTCTGACTACATCCTTTAAAAGATGGGTTGTAGCTACCAGAAATGCCATACATATGCCTGATAAAATCTGGCAGTGTTACAGTAATTGGAAGATTGAGTAGCAAAAGCCAGAGAAAATGGCCTCCAAAACACAGAGGCAAATAATTTAGTGTTAGGAATTTATTTTCCTGCTGTTGAAATGGCATCCAAAAGGATGGACATCCTTAAGCCAAGAAGTTAAAAAGTTGATTCCTAAACAACTTTATGCAGCTCTATGTCATCCTTTGGGGCCCAATTGAGCCTTGCAATTATTTTTAATGAATATTTCTGGTCGGACAAAGACAGAACAGTGTGGCACCAATATACGGTATAAAAGCTTGATTTGGAGTGGCTTCTCTCTCATAGGCTAAACAGAACTGACCCATCATATCTTAGCTTACTTGATAAAAGCAATGAGCTGAGTTATAAAAACATAAATAAATAAATGATGAGCAGACTCACCCAAGCATCTGACCTGGTGCATTAAAAGCTGCTGGATTCTCTTGGGTCATGAGGAAGGGTTTAGGTAGAGATGAGCTTCTGGGGGTTCGCAGGGGTTCAGGAGAACCTCTAGCTAAGATTCTGTGCAGTTTGGAGAACCCCCAAATCCCACTCCTGGCTGGCCCTTCCCACCCCACTCCTCCCAGGAGTTCCCACGCATACCGTTTTGGATGCAGGTAAGTGCAGGCGTGTATGGAGGCTTGGGGAGAGTGAAAAACAGGTCTACCAGAAATTCAGGCTGCTCTTGCTCTCCCGGAGGCTCAAAAAAAGCCTCCGGAGCCCGGGGAGGGCAAAAAACGCACCCTCCGCTGTGGTGCAAGAGGCCGACTAGGCCACATCCACCATGGCCACGCCCACCCAGCAACCAGCAGAGAACCCCTTGCTAAAATTTTTGAAGCCCACCTCTGGGTTTAGGGAACACTGGCCAAATCTTGGCAATTTTTCAGAAGGCAATAGCATTAGCGCTTAGACTTATAAATCACTCCACAGTCCTTTACAGCATTTTCTGAATGGTTTTCAATATCAGTGTATTGTCCCCAGCAATCTAGGTGCTCATTTTACCGACCTCGGAAGGATGGAAGGCTGAGTCAACCTTGAGTCCCATCAGAATCTGACTCCTGGCTGTGGGCAGAGTTAGCCTGCAATATTGCCTTGTAACCACTGCACCATCAGGGCTCCTTAAGATGCAAGTTTTCAATCATAAACTTAATGTGATGGAAAGCCTAATGGTTTTTATTGGTGAGTGGGGTGGTTCCCACATGAATGAATGAGTGAGTGAATGAATGAGTGAATGAATGAATGAATGCATTTTAATATATCATTGTGCATTTGAGATTATATTGTCTATCATTCATTCTCCTAAATCTCTGGAATCCTTGATGCTCTCTGAGCTTGTTTGGTTTTCTTCATCATCAGTGCTAGCCATGGTGCAATGACACATATGCAAGAAAACCATCAGGGAGCATCAAGGGTCCCCAGGACAACCTTGAGTAACAAATATCCTGTTTCTCCTCTATATTTCCTCCTCCTTAACATACTGACACATTCATGAGCAGGACCACAGTGGCAACTTCAACCAACTGGTTCCATTTCTGTTAATGGTGTCCAACTTTATCTTTTCTTCCAGTTTTGCAGCTTAGGCACCACAATGAACATCCTGTGTTGGATGATCCTGGCTTGGGGGATGCTTTACATTCATTTTTCCTTAATTCTTTTTCCCCCTTTTCTCTTTTTTGCACCTGCACTTTCTGATCCTAATCTTGTGCATTGCATTTTGTGTGTTCCAGATCTACAAGTTCACCTGTCTTGGGCCAGAGAAATGCATGGAATCCAACGCTAGTTCAATTCAAATGCAAGGGGATTCTGATTATTTCATCAACCACCTTGGGGTCCCGGCTTTGCAGTTTTCATACCAGGATTCAACCACGTTAGAGGTAATTGTAAATGATGTCACTAGGTTAAGATTGGTAAATCGGAAAACAAAATCTGCTCTATACTGCAGATTCTTGCACATTAAGAAGGTAGCTGTCAAAAGCTGCTGACTAGTGAGAAAACAAGGGGAAACAAGAGGTTTTTGGCACTGTATTTGGTCTCATCGGTTCCTCTCCAAGTGCATGTCATGTTTCCATTGAAAAGGAAAATGTATGCTTGCTATCTCCTGCATAGCAAGGAAATTGCAGCAGGAGGATTAAGGCTGAAGCGTAATTGTGATTGTCACAATAACACGAGGTGTGCAAAGTGGATCTTTGCTGTTTTTCTTTGAAAGATGGCTAGTTGTCCTTAAAATTAAACATAAGGGATAGTGAATGTACAAATTACATCCTGCCTGGAAAATAAATGAGGAGGGGGGGGTGGGGAAAGTGATGGTAAAAGAGAAAAAGATGGATGCTACTGACATTGAGAGTTTAGTTTAAATAGAAAGAAAAAAAGTGCAATATAGAAATATTTAAATATCTAAGTCCTTTGGGTAGTATATTACAGCATGATAATGATGATAATGATAATGACATGTTAAAACAGCCTACTTCAATCTGTTACTCTCCTGAAGCCAACAACTTTCAAGGGTTTTTTCCCCCCCCCCCCGTTCTTCTATTTCTAAGGGCAAACAGTTTCACGGTATCTGCATTTGCCTAGTCCAAACTTTTAAAAAAACCTTTAATAATAAGCAACTCTGTGCGATTAAAATTAGGACAGCCAGCCCAATCCCCTGCTCACACAGACCTATACAATTTCCCACAAATGGCTGTCCAATCTCTTCTTAAAAGCTTCCAGTTATAAGGTGCCCACAACTTCTTAAGGCAATTTGTTCCACTGGTTGGGAGAAAGAGATTAAAGAGCAATGCTATAACTCTAATATACTGAAGGTATATTTCCACATAGATAGGTTTTCTCATCACATGCTGGGGGAAATCCAGCAGACCAGTTCTGGAGAACCGGTAGCGGAAATTTTGAGCAGTTCGGAGAACCAGCAAATACCATCTCTGGCTGGCCCCAGAGTGGAGTGGGAATGGAGATTTTGCAGTATCCTTCCCCTGCCACACCCACCAAGCCACACCCACAGAACCGGTAGTAAAAAAAAATTGGATTTCACCACTGATCACATGTTTGGTCTTTGTGTTTCAGATTAGCTATAACTTCAGGTCACCTGCAAACTAAATCCGCCTAGGGAACATTGCAATAATCCAGTTGAATGATAAGAGGCATGAGTTTCCAAGGTCAAGTGACTTTTTATAAAGAGGAAATCACATGGATCATAATCTGAATAATCTGTTGGGATTACCAGCAGTCCTTGGTCTCTCTCTTGCTTCCTCAGCAACTAGGAGAGGCGATCAAGTCTGTATTTCATCTATATTTCTTTAATAAGGTGTGAAAGCTAATCAAGGATGCCTCAATGTCCCATCTCATTTAGCCACAACTGGAATTGAAATGAATCTAGGGTTAGAGGGTAAATCTAAATGGGGCTGAAATAAAAATAATTCAATTTGCCTTAAAAACAATATGGCTCCTGTTTGATACAGACTATTTAGAAGTACGTCAGGCACAGATGACAAGCCGGTTGGTCAGTTCCTGTTGCAACCAATGGATCAATGCTTGCTTGGTTGATCAAAAATCAAAACACAAAACTAGATCCTGCATATGCAGGACATGCATACATACATACATACATACATACCTACATACATACATACATACATACGTCAGCTGCACCTCTCTAACTGTCTGGTTTGGTTCTGCAGCCCAACAAGACAGACACAGACTTCAGAGGATAATTAGAACTGCAGAAAAAAATTACTACCAACCTGCCTTCCATTTTGACCTGCGAGTCAAAAAGAGGGCTGTGAAAATATTTACAGACCCTTCACATCCTGGACATAAACTGTTTCAACTCCTACCCTCAAAACGACACTATAGAGCACTGCACACCAAGACAATTAGACACAAGAACAGTTTTTTCCCGAACACCCTCACTATGCTAAACAAATAATTCCCTCAACATTGTCAAACTATTCACATTAGGCTGCATTATTATTACTATTAGTCTTCTCATCGTTCCTGTCACCCATCTCCTCCCACTTATGTCTGCATGACTATAACTTTGTCGCTTGTATCCTTAGGGTTTAGATTGATATTGATTGTTTCCTAGTATGATTTGATTGCTTATTTGTACCCTATGACCTATCACTAAGTGTTGTACCTTATGATTCTTGATGAATGTATCTTGTCTTGTTATGTACACTGAGAGCATATGTACCAAAGACAAATTCCTTGTGTGTCCAATCACACTTGGCCAATAAAGAATTCTATTCTATTCTATTCTATTCTATTCTATTCTATTCTATTCTATTCTATTCTATTCTATTCTATTCTATTCTATTCTATTCTATTCATTCCATTCCATTCCATTCCATTTGTGTGTGTGTGTGTGTGTGTGTGTGTATTGTATCTATCCTTATGTATATGTATCTATATATCTATATTTATCTATATCTATCATCTACCTACCCACCTCTCTATCTCTACCTACCTACCTACCTACCTGAATTTTAGGTAGTGTTGTTTACTAATGAGGTAGTGGTTAAAATGTTGGCCTAGAAATCCTACTGTGAATTATAGGCTTGCCTTAGGCATGAACACTGGCTGAGTGACTTCGGGCCAATCACCAGAAAACTGAGAGTTCTAGTCCCATCTTTGGCATAAAAGCTAGCCGGGTGACTTTTGGCCAATCATGGCCTCTCAAATCAGTTTACCTCAAAGCGTTATTAAAGAGAAAGTAGGAGGTGGGAGGAGTATTAGCATATGTACTGCCTTTAGTTGCTTAAAAATAAATAAAGGAGGGATAAAAATTAAATAAAGTATAGTTCAGTGTGAAATCTGAAAATATTTCCCATCTAATTAAATGAAACATTTATTTATTTGCTTATTTATTTATTTATTCATTTGAACAATTGATTGATTGATTGGTCGATTGATGTCTGTAGATTCCTATCTCAGCAAACCACTCTGAATGGCTCACAATTCAAAAACATATATTTACAATTAAAATCTCAAAAACATTTTAAAGCAGCAAAAACAGTAAAAAAAAACCTGATTAAAACAAGTTTTTAAAAAACATTAAAACCTCTAACTTTTGCTTTAGTGTCAGTAAAGGTATCCAGTTTAAGGAAATTATGCTCCCAATACGAAAAACAAAATTTATTTTAATATCCAAGACCATATACAGGACTCAAAGCTCCCACACAAATAGCCATCCAGAGATGTTAACCATGAACTGGTCAGAACCTGCTGAAACCCACCTCTGATTGGTACTATATATGACTTCAGCATTATTCAATTTAAAGTACTTCCTTGTATGGATAAACATCAACATTGGGAATATAT
Source organism: Pituophis catenifer annectens (assembly GCF_029215685.1). Classification (NCBI taxonomy): domain Eukaryota; kingdom Metazoa; phylum Chordata; class Lepidosauria; order Squamata; family Colubridae; genus Pituophis; species Pituophis catenifer. The sequence continues at coordinate 11,905,523 of NW_027256886.1, read as the reverse complement.
CTTTGATAATGTGTTCTAAGTCCCACTGTTGTCCTTAAGGAAAATGGGGTTTTTCGGGGGGGGGGAGAGGGGAGGTGCTTTCATTATCTGCCGAAATGAAGCAGGATGTTGGAATCCATTCTGTGTTGGCATCTGCACTACTAATTTGCTAATAATTAAATTTCACAAAGGCAGAAGCCTTTGCCAAAAATGACAGTGATTCTTTCTTTTATTTCTCCCCTCCCCACATTATTTAATAAGAATTGGTTCTGCTGATTGAAATGTCCCGTCGTTGGTGTATTTTATTTTTTAGCAAGAAGATTTTTCAATTTGTGAAACACTGTTGCACCTATTAGGAAAATCATTCTGCTTTAGATTAAATACGAGGCAAAGGTTGTCATAAAAGAAATGGAAAAGCAGATGTTCCATGATTAAGTGTGCAATGTTTATGACAGGCTTGTGGTCCAAGGCTCATTTCTTCTGTCACTTAACAGCTGCTCTACACAGCTTCTGTTTCAGAATTGGTACTATGTAGGGCATAGGTGAGAATCGGAAGGCTCCAACTGCATCAAAGGAGAAGTTTTTTTCCTGTAGCATCTATCCTGATTGAGAAGCTTGACATGACAGATGCAAGCAGCGCTTTTATGACATAAAATAGTACATTAAAGCATTCTAAACGCAATATATCATTTCTTTGGGGAAATCATTCATTCATCATGAAAAGAAGGACTAGGGGTGACATGATAGCAGTGTTCCAATATCTCAGGGACTGCCCCAAAGAAGAGGGAGTCAAGCTATTCTCCAAAGCACCTGAGAGTAGAACAAGAAGCAATGGGTGGAAACTAATCAAGGAGAGCAGCAACTTAGAACTAAGCAGAAATTTTCTAATAGTGAGAACAATGGAACAGCTTGCCTTCAGAAGTTGTAGGTAGGGTCTCCTGCTTGAGTTTGGGGTTGGACTAGAAGACCTCCAAGGTCCCTTCTAGCTCTGTTCTGATTGATTGATTGATTGATTGATTGATTGATTGATTGGATACCTGTAGTGGTTCTGTTGAACTTGAAGAAAGTAACAGAGGAGCCATCCAGAACAGAAAACAGCATCCCCCTTCCCTGTCAGGAAATTTCTAAGGAGAAATTTCCTGACAGTGAGAACAATTTATCAATGGAACAACATGCCTCCAGAAGTTGTGGGTGCTCCAACATTGGAAGTTTTTTAAGAAGATATTGGATAACCATTTGTCTGAAGTGGTGTAGGGTTTCCTACCTAAGCAGGGGTTTGGACTAGAGGACCTCCAAGGTCCCTTCCAACTCTGTTATTCTGTTATCATCTACCCACCCATCCTTCCATCTATCCATCCATCCATCCATTTGTTAATTCATTTATTCAGAGCCATCCAGTTGGTTAGAAGATGGACAGCTTTGTAAATGATTTTTTTTAAATATATAATCTATTTATCATCTGTCTGTCTGTCTGTCTGTCTGTCTGTCTGTCTGTCTGTCTGTCTATTGTCTATATATCATCTCTCTCTATCTCTATTTGTCTGTCTGTCTATCTATAACTATTATCACCTCCAGAGTGCTGGAGCCATTCACACATGACAGCAAAAATGTCCTCACAGAAGGGCTTCATACCAGCACTTAATGTCCCTGGTGGCAGCTAACTTTAGCAAGAAGTTTCTTTATCTGGAGTGCACAAGGATTACAAAAGATGGTTGAATTCAATTGTCATAATTCCCAGCTAGCATTGTTTTTGGATTAAATAGATTTGAAGAGCTCTGGATTAATGAAAGCTATGTTGGAATGCCATTTTGGAAAAGTACGTGGTTCCTAATTTAACTCATTCTTCAACTGTTCTGGATGGTTCAGATGAGTCTACTTCTTGGGACCATAAATGGTTTCACTTAGGATTTGAATAAACAGGCAGGTATTTTCAACCTGGGGCAAGATGAAAATGGATAAATATAACCCAGGCCATCAGTGACTAGATTCATGCTGGCAGGTGCAATATGTAGATCAATGCAGTATATCTTTAGCAGGATGGAAATACCATAGCTTGTGATCAATTTAATGATAATAAGAAACTCAGCCCTGGGAGAATATTACATCTGTCCCATAAAAGCCTAATAAATAAATATATGGTGGTATCTCAATGCCAAGAAAGATCTTTTTAGTATCTGTTGTTTAAGAATATGGCTTCAGTTTATCTTACTATAAGACCTGTCCTGGATATCTTATGTCTGCAATTGTATCTGTAGCTGTTCAGAATAATAAACTAATATGGTCATGCTAATAGCACTTTTCCCCAAGTAGTTAATTAGTATGGAATGAATGGAGGAAAAAGCCAATTGTTTTCTATTGTTCAAGTAAGGTTTTTAGAAGATTTCATCTAAAAAAAGAATGTTACTGGTGTAATTGTTTTTGAAGAGCTAGTATTGATATTTTGGGGAAAGGCTGATACTTTAAAGCATTTGTCTGGACTTATCAGCATAAAAATAAGTTAAAAGTAGCAAAGGGAGTGATTGTATTCATTTATCAAATTAGTAAACGTTCAAAATTCCCAATTTTCTACCACATATTCTGTTTAATTATGCGGTGCAAGTCTTTGGAATCATTTCTAAGTACTGGAGCATGTGAACACTTCAAACACAACACCTGTTTGCCATTCTTTAAATAGCCATTCTTTAAATAGCCATATCGGCCATTGGATCGCATCATTCAGGATAAGATAGCAGCTGTGGAAGGTAGCCATAGATTCCCCAAAGACACAACTGCTTTAAAGACTTGCAGACAAGTGCTGAAACACTGACAACCCTGTTCGAGACCTGAGCACTGTGCAACGGGGTGAGTTCCCATTACTTGCCCCAGTTCCTGCCCATCTAACTGTTCAAAAGCATGCAAATGTGAGTAGATAAATAGGTACCACTTAGGTTGGGAAGATAATATAGTCATACTGACCACAGAACCACAGAAATGTCTTCAGACAATTCTAGCTCCCTCAGCTAGGAAACAGATATGAGCACTACCCTCTAGAGTTGGACATGACTGGATAGTGGAAATCTTTACTTTTAACTTTATCTTTCCTTTTCCCTTTCTAGGATCATGCTCCTGTAGGCATACTGGTGAGATTATTCTTTTACCTACAGTTGATCAAGATTTTATACCTCCAGACCAGAGGTGAAATGCTACCGGTTCGGGCTGGTTCATCCGAACCGGTAGTAAAAAAAATGTAAAAAAAAAGGTTCCGACGATCACACGTTGCTTAGCTGATCATCAGAATTTTTTTTTTTTACTTTTTAAGCATTTTTTTACTACCAGTTTGGATAAATATGTGGTAAAAAAATGCTTTAAAAAAGTAAAAAAAAAAAACTTGGACGATCACGCGGCACAGCTGTGATCGTCCGAGCCTTTTTAAAAACTTTTTAAAGCATTTTTTTACTACCTATTCGCCTGAACCGGTAGTAAAAAAATGCTTTAAAAAGGTTTTTAAAAGATTCCCAAGATCACAGCTGTGCTGCGCGATCGTCGGAATCTCTTTTTTAAAAAACTTTTTTAAAGCATTTTTTACTACCTATTCGCCCAAACCGGTAGTAAAAAATGCTTTTAAAAAGTTTTTTAAAAGGTTCCCAGGATCGCGTGCCACAGTTGATTTCCCCCCTCGCTGTTCTACTTATCTTCCCAAGACTCCTTTTGGCGTGTAATGCGCATGTGTGCAAAGCAGACATTTGGTGCAAACTGCACATGCATGTGCACAGCGCACACTTGGCGCACAGCGTGCCTGCGTGGCCAGCGAACATGTAACAAACCGGTTCAGATTTCACCATTGCTCCAGACTCATTTGTTTTCTGATCAAATAGAGCTACTGACACAAAATCCTCAACTGCAATGGCTATTTATTATTTTTAAAAATTATATTATTATTTTTTAAAAAAAGGAATGGAGATTTTTCTTTCTCTTTTTCCTTTCCCTATAATGGCGAATGACTTTTCAATAACTATAGTCTTATGAGTAGGAGCTCTATTAGAAAGCACTATTCATATGCCTTTGGAGATTCTCAGTCATCCAGGTAATGGTTCTCCCAAAGGTGCTTTTTAAAAAGCCAGGGAGAAGAGGAAATATACTGTAAGAATGGTTTTCTCCTAAAGGTGCTTTTTCAAAGGGTGCCTTTTCCTTGAAGACATTTTGCTTTTCATCCAAGAAGTTTCTGTTGTGGTCTGCCAGCAGCCTGCGAAGCTGGCAGCAGAGTCGGACAGTGAGGAGGCTAGGGAGGAACATGGGCCAGTCCTGGAGTCTCGGGAAGGCCCGGATGAGGGCTCTGCGTCGAAAGCAGAGATTGGCCAGAGCCATCTGGGAGTGATACATGGACTCTGGAGCCTCCAGAGTTGGATAGCAGAGAGACAGAGGAACAGGAGGAGCCTGTTCCTAGTGCGCGCATGCGCAGAGCTGCCAGAAGGCACGAACAGTTAAAACAAAAGGGACGACTTGGGAGTAAGGCTTGGAGATGATTGGCCCCTCTCATAAGGAGGAGCAAAAGCACGTGGACCCTTTGCAGGAAAGCAACGTTGTTAATTCTGTTCCCAGTCGGCATCTCTGTTTGATTCTGGAATCTTTGTGGCTTTGCCAGGTAGGTCTTTGGCAGTGTCAAGGGAGATAAAGGTTGGTGATTATCCCGAAGGACTTATCCCGAAGGATTTTTTGCAACTAATTGGGATTCAGCTGTGAATGAAATGTAATTCACAGCTGTCACAATAAAAGAGGTTTTTGGGGCTATTCGTGTATTTTAATGACTCAGGAAGCCTAGGTCACAACAGTTCCTTCAGTTCTGATTGAATGGTGGAGGATGGAACAATTTACATTTCTTGCAATCATCTGGTCCTTAGCACTCTTTCTGAGAGTAGTGTTATTCAGGTAACGCTCAGGGTACAGATAAACCTCCAAGTGGCCTCAACGACTTTCAGAAGGCTTGCTAACAACTAGATGACTGCAAGGAACATAAATCCTTCCATCATGAATTATTCAGTCAGAACTGAAGAAGTTTCTTGAATAAAAAGGAAAATATCTTCAAGGAAAAACAAAGTCTAGTTGCCTTTTGAAAAAGCAGCTTTGGGGAAAAAATATTCTTATGTTTTCTCTTATTCCTGGTTTGTTGAGAATAGAAATAGGAAAAAAAAACAGATTTCTTGGAAAAATTGTAAAATTTTAATTGCCTCACGCTGGAATTCAAGATGTACTTCTCCTTTGAAGTGGAGTTCTGTCCTTCCTGAGGTTAATGGAGTCTAGTGCACTGATGAATAGCTGAAATGGGAGAGCTCCTTAGAATTTTATTGTCTCGAGAAAGAGGAGAAAACCTAGCAGTTCGAAAGCACGTAAAAAAATGCAAGTAGAAAAATAGGGACCACCTTTGGTGTGAAGGTAACAGCATTCCGTGCACCTTTGGCATCTAGTCATGCTGGCCACATGACCAAGGAGTCATCTTCAGACAGCACTGGCTTTTCGGCTTTGAAACGGAGATGAGTACTGCCCCCTAGAGTCGGGAACGACTAGCACATATGTGCGAGAGGAACCTTTACCATTACTAAGAGTGCTTATTTCATTTCATTTCATTTCACTTCATTTTATTTCATTTATTTAGTCAACAATAATGACCTACAGACTTTTAGCAATGATGAGTGTTGTGTCATTTTGTTTGCATAACCATAGGCACATACCATCTAAATATCAGAAATGAAGGGACTGATGACAAAGGCTTACAAAGCCTCTAAAATAAACCCACATCCACTCAAGTACTATTTGGCATTTAGATATTGACACAGCAGCATAAGATTCAGATTTAAGAAGGTTTAATCAGTTAAAAATGTGGCCCTTAATAAAATATGTCATTTATAGAGGATTTAGAAACTTTTCGAATATATGTTGCTTTCTTGCTCATACAGTATCTGATTTCCTGGAATTACAGTGGCCTTTTAGGCAGAGGAAGTATTTGGAAAGATTAAGAAAATATTATTGGTTGTTTAGTTCAAAAGGAAAAAAAAATCAAAATATCTGTGGCAGAACAAACATAAAACCATGACTTGACTGAAATTCTGTCAGACATTAACGGAATATGGAGTTTTATCAAAAAACATCTCTCACAGAGAGATATGTTAAGTACATATTGCAATTTATTAAATGGCAAATAAAGCTGTCCTCCCAAATTACTGCAGAATATAGATAGTATCTTTTTTTATATAAGTTATAGAGTATTGTATTTATTTATCTACTCTGGAATGAATTGCTACAAAGATTACATTGACTTCTCTTTCTTTCATTTCACAAAACCCAAAATCTCATAAAATTCCAAAATCAAACCTACAGATAAACACACACACTTTTTTTTTAAGTGCAAAGAAACTGGAGAGATTGGAGACATAGGAGCTTAAGGCAATTGTTTGACCATTGTCACTGATTATTGTTTGATTATATGCCATCAAGTGGTTGCTGAATCTTAGCAATCACAAAGCAGGGGTTGGCTGCTAGGAGTTCGCAGGGGTTCAGGAGAACCTCTAGCTAAGATTCTGTGCAGTTCGGAGAACTCCTAAATCCCACTCCTGACTGGCCTCGCCCACACCACCCCTCCCCTCCCAGGAGTCCGCATGTGGCCTGTCTTGGATGCAGGTAAGTGCAGGGCATGTGCGGAGGCTCAGGGAGGGTTAAAAACGGGCCTACCAGAAGTTTGGGAACCATTTCCAGCCTCCAGATGGCCTCCAGAGCCCGGGGAGGCTGTTTTCGCCCTCCCGGAGGCTCGAGGAAAGCCTCCAGAGCCCGGGGAGGGCAAAAATCCTCCAACACCATGGTGCAGGAGGCCATGCCCACTATGGCTATGCCCACCCAGCAACCGGGCAGAGAACCCCTTACTAAAATTTTTGAAGCCCACTCCTGCACAAAGCTACACTTTCTCCTAGATGACCTCACCTTTTGAATGCCCCAATAGTGCACCCACTGCCATTTTTTAAAAATCTTTTTCAGGGAAAGATGATCCCAATTGGATTTGTAATTGTGTCTTTCCTACTTCAAAAATAATGGTTGGTTTATATAAACCATATAAAAAAGAACTGCATATCTGTTACTATAGTCATTGTTATAATCTTCCATAATCTAAAGAAGGATCTGGCTTGCAAAATAGCCGATAGTTTTTTCTCAAAGATGATTTATTCATTATTCACCATTTTTGTTCTGTCCATTTATAACAGGGTTTAGTTCATAAGGTGACATATTTTGTTCTGCCTTAGTAGGACAGGTAGATCAAGATTACAGCTGCTATTAGTTTGCTTTTAGAAAATCCTATGCTTTGCAACCTCTAAAAATGAAGATGGATTTCCCCTGCGGTACTTTTATTATTTATTAATGTATTTAAGATGAAGTTGAAAAATTTTATAGCAGCTGCCCAAATTCTAACGATGTAAGGTTTTCAAGACATTTATTTTTACCATCCAAAACAATAAAAGTTGTTTTCTATATCTTCTGTCAAATATAAGTACTGTTCCCTCTAAAAAAAAAAAAAAAAAAAAGACATAAAATTTCGCTACCATTATATTCCAGGGCTACTGGCAAATTCTATAATGTCACAAGATCATAAGTTTTGAAAATCAGAGATCAACATTTTAAGAATCCTATTCAAAGGGAGAAATCTTAGATTAAAATGCTTGGAAGAATTTTGATTATTGGAAATTACATCCTTTTCAGAGGAAATCCAGAATTATTTTTATTTGTTATGAAATATTTGGCTCCTTTTTAAAGTAACTTTCCAACTTCCTGTGCATTCTCTGCCCTTATAGCGGTCTACATCACAATGCGAGAAGGAAATAAAATTGTCCCATTATATATATAGGGTAACCTACAAAAGTCTATTACATATACGAAGTGACATGCTTATCAAATACCTCTATTTGCAGCTCGATTTGACATCCAATTATACCATTGCATCCAAGATATATAATAGTCTGTGTCCCCTCATCCTTTCAGTATCATAGTAAGCTGATCTGATTCCGCACAATTCATTATTCTCTGAATTACTACTTGTTCGGGTGGGCTAACATCCATCTTCCAGTATTGGGCCCATGCCAATCTTGCAGCTGTTGTTATATGTAGCAGCAGGTACCATGTCGTTCTATTAACATTTTTGGGTCTTATCCCTAATAAAAATACCTCAGGATGCAATTGTATACGCTGTCCCAACATCTCATTAAGCCACTTATGAATATTCTTCCAGAATTTCATTGCCTCTCGACAGGTCCACCATTGGTGGAAATATTTGCCTTCTTTAACGCTACATTTCCAACAGACTGAGGGTGTTCCAGGGAACATTTTGGTGAGTCTGGCCGGCGGTAAATGCCATCGATATGCGATTTTATATATATTTTCTTTAGATCCTATTGACCGGGTTAGTTTAATATTCTTAGTCCAGATTTCGTTCCACCTCTCAGGCTCTATTGAATAACCAAATTCTTCTCCCAGGCATGAACCAAAGTCTTCGCACCTTCCTCACCTACCTCCATAGCCATAACAAATTTATAGCATCTAGATAACACCTTTTCATCCACCCCCAATAGTATCCTATCTAGAATCTGCACCTCTCGGCTAACCCCAAGTCTCTGTCTATCTCTCATATACTTACTGCTAATTTGCCTGTACGTCCACCAGTCTAGGTTCACTCCTTGTTCCTGAAGTGACAATTTTGTTTTTAACTTCCCATTTGTATCTAAAACTATGTAAGTTTTATTGCCACCTAAGGATCTAACAACCTAAGGGATCCTGGGTGCCCTCCAAGCTTGCTTGTTTTCTTGTAGACGTTTTATTATCCAGAATAGGTAACATCATCAGTGATAAATGTCTTTGGAGATTCTCAGTCATCCAGGTCATGGTTGTCCCAAAGGTTTCAAGAGGCAACTGGACTTTCTGGTTTTTCTTTGAAGATGTTTCACTTCCCATCCAAGAAGCTTCTTCAACCTTTGGGATCATCAGCACTAGTCAAGGTTCTAACAATGATCAACAGACAGTTTACCAAAAAAAAAAGAGAGCAAACATAGCTTTTTAAGTATAAAATGTGCTATATGTTTTATTTATATTATTTAAATTCTTCAGTCATATCCAATTGTGAAAATGTTTTCTTTGTGACAAAACAATGAATTAACACATGCGGTAGCTAGGTACTGGATTAATCCATTTTGAGTGTTTATGAAATACACTGAACCACAAATAGAGAACAACAAATAGAGAAAACCTAATAAAGTTTAACACTATCCATGGGTAGCTTATTTTGTGAAAGTAGCTGTTACGTCCACAGCTGACCTAGTTAAGGCATTATGTGAACATAGCCCATGCATTAGAAGGAGTTGGGAATATTAACTAGGAGAGATAAAGTTGGGATAGTAGGAGAAGTAGAGTTGGATGTACCTACTCAAGAATTATCTAGAAATATTATTTACCTAGGTTGCAAATCACCTAACAGTTAAATACATGAGCAAAAATATCTGACTCTTGGGGACAGTGCTTATCTCCATTTCTTAGCCGAGGGAGCCAGCATCATCCAAAGACATTTCCGTGGTCATCTGGCCAGCATGACTAAACAGCAAGACTCATGGAATGCTGTTACCTTCCCACCAAAGTAGTACTATTTATCTACTTGCATTTGCATGCTTTTGAAATGCTAAGTGTGTAGGAGCTGGAGCAAGTAATGGGAACTCAACCTGTTGCATGGCTTGGGTCTCGAACCCAGGCTGTCAACTTTCTAGTTGACAAGCTCAACATCTTTAACCACTGAGCCATCTGGGGCATGATGGCTCAGTGGTTAAAGATGCTGAGCTTGTCAACTGGAAAACTGACAGCCTGGGTTTAGGCTGTCAACTGGAAAACTGATAGCCTGGGCAAGCTGACAGCCTGCCCCATTAATTTAATTTATGGGGCCATGGTGGCTCATGTGGTAAGATGCTGAGCCTGTGCTCCACTGTAGTCGGCAGCTCAGCAGTTCGATTCCCGTGAGCGAATAAACCACGTAGGGACAGGAAAGGAGCCTCCCCCGATTGCCTACTGGCATTCAGGCATCCCATGGGTAAAATAATACCGGCCGAAAAAGTTCCTTTCACAGAGGCAGCCAGCCGCTTTGGTGATCCCTGGCTAACACATGCCATACGCTAAATAAATAAATAAATTTAATAGTCACCGCAAAAATGTCCATGGTCTGTGTGTCTGTCTGTCTCTGTCTTTGTCTGCCTGTCTCTGTCTCTGTCTCTGTCTCTCTCCCTCTCCCTCTCCCTCTCCCTCTCCCTCTCCCTCCCTCCCTCCCTCCCTCCCTCCCTCCCTCCCTCCCTCCCTCCCTCCCTCTCTCTCTCTCTTGGTATATGTCTTGGCTAAGGCCTCTTTGTGAAGTCTTGCAAGAACTCTGTATACTTTCAAGGACTCTTAGAGAAAACTCCTAGTCCTACATGCTTCTGATTAGACATGGGTGATTTTTTTCAGAGCAAAACTGTCTCCTGATTCTAACATTTCCAACTCCCCTTCCAGAAGTGGCCTGAGACACATTTTATCATGCAACTGGTGTTGAGCAAATCGAATTTTAAATTGAAGCGTGATTATTCATGTCCTACCTCGTGGTGTTTCGTTGCTCTCTAGATTTAAATTGTTATTTTTTCATTAATTATAATTATATTGATACATGGAGATTGTTTTTATGCTAATTTTAGTGGTGAGAAAAGCTGACCTGAGGACTCCTTTTAAAAACACTGCATGCATTTTTCCTTTCATAGGTTTAAACAGGTGAATTAAACATCTGGCAGATTCAGTCAAATGATAGATTAAATCAGTGATGGCTAACCTTTTCCGGACCGAGTGCCCAAAGCACACACGAACCCCCAAAATGCAATGCATGTGCATGCCCCCCACCCCTGTGCATGCATGGGCGGGACCCCTGCACATGCCCCACCCACCCCGCACCTTCCCACCCCGGCATATGCACGTGTGGCTCCATCACATGTGCCCCGCCCCCTGTGCATGTGCGGCAGAGACCCAAAGGCCAGTTGGCTGGTGGGAAGTGTGCGCACATGTGCAGCAGAGCTGAACTGGGGCAACGACTCACAAGACCACAGACACGGCGCTGCATGCCACCTCTGGCACATGTGCCATAGGTTCACCATCACGGGGTTAAATTTTAGTTAAGCTTTTTTTTTTTTTTTTGCTTAACATGCTGCAAACATCCAGCTACCTTGATGCTTCACTGTAGCGTGCAAATCCACAGAATTCAAAAAACATGCATGAACATAGCTTTAGTGATGCATAGATGCTAGCCTGCAAAGGATGGCACATCAGAAGTATGCTGTCAGCAGTTCCAGTCAGTTGTGCATATTAAATGCCAAATGAGGCCTTGCCTTCTCTCATCTGTAACTTGCTTTTATTGGAAAAATGGGAATCTTGGGCAAATACCTTGCTTGTACATAAGAAAACGAAACTGAAACTGTGTTAGACGAAGAAGGAAGGAGGTGCCATAGCTAGTTTCAGCTAGAGAAACCCAGTTTTTCCAATAGGAAAGAATATTTGTAGCTCAAGGTTGAACTGTGGGGTCCTTGGTGCTCTCTGAGCTTGGTTGCTTTCCTGCAGACATTTCATTACCCAACCCTTAGCACTGATGATGTTACATAGTTGGGTAATGAAACATCTGCAGGAAAACAACTAAGCTCAGAGAGCATCAAGGACCCCACAAACCCCTTTTTGTTAGAAAACCTATTTTGTCTAGTCTTGTTCTTGGTTGTTCCCCTTTTGGGCCTTCACTCTACTGTGTACCTTCCTGGAGGGATCAGATGGTTGTTTTTATCAATGAAAAATATATTCCTGTCCCCTATTGCAGGGGTGAAATCTACTTACCTTCCCTACTGGTTTGGAAGTGTGCACGCCATCATCAGGTCCGATTTTTGACCCTCTACACACGTGCAAAGCCTTCTGCACATGTGCAGAGGGTCAAAAATGGGTTACTTCCTGGTTAAAACCAGGAAGGAACGACGTCCAGGCCAGTGGGTGGAGCCTCGCCCTGCCGCTGCTACCAGTTCACCAAACCACACACCACTGCCACTACCGGTTCGTGCAAGCCAGACAGAACCGGCAGGATTTCACCACTGCCCTATTGGTAGATTCAAAGTTGACTTCCCTTTCCCTTTGTAGATAAATTAGCTAGAAAGTCTTGCAAATTCAGCTTCCATCCTCATCAGTGAGAAACAGAATAGGCTACAATATTTTAGTAATGAACCCATCTTCTGGAAAGGTTATCCTCTACTAGAGATTAACATCCCTAGTAGAGGGTAGCCCTTCCAAAAGATAGGTTCATCATATCAAGCTCAGGAAATCAGGACTCTGGGCAGTTCAAACAAATACATAGGTTTATTGTATACTAAAGCATTCTACAATGGTCAAAGCAATTTGGCGGCAGATAAGAGTCAACAGAATTTCAGGTGTGCTGGACTTAGATCTGTTGTGGGCATGAAGGCATTTGAGACTGATGACATATTTGACCCTTCACTTGGACTTAGATTGGTCATCTCCTACAGTGAATAATTTACATCTTGTTGCTTGTTGCTTGTTGCTTGTTGCTTGTTGCTTGCTCATGGGGGGTGGAGATGTATAAAAACATGCTAAGTTGTGTATTAAGGCTCTTGGTGGTTGGACTAGAACAGGGGTCTGCAACCTGTGGCTCTGGAGCCGCATGTGGCTCTTTCATCCTTCTGCTGCGGCTCCCTGTCGCTCAAAACATGCATCACAACTGCCAATGTGTGACACCTGCCTGCACGCAATTTATTGAGCTTTTCGACCCATTTTTTTTTCAGAGTTCAAAATGTTTTTGTTGCATGCAGAAATAAAAATTTGTTTTCTCTGTAGCAGTTCATCGATTACATAAATGCAACACACTATAGTTTTTTTTATACATAGCATAAAGGTAAAAAACGATATATGCAGCATTATCTTCATTTTAGATGTCAAAAGGTTTTGGTGGCTCCCGGTGTTTTCTTTTCTGTGGGAAATGGGTCCAGATGGCTCTTTGGGTGTTTACAGTTGCCAACCCCAGGACTAGAAGAATTCCAAGGTCCTATCGAACTTTGTTGTTGTTGTTTTTATTTTATTCTGATTTGTGACACGGGTCCTGAGAGCACCTCTTTGTTGCTATACGCAACAAAGGTGGCCATTTCTTGCCTTGTGTGATAATTGGCTCCTTTGCAACCAGGTAAAAATGATCCCAGCATGTGAGTCAGTCAGTCTACATTTGGCCAACACAAAGATCCCCAGCCTTCATTCTGGCTGCATTGAATGGGGAGGCTTAGAGCTGATTGTCTCATCCTCGTCTCATCTGAATGCAAAATGAACCCTCAATAGGATTAACGGTTTTTCTGAACACATATTTCACTATTTTCTCACTTGGATCAAACGAAATCCAAGGCTGCTACTTTTGTGTAAAGGATCTGAAAACTTCAATCCGGAATGTTTCCCAGGCTAAACAAAGCTCACAGCCCCAGACCCAAAGGAATGCTTGCTGTGATCAAATAACATGAATTTACACCACAGGGACGACTGAAGCTTTAGCCTCTTGGTGGCTTGGCAAAGCAATGAAGTGCCCTTGGATTGCAGCACCTTTTAAACATTTTAATCTATGCAACAATTAATCAGAATTACAAAAGAGGATAAGGATGTAGCCATGAAAGAGCTAAGCATAAAAACAATATATGATTTCGGACTCAAATTGATTAAGACTCAGAAAGAGTACTGCAGCATCCTAAAATAAAACTCATTCATTTTGAGCATCCACTCTCTTCCCACAGTCACAGAACACTTGGAAAGTGCCTTAAGGGCTTCTCATTTTTTCCCCCTTTAATCTATAAAAATGAAGAGATAGCATCCTATGTGATCATCTTTCAATCCACACCCAGCCCTGATTCCAATGGATTGTTGCATCAGATTTATTAGACCAGAACTGGGTATTTATTAGACCAGAACTGGCAGAACAACAAAACCTTGTTGTTCCGCCAGGCTGGGCTATCAAGATAAAGATTTTAATTGGTTTTTAAAAATGGGATTTTAAATTTGGGGTTTTAAATTGAGCCTATCATTTAATAATTTTAATTATTTTTAAATTTTGTCTGTCTTTGTGCTTTTAATCAGGCTGTACACCGCCCTGAGTCCTTCGGGAGAAGGGCGGTGTAGAAATAAAATAAAATAAAATAAAATAAAATAAAATAAAATAAAATAAAATAATAAAATAAAATAAAATAAAATAAAATAAAATAAAATAAAATAAAATAAAATAAAATAAATAAATAAATAAATAAATAAATAAATAAATAAATAAATAAATAAATAAATAAATAAATAAATAAATAAATTTTATGGCCCCCGGGCTACATCTGGCCCTTTGTGTCAGCTTTCCAAGAAAACCCCAACTCCAAGTAAAGATGCGGAAGCAAGCATTTTCCAAAGTCCTCTTTACTAGAATAGATAACCTGGCACATCTGGGAAATCCCGAATCTGAAAATCCGGATTTGCCGTCGGTAAGTCAAAACTCCCAAAACTAACCCCTGTCTCCCCAATCAATCACATGCTCCAATCAACGTCCGTTCCATCTTGACCCAGCCCCCTGTCCACTCCTTCTCCAGATGCTAGATCGCCCTGACCTTGACCGACAGGAAGAATGCTATTATGTCTACTAACAACCCCTCTCCTAAATCTCCCCTCCTACTTTCCCATACATGAGGAGGTGGCAGCATTGACGCTTCCGGCCTAATATGGCTTCCAAAGCGGACACTTTGACTGTCCCTGTTGGACCTATGTAGATTTCCTTTATTTTGAACACAACTGATATATATCTATATCAGAGGTGGTGTTCTCGCCTCACATTCAGGAGACTGTGAGTTTGATCCTAGGTAGAGGCAGGTATTTCTCTCTGGGCACAATGAGAATTTATCTGCTGAACAAAACTCTGCATTGGCGACAGGAAGAGCATCTGGCCAGTAAATACTCAGCTCCATTCAGTTGCCCAGATTCTACCCCACAAGGGATTATGGGGTCATTAAACAATGATGATGATGATGATGATGATGATATATACATGTGTGTGTGCGTGTATGCGCGCATATGTGTGAGTGTGCATGTGTGTGTGCCTAGGCACCTTCATAGCCCTATTGGTTCAGCATTTCCGATTTTTCATGTGGTCCCTTGGGAAAATTAACTGCCTATCCCTGTATTAAACAAACCATAAACCTGTCTCTGAACTTGAATTTTTTCCCATGTCTTTTACTGGACCAGCCAATGGATTATGAATAGAACCACAGCAGTCACAGCAAATACGAGGCAGCAAATCTTTACTACCAGTAATAATGTTGCTTCATTTGTTACATTCATCCAATAATACTCATATCTAACCTAGATCTGGATTGCCAAAAACCTAAGAAACTAATATATGGTATCAAAGAGCTAACATAAAATCATGATTATTGTTCCTCCCCCTTCCAACATTAATGGCAATATATAATATAATATAATAACAGTGCAATCTCATCTTGAAAACCAAATGATGAACACTGCTTCATCATCACTACCTTTAGGGCTGATTTTGGCCAATTTATTAAGACTCTAAGTAGAAAATGAAAACCAAACTCAAGATATTAGATCAAGAGGGGATATTTTTTTTACCCTCTTTCTTTCTTTCTTTTTTCTACACATTTGCCTTTTCTTCTTCAGACCAAGCCTGGGTTCAACGAATACCTAGTTAAATGCAGACTACCAGCTGTTTGGTAGACTAATAATTTATATAGTAGATTTGTATTAGACTTTTGATGAACTAGCAGACAGACATTTGGCTGGGAGAGTTTTACAGTTTGCAGATTTCAGCCAAAAGACCCCCCTCTGGATTGGATCTTTTTAAATCTCAAATGCTGGCTTTTTGTACTATGGACTATGACTGTTCAGGCCCCTCAAAAAAAAATGAACAAAGGGTTTAGCAAAGACTCCCCTTGAATCCTTCAACCACATCCTTTTTTTTCCCTCCCTCCAAAACTCATGGGGTTCAGAGCATTGAGTTAAACATCTGAAGTGCCATCCCAGCAAGACCCACTGGATGACTGCTGGCTGGTGCCACTTCGCAACCAGCAAGCCGGTTAAACAAATGGCACTATTGTTAGACTCGGTGAATCATGAGTTTCGTCGCTGGCTCCTAAATTTAGAAGTCATTTAAGAGCTCTCCAAACGGAGAGGAAAGACGGAAAGAAAGCTTGCTATGACGACTAAAGTCCATCATTAAAACAAGCTCCATCGTATTAATTTTCTTTTTTTTTTCCTCCTCCATGTTACCTTTTCAGAATTTCACTGAAAGAATCACTGCCAGTTCCTAGATTTAGAAAAACACCACAGGATGGAAAGAAAAACCGGGGGCCACCTATGAGTTGGCTGCCACAATCTCTATGGGAGTTTAGCTGCCCTGTTGTTAATCGCTCTTTTGAGAGCTGGACCTTTTCTCTCTCTGAATCAAGAAGGGCTGAATGCAGCCACAGCACCGATAATAGGCAGTAAACAATGTTTAGCTGTGGGACAAAATTGGATGCATCTGACCAGAAGAGGCCCATCTCACAGCAGAGTTCTACTCCTTCAAATACAGAGGTGGCAATTGACCTAAATTGCTAACTGATTTTATTTGGAATTACCTGTAGACTTCGTTCTCTTTTTATTTTTTATTTTTTTTGGCCAGCCTGAAGAGTTTTCTCTGTAAAATTCTGAAAAGTGCCACCACTTTCTTCTAAAAGAAGTTCTCAGCTATTCTTGGTCTATCACCGTGATGGCGAACCTATGGCACACGTGCCGGAGGTGACTCGCGTGCCAGAGGTGACACGTGTGCCAGAGGTGACACATGTGCCAGAGGTGACACACATGCCAGAGGTGGCACTCAGTGCCCTCTCTGTGGGCACACAAGCCGTCGCCCCAGTTCAGCTCTGTTGCGCATGCGTGCATGTATCCTGCTGGCCAGCTGATTTTCGGGTCTGTGCCGCGCATGCACAGGGGGCCGGGGCATGTGCAGTGGGGCCGCGCATGCATGTGTGGGGGCTGGGCGCATGCACGGGGGTTGCGCGTGCATAGCATTTTGGGGATTCACGCTCGCTTTGGGCACTCGGTCCAGAAAAAGTTAGCCATCACTGGTGTATCAGAAGCATCAGAGTAACGTTATGATAATTTGTAGATGGGTTTTCTTTATTTAGAACACTCGAGCTAAACTCTCTTAAGCCTGACCTAAGTCACAAATCAAGGGTGCAAAGGTGAATCTTTTGGCCATAAATGTTCTTTTTTAATTTATGCGGCACCCAAGGGTTACAGAAGGCCTAAGTTTTTGGTGCTTATTTCTGGAAATAACGGAAGGAACGAGCAGTTTTCTAAAAAATGTGGATGAACTTGTCACTTAATTTTCCCAAAGAGGGGGAAAAAAATAGTCTGATTTCTGAAATCTGAGGATTCCAAGATTTTAAAAAGGTCATATATAGTGGTTAAAAGGGATGCAGTGGCTCAGTGGCTAAGATGCTGAGCTTGTTGATCGAAAGGTTGGCAGTGCCACGTAATGGTTTGATCTCCTTGCAGTCCGAGGGACTCGCAGGAGTCTTCTCCAGCACCCTAGCTCAAAAGCCTCAATTCTTTGGCACTCAGCCTTCCTTATGGTCCAACTTTCACAGCCATACATTGCAACTGGGAACACCATGGCCTTGACTATATGCACTTTGGTTGGCAGGGTGATGTCTCTGCTTTTTAGTAAGCTATTTAGATTTGCCATAGCTTTCCTCCCCAGGAGCAAGCGTCTTTTAATTTCTTGGCTGCAGTCTCCATCTGCAGTGATCTTGGAGCCCAAGGTAGGGAGATTACCAGTGGTGGGTTCCTCCCGGTTCGGTCTGGTACGGCGGAGCCGGTAGCGGTGACAATATGACGTCACCGAACCGGTTCTCCCCCCTCTCCCACCCCCCCCACCCACCCATGTTATTCTTACCTTTTATTTGGTCCCACCCCCAATCTATTGTTGCCTCCTGAGTCCCAGCTGATGACTAGAGGGAAAAAAACTGTTTAAACTCTTGCCGCGGGGCTTCAAAGGGCCGTCCTACAGCTAATCAGTGTTAAAAGCAAACAAATGAGTCGGGTCGTAAGTGCGAGGACTGGTCGTAAGTGCGAGGACCTTCCAGAAATGACTCTGACCAGCTAGCCACGCCCACCTAGTCACATGACCTCCAAGCCACACCCACAAAATAAGCCACGCCCACAGAACCGGTAGTAAAATTTAGAACCCACCCCTGGAGATTTCTATATGTAATTTGTTGATCTTTCATTTGATGTGGGCTTTCATGTTGACTTTGGGGTGTCCTCTTTGTGAGCTCAGGAAAGCCCTTCTCTTGAAGGCTTCCTACCTGTTTGTTTTTCTTCCCAAGTGGCATGGTTCAATCACTTTCAGCCTAATTGTCAATTGTAGGCTGAAAATTTAAGCACTCCTTGCCACATTGTATTATTTTTGCAACATAGGGTTTTTTTGAGGGGGGCTACTGGCAGGTCATGTGGATGATTAAGGGAGTTCATAGAGACTTCAAGAATAATATTATTTCTGAAATTTCTGAAATTTTCTTCCAACATTAGTATTAAGAGTACTAAATGTGGGGTAATGTTTCAAGAACTCCTTCATATTAGGCCAAAGTCTTTGTCCAAATGGAATACCCTCTCAAGAATTATTTATTGTCATTAAGGCAATAAATCTTTCCAGTTTAGGGCTCTTCTGAATTTGAGAACCATTATTTACTTAGATACCTTGTTATTCTTGTTATTCTTATTGTTAGGTATTAGTCAGGCTTAGATTAGCCTGACTAGGTGGCTCAGTGGCTAAGACACTGAGCTTGTTGATCAGAAAGTTCAGCAGTTCGGTGGTTCAAATCCCTAGTACAGGTCTCCTGCGTGATTGAACTGTCCCAATCTTTGGTATTCCTCTGCATATTTACAGTCGATTGTTGTGATTGCATTGATAGAGTAACCATATCTTTTCAGGTACTCATGCAGTGTCCTGTCCCAAGTCATCATTTAAAATTAGAGGTATTCAATCAATGGAGAGGGACTAACTTTAATAAGAGAGGATGCATATTGAAATATATGTCTCCGTTTTGGTTACTCATCCTCATCAACATGAGGATGAAATATGTTCCTTAAAAATTGGGATTGAATTCTCTCTAAGGGGGTAAAGGATCCATACAACCAAGAGTGAAATCCAGCAGGTTCTGACAGGTTCTGGAGAACTGGTAGTGGAAATTTTGAGTAGTTCGGAGAACCGGCAAATACCATTTCTGGCTGGCCCCAGAGTGGGGTGGGAATGGAGATTTTGCAGTATGCTTCCCCTGCCACGCCCACCAAGCCACACCATGCCCGCCAAGCCACGCCCACAGAACCGGTAGTAAAAAAAAAATGGATTTCACCACTGCGTACAACCCCAATTTGCAAGTAAAGAGATTAGAACCTGGCTCTCTCTCTTATGATAGAACACAGATTTTTATACAAGAATTGACTTCTTTGCCTACTAGAGACAAATCATCTATATATTTGTTGCTTCATTCTTGTATGCAAGAAGAGACTAATCTAGCTGAGTGGTATCTGTGAGTCTTCTGTTGAGTAAGCCACTTCCTGAAAAGTTGAGATTTACTGCCAAGTCCTGCTATGAAATATGAGTGCCTTAAATCTCAGTAAAGTCTAATACGTCATTCCCAATCTTCTTACACCCCGCAGGCTCCCTCTTATTTATTCTTATTTACTGCAGACTTTTTAATATGCAATGGAGGGAATTAATTCAAAGCAATTTTACAGAAACTTCAGATGTTGTCATCTTTCTACAGTGAACAATTCATGTTTTAGTTCTCTTCTGTGATCCAGTCATCTAAGCAGAAATTACCTATAGCAAGAATAGCAAGCCTGTCTAAAGATATCTTTTATGGTACTCACCATGCTTCATTCCCATATGAGGGGGAAAAAGCATCAATACAAATATAGCAAAGTAAATTCCAGTTTCCAGTGCCATCTGTGAATCCAAAACGGACCTCAAAAAGATTTTGAATGCCAGGTGAATCCCATATAACTCATCAGTAGCTGCAGTTGTATTTTGTTGGCCAATGTCAAAAGAGAGAGAGAGAGAGGGAGAGAGAGAGAGAGAAAGAAAGAAAGAAAGAAAGAAAGAAAGAAAGAAAGAAAGAAAGAAAGAAAGAAAGAAAGAAAGAAAGAAAGAAAGAAAGAAAGACCTAAGTATGGGATAAGAAGCCATGACATGATTTTGATAAATCAGTGATTTATGATCAGTAGACAGATGTAAATCAATCCTCATAATCATGAAATCAATTTAGTTCTTTCAAGCGGATTATCAAATTGAAAAGTTGTTTTGATTGAGACACATCTTACTGGTTTCATTCAACGGATCGCTTCTACACTGAAACTCTGGAATCAAAACACTGCAGTCTTACTGGTTATATCTTCCAATATAATGAGTTTGTAGAAAACCGCTTAACCTCAAACAATCATTTTACAAAAGTGTTCACAAAATGGTTTCAAAATTTAGGTAGGAAGAAGGAGTCGCAAAATCTGGCGGTGGAGTTAAAAGAGGGATCAACCTAGAATCCCTACATAGTCACAATGAACTAAATCCAATCTCCCTTGAATTCAGAATAACAGAATAGCAGAGTTGGAAGGGATGTTCGGTGTCTGTTAGTCCAACTCCCTGCTCAAGGATCCTAGACAAATGGTTGTCCAATCTCTGTTTGGACAACCCCCAGTGAAGTTTTTAATTCTGTTGACCTTTATCTAACACCAAGCAGGTGTTAACCATTCTTAAAAGTATTATTGGGGATAGGCATGAGTAGCAATACATCAGGTTAATTAGATCTTTGTGTGTAAACCTGATTCCATAGGTATCCACTATGCCAGAATTTCTGTATTTTTAGAGTGTATGCCCCAAATGGCTAATGCTTTACAGGATATAAATTTAATCCTCACTTTTTAAAAATATTCTTGGATTTGACTTACAATTGCCATTTGTTTTTGTAGATGCATAGTAACAATGTTTTACTCTGTTTTTCTCCCCACCTGAATATACAATAGTTCTTCTAAATCTTCCACTGTTTATCAAAGGATTGTTCAGTTAAGTAGAACCCAATAATGCATTAATATGCTACGAATGGTGAAAAGTGCTCTTAAAATATTTCCTTGGAGTATCTGGATTTTGTACATACTAACATTAAGGATGTTAACATTAAGGATGTTAACCGGCTGCGCGGGTGGTTATGGGAGCGACGTGGCGCTCCCATGTGACTCCCCTCCTGTGCGAGCTGCACTGGCTCCCAGTGGTCTTCCGAGTGTGCTTCAAGGTTTTGGTTACCACCTTTAGAGTGCTCCATTAGGACTGGGGTATCTACGAGACCGCCTACTGCCACCAGTAGCCTCTCACCGACCAGTACGCTCCCATAGAGAGGGGCTTCTTAGGGTGCCATCGGTCAAACAGTGTCGACTGGAGGCCCCCAGGGGGAGAGCCTTCTCTGTGAGGGCACCTGCCATCTAGAACAAGTTCCCCCCGGAGATACGGAGGGTCCCGGATCTGCGCGCTTTCCATCATGCCCTCAAAACATTCCTATTCCAGCAGGCCGGCCTGGCCTAACCTCTCTTTTAAACTGTTTTTAAATTTTTAAATTTTTAAATTTGTCTTGCAAATGTGGGATGTTTTAAATTTTGTTCTCTGGGCCAATTTATTTAATTGTATTTTAATGGTTTTTTAACATTTGTATTATATGTATTTTATCTTTTGGCTGTTCACCGCCCTGAGTCCTTCGGGAGTAGGGCGGTATACAAATTCAATAAATAATAATAATAATAATAAAAAAGGATAATGATTTGGGCTTTTACAAGAGAAAACATACAACGTTAGTAAGCTGAATTGTTTCATATGAGGAATTTAAACTTGATTACTCAATATGGAAACAGAAAACTACATATCTTATTCTATTATTACTGAAGTTTAAAACTACTGATCCAAGGTAGCATGCATTGATACCAACTATATTAAATACGAAGACCAGGTCCACATGTAAAGATCAAATTAAGTTTTTACAGGCATATTTGTAACAGTAAGCACATGAATAGAATTATATAATGGTCAATAGCACTTGAGGGATTGGACTTAGTTTAGAATAGAATATAATTCTTTATTGGGCAAGTGTGATTGGACACACAAGGAATTTGCCTGTGGTGCATAAGCTCTCAATGTACATACAAGCAACAAGTGATAAATCATGATCATAATCATAAAATTCAATAATCATAAAACATAAGATAAAAACTCTGTGATGGTCATAGGGTACTAAATAAGCAAACAACATATAAATCATAATAGGATACTAAATAAAGGCAATCAATCAATAACTAATGAGATACAAACAACAAAGTTATAGTCATAAGAAACTAAGGTAATAGGTAATAGGAAAGATGAAAAGATGAGAAGGATAATAGGTAATACAGCCCTAGCAAGTGGTTTGCTATCCTAAGGCATAGACAGTGTTGTGGGAATTAGTTGTTTAGCAGAGTGATTGCTTTGGGGGAAAACTGTCTTTCTGTCTGGTTGTTCATTTGTGGCTTCATAAGGATTCCAAGCTAATCCCTCTTTTCATTCCACCCCCAGGTTCTACCGTTTCTTTTCCTAGAATCTGCTCCTCAATGCTTAGAGATCATTCCATGTGATATTTATATAAAATTAATTTGAATTGAATTGAATTTGAATTCAATAAAATTGAATCCTTAAAATTCTTATTAAATCCAAACTGTAAAGAAACATATTTCTTCAAATACTGATTTCTTGAATATAAAGGCATTTCAAAAATGGATAAAAATTGATAAATATTCTTATATTCTAAAATATGGGTTATTAGCAAAATAATTGTATATAGCAAGTAGTTTCTGTCTAGTACTACCACTGACATTTTGTTCTTATTATCCACTATTCTTCACTAACCAAAAACCAATTTAAATGCTTCATGATAATAACATGAATAAAATAATACTCATTGTCAGAGGGCCACAATAAATGATAATTAAAAAATCAAACTGGCAAAATATTGTGAGAGCATTAAATCTCTCATCTCTCTAACATATTCTGATGACTTTATATTAGCAGATGAAAAAACTATATTTTTTTATAAATTGAATCATTGTGCTCCTTCTGACTGGACAAAGCCAAGCTAATGCAGAGACTGGTAGAATTAGAAACTCAGAAAACTGTTTGTTTGTTTGTTTGTTTGTTTGTTTGTTTGTTTGTTTGTTTGTTTGTTGTTTGTTTGTGGTCTCTCTCTCTCTCTCTCTCTCTCTCTCTCTCTCTCTCTCTCTCTGTGTGTGTGTGTGTGTGTGTGTGTGTGTGAGAGAGAGAGAGAGAGAGAGAGAGAGAGAGAGAGAGAGAGAGAGAGAGAGAGAAGGGGTCCATTTACAATAATTGCTCAGCTTTTCAGTTTTTGTCTGATTTGATATCTGAGACAGATTGAAATAGCTAAATATAGATGAGCTGTCACAGGGCTGCCACAAAGAAGGGGGGGTCAACTTATTTTGAAAGCACTAGAGGGCAGGACAAGAAGCAATGGATGGAAACTAATCAAGGAGAGAAGCAACCTGGAACTTAAGGAGAAACTTCCTAACTTCCTAACAGTGGGGACAATTAACCAGAAGTTGTAGGTGTTTCATCACTAGAGGTTTTTGAGAAGAAATTGGACAGCCACCTATATGAAATGATATGGGGTCTCCTGCTTGAGCAAGGGGTTAGACTAGAAGACCTTCAAAGTCCCTTTGAAGCTCTTTTCTGATTGATTGTTTAACCAGATGCTGACTTGAAAGGGAGGTGTAAGAAAAAAATATAGCTTTGTCCTAGTAGAAGAGCTTTACTAAGGCTGCCTCCTCCTCCTCCTCCCCAGCAATATCCATGCATACTAATTAACACTACAATTAGCAAATTGTTCAGGCCACCCAGATTAATTTTTTCTTTGTTATCTATTGACTGATAGAAATGATACAATCTCCTAAAATGTCTCTATAAATACTTTATCGTTGCATGTAGATATTGCTTAATTGCCTGTAATAGGATAGAATCTGTGCCCTGCTATTTTATATCTATTAGATCTTCTATGACTAGGTCTTATAATTTACCTGCAAAATTTTATTCCACCTTAATAGAAATGTAAGTTTTAATACACAAGGACTGATGTCTTTATTTTTTTTTTAAAAAAAAGAACTTAGATTAATGGAATTTATAGATTTAGATTATATAGATTAGTTTTGTGGATTTTACAAATTCGTGTTCATAACTTTCTTTTTCGCGCCCTTCTTCCTCCCATTTCTATTCTATTGTTAGGAATGCTTGAATGGGAAAGGAAGACGGGTGCTTTCAGTCCATACCATTGTGGATATTTAGCATTTTCATTACAATCAATAAATCTTTTAATTTAAAGAATGCTTCCTAGTTGTACATTTTTGACATTTTCATAACCCAGATGTTTTACCTCTCACCTGCAAATGTTTATTCCCACTACAATCATCACTCTAGGTATATGATAATTTTGCAACCTGTTCTATTTCAGCTTGTTAATTAGCATGCCCTTCTCAGCATAGAACATTTGTTTTACTTTTTTCCATCTCCAGATATTTTTTTGTATTTTCATTCATTACAGTGACATTAAGTTACAGGAATTGTTTAAGTTCAATCTTTTCTTATGGGTGGTGCAGTGACTCAGCTGTCAAGATGCTGAGATTGTCAGCTGGAAAGCTGACAGCCCAGGTTCGAGAGTGTCGTGCAACAAAATGAATTCCCATTCTTGCCCCAGCTCCTGTTCAGCTAGCAGTCTTAAAGCATGCAAATGTGAGTAGATAAATAGGTACCACTTTGGCGGGAAAGATGACTGCATTCTGTACTTTCATGCTGGCCACATGATGACGGAAGTGTCTTTCAGACAACACAGGCTCCTTAGGCTGAGAATCGGAGATGAGCACTGTTCCCTTGAGCTGGTCACAACTGGACAGGGGAAACCTTTAACCTTTTTAAAATTATTATTATTATTTATAAGGAGTTCCCAGCAATTTACCTCCTTGCAGCAAGCAGGAAGAAGAAACAGCCCATTTCAGCTTCAGCACAGCCTAATTAGCACAAGTTGATTGTCCCTTGGATCGGCCTCCTGACTCTCAGATGTTTCAGGCTGCAGGGATTGCCATTGCCTATTGCTGCGCAGGCCTCTGCTACTTGCTGCAAGGAAGTAAATTACTGGGAGCATATATTTTTTTTCTTGTGCTAATCAAGCAATGCTGAAAACGAAAATGAAAGTAAAGCAGGCTGTTTGCTGCAATGAGGCAATATTGCTGGGAGGCAGAGGCAGAGGCAGAGGCAGATTTCTTTTTCTTGTTTTCCCCACCAAAAAAGATAGGTGCATTTTATACTCCGGAGTACCTTATACTCCGAAAAATTCAGTATATATATTTCCCCTCTAGGAGCTAAACAGTGCATATGAATCATCCTTCCATATTATCCTCAAAACAAGTCTGAGAAGCCGGTTAGATTGAGACGTAGACATTGTCACCCTATGGGATTCACAGACAAATGGAAATTTAAATCTGAATCTGTCTAGTTTTAATTGAAATTAAAATTGAAATTTAATTGAAATTCAAACTTGATTGCAGAAAATACGACTTCAGCAACAGAGTGGTCAATGCCTGGAATGCACTACTTGACTCTGTGGTTTCTTCCCCAAACCCCCAAAACTTTAACCTTAGATTGTCTACTGTTGACCTCACCCCATTCCTAAGTGGTCTTTAAGGGGCGTGTATAAGCCTAATGTCTCCATTTATTCGTATCCATTTCATGTATTCATAATAATGTTTATACTTCTATCTGTTATCTAATATATGCTTGACAAAATAAAACAAACAAACAAACAAACAAACAAACAAATATCTACCATTATATGATTTTGACTGAAAATGATGCCTTTAAAAGCATTGGACTTCAGCTCACATATTCACATTTTTATTAGTCATGTTGGCTGCATTTAGGGAAGCTAAGTCCAAAATAAGTGGAGGTCAGTAGCTTTCCTATCTCTGGGCTAAAGCGAACTGTAAAGAATTCAGATTTACACAGGTAGTTGAAGCTTATTGTAACTCTCCTCATGATAGTTATTCCAATGTGATCTCCAGGATGTGATCTCCAGGATGAGGTCATCAGTGGTCTAACAAGGTCAAATTCACTAGTTCTGTGGAATTGGGATCGTAGAAACATCCAGGAGCATAGAAGAGTCCAGAGGCAGATGCATGAATAAATATCTTAAATGTATTTATTCATATAATAAAGCATATTAACTATGTACAAAGGCTGTCTTAGTATTCATTATAGGATAGAGGGCACACAGTATGTGTGATTACCCTGATCAGAGATCAAGTCTCATGGGGAACAAACGCAAAAAGAGAGCAAGGTGGAAAAGGTTGGAGGGGGTTTTATACTCAGGGTAAGCCCGTCCTTTCCACATAGGGGTGGAGGCACTCTCTGCCTCCACTGGTGTCTATATGACACATGTGCCAATGGCTTGCAAATACTTGACAAGTTCCATTTTTAGTTGTGACTACTAGTTGTAGACCAGCCCTTCTCAGATTTATCTTACCTATTTTCCTTAAATCCTAAGGTTTTCAAATACGTTGAAATTTATGGGACTTGGAAGTCTATTTTCTTTTAAAATGAAAGTAGTCAACAGACTACTACTGTTGCAATATTTTCAGGATCAGACTCAATAATATTAGTGAGAGTTGAATGTTTAAATATACTTCCTTTTATTTACAATAGGCATTCTATATTCACTGAATATTCACAGATAGAAGCCAGGAAAAGGGTGTAGGTGGCTCCTTATATATACAATGGGTGGAGCTATAAGTGGGAGTGGTGAATTATGAATACATTAAGAAGTGAAGAATAAGTTAACCCCTGATACCCCATTCATATACTATTTACACGTTAGAGAATAAGGCATTTACATCTGACAAATCCCCCTCTAAATGCCGATTCGTTATACAACACCAATTACATTCAGATTCAGGACAATACAAGACATACAATTTAGATGTTAAATATTTGTGTTGCTTAGAAGGTAAAGGCTTTGTCAATATGTCAGCTAATTGTTCTGAAGTATCACAATGCACTGCTTTAATAAATCCATCCTGAGATAATTGCCTCACATGTTTAAATTTTATATCTATATGCCTGGACCTTTGTCCAATGGCATCAGATCTAGATATTTCAATGGCCGCTTTATTGTCTTCATGCATGACAAAAGGCAAAGCAGGTTTTTTCCAAACATCTGAAATTAAATCATTAAACCATACAAGGTTATTTGCAGCTTTGGATAAACAAACATATTCCGCTTCTGTCGTTGAAGTGGCTACTAGTTCTTGTTTACCAGTATACCAGTAAACTGGACAGTCATTTAAGAGAAAAATATAACCAGATGTACTTTTTCTGCATGATGTGTCTCCAGCCCAGTCCGCATCTGCATAACATGCAAGCTTTGGTTCTTTATTATCACTAGGTTCTAATACTAAGCAAAAATCTAATGTACTTTTCAGATATCTTAAAATTCTTTTAACAGCTTCCCAGTGATACATTGTTGGTTTGCTGACGTGTCTGGATAATAAATTGAGTGGTAAGGCGATATCTGGTCTAGTCCAATTAGATATATAAAGAAGTGAACCTATGATTGATCTATAAAACGTGTTATCCTTGAATTCAGGGGAAGATTCATCAGTATTTCTAAGAAAATCAGTTTGCATAGGAGTATCACAGGGTTTGGCATTGTTTAAATTGCATTTATTTAAAAGTTCTATAATCTTATCTCTCTGAGTAAGTTTGAATCCCCTTCTAGTCTTATTAATTTGAACACCAAGATATTTGTTCACTTTACCTAGAGATTTCAATGAGAAATGTTCATTTAACTTATTTACAAAAGTTTCTCTTCTCTCTTTGTGTTTTCCTATATATAAAATGTCATCTACATAAATCAACACAAATTCAATGTAATCATCACCCTTTTTTACAAAGAAACAGTTATCAGCAGTGGTAGCGTTGAAATCCATGGTCTTAAGTACTTTTACTAAACAATCATACCACCTTTTACCAGATTGTTTTAATCCGTATAAACTCTTGTTCAACAGCCAAATTTCATTTTTGTTGGTGTATTGACTGTGAGGTGCTCTTACGTATATTTCCTTATCTAGTTTTGCGTGTAGATACACAGTCTGTATGTCATATTGAAATACATCAAGATTGAGTGCTGATGCTACCACTAGAGCTGTTTTGACACTCTCTGTTCTTACAGTGGGGGAATACGTGTCAGTATAGTCCTCCGGATATTTCTGTGCATAACCTTGTGCAACTAATCTAGCTTTATATAGAGTATTGCCTCCTTCTAAGTTCTTAATTTTATATATCCACCTGGTACCAATAATTGTTTTATCTTTAGGTGCAATTGCAGGTGTAAATACATTTAATCCTTGTAAACTTTCCATCTCTTTTTTCATAGCTAATTCCCATTTTTCCTTTTCTTCACGAGGGAGTTTTAACACTTCCTCATAAGTATTAGGTGTTATTGGCTCACCATCCATATGCATTATGTAATCTCTGTATTTATTTGGCATTTGATTTCTGTTGTTTCTAATGACTCTTTCAGGTTTGCTATTGTTATCATGCAAATATCTTGCTTCTTTTTTTGTTAGTGTGTCTGTCTTTATTTTGTGTTGGCTATTTGTCCAAGTTTTGGTTTTGCTTTTATATTTGTTGATATTCTGTTTTTCTATGGTCCCTTTCTCATGAGATTTTGTATCTTTACATTTATTTGGAAATATTTCATTAAGATGTAATTTAGACCAGTTGGCCTGTTCATGGAACACAGCTGTTCTGGAAACTATAAATTTGTTATTATTATCAATGAATCTGTACCCTTTGGTGCCAGTTTCATATCCCATAAATCTGAGTCTTCTGGATACGTTTTCTCCCTTTCTTCTCAACTGCTTAGGTATGTGTACGTCTGCAGTGACTCCAAATATGTGCATGTGTGCTAATTTCGGTTTCCTATTATACATTACTTCATATGGTGTCTTATTTACAATACTGGACCAGGTTCTATTTTGTGTGTAATTTGAATAATGTAAGGCTTCTGACCAAAATTGTTTGCTTAAGCCAGCATCCTCCAATGTGCATCTAATCATGGTTTGTAATGTGGAATTCTTTCTCTCTGCAATTCCGTTCTGAAACGCAGAAAATGGACTAGACGTGTAATGTAGCATTCCTCTATCCTTTAACCATTGGGAGAATTCTTTAGACATGAATTCACATCCCCTATCTGTCATAATTTGTTTTATTTTGATATTGTGTTGTGTTTCTATGCGTTTGTAAAATTCCTTAAATTTTTGAAAGGTTTCATCTTTGTGTTTTAATGTATAAACAAACCCATAACGGCTATAATCGTCTACTATTGTCAGGAAGTAACGTTTTCTATAGGTGATTGATGGAGTTAATGGGCCAACTAAGTCCATGTGTACTAAGTCAAAAATTTTGTTAGTTGATCTAGTAGATTTTCTTGGCCTGGGACTAGTTTTTAGTTTTGTAGATTTACATACTGAGCATTCCAAATAGTTTTCACAATTTTTTATTTTGACACCTTCTGCGTGTTCAGTCATTTTTTGTACTACAGGAAAACTGGCATGTCCTAACTTCCTATGTAAGATGTGAGCACACTCATCATGAATTGGTTTACCTATTTTTGGTTTTTTTTCATTGTGTGCATCTGTGTGATCATGAGATATTTTACATTCATCATTGTCACTGTTGCTAATATTTTCATCATCTGCTTCAATACAATCTTCCATATTTGAATCAATGTTATGCAACCATTTTTCCTTTGTTATCAGATAAGGTAGGCCTCCTTTAATCATCACAGTGCCTATATTTATTTTATTCTTCTCCAAAGTCGCTTTTCCCTTTGAGAAAACTATATTAATGTCAGAATCTCTACTTAGTTTTATGGCACTTAGTATGTTATGAGGTATTTCAGGTATTAACAATACCCCCTCTATTTTTCCTAGACCAGGCAAGGTTACATTTCCTCTGCCTAATACTTGAACCTTTTCTTGGTTAGCTACCTTTATTACAAATTTATCTTCTGTAAATGAAGACAATATATTTTTGTTATTAGTGGTGTGATTAGTTGCTCCAGAATCAATAAGCCAATTATTGTTCTCATTTTGCTGTATTTTAGTGTTGTCTTGTTTATTTAATCCATTTAGTGAACCAGATTTTCTATCCTTTGAATTATCTCTGCCCCCTCTATTCTCTTTGTAATTTGGTGGGCTTCTATATCTATGTCTATCTATGGAAGACTGTCTATAATTGTATTTGTTCCTATATTCTGACCTATGTCTTTCCTTTGAAATTTTGGGACAATCTCTTCTATTGTGTTCCCTGGATCCACAATTGTGACATTTAAATGTTTCATTATATTTTTCTTGGAAAGCTACTTTCCTATAAGGTTTGTGTTCTGTGTGATTGCTAGAACGATTTCTTCTTGAATTGTCTTCTGCTATCAATTTATTGGATAGACTTTCTATGGATAAATATCCTAGATTGATAGTGTCTAAATGTGACATAAAACTGTCCCATGATGAATCAAGTGAGTTGATAATAACACTTTTCATTGTTTGGTCTGAAATCACCTCCCCCCTCAAATGCAGCTCAGCTCTTATTTTGTTTAAAGATATTAAATGCTCACTTATGGAAACCCCTGGTTTCACTCTAGATGAAAAGAAATCCTTAGACATTCTTGTGGTGGTAGCCACACTATCGCTGTGAAACAAATTAAACATGCATTGAATAATTTCTGAAACAGTCAGATTAGGTTTGATGCTATGATACATTGCAGGAGACACACTAGATATTATTAAGAAAAATGCTCTATGGTGTAAACAATCTATTTTTAAAGTCCAAGGTCTTTTTGGGGGACTAGTGATAAAAAATAGTAAATTTTCCTTCATAAAGACAACCTGTAGCTGTTGATACCATTCTTGCAAGTTAATGCCATCAACCCTTAGTTTTGGGAAGTCACTGGGTAAATTTCCGACATTATTTTGTCCATTACTTACAACCTGAGGTAGTCCGTGGTCTCGCAAGTGTAGAAAATTGCAAAACGGCATGGGGATGCTCGCAACGAGTCTGCGTGGTTCTCTCGCCAGTTCATGTCTTCCCGGACCGTCTGCGTAGTTTCGCGCATGCGCGTTGTCCATTTCTTCTTTGAAGTCGTCGTGGAAGGTTCTCTCCGTTGCGGCTCGCTCGCTCTGCTCTGCTTCAGACGAGTCGGTCTCTGGTTCGACCTTGGGGGTTCTGACGACGGCGGCTGCTCTTCTTTTTCTTTTGGGGGCGTTGGCACTTGCTTCGGTCTGTGGTGTAGGGCGGAATCGACAAGGCTCTCTGGGTTCGGGCGTCGTCGCTTTCGAAGTCAGGATGGGAGCGGGCAGGTCTTGAGGTATCGGCTTGCTCGCTCGCTTCTTCGGTGGCTCTTTGGTAATTTTTAGTTTTGGCCCAAATGCAGCAAAAAGTGTTTTCATTGCTGATTTTATTTGGGATTTTGTTGAGTCATCTTCACTTTCTGATTCTGATTCTTCTGAGGAGTTCGAATCTTCTTTTTCATTTTCGTTGTCTGATAACGTTTTTCGCGCCAGAAATTTTGAATTGAGCATTTTGATTGGCTCTGCTTCGCTCACCTTGGAGGCCTGTTGAAACCAAGATGGCTGCCATTCAAAATTTCGCGCGGGATCACTGTTTTTCTTCTTCGTAATGACTTTTTCTGTAGTCATATCACTCACTATTTTTGGGTCTTTAGACTTCTCATTAGTGATGTTTTTCTCTCTCGCTGCTCCGCTGTTCTTCAGCATTTCTTGGAGGTTCGCGATGAGGCTTTCATCATTCTTCTGGCTTTTTAATAGTTTTAATATCTCTGACCTGAGTTCGTTATTCTCTATTTCAATTTCCTCCTGGTCATCATTTTCGTCTATTATTTCTTCGTCTTCAGTGGTGTATTCTTCGGATTCTCTCGAAATTGCGTTTGTGGATTCGTTGATTATTTCTTGTTCTGTTTCCATTTCTTTGCTGTAGGCCCTGGTGTTGGGCCTATCTTTCTTAGACATTTTTAAGTTTTTATTGAGTCAATTAACCATCCTCTGCTACCAGCTTGTTGCAATATTTTCAGGATCAGACTCAATAATATTAGTGAGAGTTGAATGTTTAAATATACTTCCTTTTATTTACAATAGGCATTCTATATTCACTGAATATTCACAGATAGAAGCCAGGAAAAGGGTGTAGGTGGCTCCTTATATATACAATGGGTGGAGCTATAAGTGGGAGTGGTGAATTATGAATACATTAAGAAGTGAAGAATAAGTTAACCCCTGATACCCCATTCATATACTATTTACACGTTAGAGAATAAGGCATTTACATCTGACAACTACGATTTACTCCTGCTACTCCTGCTTGAGACTTGGCCACATAATGTGTTCTGAAAATATTGTGATACTGTTAAACTTGCATATCTGATCTTCTTATTCATAAATATTTGTGAAGAGTAGCATTTTTTAAAGCTTGTAATGTAAACTTGCTCATTGTTTATTAATCAGTAATGATATAGACCAAAGCAATTGCTGCTTATTCTTTTGAGCAGAATGAATGGTGGAGAATTAGGCAAGGTAATATGTGTTAACTGGTTACTTATGCAGTATATATGGTGCTCGTTTCCTGATACTCCTAAAACATTTTGAACAGCCTACAATAATATAATAGTGAAATGAAAATAAAATCAAAGGAAGTGGGGTGGGGGTGGGGGTGGAATCCTGCCCCAAACCAAATTGTGGAAAAATGTAGGCCTTGCAGGGCAAACCAGATACTGTAGTGTAAGGTCCCAAAATGCACTTGAGTCACCAGAATGCCAAGGACAGAAACTCAAGACGAGGCTTGCAAAAAACAGATTTTATTTATGGCCAAAAATAAAATACTGGGTGGAACTATATCCAGAACATACAGATATAATGCATGCGAGGAAATAGCCACACCTTGGGGAAGGTATGGCGTCCTTTTATACCCTCAGAGACGTCAGCTTAGTACCCAATTCTGGCCTCCTAATTTAGGTTTGTGTATTCCTTGTTGCCCTGCAAGGGGGAATAGAAACTTCCCAATTAGCCATCTTGAGCATTTCTTTGTTTACTCAATTGGCCACTTTGGCCCCCTGGCCCTGGAAAGCAGGAGTTTATCCAGATCAAACATAAATTAGGACTGAGGTGTAAATTATCCCTTGGAGATACGTACCATGCTCTTAGATGGCACAAGAAAAAACAGGGAGAAGATTGATATGAGTTCAGGTCAAATGGCAGGGACATATGTTTGATAAATACCAGATACATTACAGGAGATACAAATATAAAGGCATATATGTATTACAGGAACCTAATGGTTACAGAATCTAGTATACCAGTATATCATATTCTAGTATTATTTATTATATCCTTATTATTGTTTCCCTTCATTAGGAATCACAATCAGATAGACTAATTCTGCTTTACTAAACCTATATTAACAGAATCTAGCAAATTTGAACGTACAATTCTCCCACTATCTCCTTTACAGCCCTGCCATTTTCAGTGTTCAGGGTGTTTTGAATGGAAAAAGAAGTAACTCTACTACTGTTTTCCTCAGGTTTGCATATTGCAAAGGGAAACAAAAAAGGTGGCAACAATTCACTTGTATTTCATTAAGATTCAGTTGAAATATGAATTCCACTATCAGGAATAAAAAGAAGATAAGGTCATTTTTATTCTCACTTTTTTCTGTGAATACACTTGCACACATTAAATTCTAATGCCCGCTCTCAAAAGTGTGTGTGTGTGTGTGTGTATGTGTGTGTATACACACATATACACGCGCACACGCACACACATGCATTCACATAGATATACATATTATACAATATAAATTTAGTATAAAATGGTTTGTCATGAATGTGACTGCTTGAGGGCTCCTGGATTGGAGCTGAAAGGCGAAAGGGAAGCAGTATGCGCCCTCCCATATTGGGGTAGACCAGGTGCTCCGACAGAAAATTTATATATATATAAATATATATATAAATATATATAACCCTGTCTTATATTTTTTGAACCCCAAAATAAGTGCTTAGCCTTATTTTCGAGGAGCTCTCATTATTTTGGGGTGCGTGGAGCAAGACAGGGCTCCTCTTGCCATCTTACCTGATTTCCAGCTCTGTCTCCCTAACCCTATGCAGAGGAAATGGCGGGGACCGGCTGTGCATACATTTAAATATTTTCAGGGAGGGCTTATTTTCAGGGAGGGCTTATTTTAGTGCATGCACTCAAAAGCCTGATTGGGGTTATTATCCGGAGAGGTCTTATTTTCGGGGAAACAGGGGTACACACACACACACACACACACACACACACACACACACACACACACAGAGAGAGAGAGAGAGAGAGAGAGAGAGAGAGAGAGAGAGAGAGAGAGAGAGAGAGAGTCTATAGGAACAATTTTTATGTTTAAGGTTCAATTAGGTTTTCTGCCATCTGTTTAAACCCACCTCCTAATCGAACTGGGGAAATCAAGACATGACAAGGGGACTGCATTCAATTGTTTCCTCCTAATTGTTCGGATAATGAGAATACAGTGTGACATTAAAATTCAGTTCAATCAGTTCTCATGCAGCGACTTTCAATAAGGAGGCGTTTTAAATAAGAAGATATTTGAGAATGTTGGGGTTCAAGGTATTCTTATGAGCTTACATGAATTAACTTGACAATGTAACTGTTCCCTCCTGGTTGCCTGTAACAAGTATTATCATCTTCAGGACCAGCTAGGAATATGCAATAGATTAGCATAATAAAACAGATTTAGATACTTATATTTCCTGATATCATAAAATAAACCCAGGCCTAAAATCTTTCCAGAAACTATAAATACCTAATCAGGGCCTAATTCACTTTTAATCTTTGAAGTGTGTTAAAGTTTGTGTGTTGTTAACATCTGTTCTCACTTTACTCCAGTAACAATATTCAGCTTGCAATTTGCAATAATTCCAAATTTCTTCTCACATGTATTACGGGATAGGTTATAGCAGGTATGAAAATATTCTTCAAACTGAGTTAAATAAAAGCCAAATCTGAAGGCAGTTTCATAGGATGTGGCTGGAGCAAGAGAAGTACAGGTAGTCCTTGATATACAACCATTTGTTTAGCGGTCATTCAAAATTACAGCATGTGATCACCATGGCTTTTGACAAGCAAAGTCAATGGGGGAAAGCTGGATTTTCTTGATTATTGTGTGATTCCCAAAACAATTGCTGTGCTTCACTTAACAACTATGGAAAAAAGATTGTAAAATGAGGCAAAATTCACTTAACAATCAACTTGCTTAGCAATGACAAGTCTGGTTCAAATGGTAATCTTAAATTGAGGACTACCAATATACCTTCCCAGCCATGGACAGTTGTAATTGTAGTCTACTTTGCATTGGATACATCCCACTATAAAAGTAAGCTTTAGAAGATTTAGATAAACTAGAACCAAAACATCTACAAGTCCAGAAATGATCCTAAATTCAAAGACAGGTAAGATTTATTTCCAGATTCGACATTTAAAATTAGGAACAGAAATTTCCATCCCATCTACTTTCCCAAAACGGGATGGAAAGTTGATTTGTTTTTTCTGTCCATACGGTAGTCCTTTGAACAGGGATGTCCAAACTTGGTAACTTTAAGACTTGTGGACTTCAACTTCCAGAATTCTACAGTGAGCCATGGTTGGATACTCCTACTGTAAAAATATTCCAGGGGCAGCTCCAGGAAAAGATCATGTTGAATGACACATGCCCATTGCAGAAATAATGCTTGAATCAGCATTATACTCAGGGCCAAATGCATTCCCAAATTGCAATTGATCATTTAAGATCTGCTTTGGATTTGCCACAGAAGCTGAACCTGACCTATGGCTTGCTCAAAAATTGTATCAGTGAGGGGTCTTTGAAGGTTATCAGCCTAAACTGTGAGTTAATTACACTTCTGAAATTCCATGCTAAGCTTTTAGCAAAGCTCTAAGGCTTGTACTGACTACTCATAAAAGGAATATCTGTGATAATGGAAGAAGTATTTCCTGGAATACCTTCCCCTACTTTGTTATACAATACAAGCTGATATTGTTTATTGCAATTGCAGTGTTGTTTAACTAGTATGTTGACGGTTTAGTTCTATTCTGAAGTTTTTTCTTCCAGAAATAATTATGCGGTATATCTAAATTATTTGATGTTCAGTTGGTGAAAGTGACAACATCATGATGTTTTGTAGGTCATCAGATTTTGTTATGGGAAAGATCATGAAGTATAAGGGCGTTTTTTTTTTTTTTTTTTTTGAGGGAGGAAAATTCTAAATTGCTTCAAAGAGAGAATGCTTCTTTAATCACAATTGAAGACTTCTATATTAAGTCTCCTTCCTTCTAGCCATTAGGAATTTGGGCAAAGAAGCAGTGTTGTTTCTGCTCTTTCTAATGTCTTGGAGATTGGAATGAGATTGGAGAATATTCAGAGGTGGGTTTCAGCAGGTTCTGACCAGTTCTGGAGAACTGGTAGTAAAAATTCTGACTGGCCCCGCCCCCATCTATTCTCTGTCTTCCAAGTCCCAGCTGATTGGGAAGAAATGGGGATTTTGCGGTAACCTTCCCCTGCCACGCCCACCAAGCCATGCCACACCCACCAAGCCTCACCCACAGAACCAGTAGTAAAAAATTTTGAATCCCACCACTGGTGAGGACTCTGCAAGTCTTCTGCATGGTCTTCTCTGCTGTGGCTCTTGCTCTTTG
The DNA here is from genome assembly GCF_029215685.1 of Pituophis catenifer annectens. Taxonomy (NCBI): domain Eukaryota; kingdom Metazoa; phylum Chordata; class Lepidosauria; order Squamata; family Colubridae; genus Pituophis; species Pituophis catenifer. The sequence continues at coordinate 11,868,530 of NW_027256886.1, read as the reverse complement.
CAGTAAGATCATCCACCCCACCCTTCTGACCTTCTGTACGGGCCTGAAGACCTGGCTCTGCCAGATGGTTTAGGGCCCCTATGAGAGACCATCACACTGGAGGAGTTTGATGAATTAAGAGGCAATCCCACCTCTTCCCTCTGGATCCAGCTCCCTCCCTCTCCATCCTTTATCTTTGATTCCATTGTTATCACTTTAGAAATATTTTTTTTATGGTTTTAATGATATTTTTAATATTGTAAGCCGCCCTGAGTCACTTTGAAACAAGATTGGTAGCAAATAAATAATAAATGTATGATAACATCCGAGAAGTTATCACTAATCTTGAAATCTTAAATTATCACAGAGAAATATTTCTCCTTGCCGCGTTAACTAAAAGCTAAAAGCAACTTCAAAGAGGAGTGAATGAAAAGCAAGCTCAAGTACAGGAAGTCCTTGACTTACACCAGTTTGTTTAGTGGCTGTTCAAAATTACAATGGCACTGAGAAAAGTGACTTATGACTTTTCACACTTACAACGAGTGGTGGGATTCAAAGTTTTTTGTTACCGGTTCTGTGGGTGTGGCTTGGTGGGTGTGGCATGGCTTGGTGGGCATGTCTTGGTGGGCATGTCATGGGAAGGATACTGTAAAATCTCCATTCCCTCCCTACTCCAATGGAAGGTTACTGCAAAATCCCCATTTCCTCCCAATCAGCTGGGACTCAGGAGGTAGAGAATAGATGGGGGCGGGGACAGTCAGAGGTGGTATTTACCGGTTCTCCGAACTACTCAAAATTTCCGCTACCGGTTCTCCAGAACTGGTCAGAACCTGCTGAAACCCACCTCTGCTTACAACCATTGCAGCATCCCATGGTCATGTGATCAAAATTCAGATGCCTGGCAACTGGTTCACGTTTATGATGGTTGAGGTGTCCAAGGGTGATGTGATCAACTTTTGCGACCTTCTCACAAGCAAAATCAATGGGGAAGACAGATTCACTAACAACCAGTTTACTAACTTAACAACTGCAATGGTTCACTTAACAACTGTGTCAAGGTAAGTCGTAAAATTGGACAAAACTCACTTAACAGATGTCTCACTTAGCAACATAAATTTGTGGTTGTAAATCAAGGACTACCTGTCACAGCTAGCCAGCTAGGGGCTCCCATTTTGTGACAAGACCAGAAAGGCATTATTCTCTGATGTAGGCATTGTTCTCAAAACTGCACGCAACAAATTCTGTGTGCGTTGTTAATATGTGAGGCTGACCGACTGGTGAAGTCTTAAGCTCCGGAAATTACACTGCAGTACTTCATTTCAGATTTTTTAGAGTAAAGTGCCACATCGTAAAAAAAAAAAAAAGAAGAAGAAAGAAAGAAAGGGTGCGTTTTATTTGGCCCTGATGGTTGCTTCAGTTCAAAAACTCTCATTTTTTTTGCTTTTGCTTCTATACTTTTCTTTTTTTTTCCTTTTAGAAACCAAAACAAGAAACATCAAGAGAGGCAGCGTATTCTCAGCTTCCGCTTGCAAATCTAATCTTGTCTCTTATTAACGATAAAATGGCAAAAATAAATGGAATATTTCCAGTAAAAAAAATGAAGAAGGGTTCTGCGGCCTAGTCAATTTCATTCACATATACTTGGGAGGATTAGATAGGAAAAGAAGATCTGACTACAGTTATACAGTTCAGAGAAGTCGTTTTATAGACTTTACCCCTGTAGATATAAATGTCAGCAGCTATAAAATTTGCTGCTTGTTAAAGTTAAAATATAAAGGAAGGTTAAAAATACCAGTAAACAAGCCAACAAAAAGACGCTGTGTCTATCGGAATGCTGTTTCCAGGAAAATTGGGATGACTGATGGACTCCCATAAATACCTCCTATGAAAAATGGCAGAATTTAACAAATATGGATCTGTGTATGCGTGTGGATTCCTTCCCTTTATAAAGCCATGGATTGATTAAACATTAGGAATAAAAATGTCATGTCATCCACATCAAATATTGGAAGAGCAAAAAAAAAAAAAAATGAAGGCAGTTGGCAATACCAATGGAAAATCCGTATATAAGACCCACTTCTTAGCTAAACAGTTCCTCTCTGCCCTTGATCAGTCGTGGAAGTTAAGCAGGGGCAGGTGTGATTAATATATCAGGGATATCCACAGCTGCAGGCTGAAGTAGGAAGTCAAACACATGTCCCTAAAGGTCAATAACAAATCATTCCTGTACCTTGCCAATAGGACGTATGGAGGTGTCTGTGTTACTCACTAGGAATTGAGCTCAACTTATTTTAAAGTCTTCCCCTGTAGCTAAGAAGTCATTCTATTTGCTTTTATAAGTCCTTCCTCATATAAGAGGACAATTAAATTAATGGAAGGCCAGAATTAAATTGTTGATGTGCTCATTCTTCTCCCTAAAATATATCACACTAAGCAATGTTTGTTGAACTGCGGTTCGTAATTGACTTGGTTGACATAATACACTAAATCATAAAATCTCAGTTATAAATCAAACTAGCTGGAAGCATGCTAGACGTATGCATCCCATTATACTGGATCCATCAGGCTCTCATTATCTAATTATAGTTAATGATACATTGATGATAATATAATATTATAATAGATAACGTAATGAATATTATGTCTATTATACTATGATACAAAATAACATAATATATTATGAATAGTAACATAATTCTTATCTAATTATAGCAATTTGTTTGTTTGTGCCTTCAAATCATTGTTATGTCCTGGTGACTGCCTAGACAAGTCTATGTAGCAATGTTTTTAGAAGTGATTGACCATTTCCCAGGGCCGAGAAGGAATGATTGCCCCAAAGGCAGCCAGTTGGCTTTCATGCCTAAAGCAGGACTTTTAGTCCTGTGCTGTAACAAATTGACTTGCAGGTTTGTGGTGGGTTTCAAATTTTTTTACTACTGGTTCTGTGGGTTCTAGTGGCTTGATAGGCGTGGCTTGGTGGGCGTGGCATGGGAAGGATACTGTAAAATCTCCATTCCCACCCCACTCCAGGGGAAGGATACTGTAAAATCTCCATTCCCACCCCACTCCAGGGGAAGGATACTGTAAAATCTCCATTCCCACCCCACTCCAGGGGAAGGTTACTGCAAAATCCCCATTTCCTCCTGATCAGCTGGGACTCAGGAGGAAGAGAATAGATGGGGGCGGGACCAGTCAGAATTTTTACTACCAGTTCTCTGAACTACTCAAAATTCTACCGGTTCTCTAGAACTGGTCAGAACCTGCTGAAACCCACCTCTGTTGCAGGTGCACCTCCTATTTTCAGGTGCTTCTGAGTTTGCCAACTTCTAGATCTTTCATTTTGCAGAATTTTGTTTTGTTTCAATGTGATTTCACAAGTCTGTGCATATCCTTAGCAATGAATGCCTGCCCACAAAAATACATTTAAAAAAGACAAGAAAAACAAGACCTTGTAACTCACTCTATCTATCTATCTATCTATCTATCTATCTATCTATCTATCTATCTATCCATCCATCCATCCATCCATCCAGTGGTGGGATTGAAATAATTCAAATAACAACGGGTTCTCTACCCTAATGACCACAAGCTTTAAGATCAATACAATACAACACATATTTGACCTAAGCCAAATGACCAACAAGTTCACCCGAACCGGCGCAAACTGGCTGAATCCTACTACTGTATCTATCTATCTATCTATCTATCTATCTATCTATCTATCTATCTATCATCTATCTATCTATCTATCTATCTATCTATCTATCTATCTATCTATCTATCTACCTCCCTACCTCCCTACCTATCCATCCATCCATCCATCCATCCATCCATCCATCCATCCATCTATCCATCTATCCATCTATCCATCTATCCATCTATCCTTATAAGAATGTTATAACCTTCTTATGTTTGTTTGGAGATCAATTATTTGCAGCATTATCCCAGCCTTTGCGAATCTTGGGCTTTTCCCCTAAATTTACTAACCCCTGGCATTCAGCCAATGCGAGAGTGGACATGCAGGTAAATGACTGAGAATTGTAGTCCTGCCTGTGTGGAAAGCCTCACCAGAAAAGGATCTTATTATAATGACATTGAAAGAGTCTAACATTAAATGGCTCCTCTCATTCAGTCTCAAAGATGTGCCTCTTTTTCATAATGTAATATGATCACATTATGGCACTTTTTCATCCAGGCAGCAAAATGCTATTTCTTGGCAGAAAGCGATGCCAGTGCCTTCTGGGGGAAAATGAGGGATTTGGCAAGCAGCTCCCTTTCTCTTTCTATGAAAGAGTATGCTTTCAACACTACTTAAAAATCAAACAGCCCCCCTCAAAGGTTTCAGCGATGCTCATTTTCCAAATAACAGCTATTATGACAGATGTTCATAATTGCTCATGACCGTTCACTGGGAGTAGATATCAAAGTAACTTCTCTAAAAGCTCCAGTACAGGACAAGGAGGGTGGAGGGGAAGCATGCATGCAGACCAACTTGATTTCCAATTTGGGTGGGTGACCTGAAATAAAGTTATAAAAGTAGAGATTTGTATGCAAGCATTCTGACCTTCGCACCTTAAGGCAAACTCCTGAATCAGGCTTATAGGAGCCTGTTTTGTTAGCTCACACAAGACAGTGCTCCATAAAGTAACCAAAAGAGCCTGGATCACAAATACAGTAAGCCACCTTCCTCCCAAAAAACCATTCCCCTCAAACAGCTAAAAACCAAAATTACATGGTTCTGTGGATCCATCTGCTAGATCAGGGGTGTCAAACTCAAGGCCCTGGGGCCAGATCCGGCCTGTGGGGTGCTTAGATCTGGCCCACAGGGCCACCCTAGAAACAACAAAGGACCAGCCCATGGAGATTCTGCCAGTGAAAACAGAGCTCAGGAGGACTGCTCGCGGCCCTCTCAGGCTCCATTTTCAGCTGTGATGGCCTCCTGCCTCCTTCTGCCAGTGAAAACAGAGCTTGGGGGGCTGCATGTGCCCCCCTAAGTTCTGTTTTCATTGGTAGAGGGTGGCAGGAGGCCGTCGCAGCTGAAAATGGAGCTCAGGAAACCGTTTTAGCTCGCAAAGCGCTCAGGGCACCACAGACGCCCCTGACACGAGTGACCTCAAGCTGGCCACACCCACATGGCTATGCCCACCCCAGCCCCCGAGGTCAAACACAACCCTTATGTGGCCGTCAATGAAATCAAATTTGACACCCCTGTGCTAGATCTTTAACTGAACCAGCCGGTGAGATTGGATAAAGGAAGACAATGGGAGCGTCAAAGGTGCTTTTTCAAAAGGCAACTGGACTTTATATGAAGATATTTTGCTTCTCATCCAAGAAGGTTTCATGGGTTATGGTGGGATGGTGTGTGTGTGTGTGTGTGTGTGTGTGTGTGTGTGTGTGTGTGTGTGTGTGTGCGCGGGGGGGGAATGGAAGGATCATATTTCTTTGCAGTCGGTGGTCATTAGCACTCTCTCTGAGAGCTGTTGAGGCCACTTGGGAGTTTATCTGGATGACCTCAGGCTGCTCAAATTTAACACAGATGGCCTCTTTTACCCCTCTTCCAAATCAATGGTCCTCTCTATCCGGAATGTGGACTTTGCTGTGTTCAAAAAAGTGATCTTTGCTTTTCAAATACAGATGGACTGCTGAATCTCGTCCTGATGGGCTTGTTCTCCTATGTTATACCATGTGTTTGTGAAGTGGTTGTTTTGTTTCACCAATGTACAGATCTGTATATGTCACTGAATTGTATTGCATATATCGCATTGCTCATTTGTGTTTGATCCTTGGGGTGGACAGTGTGCCTTAGTGCATCACTAGAAATGAAATCTAGTTAATCTGATTTTATACCTCTTGTCTCTTACCTCTTGTAATGAAGGACCGGCAGATAGGATCATATTATGCTAGGACATTATGGTCTGGATTGGCTTTCAATCCAAGTGCTGATTTTTTAGCATTTATGCCTTAAGCAGCTTTCAGCCTCATTGCCTGTACATATTTCCTGGATTGTAAGACCTTCATATATCTATTCCAATGTACTCTCAAATATTTCAACTAAAATGAGATTGATATTACCAGGGATGTGTACTTTTTCAGTGTTGAACTTTGAATGGCTAAATTAGTTCCTCAACAGACATTTGTCTAGCATAGAAATCAATGTCTTTCTTGGTGCTGGATGAGAGCATTCCCAAGAAATGGCAGCAGTGATGGGATTCAGCTGTTTAGCACTAGTTCAGCCGAATCTGTTGTTAATTTTTTGCGTAGTTTGGAGAACCGGTTGTTCCCACCACTGGCTGATGCCACCCTGCCGCGCCCACTAGGGTTGCCATTCAGAGTGGGGAGGCTTCAGGGATATGACTGGGAGCTGTGCTGATCAGCTGGGAGGCAGCAATGGACCGGCCGATCAGCTGGGAGGCTGATCAGTCAATTCAGTCAAACCTCCCAACTTCGGGAGATCTTTTTTCCCCCGAGAAGTCGGAAGGTCCGACTGAACCTTTTTTAAACTTGTAATCACATGGTCTTCTTTTGTTGCCCTGCACACACGGGCAACAAAGAGAATGGAGCTGGAAAGCAGGTTAGTGAGGAAATGGTGGTTGCTCTGGAATGGGGTAGAAGTGAGGATTTTGCATTATCTTTGCTCTGGGATGGGGTGGAAGTGAAGATTTGGCACTATGATTGTTTATAAGTAAGTAAGAACTAGTAAAAGAGGAATGGAAAAATCCCTATCTGTAGATCAGCGTTTTTCAGTCTTGGCAAGTTTAAGATGGGTGAACGTCATGCTGCCTTGGGAATTCTGGGAATTGAAGTCCATGCACCTTAAAGTTGCCAAAGTTGAGAGGCATGGGTCTACACTAGAGTTTAGGATTTTCCATTCCTGTTTTATTTAGAGTTTGGTGCAATTAAATAAATCAGTTGTGGTTTCCTTAACAAATAGTGATTAAAGCAATTTGAACCATTACTGGACTTTTTGTGAGAAACTGAAATTAAAAGTTGATCTGGGCTTTGATGATTAGATATGGGATTATGGAAATAATGTAGACAAATGTTAATTTTAGAGTAAGAGTTTGATATTTTTTTTTTTTACTTATATCTGTACCAAAGAAAGTTGGAAGTCATTCTTTTTTTGGTTTTCCTTCTTTTCCTCTTTCTTACACTTTCACTCTTTTTCTTTCCTGAGCCTTTTCTTTTTTTTTTCAAATCTGTTTTTTATTTGTTTATCCCTTAGCTTTGTATTTTTTTGATGTATGAAGGAGAAAATACTCAGCCATTATAATTTTACATTCCTTATTTACAAAAATCATATCAAAATTTAGAATGAAATCCACAGGAGCCATGTCATATAAGGCAGGCACTGAGTTCCTCTAACCAAAAAGGGTCTATCTATAGAAGAGAATATTTGTAGCTCAGGGTTGAACTGTGGGGTCCTTGGTGCTCTCCGAGCTTGATGGTTTTCTTACAGACATTTCATTACCAAAGTAGGTAATACCATCAGTACTTGAAGGGAGCGGAGTTTGCTCTTATTTTCATATACTAGTGGCTTACCCTGTCAGTGTTGATCAGTTACTTCACGTGCAGTGTTTCGATTGGTGCCAGGTCTCTACAACCTCAGACAGAGAAGGACTATTCTGCACCTCTCCCTCAAATGTTCTTTAAAATACAGAGTTTCCGAGCATTCCTTTAGGAACCTCCAAAATGCAAACTGTAGTTACTCATCCTAAAATGAATCCTCTTTACCTGGAGCTTCAAAATTTGCTGTCTGCTGGGAAGATGTGTAGCTAAATGTCAGTCTACATTTAGTGTACATCTGACTTTGGGGATATTTCTTCATAACCAAACAAAAGTGTATTTTCTGTGCAGTTCACACCTTTGATTGCTGGATGTGACAAAGCAAAGCCCACATCCTGTAATTAACCCCCGTGCCCCGTTTTGGCTGGCAGAGTGCTGTAGGAGGCTGAGTGCTATCACGCCCTTGCCATGTCCACCCTGCCATGCTCACCCGGCCAGTCATTAGGGCAGAGAACCCGTTGTTAAATTATTTGAATCCCACTGCTGAATGCCAGGACTTCTAAATTCAACTTCAGTATATTTTAATACTTCTAATTTTTTTTTAAATCATTTTGATATTGTTTTTAGATTGATTTTGTGCTGTTTTGCCTCATGATAATTTCTGCCTCATGTTGTTTTTAGGGATTTTGTTTTTTTTTTTAGTTTATTTGCTATTGGCTATTTGGCTTAGGTCAAATATATGTTGTATTGTATTGATTTTAAAGCTTGGGGATTGGCCAGATTATTTTGGCAGTATGGAAAAAAAAAACTTGAATTAGAGAAATCAATTACTAGCAATGTTTTCAGCCAGTAGAGCTCAGTGAAGTAATGTAAAAAATTTCCCAATTATATTGAAAATCCAGCTTCAGAATTCAGCAGGTTTACTTTCTTTTTACTGTGATCTTTGTGATCTCTTGCATAATTTATAAGAATAGTAATACATTCAATAGTATTTCTAACATATATTCTTATCATTACTATTCTATGGACTATATTATTACAGGATCTCAATAGGTGATTCAGTATAATACCGCTTTACAAATGAAATGGGTAGATTGGGAAATAAATGGGCAATTATTAAAGCAATTTGTTTTAAAAAAAAGGAATTCAAAATTACTGTTCTGATTATACATATCCTTCAGGTTTTTTTTCCCCCTCTGGAATATAATAGACCTATGAAGAATACTACTTTATGAAATGTACATGAGTAGACCAGCAACTGTATTGTGAAAGGAAGTGTGTGCTCAGTTAATTTTTCTAAAAGATGAAGCTAATTGTACAGGAAAGGATTAAATATTTGATATCATGCCACAAAGGAGCCAGAAATACATTTTGACACATGCCATAAATAAATCAAAGACAGTCCGTTCCCCACTCCCAATAAATCTGGAGGCCAAATTTAATTGATTCATATGTCAATTCATTATTGCTTAGGAGGCCTTAGGGCAGCAGAAAATTGTGTCCAAATTAAAAGAAGAAGATAATTCGTTTTAAGACTTGGAAATTGGATGCTCAATCGAAGTCCAATCAGAAGCAAACCACTGTTGGGGGAGAGGAACATCAATGACTTTTTCATTTCACAAAACATTTCATTAAGTGAACCCTTGAATGAATCAGGGGTGGGGGAGAGATATCCTTAAGGGAAGATGAACAAAAGGATGTGGAGGACAACTCTGTGGTGTCTTTTCTTTGGGCTGGGAATTTAGGGAAAGGAGAGGCTGTATAGGTAGTCATCGCCTTACAACAGTTCATTTAGTGGCCATTGAAAGTTACGACGACGCTGAACAAAATGACTTAGGACCAACTCGTGTTTATGATGGTTGCAGTGCCTTGGGATCATGTGATCGGCTTCTGCGACCTTCTGATTAGCAAAGTCAATAGGGAAACCAGATTCACTTAACAACCGTGCTCCTCACTTAACAATTGCAGTGATTCACTTAACAACTGTGGCGAGAAAGGCCATAAAATGGGGCAAAATTCACTTACTGAGTGTTTCGATTAGCAACAGATATTGTGGTCATAAGTCGAGGACTACCTGTAATATGTAGTGCATATGGCAGCATGAAGAATGTGACAATCCTATCACCCTTGATGAATAACGATGTCAGTGGAACCCAGGCCATTCCGTTTTGTGTCATTTCACATGTGCTTTGTTTTGTGTCTCTGTGTCTGCTGTATACTTTATTATGCTGATTCTCATTGAAACTCTTGTGGTTTTACAAGTAGGGATTTATTACTAGATCAGGGAAGTCCAATCAGAGTCTCTGGCTGATGTTATGTAATGCCAGGTCCGTAGTAAATAAAGCCCCCCTCATTTGTGATCTTATTCAGGAGGGGGGAGCGGACCTGGCAGGTATCATGGAGACCTGGTTGGGCCATGAGGGGGGAGTTCCCCTCGTGGAGATGTGCCCATCAGGCTTCCGTGCATTTCATCAGCCGAGAGCTCAGGGCAGGGGCGGGGGGGGTGGCGGTCATTTTAAAAGAGGGTCTTGATCCGAGGGAGACCACTGTACCTCAGATAGCCGGATGTGAGTCCCTTTTTGTGAAGTGGGGTTGTGGGGTGCAGATGGGTCTGTTGATCACGTACCTGGCTCCCTGCCACGTGGCAACGACCCTGCCCGAACTCCTCAATGTTATAGCCGAGGTGGCGGCTGATACCCCCAGACTTGTGGTCATGGGGGATTTCAACCTGCCATCCATCGGTGAGACATCTGAGGTAGCTCGGGAGTTCATGGCTTCCATGACGGCCATGGACCTGACCCAAGTAATTCACGGCCCTACTCATATGGGGGGACACACTCTGGACTTAGTTTTTATCTCTGGTCAGTGGTTGAGTGGCCTTGATATAGGGGATGTAGATATTGAACCCTTGTCATGGTCTGACCACTCGCTCCTTCGACTAGACTTTCTGACCACCGTACCCCGTCGCAGGGAGGTGGAACCGACCAGGTGGTTCCACCCCAGGCGCCTGATGGACCCTGATAGGTTCCAGATGGAGCTTGGGCCATTTCCTGAGACTCTAGCTCACGACTCGGCTGATGACCTGGTGGCCGCCTGGGATAGTGCGGCTGCCGGGGCTTTGGACCGGGTCATGCCTTTGCGGCCTCTGACCCGGCACCGAACTCACTTAGCTCCTTGGTTCTCTGAGGAGCTGAGGGAGATGAAGCGCTGGAAAAGACGCCTAGAGAGCGGTTGGAGGGCCAGTCGTTCCGAGTCTGACTTGACACTGGTAAGGTCTCATATTAAGACCTACCTAGTGGCAATAAAAGCGGCGAAATCTAGTTATTTTGCCGCTCTTATCGCGTCATCAGATAACCGCCCAGCCGCCCTGTTTAGGGTGACCCGCTCCCTCCTCCATCTGGGAGCGCGGGAGGACCCCTTGCAGGGCCGAGCTGAGGATTTTGTACAGTATCTGGATGATAAAATAACTCAGATTCGGGAAGACTTGGCTGCCGACTGGGTTAGTTCAGATGAGATGACTGAGGCAGGCCTTGAGAGTGTTATCTGGGAGGAGTTCGATCCTGTGGCTCCCGAGGACGTGGACAGGATCTTGGGGCGGCTGAACGCAACCACATGTTTATTGGACCCGTGTCCCTCCTGGTTGGTGCTGGCTTCCCGGGAGGTTACACGAGGCTGGCTCCAGGAGATTATTAATGCTTCTTTGAGTGAGGGTGTCCTGCCGCCTGCCTTGAAAGAGGCGGTGGTGAGGCCTCTCCTCAAGAAGCCATCCCTGGATCCGGCTGTTTTGGCTAACTATCGTCCAGTCTCCAACCTTCGCTTTATTGCGAAGGTTGTTGAGAGTGTGGTGGCGCGACAGCTTCCCCAGTACCTGGATGAAGCTGTCTATCTGGATCCGCTCCAGTCCGGCTTCAGACCTGGGTACAGCACGGAAACGGCATTGGTCGCGTTGGTGGATGATCTCTGGAGGGCCCGGGATAGGGGTTCTTCCTCTATCCTGGTCCTATTAGACCTCTCAGCGGCTTTTGATACCATCGACCATGGTATCATGTTGCGCCGGCTGGAGGGACTGGGAGTGGGGGGCACCGTTTTGCGGTGGTTCTCCTCCTATCTCTCCGACCGGTCGCAATCCGTGTTGACAGGGGGGCAGCGGTCGACCCCAAGGCGCCTTGTTTGTGGGGTGCCGCAAGGGTCGGTCCTCTCGCCCCTCCTGTTCAACATTTATGTGAAGCCGCTGGGTGAGATCATCCGTGGTTTTGGGGTGGAGTTCCATCAGTACGCTGATGATACTCAGCTGTACATTTCCACCCCAGACCATCCCAATGATGCCTTGGAAGTGATATCCCAGTGCCTGGAGGTCGTGCGGGTCTGGATGGGGAGAAACAGGCTTCGACTCAACCCTTCCAAGACCGAGTGGCTGTGGCTGCCGGCGTCCCGGTATAGCCAGCTGACGCCATCGCTGGTTATTGGGGGCGAATCATTGGCCCCCACGGAGAGGGCCCGCAACTTGGGTGTCCTTCTGGATGCGCGGCTGTCTTTAGAAGGGCATATGACAGCCGTGGCCAGGGGGGCTTTTTGTCAGGTTCGCCTGATACGCCAGTTGCGCCCCTTTCTGGACCGGGACTCCCTACGCACGGTCACTCAAGCACTCGTCACTTCTCGTCTGGACTATTGTAACGCTCTCTACATGGGGCTCCCCTTGGGGTACACCCGGAGGCTCCAACTGGTGCAGAATGCGGCTGTGCGGGGGATTATGGGAGCGACCGGGCGCTCCCATGTGACTCCTCTCCTGCGCGAGCTGCATTGGCTTCCAGTGGACTTCCGGGTGCGCTTCAAGGTGTTGGTGATCACCTTTAAAGCGCTCCATGGCTTAGGGCCAGGGTACTTACGGGACCGCCTTCTGCCACCAATAGCCTCCCACCGGCCGGTTCGCTCCCACAGAGAGGGCCTCCTCAGGGTGCCGTCGGCCAGACAATGCCGGCTGACGACCCCCAGGAGGAGAGCCTTCTCTGTGGTGGCACCTACCCTATGGAACAATCTACCCCCAGAGATACGAGTGATCTCCGACCTTCGGATTTTTCGTCGGGCCCTAAAAACTCATTTTTTCCAGTTAGCCGGTCTGTCTTGATTTTAGGGTTAGTTTTTAAAATTTTAATATTGATTTTAATTGACAAGTTTTAAATTATGGGCCAAATTATAAATTATTTTAACTTTATTTTTAAACTGTGATGTTTTTGTATGGATGTTTTTATCTTGGCTGTTCACCGCCCTGAGTCCGAAAGGAGAAGGGCGGTATAGAAATTTGAATAAATAAATAAATAAATAAATAAATAAATAAATAAATAAATAAATAAATAAATATCAAACTCGATTTTATTGAGGGCCGCATCAGGGTTGTGTTTGACATCAGGGGTGGTGGGGGCGTGGCTAGGGTGGGCGTGGCAAGCTTGACATCACCCATATCGGGGGCACCTGTGGTGGCCTGGGCGAGGCAGGGGGGATCCATTGTCTCCAGCAGAGGAAGGAGAGACCAGGGAGAACACCAAACTCTTGTCCTCCAGAGGAGACTTGCCATCTGCTGGTGGCCAAGTCCTAAGGCAGGACTTCCCTCTCTCCCTCTCTCCCTCCCTTCCTTCCTTCCTTCCTTCCTTCCTCCCTCCCTTTCTTCCTTCTTTTCTTCCTTCCTTTTCTTTTTTCTTTCCCGCTTCATTCTCCTTTCTTCTTCCTTCCCCTCTTTCCTTCTTTTTCCTTCCTTGCTCTTGTCCCATCTTTCCTTCTTTTTCTTTTTCTTTCTCTTTCCTCTTTTCCTTTCTCCTTTCCTGTCCCTTCTTGCATGCTCAAATGCAAAAAGGGAAACATTTCTCCTTTTCTTTTGTTTTGCTTGTAGTTTGTTTGGCTAGCCCTCTGCCAGCAAAAACAGAGCCTGCAGGTGGGGGTCGCACGCAGCCCTCCCGAGCTCCATTTTTGCTGGCAGAGGCACCACAGGCTGGTCTTTTGTTGTTTCCTGGGTGGCCCTGCGGGCCAGAGCTAAACACCCTACGGGCCAAATCCAGCCCAAGGGTCTTGAGTTTGACACTCCTGTACTAGATTAAAACTATAAACTATAAACAATGAAAACTATAATTTTAGAAATAAATTCCTATATCCCAAGGTCTTTGATGCTTAGATGCTGCTCTCTGTTTAATCAGAGTGTCGCAGACTCCATAGATAATTCCCATCCACCCCCCTGAACTCTAGCTGCTTTCAGTTAAGTCCTGAGAAAGGGAGAGAAAGAGTTGGAAACCAGGAGGACTGGAAAGCTCATTAGCAGTTTGCATTTGGCTCCTAATGCTTGGGGGACAGCAACCCCTTAATTTGATCATTACCAGCCTCTTCACTCCTGAGTTTCAAAGTTTGATGTCATCACTATACAATAAAATCAATGTAGCTTCATTAGATTGATTGGCTTGAGCTAGCTTGTGTTCTAATGGATAAAGCCTTGTGGGAGACGGAAAGAAAAAGGCAAGTGTCCAATGCACAATATGATATTTGAGGAGAACATTTTGTAACAGCGGTAGCATTTGAATAGAAGGGAATAGAAGTGGAAAAGAGGTCAATCAATGAGACTGTTTTCTTCTCGCTCCCCTCCCTCCTTCAGATACCCTGAAGAACAGAATGAAAGAGTAGCTATATGAGTCATTTTCAGCCAAAATAGAGGGAAAAGTTAGCAATGGAAGGCCTACTTACGCTGAGTCTGCTGACCAGAATCCTTTTAAGTATTATATTTTCAATAAAAATAGGTTTGCTCTTTTAATTTAATTTAATTTAATTTAATTTAATTTAATTTAATTTAATTTAATTTAATTTAATTTAATTTAATTTAATTTAATTTAATTTAATTTAATTTAATTTAATTTAATTTAATTTAATTTAATTTAATTTAATTTAATTAATTCAAGTTATATGCCGCCCGTCTCCGAAGACTCAGGGCGGCTCACAATACATTTAAAAAAATCATTATAAAAAAACATTTAAAAATTAAAAACATTAAAAACTCATTCACGCCATTCATGGCCGGATCTCACCAGATCACAAGAGCGAGATCAACGGCCCCAGGCCTGCCGGAAAAGCCAGGTCTTCACCGCTTTTCGGAAGGCCAATAGGGTTATAACACTGGACAACATTTTTTTTCCTCAGAAGTTTTTCTTCCTGAAGAACTTTTTATTATTATGATATATCCCTTCCAACTGAACACAGATACAAATTCAGAATGATTGTTAACACATAGGAATCTTGAAAAACGTGAAATTAAAGTTTAACGTATTTAATCGCATAATGTTTCCAACATGCTGCATGAGTTCAATAGAGCTGATTTGTGCTGATTTTCATTTGTACTCACTCTGTGATGCATCTCACTGCAGTCTCCAGAAGTGACTTTATTTATTTATTTTATTTATTTATTTAGCTTGTCAAACATGTATAAGATAACAAGTATAAGTGTAAACATGGATATGAAAACAGAAAAAGGATACAAATAAATGGGGACATTAGGACAGGGACGTAGGCACTTTGGTGCACTTATGCATGCCCCTTACAGACCTCTAAGGAATGGGGTGAGGTCAATAATTTAAGGTTAAAAGTTATGGGGGTTTGAGAATATAACAACAGAATCAGGTAGTGCATTCCAGGCATTGACCACTCTGTTGGTCGTATTTTCTGCAATCCAGTTTAGAGCAGTTTACGTTGAGTTTGTATCTATTGTCTACTCATGTATTATTGTGGTTGAAGGTGAAGTACTCATTGACAGGTAGGACATTGTAGCAGATAATTTTGTGTAGTACGTTTAGGTCAGACCATAGGTGACATAGTTCTAGGTTGTCCAAGCCCAAAATTTCAAGCCTAGTGGCATAAGGTATTCTGTTGTGACTGGAAGAGTGGAGTACTCTTCTCATGAAATACTTCTGGACTCGTTCAATTGTATTAATGTCTGATATACAGTATGGATTCCAGACAGACTTGTTCCCACTTCATGATTTTGTATGCTATAAGAAGTTTGTCAACCAGCTGAATGTACTGTAGTTTGGTGTTCTGTAGTTGCCAAGCAAATTGTCAACGACATTCTTGAATGCTTTCCAGACTATTTTTTCTGGCCCCACTAACAGATTCTTGAACTGCTTATCATTATGATGATGTATCTGATCTGTGGACCCACAAAAATGCCCTCCTGATCTTGGTATCAGTTTTTCTTAGGAGCATCTGCCTCAAATAATGAACTTCTTCACCTTCCCTGCTCATCACTTTCACAAAATTTTTCATTCGGTCCACATTTTATGTGAAGTGGAGGCAAAAATATCTTTGTTGGGTCAACAAGTGGTTTGTGTGTCATATTTTTCATTCCTAGAACCAAATTCTTTCAGAATGGCTACTTCTTTTTTATTATGATGTAATTCACTTGCACAGTTATCCCACTCAGATATGTAACAACAGTACTTGGTGTATCCAAGCTGCATTCCAAGCAGCAGAGCCAAAACTTTTAGATCTCCATAGATGTTCCAGTTGTACTTGGTGTACTGGATGTAGTTCAACAACAGTTTCATCTTTATCGAGGTGTCCAGTTTACAGCGAAATTCTGGAGGGAATTCCTCCGATCCATAGGATCATCCCAAGGCCTCAGCTCAGCGTTTCACCCGAGCACCAATGGGGGGGGCGGAGAGATTAAATGCCATGATAGAGCGGTACCTGAGCGGTACCTATGTTTCTTTCATGTGTGCAGCACAGCCAACAGGTATTAAAAATGTACCTGTACATTGCCATATTGTAAGAACAAAAGATTTCTATAAATGGGTATGTGATGGGTAAAATTCCAGGTCTATAAGATACGCTCAAAAATGTTCAGGAAGCAAAATCTTTGTTGTCCAGTGTAGCCTTTTAAATAAATCAATAGGGATGCTTAGCCCTCTTTTTAAAAAAAAATAGTTAATTAGTTTTGTTATTTGTTTATTATGCTACTCAGGTTGATGCTCCTGCTAAGTGTAAATTGTGTCTCTAGAAGCCTTGTGATTTTATGATGCTTTTTGGCATAAATATCTGGTTTCTGCTAGGGCTTATGCTAGCCACAGGGACATGGTGGCTCAGTGGCTAAGACGCTGAACTTGTCGATCAAAAGGTCGGCAGTTCAGTGGTTTGAATCCCTAGTGCCGCGTAATGGGGTGAGTTCCTATCACTTGTCCCAGCTTCTGCCAACCTAGCAGTTCGAAAGCACGTAAAAATGCAAGTAGAAAAATAGGGACCACCTTTGGTGGGAAGGTAACAGTGTTTTGTGCACCTTTGGCGTTTAATCATGTCAGCCACATGACCACAGAGACATCTTTGGACAGCGCTGGCTCTTCAGCTTTGAAATGGAGATGAGCACCGCCCCCTAGAGTCGGGAACGACTAGCACATATGTGCGAGGGGAACCTTTACCTTTATGCTAGCCACAGACTGAAATGATGATGATGATGATGATGATGATGATAGTGATATTGATATATATATATATTTTGCCAGGGCAATTCATGATGACTTTTTGTTGGCCTGCAAAAAAATCTGCTTGAAAAACAATGGGTGTTATTTTTGTATAATGTAAAAGGGGGAAAAAAATCTTCTTTTTGCATTAGTGAATAAACAATCCATTTAGGGCATATATCCTTTTCTCTCTGGAATAGAGTTTTATTTTATTACTGCCCTTCCTTGTTGCAAAAAGTAAAGAGGAAATGAATTCCAGAGAAATAAACAATGACAAACTTACATGAGCAGAAAGGATAAAGACATTTCAGTGACTATAAAGATAAGAATAGTTAAAGCTGTAGCCTTTCTAGAGGGATTATACGCCTGTGAAAGTTGCATACTGAAGAGACTGACATCTTTGAATTATAGATCTGAAGATGCTTACTAAGAGGACCATGAAACGCAAGAAGAATCCATCAGTTAGTCCGGGAATAAATAAAGAGTGCCTGTACTCTGGAAGCAATGTTCAGCAAAAAGAAAATAATATATTTGCGGCATACAATCAGGAACAAAGCACAATGATGAAATGTGTGTGGTGATGTCACAGTGCAAGTACCAAAGTTTTCACTGTCATATTGTGATGCACATTTCATATTTCCTCTCTTCACAGCCACTGTTTATAACAATGATCTTATTAATGATAATATTAACCTTTGGCAAGGTTGATAACAGAACAACAGAATTAGAAGTGACTTTGGAGGTCTCCTACTTCAACCCCCTGCTGAAGCATGAAACCCTGTACCAAATGGTTGTCCAACCTCTTGTATTGGAGCACCTACATCTTCTGGGGGCAAGCCTTCCCACTGGTTAATTGTTCTAACTGCTAGGAATTTTCTCCTTAGTTCTAGGTTGGTTCTCTCCTTGATTAGTTTCTCTTAGGAAATGAGTATTACCTACCTTGTTGGGTTGGCAATATATAAACCATCAATATAGCTTTAAGACTGCTGTATTGCATCATACTGTGTCCTGATTGGTTAGCTCTGTAGCCAATCTCCTTAAGAGGGAGCTAGAAACATGGTTTGTTTCTCTTCGCTGTTCTTGCTCTCTGATATCTCTGTATGCTACTGTTTGCAAATCCAGAAGAACTTTTTATTGTGAATGACTACAACGACTGGTAAGAAGACTTTATTATTGAATTATCCCTGGACTGTTGTTTTGCTATCTCCTGCTTTATATGTGTATGACCTGGACTGTTTATTGGACTGTGCCTTACTATTTCCTGAAAGTAAACACAACTCAGTGTATCTGTGTGTTGACTGTGTTTATTCGTATTTACTCTCAATCACTTTCATGTGCACACCCTTGCTACTTAAGGGTTACTCTGCGAATTCCTTAACAGTTTCAATCTGCTCCTTCTTGTCCTGCCGTCAGAGAATAGATTGGCCCCCTCTTCTTTGTGGCAACCCTTTAGATATTGGAACACTGCTATCCTATCACTCCTAGTCCTTCTTTTCATTAAATATTGGGCTGGATCTAAGAAATTACTAAAATATCCTTGGGGAGACTATGGATTATTGTTGGAGATGGCTCTAGTTCAGTGTTGGCGAACCTTTTCGGCACCGAGTGCTGAAATGGGAGCAGCGTGCATGGGGGGAAGTGCTGGAAACCAGAAGAGCAGTTCCCCGGCATGCATGTGCGCACTGGGAAGCTGAGCTTCCGGTTTTCGGCTTGTGCATGAGCGCTGGTCACCTGGTCTTCCAGTTTCTGGCACACATGTGTACGCAAAGACCAGTGTACATGCGTGTGCTGGAAACTGGAAGCTCAACTTCCCGGCACACACATGTGGGCCAGGGAGCTGCTCTTCTGGTTTCCAGTGCTCCCCCATGCGCGAAGACCAGCTGGCAGAACTTGGAAGAGCAATGGGTGATTGCTGGCATGCCTGGAGAGATGACTCTGCATGCCATTTCCAGCATGCGTGCCATAGGTTCGCCATCACTGCTCTAGTTCAAGCTTGATATTCATCACATTTTTGTAGTTTTGCTTGCATGAATGCATCCTGAACTTTTGTTTTCATTCCTATTCACTGAAAATTTGCCTTCGGGCCAATTGTCTTCCAAGTGAAATCTGATGGTTGATCTTTCAATCAGATATAATGTGATGTAATGACAAAGGTTTTAGAGTGGGAATGGAAACATCTAGCTGCCTGGGTAATTTTGGCCAAATCATTACCTTTCAACTTAACCTACTTCACAGAGTTGTTGTTGTGAAGGTAAAATAAAAGAAAAGCCCCCATGTGTCATAACTTAAAAAGCTGAAAGAAAGGCAGGGTAAAAGCGTTAATGGTCACTATCATTACTGCCTAAATTTAAGGCATGTATTTTTCAGCCAAGATCTTCTTTTGAGACACATTACAATAAGGAAAATAGAGCGAAGGGTTAGTGTACTACATACATGAGGTTTTAAAGATTTATTGTGTAAAGATTTATTTTTTTTTGGCCTTGTGGGGTTTGGTAATAGAGTTCAGAGACAGCAGGAGCTGCAGGTGGACTCGGCAGTGATGTTAAATCTACAAATGTTCACCTGGTGATTTGCAGAGTTTGGTATTCCAAAACATATTCATCAAAAGGATTCAGGGCATTTCAAAAGGTTTCAACAAAACACAATGAGTTTTAATACCTTACAGTGGTTACTGGGTAAGGTCCCGGCCAGTTCACTTACCTTCACTACCAGTTCGAAAATGTGAACGTGTGTGCAGAGCATCAAAAACTGGACGTGATGACATCTGGGTGGGTGGGCGGAGCCTCCTGCAGCCGCCACTACTGATTCGCCCAAACCGGATAGAACCGGCTGAATATCACCACTGGTCCTGGCACAATGTCAGGTAGTCTTTTTTATTATTATTATTAATTTGATTTATATGCCGCCCTTCTCCGGAGACTCAGGGCGGCTTACAATGTGCTCAGCAATAGCCTTCATCCTTTTGTATATTTATACAAAGTCAGCTTATTGCCCCCACAAACTGGGTCCTCATTTCACCTACCTTAGAAAGGATGGAAGGCTGAGTCAACCTTGAGCCTTGGCGAGATTCGAACCCTGCAGTAATTGCAGGCAGCTGGTCTTAATAAGCTTAATAACAGGGTGCCTTAAACCCCTGTACTACCAAGGCTCTTAAGTCTTCAACTTATGATCACAACTGAGTCCAAAATTTCTGTTGTTAAGTGAAACAGTTAAGAGGATTTTGCCCCATTTTATGAGCTTTCTTGCCCCAGTTGTTAAGTGAAACCCTGCAATTGTTAAGTTAGTAACACAGTTGTTAAGTGAATCTAGCTTCCCCATTGACTTTGCTTCTCAGAAGGTTGCAAAATGACCCCGGGACACTGCAACCGTCATAAATATGAGTCAGTTTATTTATTGGTTCGATTTATATGCCGCCTTTCTCCGGAGACTCAGGGCGGCTTACAATGTGTTAAGCAAGAGCCTTGATAGTACAGAGGTTTAGTGCACCCTGTTATTAACACAGCTGCCTGCAATTTCTGCTGGTTCGAATCTCTCCAAGGCTCAAGGTTGACTCAGCCTTCCATCCTTTCTAAGGTAGGTGAAATGAGGACCCAGTTTGTGGGGGCAATAAGCTGACTTTGTATAAAATATACAAAAGAATGAAGGCTATTGCTTAACGCATTGTAAGCCGCCCTGAGTCTCCGGAGAAGGGTGGCATATAAATCAAATTAAAAAAAAAAAATAGCCTTCATACTTTTGTATATACCTGCTTAGTAGGGCTTTCAGCCCCTCCTAAGTGGTGTTCTTTTTTATACAAAGTCAGCTTATTGCCCCCACAATCCAGGTCCTCATTTTACCTACCTCAGAAGGATGGAAGGCTGAGTCAACCTTGAAACCCAGTTGCCAAATGTCTGAATTTTAATCATTTGACCAGGGGGATGCTGCAACAGTCGTTAAGTGTGGAAAATGGTCATAACTCACTTTTTTCAGTGCCATTGTCACTTTGAATGGTCACTAAATGAACTGTTATAGGTCAAGGACTACCTGTATTATTTTTAATTATTAAAATAGTATTATTATGTACACACCAATGTGAAATCGCACCTGCCGTTTCTTTATCTGGTGTTGACCTTCAGAGGCGTTTAGTTTTTCCCAAGAACTTAGGCTGTCATAACGTATTAATGCACTTTATGTGCAGATCCAAGCAGTGTGGCCTTTTGTCACTAAGAGATGACAATTTTGTCAATGTGTAGATTTTCTGTCCAAGATTTTTTGGATTTGGAAGTAAAAAGTGTTGATAACTTTGAGATCACCAGGATCGGTTCATGCCATAATCTTCCATTTTTCGGAGCTTGATACTTTATGATCTTGTTATCATCATTGGTTACACAGTCAGCCAGATGTTCAGATTGGATTCGGCATTTTTATCCACCTGTCAAGTCCTTCCCAAGGAACTTCAATAAACAGATGTTGATGTTTGATGGTGTTAAAGGTACCGTCGTGTGATATTACTGTTCCACGTAAAGCTCCCTTTTGCAATTTATTAATGGTGAAATTTTCAATGCCAGTGGTGTTCAAATGATATTCCAGTTGTTTTGGGATTGCACCGTTTACTATTGGTATTACCTTTGCCTTTTTTGACCCAGTTGTTCTATTTCTATTTGCAGGTCTTTGTATTTTATTATCTTCTCCAGTTCTCTTCTGTTCTACTGTTTGTTGCTAAGTACAAAATTAAAATTCTAAGTCATAGTCATGTGTCATTTTACTTAAGTTCCATGGTGATTTGCTTAATGACTGGAGGCAAGTGAGGTCATAAGCCCATCACAGCAGTAGTGGGTTTCAAAAATTTTTGCTACCGGTTCTGTGGGCATGGCTTGGTGGACGTGGCATGGTTTGGGCGTGGCAGGGGAAGGATACTGTAAAATCTCCATTCCGTCCCCAATCCAGGGGAGGGTTACTGCAAAATCCCCATTTCCTCCTGATCAGCTGGGACTTGGGAGGCAGAGAATAGATGGGGGTGGGGCCAGTCAGAATTTTTACTACCGGTTCTCCGAACTACTCAAAATTTCCGCTACCGGTTCTCCAGAACTGGTCAGAACCTGCTGAAACCCACCTCTGCATCACAGTCACATAATTATTCATTTAGTAACCTCTCCACTTAGCAACAGAATTACTAGCGCCAAATGTGATCGCTACGTAATTGAATGTACTATAAAATCTATAGTCACATAACATATTTAACTAGGGTATAATAATAATAAATACGGTAATAGAAGATGCATATTAATTTTCCTTAAATTTCTATATGTGAGTATGTGCATATAATGTGGCTTTGGATGGGATGCAATCCTTTCCTGTTTAATTTTGTTTCAGTGGCTAAATATATTGCATGAACACAGGAACCCAATCAACTTTTTGACCCATGATGCTCCTGAGCAAGACTGGGTAAAAAAAAAAACCAGCAAATAGGCTTTTTACAGCATCCAAGGTTCAATTATTGTTAGTTCTGGATAATAGTTTAGCATCCTAGATAATAATTCAGTGTGTTCTGCAGGAAGAGCCTGTTAGCTTAGTTTCTGGTTCAATGTATTTTGCAGAAAATAGGTTAATGCAGAAATCCAATTAATCATGGTATATGAACACGACTCAAAAGTCACAAGCATTTTAGGGAAGAAAAAAACTGTAGGAAGAAGGTGGTTGTGGTTAGTTTTTTTGAAGGCACTTCATAGGTGAACAAATGGAATGGAATGGAAATGTGAAAGTTTCAGAGAAATATTGTACATTTTAGTAACTAACTAAAATAACCACTTGTCTTTAGCTGGATAAAGAGTTATTATTTATTTATTTTATATGGCATACACTTGTCAGGGTGATCTACACTTCACAGAGTAGTTCTGGCAGCCTAATTGGTAGTTTGTTCAGTTTTGTATCTGGGCGCTTATTCACAGTGTGCCATGGTGTGCGAACTAATTTACACCATCAGCTAGCAGCATTCAGATGGTGACATCTTCTGGGGACCTCTTCTGCCGGTCTCAACTTGTGTCTGGGTAAGTCAGCGCCAGCTAACATTCCTCATGCAGCTAGCCTTTCCCACCAGAGTGGTACCTCTTTATCTACTTGCAATAATGTTTTCCAAGTGCTGGGTGGGTCAGGGCAGGAGATATAGGCAAGTGATGGGAGCTCACCCCATCCCATGGTGCTACCATGTTTCCCCGAAAATAAGACAGGGTCTTATTTTCTTTTGACCCCCCAAATAAGGGCTTGGCCTTATTATCGGGGGGGTCTTATTATTTTGGGGGTGCAGGAGGCAGTGAGCGTGGGGCTGGATGTCCCGTTGCTGCTGTCGCCGCCCTCCCCATTCTTTGTGTTGGCTGCTGCCCTGGTGTGTCCCGCCGCCGCTGCTTCCTCATGGAGCAGGACTCTGCAAGGCTTGTGCTGTTGCATGCAGGAACTGTAGTACTGCCACGAGCTTCATCATACCGGCACAGCTGGTGTCCTGCCGCTCGCAGCTGTGCCAGTATGTCGAACCTCAGGGCTGTTCTGCAGTTCCTACATGCAACGGCACAAGCCTTGCAGAGTCCTGCTCTATGAGGCGGTGGCGGCGGTGGGACACGCCAGGGCAGCAGCCAAGACTCGTTTCTGGAAGGTGGGGCAGGGGAGAAGCGAGACACATGGAGTGAGACATGGCTCCCCTTGCCGTCTCTTTCCCCCCCCCTGCCGGGCATGACAGGGCTCCTGCCCCTCGCTTAGCCACCTACCCCCACCCATCCCCTTTAGGGTGCAATTTGGGGGTGACAGGTGGGGCAGGTGAGAAGTATCTCACTTCTCTCCTGCCCCACCTGCCACCCCTCCCAATAAAGAGACGGTGGGGAAGGGAAGCAGCCAGGCTGCTGTTGCCATTGGGGTGGGACACATTGGGCCGTGAGACACACGTCTTACCTTTCCAGTGCCATCACGTTCCTCACCTTTCTGTCCAGGGAGACACATTGTAGAAAAAACTTTCTCGCGAGTTCAAGGAGTTTGGCTGAACTCACGAGAAAGTTTTTTCTACAACGTGTCTCCCTGGACAGAACGGCGAGGAATGTGATGGTGCTGGGAAGGTAAGACGCGTGTCTCGTGGCCCAACACGTCCGGTCCCACCCCAATGGCAACAGCAGCCTGTCTGCTTCCCTTCCCCACCGTCTCTTTATTGAGAGGGGTGGCAGGTGGGGCAGGGGAGAAGCAGGAAGTGCGGTTTACCTTTCCAGCACCGTTGCATTCCTTGCCATTCTGTCCAGGAAGACACATTGTAAAAAAAAACTTTCTTGCGAGTTCAAGGAGTTTGGCTGAACTAGCGAGAAAGTTTTTTCTACAACGTGTCTCCCTGGACAGAATGGCGACGGTGCTGGAAAAGTAAGACGCGCATCCCACTTCTTGCTCCCCCATCTTCCCCCCCCCAAATTGCACCCTAAAGGCGGTGGGTGAGGGCAGATGGCTAAGTGAGGGGCAGGAGCCCTGTCATGCCTGGTGGGGGGAGTGGGGCACGTAGTTGGTGGGGGGGCTTATTTTGCAGGAGTGGCTTATATTATCACATGTCCTGAAAAGCCTGATTGGCCTTATTTTCAGGACATATGTTATTTTTGAGGAAACACGGTACTAGAGCTCAGCTGATTCAGCGTCCTTAAGTGTTCTGCCCCAGCTACGGATCCCAAAGAACACAGCACACATAAACTCTGAACAAAACTTAGTTTACTCAAATAACGCAGTTTTAGCAAATGCCAGCTTTAACTTGTTACCAGCTGTGTACTTTCTTAAATAGGCTAAGGGCGTGGCCAATTAGCCCCAAGCCTTACTCTCAAGGAGACCTCCTCCTGAGGAACCACTCCTGCCTTTTGGCAGCTCTGCGTGCCCATGCATTGAGAAGAGGCTCCTCCTCTTCATCCTCTTCACTTAAATGAGCCTCTGGAGGTTCTGGAGGTCCTGACTGAATCCCTGCCTCTGGCACCACATCTTCTTCAGCCTCCTCACTGTCCGACTCAAGCACCGGCTGCACAGGCTGCTGGCACAACACCACACCAGCCTCCTCATCGCTGAGATCAACAACAATCCGCGCAGGCCGCTGGCGGGCCACAACATCAGTGCTACAGATGCACTTATATTAACAGGAGCTCCTAGCAAAGTTTGTCTTCATTTTTTTGTATGGCAATTTCTGCAAAAAGTAAAGGTTTCCCTGTCCAGTTGAGTCTGATTCTAGACCATGGTGCTCATCTCCATTTCTTGGTCGAGGGAGCCAGTGTTGTCCAAAGACATCTTCCACGGTCATGTGGCCAGCATGGTTATAGAATAGAATAACAGAGTTGGAAGGGACCTTGGAGGTCTTCTAGTCCAACCCCCTGCTTAAGCAGGAAACCCTACACCACTTCAGACAAATGGTTATTCAACAGCTTTTTAAAAACTTCCAGTGTTGGAGCATTCACAACTTTTGGAGGCAAGTTGTTCCACTGATTAATTGTTTTAACTGTCAGGAAATTTCTCCTTAGTTCTAAGTTGCTTCTCTCCTTGATTAGTTTCCACCCATTGCTTCTTGTCATGTCCTTAGGTGCTTTGGAGAATAGCTTGACTCCCTCTTCTTTGTGGCATCCCCGAGATATTGAATAGAATAGAATATAACTTTATTATGGTCATCGACCAGCAATAGACCTACAATATATTAAAACAACAACAACAACAACAACAACAACAACAACAACAACAACAACATTAATATTGGATAATAACATCCCCGTTAAGAAAATACATGATCTCAAACCATTAGGGTCACTCCCTAATTTACATGAGTGGAGAGCCGATAAGTATGTGAATAATATATTTTTCCAAAAATTATTATAGATATCTCCAAAAATTGGCACAAGTTGACAGCTATAATTCTGTAACCGTCAGATGCTTTGGAGAATAGCTTGACTCCCTCTTCTTTGTGGCAGCCACTGAGATATTGGAACACTGCTATCATGTCTCCCCTAGTCCTTCTTTTTATTAAACTAGATATACCCAGTTCCTGCAACCATTCTTCATATGTTTTAGCCTCCAGTCCCCTAATCATCTTTGTTGCTCTTCTCTCCACCCTTTCTAGAGTCTACACATCTTTTCTACATCATGGCGACCAAAACGGAATGCAGTATTCCAAGTGTGGCCTTACCAAGGCATTATAAAGTGGTATTAACACTTCATGTGATCTTGATTCTATCCCTCTGTTTATGCAGCCTAGAACTGTGTCGACTTTTTTGGCAGCTGATGCACACTGCTGGCTCATATTTAAATGGTTGTCCACTAGGACTCCAAGGTCCCTCTCACAGTTACTACTATTGAGAAAGGTACCACATATACTGCACCTGTGCATTTTGTTTTTCTTGTTGTCCACTAGGACTCCAAGATCCCTCTCACAGTTACTACTATTGAACAAGGTACCGCATATACTGTATGCGGTACCTTGTTTTTCTTGCCTAAATGTAGAACCTTCCTTTTTTCGCCATTGAATTTCATTTTGTTAGATAGCGCCCAATGTTCAAGTTTTATACACCAATGGTGCACAGAACACTGTTACCTTCCCATCGAAGTGGCATCTATTAATCTACTTGCATTTGCATCCTTTCAAACTGCTAAATGGGCAGGAGCTGGGACAGGAATAGGAGCACACCCCATTGTCTGGAGTTTAGGTCTCAAACCCAGATTGTCAGCATTCTAGCTTACAAACTTGGCATTTTTAATCACTGAGCCATTGCACCCCCTGAAATTTGTGTATCATCTCATTAATCTTAGCCTAACTTGCTATCCTTTCCTTTGCCCTGCTCTTGTTGAAGCTGTTTGTTATGAACAAGGCAAAGTGGGTGGTTCTACTTGCAGGACTGTGACATCTGTCAATGAATTCTTTGGATTTGCTCCTATCTGTCTTGCAGCCCTTCCGTGTTTCACTTCAGCTGTTAGGTGACAGGAGTTTATTTTCAGGCATTTGTTTGAAGGGAGAGAAGCATTGATCAATGTCAGCTGATATCAGTTTAGGAGCCCAGAAGCAGGATGGAAAACTCTTGTTTTATCAGCTAGATTAGATAATCTTCATATGTTGGGCAGCTTTCCATTCTGCTATTAGCTGACTCTTAAGATGTATTTAAAATAATCCCTGAACGTTGGCAAACTGTCTGTAAGGAAAGTTGTATAAATTGAACTGTGCCACCACAACAACACTTCAGGCTACCTTCTGCAACAAACAATTCTTTCCTTGATTACTCAACATTATGCCAATGTTCTATGCCTGTGAAAAATATTCAAGCAAAAGCAAAATTATGCATTAAGACTGAAAAGGCCCTCATTAACTAAACTGCTTTGGAATGGGGAAAATCAGGGATTAATTTCATTCTTCGCCTGTCCGAAATCCCAAGTAGAAGAATCTGGGGAAGGCTACATTTATTTGTTTGAATAGCTCTACTGTAATAGCTCTGCAATTGTTTATGTTGCTTAGATGAATAATAGAACCTCTTTGAATCATTATTTCTAAAAATGGTTGCTTGGGATTAAATTATAAGAAATCTTGAAGGGGCAATTCAAGTTGTAGGCAGTTGTTTGAATCACCATACTATTTTTCAGAGCAATGTTTTTCCATTTGGATTCAAGACAAAGTTTTCTATAAATGGGTATAGGAGAATGGGTGTAGAAATGGGTGTAGAAATGGGTATAGGAACAAGAGAAAACTTATGCTTAGTGGATGCAGCTTTTGTGGGAAGTCTGTGCTAATTAGGAAGATGTGATTTAATCTATGGAGTTTGCTGCACTGTATGGCACTGAATGCTGGGCAGCAACAACAGGGACCGAAAGCTATCTCCATGCCATGGAAATGCAAATACTCTGTTGGACATTGGGTATCTCC
Organism: Pituophis catenifer annectens; assembly: GCF_029215685.1. NCBI lineage: Eukaryota > Metazoa > Chordata > Lepidosauria > Squamata > Colubridae > Pituophis > Pituophis catenifer. The sequence continues at coordinate 11,840,690 of NW_027256886.1, read as the reverse complement.
CTTCTTGACCACATCACAAATGACACCATTCAACATTTTGATGTAACACCAATTATAGAGAAGATGAGAGAAGGCTGATTCCACAGGTATGGATATGTCCAGAGAGCAGCACCTTCCACCGTGGCCAAGACTGTCTACCAACTAGAAGTCAATGGCCGGCAACCTGCGGGCATCCAAAATAAAGATAAAGACATGGCAAAATAAAGACATGATAAGATATGATCAATAAAGATATGCAAGCCACAGGCCTGCACCCTGGAGATGCAGCTAACTGTGCAAAGTGGTGTTCAGTGATCTGAAAAGTGCACCCTGCACCTGCAGGAATATGCTAGGGAGGAGGAGGAGGAGGAGGAGGAGGAGGAGGAGGAGGAGGAGGAGGAGGAGGAGGAGGAGGAGGAGGAGGAGAAGGAGAAGAAGAAGAAGAAGAAGAAGAAGAAGAAGAAGAAGAAGAAGAAGAAGAAGAAGAAGAAGAAGAAGAAGAAGAAGAAGAAGAAGAAGAAGAAGAAGAAGAAGAAGAAGAAGAAATCCAAATTGGATCTCATATCTATTTTAAGCTTGATCAAATAAACTAACAGGACTGAAATGATGACGCTTTATGGATTTGTTTATTGATAAGAGACGGGATATGGAAAGAAGAGAGTGGCGCAGCAGACTAATGCTACTGTTAAAAGGTAGTATTTAGCTTCCAGCTGCCTGCAATTACTGCGAGTTCAATTCTCACCAGGCTCAAGGTTGACTCAGCCTTCCATCCTTTCTAAGGTAGGTAAAATGAGGACCCGGTTGTGGGGGCAATAAGCTGACTTTGTATAAAATATACAAAAATATGACTGTACTTACAATTGCTTAATGCATTGTAAGCCGCCCTGAGTCTCCGGAGAAGGGCGGCATATAAATCAAAATAAAATAAATAAAAATAAATAAATAAATAAATAAATAAAATAAAATAAAATAAAATAAAATAAAATAAAATAATAAAATAAAATAAAATAAAATAAAATAAAATAAAATAAAATAAAATAAAATAAAATAAATTTGTTGTAATTTAAGAGGAGGTGGAAAGTTACAAAATTATTTTTTTTTTTGTGATGAAAGTTGAAAACATGCTATCATTGTAAACTGCCCAGAGTGTATTGTAAAGGCTACCACCATTTCTGGTGCAAAAATTATAAAAAGCATAGAGAGGGATTATATTTTTCCTTTGAATAAACTCCAGGAGTGGGATTTGATTTCTGGAAAAAAAGCATTGTTTGGCTGCCCTTGTGAATGTTGAAAATAACTTGAAATCATATTATCTGAGCATGTTTTTGCCCTTAGTTGTTCTTGGTGGTTTATTATGTTACTTGTTTTACTTTGTTCTTTGTTTTCTTTGGATTGTTAGTTATTCATTAGGATCTGAGCAGGACATAAATATTACCAATAAATTAGCACTTAGGTTTTTGAAAGGCAAGTTCAAGTTCTACATGGACAATTATCTATTCAGTGCTGACAATTTGTCTGCATTTGTGACTAACCCAGCAATATTTTATCTCTGATTTTTCTCATAAATAAATCAATTCAACCCACCAAGTCTTGACAAACATTTGAAATAAAGATGAATAGTTACAATGACTCATCTCTGAGACATGCAGCATTATTCTAATAATGAATTACCTTAGTGTTCTTTCCCCTGAAATACTACTTGCGTACATACCACACGTGCCCAGGACTTGCAGAGGAAGAATAATTTTAAAGAATATACAACCTCATTAATTCTTCTGATAATGATTAATTAGAAAACTTTGAAATATATCATGTTTCCGAGGAATGTTGTTGGAGTCTTCGAAACATAAGTCTACTTAGTTCCCAAACGTCTTAAACATACAGCTGATGTACAACTTGAATTGTTTTTTACATTGATACAAATCTGTGTTTCGCCTATTGTGTGCAACTGTTTCCCTCCAAACAAATGCAGTGGAAAGCTCTTTCAAAAACTTTATTCACTACTTTGTTATCCTGATCACTCTCTCCCATTGTGAATTCAAATGAGGTCTCTGAGATTTAAGGGGAGAATTTGGGCACCTAATTAAACCCCAAAATGGACAGGTTCCTACAAGCTGGTCATGATGACCTTATGTGTAGTGTGAATTTTCCTCAAAGAGAAAATGTTAGCAGAACAAACAAACTATAAGAGTAAGTTTAGATCATGTATGAGCTCCCCATATTCCTCAAAACACAGCGAACAAGAGAAATGTTGTTATTGCTTTGCTTAATGCACAAGGCGGCATTACAAGGAGATGTTGTGCAATCTCAGTTTTTTTGTTTCTTTGTAAATTTCTCCTCTTCTCTGTTAAAAAAACACAGTGGAAGTGCCAGGATGGGTGCAGGAAATACAAGAAGTGTTCTTTTGTTTTCAAATCTTTCAAGAGTTTACTGGAATTACCATGTACCTATGATGGCAAGGCGGAAGTCCATTGTTATTTTGAAGAGTTTAGTGACATGTTTTGATTTCTCTTTCATACTAAAAACCTTCTAAAAGTTTAGATCTTATTCTGAGCCAACCTATCTCCTTTTGTTTACTGAAAAAAGGAGAAGTAGGGGAGGGGGAAAATCTTCACATAGCTTCAAATATTTTCTCACTGTGACAGTCAAAGACATTCCCTTCCCTTCCCAGAATTATGTAGCAGGCTATCAAGATCAGGTCTTGCAATCTCCTGACCATAAAAGAACCATGAGGTCATGGTTTCAGGTTTTGATAAAATCCTTGTTGTTGTTTATTGGAAGCTTCTGCATGAAACCTGGATAATAAAGAAATTGGTTACCCTTGGAGAATCTTGCTGTCATTATTAAGTTTCTCCAGGGAACTTGTAAGAGATTTGGGTATTATCTTGGTTGATATGTATACTTTTTATGTTATGCTTTTAAATCTGTTTGCTTGAGCTAATAATCAAGAGCCGCGTTGGCATAGTGGCTAGAGTGCAGTACTGCAGGCTACTTCTGCTGACTGCCGGCTGACTGCAATTTGGCAGTTCAAATCTCACCAGGCTCAAGATTGACTCAGCTTTCCATCCTTCCGAGATGGGTAAAATGAGGAGCCAGATTGTTGGGGATAATATGCTGACTCTGTAAACCGCTTAGAGAGGGCTGTAAAGTACTGTAAAGTGGTATATAAGTCTAAGTGCTATTGCTATCAAGCTTAAAATACTTTTATTTGTTTGAGTATTTGTTGTCTCTTTTATTTTACTTTATTCTCTTTTTTATTTATTATATTATTTATTTATGGTTAGTCACACAAGGAATTCTGAGTGCTTCTGTACTGGAGACAAATTCCTTGTGTATCTAACCACACTTGGCCAAATAAATAAAGTATAAATTTCTGGATCCAAAATAACCAATTTCTTGGTTATTTGATCACTGCCCTGACATTTGACAAAACAGTATTTCACTAAGATAAGGAGGTGGGACAAAAGGTATAGATGATTGCAATACTTAAATGAGCAAGGAGGAAATTGTAGGAGTATTCATTCTGGAAATATAGCATACAACTTCAGGGTAAAAGTCACCAATTATTCCTCATCTGAGATTTAGCAGGTTAAATGGAATTTTTCAGCACCAAGGACAGGAACTGAATATTCCAGTATGCAAACAGAAATGTGGAATACTTAACACTTATTTAAAAAACAAAAATTGAGTTTTCTTGAGAGAGAAGTCACTGAGTTTCTTGAGAAACTTGTAGAATGTTCATTTATGAAGCTTACCATACTTTTGGAGTATAAGACTATAAGACACACCTACCTTTTTGGGGGAGGAAAACAAGAAAAAAAATCTGCCATTACCTCCCAGCATCCATCTGGTATTCATCTGGCCTATTCACTGTTGCCCATTTGCTGCTGCTGTGGTCCGTTTGCCATGGCCCATTCACTACGGCCCATTTGCTGTGGCCCATTTGCTACTGCTGCGGCCTATTTACCACAGCCTGTTTACTGCAGCCCGTTCACCACGGCCCATTTGCCACGGCCTGTTAGCCGCCACTGTGGACCATTTGTTGCGGACCATTTGGCACTGCCCATTTGCTGTCGCTGATCCCCGCTGTCTGGAACCGGCCAAAAATGTGACATGCGGAGGCCGAAAACAGCCAAAGGGTGGAGGCCGGTGGGTGGGTGGGGCTTCGGCAATATTCGGTGTATAAGACACACCACAATTTTCACCCACTTTTTTTCGGGGAAGTGTGTTTTATATTCCGAAAAGTATGGTAGTTACTGAGTTAACACATTTTCTGGTGTTTCGAATCTGTCAAAATATTAAAAATCTACAATATTAGAACACCATAGACCAATGGTTCTCAACCTTTTCTTCATTGTAGACCCTTTTTGTGCCATGACCACAGACCACCAAGACTTATCTCAAGGTTTAAATCATAACATTTCTTCAAACCTTCGTGGACCCCGTGATGAAACTGTGGCTCCCCAAGGCTCCACGGACCACAGGTTGAAAATCACTACCATAGATCACATAGAAATCTAACAAGGTTAATATAAAACCAGTTTAGCATGTTTCACAAATGCATCTATTAATAACATGTTATATATGAACCTCAATCTAAGTAAACCTTTTGATATTCCAACTTATCACTCTATCACTCTAAGAAGTGAGGCAAAAGAAATTTCTCCCCATTTATACGCAGATCTTTAAAGCCTTGTCATTCGGTCTTAGTCAAAAAGATACCCTGGAATTTTGAACGATTGATCCTATCAGATAAGTAACCTTTTTCAGAATGCCCAGTGGTGTGGATAATAGAAAATACCAAAGTAATGGAGGGAAACATCAAGAAAGGGCTTAGAAATTGACTCCGTTTTGAGAACATGGGTTTAACTAATGATAAACCACCAAATTTGGTGGGTAGTAGCTTCCATTATACACGACGCTTGGTGAGTCTGAAAGCCTGCACAGATCTGTGCCAAAAGTATATTTCTCTTGAAATGTCACAATTGTCTAAACATGTTTAGTCAAGCTAGGCTCTTTATAAAGAAGAGATAAGATGCCTCAAGAAGAAGGGTTGTTTTTTTTTAAACTTTTCTGTCTCTTTCAGCTAGCAAAACATAAAGCAATGAAAGCCCCAGGGTAGAGTCCAAGTTCTCAGAAGCAAGCAGGCACATTATGAGATGCCAGGCATGACAAATCAATCCTGTTAAATTTTCAAGCAGCATTAATATTACTTTTAAACCCCAAAGCTTTCATTTCTACACTTCACAGCAAAGTAAAGAGCTTTCTGGCAAGTAAAGAATGAATTAATCATCATTTTGACATTAATCATCCCCTAAATTCAGGTCTCAAGTAAATGTGAATATAAGGAGTTTAGCATCTGACAGCTGACTTTTGTCAGGAGACTTTTAGAAATGTGTTCCTCAAATACAGGTGCTTATTACATAGGGACAATGTTCTTACTTTGGGAAGAACAATAAGCAGCCCGTCCAGCAAAATATATTCCCCTAAGCACTGGGAGTAGATTGGATAACTGCGCATTAGAAGTTTGACTTGGCGCCGGTTTGCTGTTGTTTTTAATGGTTTAATCTGTTTACTTTGATAGGTTTAATGTGATTTTACGTGTTGTTTTAACTTTTGATTGGGAGCCGCCCAGAGTGATGGGCGACTATGCAAATGTTTTAAATAAAGAAATAAAGTAACACTCTAGAAAAAGTGCAGAGAAGAGCAACCAGGATGATTAGGGAACTGGAGACTAAAACATATGAAGAGCGATTACAGAAACTGGACATGGCTAGTCTAGTGAAGAGAAGGACCAGAGGAGACATGATAGCAGTGTTCCAATATTTGAGGGGTTGCCAGAGAGAGGATGGGATCAACCTATTTTCCAAGGTGCCTGAAGGCCAGACAAGGAATAATGGATGGAAACTGATCAAGAAGAGATTCAACCTAGAAATAAGGAGAAATTTTCTGACAGTGAGAACAATCAACCAATGGAGCAGAAGTTGCCTGCAGAAGTTGTGGGAGCTTCATCACTAGAGGCTTTCAAGAAGAGATTGGACTGCCATTTGTCAGAAATGGTGTAGGGTCTCCTGCTTGGGCAAGGGGCTGGACTAGATGACCTACAAGGTCCCTTTCAAGTCCGTTAATCTGTAATACAATAATCCGGTTCCACTATTCCGCTCCTATTAATCCTTCTGATTGCAGTAAATTATGAAAATGTACTGGTTTCACATAGTATATATGGACATTAAAGTGGATAATTGTATTGAATATTTATACACACACACACACACATACACACACCAAAACATATCAAGAGAGTGTGGGCTTTGAGCATTACAGCAATAAAAAAAGCATTGATCTGGTACATAACTGCAATAAAAGGTCAGATTCTACACCGATTTTCATTAGAAAATCACTCCGAGATAAAATTGCTAATGTTATAACATTATACGCCCCCATCAGTATAAATCAGAACGTTGGTTCAGATCCAGTCACTGTTTTTTTCTTTTTTTCTTTTAAAGATATTGCCAAGCTAACAAAGCTTCAGAAGGTGGCCCCCAGAACATTGTTTCATGGTGAAGAAGTTAGGAGTTTAATCTCTATTTTTTAGTTTGAAAATAAGTGAAGTTTCACACATGTAATAAAACATGCATGCAGCTATCCCTAATGTGGAAAATAGAATAGAATTTTTTATTGGCCAAGTGTGATTGGACACACAAGGAATATGTCTTGGTGCATACGCTCTCAGTGTACATAAAAGAAAAGACACGTTCATCAAGAATCATAAGGTACCACACTTAATGATAGTCATAGGGTACAAATAAGCAATCAGGAACGATGTCAATATAAATCGTAAGGATACAAGCAACAAAGTTACAGTCATATAGTCATAAGCGGAAGGAGATGGATGGTGGGAATGATGAGAAGATTAATAGTAGTGCAACTTAGTAAATAGTTTGACAGTGTTGAGGGAATTATTTGTTTAGCGGAGTGATGACGTTCGGGGAAAAGCTGTTCTTGTGTCTAGTTATTCTGGTGTGCAGTGCTCTTTAGCGTCGTTTTGAAGGACAGAAAATGTAACCCATCAAAAGGAAATTTAATCAAATTCTTAATGTTAAACATTTCAACAGGATCATATTAACAAACATGCTTGATAACTTGTGTGTGTGTGTAGAATTCTTTATTGGCCAAGTGTGATTGGACACACAAGGAATTTGTCTTTGGTGCATGTATATATGTATATATGTCTGGAGAAGGTCTTAATCTTAAAGTTTACTTGTAAGTAAAATTAAGGAGATGAGTGCAAATGTAAAATTTTAATGAGAGAAAACTATGAAACCTCAGTAATTTAAGCTAGCTGTTCCAAGATCTTTATATGCATTAATATATGTATTAGTTTAGCTGTGTAAATAGATAATAATTTATTGGGCTGAATGGATCTCCATTAGCTTTATTCAGCGTGCATTTATGTCTGCTTAAAACCAAGAAATATATATTGGTTCTGATGTTCTTCTTTCTGGCTGAATTGAATATTAATTTGATCCATGCTAAACTCCTTTTGCATACCTTTTGGCCCTCAGTGGGGACACCACTGCAATCATCTTCTGTAGCTGTGTGCAACTACCAGTTGCAATCAAAATGTCTGGTTTCCCCCATTATGTTTATCCTTTTGGGTATGTATGTTTCAGTGTGCTTACATGAATAAAAAAAAAATATTGAAGAAGGGAGGAGGGAGGAGGAGGAAGAGGAGAAGGAGTAGCAGAAGAAGCAAAAATGAGGAGGAGGAGGAGGAAGAGGAGGACAAGAGGAGAAGGACTTTCTTTGAGCATAGAGTTGCTACAGAGAAGGCACACTGTGCAACCTGAGGAACGCTAATTAATGCATAATGTGTTCACTTAAGATGAACTGAGGATCTGTAGTATCCTGTCTCCTGGGAATACATTACCTGCCAGAAATATGTTTCACCCTTTCCTCTCATACTTTGCAAATACCACCTTATCCTATCCATGCATGATTAATTGTGGGAAATTCCTGTATTGTTGCATGACTAATTGTAGCTTTTATTCTATTGTTAGTTTAATTTTTTTTCACTAGAACAATCTTTTTTTAAAAAAAAAACTTTCTTTTTCACTCAAGGGTCTGTCTTGATTGGTGTAGTCTACAAATATTGTACATAAGTATATAAATAAATAGCCAATAATTACCGTTTCCCTAAAATAAGACATCCCCTGATAATAAGCCCAATCGGGCTTTTGAGTGCATGCACTAAAATAAGCCCCCTCTGAAAATAAGGCTTCCTTGAAAATATTTAAATGCATACGCAGCCAGTCCCCACCATTTCCTCTGGTTTCTTCTACATACCCCAAAATAATAAGACCTCCCTGAAAATAAGGCCAAGCACTTATTTCGTGGTTCAAAAAAATATAAGGCAGGGTCTTATTTTCGGGGAAACACGGTACAATGTTTAGTTCAAAACCTCAGTGCTAAATATTGACCTGTTTATAATTAAAAAAACCTACTAGATTACAAACTGGACCACAAATACCCTTCCGACTTTTGTGGCTCTGTTTGAACATATGTAATCTCGGCTTTTCAGAATTTAGGAGTATTAGTACAGTTTGCTTTCTCCTTGTGATGGAAGAATGCAGAGGTGAAATGTAAAATTTGTTACTACCAGTTCTGTGGGCATGGCTTGGTGGGGGGGGGCTTGGTGGAGGGTGGTAATGTGACTGGGTGGGTGTGGCCAACTTTTTTTTTTAATTTTTCAAAGCATTTTTCTAATGCTTTGAAAAGCCTCTGCCAATCAGGCAACTCAGCTGGGATCGTCAGAGACTTTTCAAAGCATTTTCTTTTACCACCTCTTGGCCAAGAGGTTGCAGAAAAAATGCTTTGAAAAGCCTCTGACGATCCCAGCTGAGCTGCGTGATCATCTGAGGCTTTTTTTTTTGTTTTTTTACTTTTAAAAGCATTTTTTCATCGGAAGAGGTTATAGAAAAAATGCTTTTTAAAGTTAAAAAAAAAAAGCCTCTGATGATTGTGTGGCTCAGCTGGGCATGGGGGGGGGTGGGTGGGAGCACAGGGATTTTTGCTACCGGTTCTCCAAACCACTCACCGCCATTGCTACCGGATCGGACCGGGAGCATTTCACCCCTGGAAGAATGCAATAAATGCGTTCCACGAGTGACATGCAGACATGAAAACGGATGCCGTTGCAACCGTATCTTGTTTGTTTATTTGTTCTAAAAAGAAAAATATAGTTCATTGTTTCTGAAACAGTGTATTGAAATGAGTAAACTGGATCACTGAAATGAAGTCTAATCATCAACACAATCTTTAAAAGAATTTGAAATCCTTTAAACCGTAAGACAAAAGCCAATAAAGCTTCTAAGGAAGGAAATCAATATGAAGTCTTAAAGGTTTGTCTCCCTCTCCCTTTTACACAGGCAGCAAGCTTTCTTTCTGAAGCTGTTTTCCCTGCGTCTTCGACAATATCCATAAACCTGGGTTCTTCCTTCCGCCTGCACGAATCCATCACTAAGGTAAAGGCAATTAAGATGTCTCATCTCGCAGTGATGTAAGCATTTCTTTCATGCGAACCAATCATGAATGAATAATTCACTGTTTTCAGGGGTGTTTGAAAGTATTTATTGATGAACCTGTACTGACAGTATGATTGATGATTTAAACGCAGCTGCAGTATTATTCTGCAGATGGGGACTTTCTTTTAAAAGAAAGTCCCCTTGAACTCATGGGGCTAACTCCCAAGAAGGTAAGTATAAGTTTCGAGGCTCAAGTCTTGTGTTTCAGAATTCAGAATAAAGAGGTTTCCAAATTCAGACTTAAAAGTATTTGTTCATTCATTCATTGGAAGAGCGGTTGTAAGATTGTTTTTAACACACAAGGTAAATATCAGGGGTGAAATCCAGCAGGTTCTGGAGAACCGGTAGCGGAAATATTGAGCAGTTCAGAGACCCGGTAGTGGAAATTTTGAGTAGTTCAGAGAACCGGTAGTGGAAATTTTGAGTAGTTCGGAGAAACAGCAAATACCACCTCTGGTTGGCCCCAGAGTAGGGTGGGAATTGAGATTTTGCAGTATCCTTCCCTCAGGAGTGGGGAGGGAATGGGGATTTTGCAGCACCCTTCCCCTGCCACACACACCAAGCCACGCCCACCAAGCCACATCGCGCCCACCAAACCATGCCCACAGAACCGGTAGTAAAAAAATTTGGATTCTACCACTGGGCCAATACCAAATATCTCCTGCATTTAATATTCCAAGATACGTCATGCTTTTCACGAGGACAGGAAAAGATTATATGCAGCTTTTTTTTTGTCCAGATAAAAAAGTATTTGTCTTTTATGAACGACGAAACAACTCAGGTAGAACAGACAATATGTGTGTGCTGAAGTGGAGAAAGGTGGTAAGCTAAGGTGATCTTCCTTCAGTCCCAGATTTAAACTTGGAAATTATCCAGTTTTGGGAACTCAATGGATCCAAGTCTTAAGAAATATATGTTTCTTGGGATTTAAAAATGGATAATGCTTATCTGTGTTTAATGTTTTCAAAAGGCTGCATATGAGCTTTTTGATCTTAAGAGTTTTTTAAAATTCCTGTGATTTAGTCCTGTCCTGCCTTAGCTCCATTTTGGATTCAAGTTATAGCATACATTTAAGGAAATTTGGAAAGAACTGTAATAATGGACAATATCATTGCAATATTCCCAAAATGTGAAATTTGCTCTTTTTTAAAAAATTGATTTATCAAATCTGTGGCTCAGCAAAGGATAATCCTAATAAATGAAAAGAAATATATCTTCCTGATATTAAAGAGTAGATTTAAGATGTTTTTAAATCCTTTCTGAAAAATCTTTATATTCCAAAAATGAAAACAAATGTAGCATTACGTTTCTGAATGGACTACTTTTAATTATAAGTTTAAGCATTGAATTTATCACTTATCCTTAACAAATTGATATGACATGAATTGTTTGTGTTATGTTACATATAAACATAATATTATGTATTATTTTTTTCTCTTTTAATGGCTAGTTTATTTTAATCACTACATTGCAGATAGGATTTTTAACATCATATAATCCCTATGTATTTTGCATTGTATTTTTTGTAACTCACTAATCGTTTTTTGGGGAAAAGTTTTTTTTTTTTTTAATGTAGAAAAATTGAATGAAAAAGAAACTTCTAATTCAAGGAATTCATTTTAGGATAGACATAAGTACATGTTTTTAGCATTGTTCTATAGCTATTCTTTATCTTCAGTATTTTATTTATTGTCTCTATTACAAACTTGGCTATTTTATGTTGATTGTCTTTTTTTTAACTGTGCAACAGAATATCCTATATCAGTAGCAAATTCATTCCAGTCTACAAGCTCAGCTGGGCTGCTACGGTTCTATTAGAAAGAATTTAGATACATTCCATCTGCCCCAAAATTATAGTCTCCTTTGTAGCATTCCATGGAAAATTCTTTTAAGTCATTGTGATTTTAGCAAAGTATATACCGTATTTTTCAGAATATAAGATGCATTTTTCCCCTCCTAAAAGAGCCTGAAAATTTGGGTGTGTCTTATACTTTGAATGTAGCTTTTTTGAAGCTTTTCTGCTCATGCTAAGACCAACTAGTTGCTAGAAATACATACAACTCCATTAAACCCACAGAATTCAGATCATTCTTCTTCAGTAGAGCAATAACACAGTGGTCTAAGCACCCTGTTATTAACACAGCTGCCTGCAATTACTGCTGGTTCAAATCTCTCCAAGGCTCAAGGTTGACTCAGCCTTCCATCCTTTCTAAGGTAGGTGAAATGAGGACCCAGTTTGTGGGGCCAATAAACTGACTTTGTATAAAATATGTATAAAAGTATGAAGGCTATTGCTTAACGTATTGTAAGCCGCCCTGAGTCTCCGGAGAAAGGCGGCATATAAATCAAATTAAAAAAAAAAAAAAAGGCTGTGAATTGCTTTTCCCCATACCTTCCGAACCCTGTCATTACATTGAAGAATTCAAGATTATTCAATAATATATTTTTAAAAATCCCTTCAATTTAAGGTGGGATTATCATTCCAATTTCCACTTAGGCTTCAAAAAGTCCACGAAATTAATAGATAAGAACAAGATCTTATATGCAGAACATATTAGCTGAAGCTTTGTTCAATCTCATATGCTATTGGGGAGTTATTAATCAAAGTCCCTGCACCCACCTTGAATTGGTCTTTCAGGTTAACTTTGGGAGAAAAAAAATGTCCAGGTAGACATTCAAGAGGTACAATTAGCCCTGTCACTTGATGGAGATCAGCCGAATGAAATTGTGCCTAATGCATCTGAACAAGGCATAGAATTTCTCCCAAAATTCCACTTAGTATAGCAATTATATAGGCAGAATTGTTGTTGTTTTTTAAAAAATTCCTCAGGAAAATAACCTTAAAAAAAAACCTGAGCTACAATTATTTTCTATTATTTCAAACCTTTTTTTTTTGTTTGTTTCTGAAATGAACCAGCAAAGAAATTCATAACTCTGTTTAATCCTTTTACAATGAGTCACTGGCATAAAATCAGGATTGTGTCCTTAGATCCTAAAGATACATTTTTGAGGCCCTGCAGAGTATGCCACATTCTCCTCAGAAACCAGTCCAGATCTTTTCTTTGTCTTATCAAGTGCTTCCATTATTCTTCCACTACTGGTAGGAAGAAAGTTCACAGATATCAAAACTACTAAATGTCAGATCCTTTTTCTTTCAATTGATGCCTTATTGTTTTTTTTTTCTTGCTTTCCTTCTTCAATTCTGTCACTCATGCTGTATGGAAAAAATAAAAAAGGAAAGCTCCATTTCTTCAAGGGTAAATGGACAAAGGAAAATAAAAAGCATTCTAAAAATGGAACACCAATATCTGTGTGCCTTCCAAGATTCCCCAAGCAGCATGCTGTGTAGGGTATCAATAGCAGCGTCCAGGCACTGGTCTAAGAAGGGGAAAGTAGGAAGCATGTAGAGCTCCACAATCACCATTTCTATGTCGATGAAGATTCTCATTCATCCAGATAGAGTTGTCTGGAAGTTGATTCATGGCAACTGGACTTTTCTTTTCTTTTTGTTTGAAATGTTTCATAGAACATAGACTAATATAATTAGAAGGGATCTTGGAGGTCCTAGTCCTGTGATGGCGAACTTATGGCACACGTGCCACAGGTTCACACGGAGCCATATCTGTGGGCACACAAGCATTGCCCTAGCTCAGCTCCAGTGCACATTCGCGCGCCAGCCAGCTGATTTTCAGGCCTTCCGGGCCCACCGGAAGTCGGAAAAAGGGCCGTTTTCAGCCTCCAAAAAAGCCTCTGGAGCCTGGGGAGGGCAAAAAACGGACCCACCAGTAACCTTTTTGCCGTTGCATGCCAAAAAGCTGGGGAAGCGCAGGAGGGTCGTGCGCATGCGTGCAGGGTGGGGCGGGACCCAGAGGGGCATTGAATTATGGGTGTGGGCATGACCCCCCCTTGCACTCCCCCTGCTTTTGGCAGGCGACAGCAAAAATGTTAGCCATCATTATCCTAGTCCAACCTCCTATTTGTCCAAATGGTTGTCCAGTCTGTTTTTGAAAGTCTCCAATGATGGAGCATCCACAACTGCTGAAGCCAAGCTAGTCCATTGATTGATTGTTGTAACCATTTGGAATTTTATCCTTAGTTCTAGGTAGCTTCTTTCCTTTATTAGTTTTCATCCATTGTTTCTTGCCTTTTGGTGCTTTTGAAAATAGTTTGACTCCCTCATCTTTTTAGCAGTCTCTCAAATATTGGAACATTGCTATCATGTCTCCCTTAGTTTTTCTTTTCATTAGACTACCCAACTCCTGTAACCAGTTTTTGTACGTTTTAGCCTTCAGAGCTCTAATCATTCCCTTTACTCTTCTCTGAACTCTTTCTAAAGTTTCAATGTCTTTTTTGTATTGTGGTGACCAGAACTGGATACAAAATTCAATTTTGTGCCAAGTAATGTACTGATTGTATGTCTTTTTGAAACTTCATTTAACTGTGTGATCCCTATGGAAACTAGATTTTTGTTATTTTTTCCATACTTCAAAATATGGTCCTGTTCTTTGAATTTGTTATACTGATCTGTCAATACAGCCAGATAAGGGTTTTCATTTTGATTTTCATTATGAATAGCTATGAATATCTACTACACATTTAATTATGACTGATCAATGATCATAATTGATCATCTCTAACTAGATCAACATAAACAATTTGTTCATCACTTGTTCCATGAAAACATCCATAGAATAATCTCCGGATTGATTATTATATTGATGTGCTGGACTCATTAAAATGATAAGTTGTAATTGATAAAAGTGACCCCACAGTCCTATAAATGAGTAAGTAAATTAATAAATAGGCAGTTAAGTAATTTTTTTTTGCTGGAACCCAAGACTGAATATTTCATTATAGGCTGATATAATTCACTGAAAGATAGTAAAATATAATTTTAGAAAAACCTGTTGCAAGAAATCTGTATCTATTTACTGAACAATCCAATTATACTGAAAAGATATGCTCTAATGAGAAAAAAAAGGATGTGGTGGCTCAGTGGCTAAGACGCTGAGCTTGTCGATCGAAAGGTCAGCAGTTCAGCAGTTTGAATCCTGAGTGCTGGTTGATCTCCCATTACTTGTCCCAGCTTCTGCAAACCTAGCAGTTCGAAAGCATGTAAAAAAATGCAAGTAGAAAAATAGGGACCATCTTTAGTGGGAAGGTAACAACATTCCGTGCGCCTTTGGCGTTTAGTCATGCCGGCCACATGACCACAGAGACATCTTCAGACAGCGCTGGCTCTTTGGCTTTGAAATGGAGATGAGCACTGCCTGCTAGAGTCGGGAACGACTAGCACGTATGTGCGAGAGTAATCTTTACCTTTACCTTTTAAAGAGAAAAAAATATGGGATGAAGAAATGCAGGAAGAAAAAGAAAAATGTCTTTCTTTCTTTCTTTCTTTCTTTCTTTCTTTCTTTCTTTCTTTCTTTCTTTCTTTCTTTCTTTCTTTCTTTCTTTCTTTCTTTCTTTCTTTCTTTCCGATAACAATAGCATGATTTATACTTATATACTGCCCCATAGTGATTTACACTCTCTATCCAGTTTACAATGCCAGCATATTGCCCCCTCCCCAACAATCTGGGTCCCCATTTTACCAACCTTGGAAGAATGGAAGGCTGAGTCAATCTTGAGACCTGTCAGGATCGAACTCAAAGCTGTGGGTAGAGTTTGCCTGCAATACTGCACTTAACCATTGCATCACCAGGGCTTCTTCATTTAGTATTAGAAATTAGAGTGGTTTATGTTATGTTTTTTATTTAACCCTGTTCTTCCTCTCCTGTCTTGAGCTCCTTGCCCAATTTCAGCAGCTAAGCAAAGGCCTGTTGGCTAAACAGCTAAGCAAGCAAACAAACAAAAATATTACATAGACAATAAAATCCAAATATAAGAAGAACTTATTAGAACATAGTGACTAAAAAAAAATATGTATATTATTATGCAAATCTTTTGAAGCAGTCTTTTGAAGCCAAAGCAGCCATTCAAAAACTTCTAGTCCCAAACAACTGATATACTAGTGCTGGTGTTGTTAATGCAGAGCTGTCTATCTTACTCTCTACCCTCTTATTCTTCTCACATACATACCTTATTTTTTTCTCCCATTCATTCCCAGCATTTAAAATCCCTTTTCTCTCTGTGATATTCAAAGCTTTTTGAATCAGGGCTAACTTAACTCATTCTAAGTAATCCAGAGCATCAGTTCCTTTCAATAACAGGGTATAAGAAGCTGGAGCCAAGGAAAACGTAGCACTCTTTTGATAAGAGGGATGGGGATGGAGACAGGGGAAGACATGTAAGGAGGGCTTTAGCAGTAAGTACAAGAATAGGCCAGGCCAGGTGTAAGAACAGAAGGCAAGATATGAAAAAACAGAATTAAGGCTTTAGAGACAAGCAAGAGATTTAGTGAGGGAGAGAAGCTTCACGGAGGAAGAAATAAAAGGCAGAAGGAGATAAGGAATCTGCTTATTTTATCTCATCTTCAGGAGATAAAAGGCATCCAAAAGAGAACGATATGGGGGGGGGGAGTACAGTAACCTGAAAGTGGTACAGGAGATGTGGCAGCAGTAGCATCATATCAGAAAGGACCAGCGAAGAGGGGAGATGATAAAGTCAGGGCTGAAAGCCTTGCTGCAGATAAAACCGATGGCATTGTGGACCTCCGAGGAGGAAGAGGTGGAGATAAATGGGAGAACAAGATTATTGTTGTTGGAGTCTGCTTATGTGTTTGGTAGACTGGACAAGGAAATCACAAGGGAGTTGGATACAAATGGAATTTAAAAGGGGGAGTTAGTTGCTTGTTGAAAAAGAGAAGAATGAGATTGTCAGGTGTGCCTCCATTCAAAACTCAAGAAAGAAAAACCCCAATTCCATGTTTGTAGAGAAAGGTACTTTTACTGAGCATGAACTGAATGCAACGAAAAGAGAGCAAGATCTGAGGCAATAGGTGCAAAAATTACATATTGAAAGTATTCTCCTATCCCTCCCCGCAAGTACCCCGGGTGAATGTCCAATCCCCAGCTCCCCAAGGCATCATGTGGGGTGCATCTTCAGATGATCCCATCCATCTGGTATACCAGAACGGTTGACCTTGAGTGGCTATCAACAAATCCGTTCAGCTGTGCCGAAGACAATGAGAATATTCCTCCCTTTTCATCCCTGTCGACCACATCACGAGACATCTCCACCAGTTCACTTCCCCCACCCAAATACCTATACATTCCCCCCATTACTATGGCAGCTGATAGTAAGCAAGCATCATAGAGGCTGACAGAGATATGGACATGGCAGAAGCTGAGAGATGGAAAGGCCATTTAGTCCAACTGAGTCCAACTCTTGCTCAGTTAAGTGATCCAAATTAAATATCCCAAATACCTCTACTATGGTTTACTTGAATATATTCAGTGAAGAGGAACCCATCACATCTCTGAGACTTCTTTGCTTCCTTGGACAAACTGTTTAAAAAATTTGGGACTTTAATGTCTTCAGGAAGGAAAGTTTTAGCTTGTTGATAGTGTTGCAGGATTGGGGTCCAGGATACCCAGGCCTCAAGATAGAAGGACTAAAGCACATCTTGCCCTCTGACCTTTCTACATTTCATTGACAACTATCTAGATTTCTCAAGTTCTATCTGTCCTATTAAAGTCTGTTTGTGAATTTGTCATTTGTCCATTGCCATTAACCTGCTTTAATCAATGTGAGTGGCTGGAAACAATATTGAATTTTGAAAAACAATGATAAATGATAAATTGTTTAATTATGTGCCATCAAGTCAATCACTTAGTGACCACATTTTCTATATGTATGCTGCAGAGGTGGGTTTCAGCAGGTTCTGACCAGTTCTGCAAAACCGGTAGCAGAAATTTTGAGTAGTTCGGAGAACCGGTAGTAAAAATTCTGACTGGCCACACCCCCATCTATTCTCTGCCTCCCAAGTCCCAGCTGATAGGGAGAAAATGGAGATTTTGCAGTAACCTTCCCCTGGATTGGGGAGGGAATGGAGATTTTACAGCATCCTTCCCCTGGAGTGGGGTGGGAATGAAGATTTTACAGTATCTTTACCCTGCCATGCCCACCAAGTCATGCCCACCAAGCCATGCCACGCCCACCAAGCCACATCCACAGAACCGGTAGTAAAAAATTTTGAAACCCACCACTGGTATGCTGAAAAGAAAAAAAAAATATTGCATCAGTTTTTTATTAGATAAAAACATCCTTATTACATAAAACAGATAAATTATACATCCCTTGAGTCCAGTCCTTATTCTAATTATTCCCATCTGGAATAATTCTACTTTTACAATTTCTCAATATATATATTTTCGGGGGGGGGGGCAATACCCAGTATCTGGTATTAGCCATAATTTCTCAAAAATGGTCAGATTCCAATGTTACATATTTTAATATTACATTAAGATAATTAACATTAAAAAAAATTCCCATCAATCTTTATATGAAATTATATATGTTAAAACTTTATTCCAAAAAGATGTCATTGACTAACAGGCAGAGGTGGGATTCAATTACTTTCCCTACCGGCTCACAAATGTGAGTGAACACACCACCTCTGCGCATGCGCACAGCCTTCTGCGCATGCGCAGTCGTAGCGCATTACATCTGGGCAGGTGGGCGGAGCCTCCCACAGTCGCCACTATTAGTTCACATGATCCAGAGAGAACCGGCTGAATCCCACCACTGCTAACAGGACCAAATCATATTTGTTGATGAGCTCTCAATTTTTTAAAATATCACGAATATCTATTCAAATAGAAACTCGGCGTATTTAAAACAGAATCTTTTCATGAATTCGTTTTAATCTTAAATCCAGTTAAACTAATTTGACATTTTTTAAGACCTGGAACTATTAAATGTTCCATTATTGGATGTTCCAATTCTTTATTCATAACCTGTAAATGTCATTAATATCAAGCTTGAAATTACTTCTTAGTTCTTTATATAAATATGATGTGGGTTTAGTTTCAGACGTTGACTCCATCAGAGATGAAAAGTCCTTCAGGATTTTTGGAAGCAGCCAAAGCATTTGCTTCAGATTAAGCCATCAAAATGTGCTTAAGTTAATTATATTGATGTTGCTGTGAATTAGTGAGGCAAAATTCTATTTGAAGTTGAGAAAAATCCTTAAAATAATCATTACGCAGTAATTGATTTAAATAACCATTCCAGATTATGTACACAGTTTCCAATACAAGATTTTGCCTTTATTTTTGAATTAGAGTGCTTCCATAAAATTAGGCATTTATGGACCTCAGGGCCAGATTAAGGCGAACTGAAGCGCCAAATATAGCAGCAATATTTAACTGACAAGCTATTAAGATTCAATAAGTGCTGAAAATTAAATTTAAGTGAGACAGTGAAAGAGTTAAGGTCATGATAGCTAGGATAGCTCTTTCCCTACTTCTCTTCATGTCTTAAGCACATTATTATTTTGCTTAATGATTAATTCAGGACTGTTGGACCTTAGCATCAAAATCCAATCTGTCACCTAACAGGGCTCAATCATTGTCTTGCTGCTTGCAATATCAAAAATAAAATACCTTTTCTCTTGCATGTTGATCCAATGACTTTGAAAAACATTAATAGAAGTAAAAGGAACACAGCGGCTCAGTGGCTAAGACGCTGAGCTTGTCGATTGAAAAGTCACCAGTTCAGCAGTTTGAATCCCTAGTGCCGCATAACGGGGTGAGCTCCCGTTACTTGTCCCAGCTTCTGCCAACCTAGCAGTTCGAAAGCATGTAAAAAATGCAAGTAGAAAAATAGGGACCACCTTTGGTGGGAAGGTAACAGCGTTCCGTGCTGTTTTTGGTGTTTAGTCATGCTGGCCACATGACCACAGAGATGTCTTTGGACAGCGCTGGCTCTTCGGCTTTGAAATGGAGATGAGCACCGCCCCCTAGAGTCGGGAACGACTAGCACATATGTGCGAGGGGAACCTTTACCTTTACCTTTGATAGAAGTAAACAAACAAACAAACAAACTTTCCAGCAAGGCCCACAAAGATGGGTAACCCGGTAAATTTTCATTCCCTATACATTTAGTTGATAAAATACAAGCCCAATTCTATTTTGGAGAAACTGATAAATTAAAGCCACCATCCTCAAAAGATTTGAATAATAATAATAATAATAATAATAATAATAATAATAATAATAATAATAATAATAATAATAATAATAAGAATCTTGACTGATTTAGACAACCCTAATTAATATTGACAGTTGGGAATAAATGTGCGATCCCTGGCAAAACAAGGAAAATGACATCCCATCAG